>NC_134354.1:476110353-476723546 GCF_048569485.1 Anomaloglossus baeobatrachus | reverse complement strand
AAAGTGGAGCTATGCGTGGATGTGTTGCCTCCTTCGCACAAAGCACAAAAACTGGTGAGCCAGTGATCCCACTGGGGGTGTATAGCCAGAAGGGGAGGGGCCTTACACTTTTAAGTGTAATACTTGTGTGGCCTCCAGAGGCAATAGCTATACACCCAATTGTCTGGGTCTCCCAATTAGGAGCGAAAAAGAAATACTGTGTGTAGTACATATAGCAGCCATCTTCCATCCACTAGCTCAGAAAGAATTGAAAATTGCAACTGGAGCCTGAAGAGGGCATGTTCTTTCCGTAAATTAAAGTGAACCTGCCATATAAAAAAAACAAACAAACTGCTGTTAATATGCAGGTTAATAGTGTTCTGAAGCTGTCTGGCACCTGCACTGATAGCTCTGCTGCCGGGATAAAATGGAGACCAAGAGCAGCTGGGGAGACCATGGCATCATGACCAAGAGCAGCCGGGGAAACCATGGCATCATGACCAAGAGCAGCCGGGGAAACCATGGCATCATGACCAAGAGCAGCCGGGGAAACCATGGCATCATGACCAAGAGCAGCCGGGGAAACCATGGCATCATGACCAAGAGCAGCCGGGGAAACCATGGCATCATGACCAAGAGCAGCCGGGGAAACCATAGCATCATGACCAAGAGCAGCCAGGAAGACCATTGGCATCATGACCAAGGGCAGCCGGGGAGACCATGGCATCATGACCAAGAGCAGCCGGGGAGGAGCCATGGCATCATGACCAAGGGCAGCCGGGGAAACCATGGCATCATGACCAAGAGCAGCCGGGGAAACCATGGCATCATGACCAAAGAGCAGCCGGGGAAACCATGGCATCATGACCAAGAGCAGCCAGGAAGACCATGGCATCATGACCAAGGGCAGCCGGGGAGACCATGGCATCATGACCAAGAGCAGCCGGGGAGACCATGGCATCATGACCAAGGGCAGCCGGGGAAACCATGGCATCATGACCAAGAGCAGCCGGGGAGACCATGGCATCATGACCAAGAGCAGCCGGGGAAACCATGGCATCATGACCAAGGGCAGCCGGGAGACCTTGGCATCATGACCAAGAGCAGCCAGGGAGACCATGAAATCATGACCAAGAGCAGCCGGGGAGACCATGGCATCATGACCAAGAGCAGCCAGGGAGACCATGGCATCGTGACCAAGAGCAGCCAGGGAGACCATGGCATCATGACCAAGAGCAGCCGGGGAGACCATGGTATCATGACCAAGGGCAGCCGGGGAGACCATGGCATCATGACCAAGGGCAGCCGGGGAGACCATGGCATCATGACCAAGAGCAGCCAGGGAGACCATGAAATCATGACCAAGAGCAGCCGGGGAGACCATGGCATCATGACCAAGAGCAGCCAGGGAGACCATGGCATCATGACCAAGAGCAGCCGCGGAGACCATGGCATCATGACCAAGGGCAGCCGGGGAAACCATGGCATCATGACCAAGAGCAGCCGGGGAAACCATGGCATCATGACCAAGAGCAGCCGGGGAAACCATGGCATCATGACCAAGAGCAGCCGGGGAAACCATGGCATCATGACCAAGAGCAGCTGGGGAGACCATGGCATCATGACCAAGAGCAGCCGGGGAGACCATGGCATCATGCCCAAGAGCAGCCAGGGAGACCATGGCATCATGACCAAGGGCAGCCGGGGAGACCATGGCATCATGACCAAGGGCAGCCGGGGAGACCATGGCATCATGACCAAGGGCAGCCGGGGAGACCATGGCATCATGACCAAGAGCAGCCAGGGAGACCATGGCATCATGACCAAGAGCAGCCAGGAAGACCATGGCATCATGACCAAGAGCAACTGGGGAAATCATGGAATAACGACCAAGAGCAGCCGGGAAGACCATCGCATCATGACCGAGAATAGCTGGAAAAACCACGGCATCATGACGAAGAGCAGCTGGAAAAACCATGGCATCATGACCAAGAGCAGCCAGGAAGACCATGGCATCATGACCAAGAGCAGCCAGGGAGACCATGGCATCATGACCAAGAGCAGCCAGGGAGACCATGGCATCATGACCAAGAGCAGCCGGGGAGACCATGGCATCATGACCAAGGGCAGCCGGGGAAACCATGGCATCATGACCAAGAGCAGCCGGGGAGACCATGGCATCATAACCAAGAGCAGCCGGGGAAACCATGGCATCATGACCAAGGGCAGCCGGGGAGACCATGGCATCATGACCAAGAGCAGCCAGGGAGACCATGAAATCATGACCAAGAGCAGCCGGGGAGACCATGGCATCATGACCAAGAGCAGCCAGGGAGGCCATGGCATCATGACCAAGAGCAGCCAGGGAGACCATGGCATCAAGAGCAGCCGGGGAGACCATGGCATCATGACCAAGGGCAGCCGGGGAGACCATGGCATCATGACCAAGGGCAGCCGGGGAGACCATGGCATCATGACCAAGAGCAGCCTGGGAGACCATGAAATCATGACCAAGAGCAGCCGGGGAGACCATGGCATCATGACCAAGAGCAGCCAGGGAGACCATGGCATCATGACCAAGAGCAGCCAGGGAGACCATGGCATCATGACCAAGAGCAGCCGGGGAGACCATGGCATCATGACCAAGGGCAGCCGGGGAGACCATGGCATCATAACCAAGAGCAGCCGGGGAGACCATGGCATCATAACCAAGAGCAGCCGGGGAAACCATGGCATCATGACCAAGAGCAGCCGGGGAGACCATGGCATCATGACCAAGAGCAGCCGGGGAGACCATGGCATCATGACCAAGGGCAGCCGGGGAAACCATGGCATCATGACCAAGGGCAGCCGGGGAAACCATGGCATCATGACCAAGAGCAGCCGGGGAAACCATGGCATCATGACCAAGAGCAGCCGGGGAGACCATGGCATCATGACCAAGAGCAGCCGGGGAAACCATGGCATCATGACCAAGAGCAGCCGGGGAAACCATGGCATCATGACCAAGAGCAGCTGGGGAGACCATGGCATCATGACCAAGAGCAGCCGGGGAGACCATGGCATCATGACCAAGAGCAGCCAGGGAGACCATGGCATCATGACCAAGAGCAGCCAGGAAGACCATGGCATCATGACCAAGGGCAGCCGGGGAGACCATGGCATCATGACCAAGGGCAGCCGGGGAGACCATGGCATCATGACCAAGAGCAGCCAGGGAGACCATGGCATCATGACCAAGAGCAGCAAGGAAGACCATGGCATCATGACCAAGAGCAGCTGGGGAAATCATGGAATAACGACCAAGAGCAGCCGGGAAGACCATCGCATCATGACCGAGAATAGCTGGAAAAACCACGGCATCATGACGAAGAGCAGCTGGAAAAACCATGGCATCATGACCAAGAGCAGCCAGGAAGACCATGGCATCATGACCAAGAGCAGCCAGGGAGACCATGGCATCATGACCAAGAGCAGCCAGGGAGACCATGGCATCATGACCAAGAGCAGCCAGGGAGACCATGGCATCATGACCAAGAGCAGCCGGGGAGACCATGGCATCATGACCAAGGGCAGCCGGGGAAACCATGGCATCGCAGCCGGGGAAACCATGGCATCATGACCAAGAGCAGCTGGGGAGACCATGGCATCATGACCAAGAGCAGCCGGGGAGACCATGGCATCATGACCAAGAGCAGCCAGGGAGACCATGGCATCATGACCAAGAGCAGCCGGGGAGACCATGGCATCATGACCAAGAGCAGCCGGGGAGACCATGGCATCATGACCAAGGGCAGCCGGGGAAACCATGGCATCATAACCAAGAGCAGCCGGGGAAACCATGGCATCATGACCAAGAGCAGCCGGGGAGACCATGGCATCATGACCAAGAGCAGCCGGGGAGACCATGGCATCATGACCAAGAGCAGCCGGGGAAACCATGGCATCATGACCAAGAGCAGCTGGGGAGACCATGGCATCATGACCAAGAGCAGCCAGGAAGACCATGGCATCATGACCAAGGGCAGCCGGGGAGACCATGGCATCATGACCAAGAGCAGCCAGGGAGACCATGGCATCATGACCAAGAGCAGCCAGGGAGACCATGGCATCATGACCAAGGGCAGCCGGGGAAACCATGGCATCATAACCAAGAGCAGCCGGGGAAACCATGGCATCATGACCAAGAGCAGCCGGGGAGACCATGGCATCATGACCAAGAGCAGCCGGGGAGACCATGGCATCATGACCAAGGGCAGCCGGGGAAACCATGGCATCATGACCAAGAGCAGCCGGGGAGACCATGGCATCATGACCAAGAGCAGCCGGGGAGACCATGGCATCATGACCAAGAGCAGCCGGGGAAACCATGGCATCATGACCAAGAGCAGCCGGGGAAACCATGGCATCATGACCAAGAGCAGCTGGGGAGACCATGGCATCATGACCAAGAGCAGCCAGGGAGACCATGGCATCATGACCAAGAGCAGCCAGGGAGACCATGGCATCATGACCAAGAGCAGCCAGGAAGACCATGGCATCATGACCAAGGGCAGCCGGGGAGACCATGGCATCATGACCAAGAGCAGCCAGGGAGACCATGGCATCATGATCAAGAGCAGCCAGGGAGACCATGGCATCATGACCAAGAGCAGCTGGGGAAATCATGGAATAACGACCAAGAGCAGCCGGGAAGACCATCGCATCATGACCGAGAATAGCTGGAAAAACCATGGCATCATGACCAAGAGCAGCCGGGGAGACCATCATGCTGAAAATAGTAAACTGCACACCACAGCATGGCAAACAGTATTTTATTATTAGGCTACAGAAAACTGCAGCTTTACATATTTTATTACAGAATATATTGGGACTGTGCCACTTTTTTGAGTTGAAAATTGGTTTGACTTTTTTTTTCTTCAGATTATGCCATATAACCCTCTAAATTGCTATAATAGGGTCTAAACTATAACTCTTCTTCATCTTTCATCAGCAGACAGAGCTATTTAATGGAATGCTTTTAGGGAAGAATTTCTCAATACAGAGCACCTCCACATTACATGCCTCCATCCCATTGTCAACTATGCCCACATCCTCCATGCTAATAAAATGGGGCCACAGTTGGACTTTTCACTGGTAGATCTGGAAGAATGTCCAGTCATGTGTCCAGAACCTAGCGAGTATTTGCATTATGAAAAAGGCAAAGATCAAAACATCTACATCTCAATCTGTTAACCTACTTTAGATCCTGTGGCAGGACCTAAAATAAATGTTCATTCATAAAATCTACCAGTTTTGATCAAAACATTTCTACACAATGTGGATTAAATGTCACCAAGAGGCAAATGTTTGAAATGTCACTACACAAATGTGTGAAAAACTGGTGAATCTGAGCCAGAAACGGGCATTATCAAGCATATAAAATTCATAATTTACACAATAGAATTGTGAATTACGACTGACTACATTTCTTGTGGTGACACAAAGCAACCGAAATTCATTAAAGGGAACCTGTCAGCAGAAATTTCGCCCAAAACCTAAAAGATTCCCCCTCTGCAGCTCCTGGGCTGCATTCTAGAAAGGTCCCCGTTATTATTGTGCCCCCTTTCTGACCAAAATAAAGATTTTATAAAGTGGTACCTTTTTGTATTCAGATTCTGTAAATGTGACACGGGGGCGGGCTGCCTGATGGCCGTTAGTCTGCCTCCTGCCGCTTTAGGCCGTCCCCCATCGCTGATTTCCATAGCTGTGGACGCCGCCCAGTGCTCCACAGGTCCCCGCGCATGCCCAGTGCTCATCTCTCGTGGATGAGCACTGTGCCCAGTGTCACCGCTGGTGACGTGTGCGCAGGCTTTAGATTATGGGTGGTGCTGTGATGTTTATTACCAAGCAACCGCCCATAATCGCGGGACGGCGCTTTCCCCCTCGGTGTCCTTCGTTCTGCGCAAGCGCGGTGCTGCTGACCCCACGTCACCTCCTTCCCATCTATTTCCTGCCTCACGGCAAGATAGGAAGGAGGTGACGTGGGGTCAGCAGCCGAGGGGGAAAGCGCGGTCCCGCTATTATGGGCGGTTGCTTGGTAATAAACATCACAGCACCGCCCATAATCTAAAGCCTGCGCGCACGTCACCAGCGGTGACCACTTTATAAAGTCTTTATTTTGGTCAGAAAGGGGGCACAATAATAACGGGGACCTTTCTAGAATGCAGCCCAGGAGCTGCAGAGGGGGAATCTTTTAGGTTTTGGGCAAAATTTCTGCTGACAGGTTCCCTTTAAAGGGAATCTGTCAGGTGATTTTATAGTACAATACTACTGTTATCTTTAAATAGGGCTTAAGGAGACCTTTCAGGATCAGTAAGGGTACCGTCACACTTTAGCGATGCTCCAGCGATCTGACCTGGTCAGGATCGCTGGTGCGTCGCTACATGGTCACTGGTGAGCTGTCACACAGGCAGATCTCACCAGCGACTAGTGCCCAGCCCCTAGCGACGCGTGGAAGCGATGCTGCGCTTGGTAACTAAGGTAAATATCGGAATAAAGAAAAAGGCAAGGTGGTGTGCAAATTGAGGGATACTCCTTTAGGTACAAATATTGGTCTTTATTATAAACAAAGTGGACAAACACATTAAAATCACTTAAAAAGGCATAAAAAAGCCTCCCATGTGACAGCGATACACGTGGGGAACCTGTAATCCCACCCTGGCTATTTGTTGCTATGGATCCCACTATCTGGTAAATCCAGCTAAGGCTGGTAGTATCTGGGCTTTGTTTTCAGGGATCTCTCTATTATCTGGACTGCATACAGTCATATGAAAAAGTTTGGGCACCCCTATTAATGTTAACCTTTTTCCTTTATAACAATTTGGGTTTTTGGAACAGCTATTTCAGTTTCATATATCTAATAACTGATGGACTCAGTAATATTTCTGCATTGAAATGAGGTTTATTGTACTAACAGAAAATGTGCAATCTGCATTGAAACAAAATTTGACAGGTGCAAAAGTATGGGCACCTCAGCATAAAAGTGACATTAATATTTTTTAGATCCTCCTTTTGCAAAAATAACAGCCTCTAGTCGCTTCCTGTAGCTTTTAATGAGTTCCTGGATCGTGGATGAAGGTATATTTGACCATTCCTGTTTACAAAACAATTCCAGTTCAGTTAAGTTTGATGGTCGCCGAGCATGGACAGCACGCTTCAAATCATCCCACAGATTTTCAATGATATTCAGGTCTGGGGACTGGGATGGCCATTCCAGAACATTGTAATTGTTCCTCTGCATGAATGCCTGAGTAGATTTGTAGCGGTGTTTTGGATCATTGTCTTGCTGAAATATCCATCCCCTGCGTAACTTCAACTTCGTCACTGATTCTTGCATATTATTGTCAAGAATCTGCTGATACTGAGTTGAATCCATGCGACCCTCAACTTTAACAAGATTCCCGATGCCGGCATTGGCCACACAGCCCCAAAGCATGATGGAACCTCCACCAAATTTTACTGTGAGTAGCAAGTGCTTTTCTTGGAAAGCCGTGTTTTTTTGCCTCCATGCATAACGCCTTTTTGTATGACCAAACAACTCAATCTTTGTTTCATCAGTCCACAGGACCTTCTTCCAAAATGTAACTGGCTTGTCCAAATGTGCTTTTCCATACCTCAGCGACTGTTTGTGGCGTGCTTGCAGAAACTGCTTCTTTTGCATCACTCTCCCCATACAGCTTCTCCTTGTGCAAAGTGCGGGGTATTGTTGACCGATGCACATTGACACCATCTGCAGCAAGATGATGTTGCAGGTCTTTGGAGGTGGTCTGTGGATTGTCCTTGACTGTTCTCACCATTCTTCTTCTCTGCCTTTCTGATATTTTTCTTGGCCTGCCACTTCTGGGCTTAACAACTTAACAAGAACTGTACCTGTGTTCTTCCATTTCCTTACAGTGGATACTGACAGTTTAAATCTTTGAGACAACTTTTTGTATCCTTCCCCTGAACAACTATGTTTAATAATCTTTGTTTTCAGATCATTTGAGAGTTGTTTTGAGAAGCCCATGATGCCACTCTTCATAGGAGATTCAAATAGGAGAACAACTTGCAAGTGGCCACCTTAAATACCTTTTCTCATGATTGGATACACCTGCCTATGAAGTTGAAAGCTCAATGAGGTTACAAAACCAATTTAGTGCTTCAGTAAGTCAGTAACAAGTAGTTAGGAGTGTTCAAATGAAGAAATTGGTAAGGGTGCCCGTACTTTTGCACCTGTCAAATTTTGTTTCAATACAGATTGCACATTTTCTGTTAGTACAATAAACCATATTTCAATCCAGAAATATTACTGAGTCCATCAGTTATTAGATATAGGAAACTGAAATAGCTGTTTCAAAAACCCAAATTGTTATAAAGAAAAAAGGTTAACATTAATAGGGGTGCCCAAACTTTTTCATATGATTGTTATTTATATGTGCTGCTAATAATCTATGGGTATGTGGTAATTGTTATTTCTCTATGTATCCATGTTTGATGTAAAGTTTATACTCATGCCTATGATCCAGTTATTATTGAGTGACTCCTGTTTGTATACATATTAACATAGCCCTGTTTAAATTTACCTGTATATTGTGACCTCTGTATACAGTTAGGGGGGTGTTTGTCCCTTACAGGGATCAAACAAGGAAATTGGAGGCTTTTTATGCCTTTTTAAGTGATAATGTGTTTGTCCACTTTGCTTATTATAAAGACCAATATTTGTACTTAAAGGTGTATCCCTCAATTTGCACACCACCTTGCCTTTTTCTTTATGCATTTCTTGGTGTGTTGGGGTGATCCCTTATCCTTTTATTGTTGGATTATTTAATCCTGGAAGTGGTACCCTCTAAAATAGTTTCTAAGGTAAATATCGGATAACCAAGCGCTTGGTTACCCGATATTTATCTTGGTTACCAGCGCATACCGCTTAGCGCTGGCTCCCTGCACTCGTAGCCAGAGTACACATCGGGTTAATAAGCAAACCGCTTTGCTTATTTACCAGATGTGTACTCCGGCTACGTGTGCAGGGAGCCAGCACTGGCAGCGTGAGAGCGGTGGACGCTAGTAACCAAGGTAAAATATCAGGTAACTAAGCAAAGCACTTCGCTTGGTTACCCGATATTTACCTTGGTTACAGCTTACCGCAGGCTGCCAGACGCCGGCTCCCTGCACATTCAGATCGTTGCTTTCCCGCTGTGAAGCACACATCGCTGTGTTTGACAGCGAGAGAGCAACGTCCAAAAAATGAACCAGAGCAGTGTGTAACGAGCAGCGATTTCACAGCAGGGGCCAGATCGCTGCTCAGTGTCACACATAACGAGATCGCTAATGAGGTCACTGGTGCGTCACAAAAACCGTGACTCAGCAGCGATCTCGCTATGTGAAAAGTACCCCTTAGTTTTATACCTCTACCTTATCCTGTTATCTTCTTGTAAGGCCGACTTCACACTTGTAAGTGACTCGCGCAGGTCTCGCAATGGCATCACCCAGCATGGCCGCACACTCTCCTGACTGGAGCGGGTCGGCTACATGTATTTCTATGCAGCTGAAACGCTCCTGTCCAGAGAGTGTGCGACCATACCGGGTGATGCCTATGCGAGACTTGCCGAGTCACTCACAAGTGTGACTCCAGCCAAATCCTCATAGTAGTCAGTGTCTTGTGCAGTCAAGTGTCTGTAAATACAATTTACATATTCAATGCTCCCATCATTTACTATCACTGCTGAGAGGTAGGAAGGAGTAGAGGTGGGGACAGCAGTGCAAATTCAGTTCAGATATACTATCACTGATGCCAGCACAGAGATGGGAGAGGGGAGCAGTGAATATGCAATTTCTATTTACATAGTCTTGACTAGTTACACTGAATTATCCAAAGCTTGCAACAACATAACAGGAGAAGGTACAGCAATAAAACTTACTGATCCTGTTAGAACTATGTAAGCCCTATTTAAAGAGAACATTAGTATTCTACTACAAAATCACCTGACAGATTCCATTTAAAGGGAATCTGTCAACAGATTTTTGCTATTCAATCTGAGAGCAGCATGGGCAGAGACTGATTGCAGGGATGTGTCACTAATTGGACTGTGTGCTGTAGTTTCAACAGAATCAATGTTTTAACAGCAGGTTGTTATACTTAGGACTAGTCAGTCAGGTTAATGTGTGAGACACCACCCACCACTGATTGCATTGTCAGCAACCTGTCAATCAGTGGTGTGGGCAGGTTATACAGAGCTCATCAATCTGACCACTGCTACATATCCAGCAGACAAAACAGATCCTATCAAAACCTCACTAATTAGCCCAGAAAGTGATACATCGCTGGAATCAGGGTCTCTGCCCCTACATCATGCTGCTCCGAGTTCATATAGCAAAAACCTACTGACAGATTCCTCCCATTAAGATGCACATACCTCTTATGTTTTGCACGTCTTACACCAGCATTCTCTTCCTCAATACTGGCAAAATGCCACTATTGATGAATAGTGGCTCTAAGGGGTACTCACTCAACACGTTGCGACATCGCTAGCATCGGCTAGCGATGTCAAGCGCGATAGTAACCGCCCCTGTCAAACATGCGATATCTGGTGATCGCTGCCGTAGCCAACATTATCGCTACGGCAGCGTCACATGCACATACCTTGTTGGCGACGTCGCGGTGACCGCCGAACAATCCCTCCTTCAAAGGGGAGGTGCATTCGGCGTCACCGCGACATCACTATGCGCCCGACCAATAGAAGCAGAGGGGCGGAGATGAGCGGGACATAACATCCCGCCCACCTTCTCCCTTCCGCATTGCCGGTGGACGTAGGTAAGATGTTTGTCGTTCCTGCGGGTTTACACACAGTGATGTGTGGAGCTGCAGGAACGACAAACAACATCGTACCTGCGGCCGAACCGACATTATGGAAATGAACGACTTTACGCAGATCAGCGATATTGTACGCTTCTGCGCTCGTTCATCGTCGCACCTAGGATTCACACGTTGCAACGTCGCTACCGACGCCGGATGTGCATCACTAACGACGTGACCCCGACGATATATCGGTAGTGATGTCGCAACGTGTAAAGCCCGCCTTAGTGTTCTGTTAGGGTAGTGGTGGAAAACAATTGACTATGTGAAGAACTATTTAGTGGTGTTTAAATTAGGAAGTATTTCCCATAAAAAACACATTTTCACAGATACGAATGGTTTTTTTCCCCCCAAACATATTACAACAAAGTAAATCCAAAATATTGTGCTTTTATAGTCTTGAACACAAGGTACAGAGCTGATATGTTTGGTAGATATAGTACATAGCATCTAATATATTACAGGGTTACATAACAAGTGTCAACCTTTCTGTGACACTTGAGAAATTTAATATATATTATATATTTCTCCAGCATTTAGTTTTAAATAATTGGACATAATCTTTATACTGCAGTTGTTATTCTTAGATAGGTTTTAGATAGAACCTAGTGAAAACAACAGAAACAATCCCCCCTCCCCTTGCAGCGTCAGTCTACAAAAAATACAGCCATACATAATGCTACAAAAACATCAGTGCCCAACTTAGAAACAAGGGTTAACCCAAACTCTAACCATTAACATACCACATAGTATTAAAGGGGATTCAGCCCAAGTCATGTCAGTGAGGGTCCAGCAGCTAATGTTGAGATCTGACATTAATGGAAACCTACACGAGAACCCCATGTTCATTAAAGGGAACTTGTCACCAGGTTTGGTGACTATAAGCTGCGGCCACCACCAGTGGGCTCTTATATAAAGCATGTTAGAATACTGTATATAAGAGTCCAGGCCGCTGTGTAGAACGTGAAAATGATTTTATAATACTCACCTAAACGGTTGGTACAGTGCAGACTGGTCGGATGGGTGTCTTCATTCTCCGGTTGCGGCGCCTCCCCTTTCGGCCAGCTTTGTCCTCCGTCTGAAGCTGGCGTGAATTACGCGTCCTACGTCATCCACACACGCTGATATTGAGGTCCTGCACAGGCACACTATGATCTGCCCTGAGTAGGGCAGATCAAAGTATTGTAGTGCGCCTGTGCAGGAATCCAATGCCAGCACGTGTGCATGACGTAGAACGCGTAATTCAAGTCAGCTTCAGAAGAAGGAGGACAAAGCTGGCCGAAAGGGGAAGCACCAGTGCTAGAGAACGGAGCCACCCATCCGACCAGTCTGCACTGTACCAACCGTTTAGGTAAGTATTATAAAATCATTTTCATGTTCTACACAGCGGCCTGGACTCTTATATACAGTATTCTAACATGCTATATATAAGAGCTCACTGGTGGTGGCCGTAGCTTATAGTCACCAAATCTGGTGACAGGTTCAGTTTAAGACCCCCGAGAGGTTTGTGGTACACATCCCTGAGCATCCTTAGTCATTAAAAAGGCACACATTCTCACTTTACAAACTTCTTAAAAATAGTCTACGATCCCCCCCACCCCCCATAGTAAAAGTATGAGCAGACTGAAAAGGGTGGCAGTATACCTGCTCCACAGTGTGGGCTTTAGACACTTGCAGGCAGCTCTTTAGTCCTGGTGTATACTCACAAATGTGGAAAGGAAATTATCTCTATATATATGATTTTAAATACATGCTGTGGAGTATTGCCTAAAGATATCTTCACTATGTCTTCTACCGCAGCATGCCATGCAGCACGGACTATACAAGAATTTGCAGCAGGTATAGGCTATTGGCATCAACAGTAATGCCTGCTTATCTAGCAGCTTCATGGATAAATAGCACGGCCATGATCAAAGCCTATAGTAGAGACTAGTTATAGGGGACCGTTTCATGCAGTCCTCCATCTCATTCTGCCTTCTTTGGAAAATACCTTTAAGTGCATGACATTAAGATGAAGAGACCACTAAAGTGGTCAGTCCCTTCTGAGCTTTTCCTAGAGTTCCCCTTTAGATTCAGGCTCAGTTTTTCTTGTACAAATGCTGTTTTACAAGGATAGCACAAGGATAGCCAATTTCTTCCTCAAACTGAGTGGTACACCCAAAAGCATGGGGACGTGTCCTATACTGAAAAATGGTAACATTAAAATATCTACAGACAATAATGTACGTTGTTTAGCCTACCTTTGGACTGTGGTTCGGTGTGAGATGGATGTAAAGAGTGGGATTAGATCACATTTTTGGGATAAGACTGGCAAAACTGCTTCCTATGAATGTATGCCGCACATATTACAGTGGATCAATCACCAGAATTCACAATACATAATGATTACATTAGTAGAGTTCTTAAACCTGATGTGACAGGTGTATTTACTTTGAATTATCCATTTCAGAATGGCTAAATAATCCAGAGAGAAGGATTGTATTATATTAATGTTCATGTGTTCTTGTTAGGCAGGAAAACGGTCACAAAGGATTATACAATCATACTGACGGGGATTTTCACAGCGAGTCCATCAGCCTCATTAGGTCTAAAGGCTGCTCATGAAAGCACCCGCCCCGTCGTTTGTGCGTTACGGGCAAATCGCTGCCCGTGGCGCACAACATCGCTAGGACCCGTCACACGAACAACCTGTGTCCTGCACCACCAACGATATTTGGGATTTGAACGACGTCTCAACGATCAAGTGAGTATTTTTTTTATTGTTAGCGGTCGCTCGTATGTGTCATACGCAATGACGTCGCTAACGAGGCCGGATGTGCGTCACAAATTCCGTGACCCCAACGACATCTTGTTAGCGATGTCGTTGCGTGTAAAGCCCCCTTAAGAGATATTTAATAATGTATGCAGTTTGTGCAGTGCAATCTGGTGACAGATCCGCTTTAATAAATACATCTTCATAGAAATAAAAGGGATGATTACCACAAGGCTGATCCTTTTGGTCTAAGAAGGACAATATAAAAAACATGAAAAATATTAAAAGATGAATAATAACTACGGCAATGTTAATCCTTTGAAAGTGTAATCTCTACTAGTGTGTTATTGCCACCATAGAGCCCATTTCATGGTAAAGATGAAGAAAGGGTACATGTAACTTCCTTGAGGTAATCTTAAAATACATCTGGCCAGAAGAAGTGGCACAGAACATTTCTACTGCTGCCGATAGTTAGTCACATCTGACAGGGCATTGTGGGCTTACGCCAGCGATATGCCACCCATGCTTTTATTGAGACAACCTTTAAGTACAGCTCCACTGATAAATTACTTTACAGTGTTCATGTCACTCTGCTTTACATGTGGACCGCTGGTTCCATCATGTTCCATGCCGATTTCTCATCCAGACCCACTCACTATCCGGCTGACTTCTTGGCTTCCACTTTATGTCCAGCAGCTATAACCTGTTCAAAGGCTTGAGTATATGGAAACAGACATAGTAGCATTTCTATGTAAGGAAGGTCTGTCCAGCAAGTATGTTCAGAACACTAACATAATAATTCAATGTTAACTCTTTAGAATTTGAATATAAAATATATTTTTACACATAAAGGAGTTCAGTTCCTATAGGAATAGGTACCACTTAGAGCAGTGATCGACCACTGTAGTAAAATCCTATGTAGAACACTATAAAATATTTCCAAGTTGCATCTCAGTTCTTGCCCGATTTTAATTTCCTTCTAAAATATTCTGGTGCGGCCTCGAACAGCCAGTCAGCATCCACAACACACAAGTCTCTCATGTAGCACTTAGAAGTATGGAGAAGTTCATTGTAAATTACACAGGCTGGCTTGCAGTGGAAAAGGACGGACGAGGGGTGTATAGACACAGGTTGGTGTGTCTCAACAGTGGTGTACGTCCCATCTGGTTGCAGCTCTGCAGCATTCATAAATAGGCCATGGGCTAAGCACTGTCGGATATTGCGCGTATCTGTTCTTGATGACTCTATTGGCATTGACATCTGTTATAGAAATAGATTTCAAGTTAGATTAAAACAGCAACAATGCAAATTGTTCACATCATCATTGGAGCCCCTTTAAGAAGGGCTTAAAGAGGTTTTCCACAACTAATGTGACCCTCTTTCATTTGTCCTAACTCTTCCTAACTAACACTTTCCTAATATACTTCTACTACGTACCCTGCTCCTGTAAGCTGATCTCTCTGCGGCTCCTATATTGCTATGTTGATGTTTTAGCTTTGATGCTTCCGGTCAGGAGACTAGAATCGGATCAACTGAGCAGCACACGTCACTGGTGGGGCTGCCTCTCTGTGAGTGATAGTCTGCGCACATATGCCCTTAACTTAACACTCCTCTCAGCCCGTTCAACAGTTCGGTGCTTTGATGTGACAAGCATTGCAGATCGTGCGATGTAATATACTATCTAATGATCTGCACAACGCAGTGCTTGTCACATCAAAGCACTTAACTGTAAAGCAGTCTGCAAGAAGAAGTCTGTAAAGAAGCACTGTAAAGACGTTTGTTCTGCGATGTGCCGATCATTAGATAGTATATCACCTGGTGATCGGTACATCAGAGCGCTTGTCACATGAAAGCACAGCACTGTAAAACAGGCTGAGGAAAGGGAAGTGTGATCTGGGCATCTGTGCCCAGACTGCTGTCACTCACAGAGAGGGGCCATACCTCACTAGTGACGTGCTCTGCTCCGTTGGTCCGATTCTGGTCTCCAAACCAGAAGGATCAGAGCTAAAACATCAACAAAGGAATATATGCGCTGCAGAGAGATCAGCGTATAGGAACAGGGTAGGTAGCAGGAGTATATTAGGAAAGTGTTAGGAAGAATTAGGACAAATTAAAGGGTGGTCACGTTAGTAGTGGAAAATCTCTTTCAGAGATAACTAAGATATAAGCAACCAATAAATAGGTGAAAACTGTCAAGGTAAGGTATTCTCCATACTGTGTGGCATCATCTATCTATATATTTTATCTGGGCAAACGAACGCTAGTTTAATTATTTGGGAGTTGCACATGTTTACAGTGCTTTTGTCTCATAACAGGTGATTTAAAAGAAGTTGTCAAATATATTAGAAAGTGGATTGATACCTTTATACAAATGTCTCTGAGTTGAGCACGAACCTCTGAAACCAGCATCATATTTCTGCCGTTAACGAAATTCTCTCTGCACCACTCCTGCAAGAGAACAAAGCAATATTAGAGATTGTGTTAATATCCATTACGGTAGGTCGTAGAATAGGGTACATATCGCGGCAAACTTATTAATATCAAAGGGCAGTCACTATCTAAAAAGAGTCATTACAAATCTATTACTATGTGCTATTATATTCTAATCCCACATAAGCTGGGTGCGGAGGTCCTGCGGCTATGGTGCGGGCATTCTGCATTGAGGATATAGTACCATGGCTTGGGCACTGCATCCTCAATGCAGAACAAGTGCTGGAGTGATCGGTGAGTTCATACTTACCTGTATCGCACAGCAACCTGGTTTCCAGCCGGCTCCTGGAGAAGATGGCGGGGCCAGGACGAGCTCCGGCTGTCAGATGACCGGAGCTCGGGCCGTCACATGATTGCAGCTTGTGCAGACCCCGCCCACCTCTTGCAGCCCACTCCTGGCTCCGTCCCGCTCTTCTACACCGAAGGAAGAGAGTCTCCGGTGTCTTCAATCAAGGCAGGTAAGTCTAGAGATCCGCGTGGAACAATCCTCACGAATAACTGACATGCAGTTACGTGCGGCTGTGGGAAATACGCAGCATTTTCCGCAGCCGCACATACCGCAGCATTGATACAGCACTCCCCAAATCCCATAGGATAACATGGGGAGTGTCTGCATTTGCGTAAACCTGCGGATTTGTCTGGAAAATCCCGAAAATCTGCATGTTTTCCGCTGCAAAATCCGCAGGTATTTTCTCCCGTGGGCACATGGCCTAAGAGTAAAAACGGTCGACAGACTAAGCACTGCACTTTGGCAACCCTTTAAGAAGCCCCGCTAGGAGTCCTCTCTATTCATTTCTGTGGGAAAGCGTCTGGTAGAATCAGCATGCACAGTTCATGGAACTCCTTGCTATTAGTAATGAGCGAGCACCACCATGCTCATGTGCTTGTTACTTGAAATGAGTCGGTCAGACTCTCGGACTGGCTACACTCGAGTATTGAGTATAAAAGGAAATCAGTGGAAAATTAAAATTTTTCTGGAAGATCTCCCAGAAAAATGCATGAGTCCCCCACTGACTTCTATTATACTCAGGTGTAAGTTGCGCCCTGAGCATTCGACTACTGAGGACCTGAGCATGGTAGTGCTCGCTCATCACTCTTCGTTACGACTTATGAGTACCGACCACCTGAGCATAGTAGTGCTCACTCATCACCAGTCATTACGAGTACTGAGCACCTGAACATGGTAGTGCTCGCTCATCACTAGTCATTATGAGTACTGAGCATGGTAACGCTCGCTCATCACTACTTATTAGGCGAATGTCCAGGAGGTAATTATTTAGAGATATGCAGTGATTAAACGATAAATGATAAAGCTGGGAATAACACTGTAATTACATAAAGCAGACTTAAAAGCCTTTACCTCTCTTTTAGATTAAGGATATGACAATATTTTCCAAACAAATGTATAAAAGCAAATCGTAAAACTTGCCTTATTTTTGCCCAGGTTTTTGAATGCTCGGTAGATGTTGAGTAAAGTGATCTGATCGCCTTCACTAGAAATGAACTTCCTGCGTACAGCTTGCACTTCATCCCGCTTGGCAGGAGGATTATGAAGGACACTGTCCACGGACAGCAATGCCACAATGGTCAGGATCTCCTCTGTGCAGTGAAATTTTGGGGAAATGAGAATAGTCTGCAAGGAAAAAAAGAAAAATATACAGCTAATGCCTGGTGAAATTTCTGACCTGTTCTTAGTAACTAGTAAAAGATCCAGTGATCTAGTCTGTGGTGCGATTCTACAGTGCTGGCTTCCTTACTATCTCCTAGTGCATATATACCAGTATATAGGCAGCTCACAGCAGAAACCATGGCTAGCCCAAGCTACTATTTTGGGTATATAAAGACATCAATTTCAGCTATTTTGCAGATGACCTGACATATTTCATAAAATCAGTATGCAAATAAGCATGTGAACCTTCGGCACTGAAGAGATGACACTTGAAGTAGATTCAAAGTGTATTTTACTGATTCACCGACAGGGTAAGTGGCAGACTAGACATTATCTAAAAATGTGGCTTTTTCCTTGAAAAAGGCAGTCAGTCGAAACATTAGGATATGGTCTGTCACTTACCTTGTCGTGAATCATTAAAATACACCGATTGCATCTTCGTGAAGTGTCATCTCTTCAGCGCTGAAGGATCACAAATCTACTGAACTTTACTATATTCCTTCTGAGCACAGAAAACTCCTTATATTGAGTGCGAGCCCTTAGGCTACTTTCACACATCCGGTTTGAGCACTGCGGCTCAATCCGGCTGTGAAACCTATGCAACGGATGCGGCAAAAACACCGCATCCTTTGCATAAGTTTTTACATGCGGCCCGTCCGTTTTTTCCGGTTGCGGCACTCTACTGAGCATGCGCAGTGGAAGAAACCGCATGCGGCGGCCAGATGCATATTTTGCCGCATCGCGCCGCCGGCGTCCATAGGCATGCATTGAAAAAATGCACCGCAGCGGCCGGATGCGGCGCGATGCGTTTTTTTTGCCGGAGGAAAAAACGTGCCAAGGAACGTTCCATCCGGCCGCCGCATCGGCTAAATCTGCCGCATGCGGCAAAAACGGACGGAACGCAAGCCCATGCGGCACAATGCAGCGCCAATGCAAGTCAATGCTGAAAAAACGAAACCGGCGGCAAAAAAAACAACTGTTTCGTTTTTTCAGCAGAGCGCCGGATTGTGCCGCACTGCTACAGCCGGATGTGTGAAAGTAGCCTTACACATCTATTATCAATATGCAAATAGTTACCTTTGAAAACTTAGGCTCCAAAGGAAAAGAAGCCATTTTCTTTCCTAATGGTGTAAGAATTATTTGATCCTCCTTTCTGTCCACTGCACCAAGCAGATCTAACTGCTCAATGGCCGACCGAATAGAATCTGAAGAAATAAGGTTTCATCGTAACTAATATTTTAATACATAACCAGCTCATAAAATGTATACATAGTTACCGCAAAGAAATATTTTCCCATAGGAGTATATCTTCCATAATAAGGCATACTGTATGATGGAGCAATGATTTTCATGGCTCGATTTGTAGAAAATACCTCTTTAAAAAAAACAATAAGGCGCCCTGCACAACTATAGAAGCACAGAGTCTGATGATTTGCGGGTGTACTGGAAATCTCAAGAATATACCATTAATACTAAAAGGCCTTGAACCCCTTTAAAAGAGCTTCTGTCAAGCATTACATAGTCACAAACTAAGAACCAATAGAAATGAGCAAAAGGATTCACAGGATCCCGATACAGTGACCACCCGAGAAACGTTCTGTGCACCCTCCTCCCATGTGCCAGAACCCTCGAGGCCCCTTCTGATTAATAGGCCAAGTACAACATCATTTTGACATCGCATTGTATTAATGAAATTATGCCAAGTCTACTAATCAGCAAGAACTCTGAGGATGCCGGAAAGTAGAAGAAGGTTTTCATGGCTCTGGTCCGATGGCCAAAGACTAACCAAGTGTCCATTGGACTAGGGTTCTGAAAATCTTTTCAGTCAACTATCAGCCTGGCCACACATATCAGATGGATGTGAACCAAACAATGCTTCTGCAGATCGTCCAGCCGACAGCCATCTTAGTCAACCTTGCCATACACAGCAGCGCTCCTGTGTTCTGTATGAGAAAGCCGATGACTTATCTCTGAGAGAACAATGAGATTGGCAATTCGAAGTGTGTAAATGACATCTCCCCGACCATCAGCCACACACCTTCAATATCGTCTAATGTGTACGAGTTCCTTAAGAACCAAAGCATACTCTGGTTAGATTATGTCTTGGAATAAAACTTCTTAGTATCAGCCCATACCTGGTGAGGGTTTTGACACAAAATCAAAGGTAAGGATGTTGGGGACTCTCAAGACAAGAAGCTGCAGCACCACACTGGCCAGATTACATCTGCATAAAAACATTAAAAAGCGTTTTTCAATTTTTCTATCCCTCTAAAATCTTTTAAAAACAGATATTTGCATATAAAGTTCAATTGCTTACATGAATACAGTAGAATGATTTATTATCAGACAACCTGACCATACAATTATTGCTCGATGGGGTTATTTTAACAAAGCCACCAACGCCTTTGAGGCGAGGATTTCTTCAAACAAGATTGGTGCATTACTTGTGAATAAGGAGTACGTGCTCTTTATTACTATAAAGTTAGAATGGAGATCCAACGGATAACAAAGAGAATTTTGTTTACTTACCGTAAATTCTTTTTCTTATAGTTCCGTAATGGGAGACCCAGACCATGGGTGTTTAGCTTCTACCTGTGGAGGACACACAAAGTACTACACTTAAAAGTGTAGCTCCTCCCCCTGAGCTTATACACCCCCTGGTGAGCAGACCCAGCCAGTTTAGTGCAAAAGCTGAAGGAGAATAGCCACCCACAAATAGAACAGAGCAATAGCCGGAACAACCGGAAACTCTGTCCACGACAACAGCCGGTGATAACACGCGGAACAAGAAAGTGCCAACAGGCAACAGGGAGGGTGCTGGGTCTCCCATTACGGAACTATAAGAAAAAGAATTTACGGTAAGTAAACAAAATTCTCTTTTTCTTTATCGTTCCTATGGGAGACCCAGACCATGGGACGTTCCAAAGCAGTCCCTGGGTGGGAAATAAACCGAACAAAGTAAGAAGTAGGCAAAACCTAACTACACAAATGGGCGACAGCCGCCTGAAGGATGCGTCTGCCCAAGCTCGCATCTGCTGAAGCATGAGCATGCACTTGGTAGTGCTTCGAAAAGGTATGCAGGCTAGTCCAAGTGGCAGCCTGACAGACTTGTTGAGCCGTAGCCTGGTGCCTGAAAGCCCAAGAGGCACCAACAGCTCTGGTCGAATGTGCCTTGATCCCCGGCGGGGGAGGCACCTGAGAACTCTGGTAGGCGTCCGAAATGGTCGATCTGATCCAACGGGCTAAGGTCGGCTTAGAAGCAGAGAGACCCTTACGCCGACCTGCGGTTAGCACAAAAAGAGAAGTGCACCGCCTAATAGAAGCGGTGCGAGACACATAGATCCGGAGCGCCCGCACCAGATCCAGAGTATGTAGCGCTTTTTCAAAGCGATGAACAGGAGCCGGACAAAAGGAAGGTAGGGTAATGTCCTGGTTAAGGTGGAAAGGGGAGACCACTTTAGGAAGAAAGTCCGGAGTCGGACGGAGAACCACCTTGTCTTGATGAAACACTAAAAAAGGTGACTCCGAAGAGAGCGCGGCCAAATCAGAGACTCTCCTGAGGGAAGTTATGGCCACCAGAAAAGCCACTTTCTGAGAAAGACGATGCAAAGAGACCTCCCTAAGAGGCTCAAAGGGGGGTTTCTGCAAAACCGTGAGAACCAAATTAAGGTCCCAGGGATCCAAGGGCCGCCGGTAAGGCGGAATGATGTGAGACGCGACTTGCATGAAGGTGCGGACCTGAGCCAGCCGAGCGAGACGCCGCTGGAACAGAACTGACAGAGCTGAGACTTGTCCCTTGAGAGAGTTGAGGAACAGTCCTAGCTGCAGACCGGACTGTAGAAAAGACAGAAGGGTCGGCAAGGAGAATGGCCAAGGAGGATGGTCGGTAGAGCGACACCATGACAGGAAAATTTTCCAAGTCCTGTGATAGATCCTAGCGGAGGAAGACTTACGGGCCCGAGTCATAGTGGACATGACTTCAGGAGGAATACCAGAAGCCGTCAAGAGCCAGGACTCAAGAGCCACGCCGTCAATTCGAGAGCCACAGAATTCAGGCGGAAAAACGGACCTTGTGAGAGAAGGTCTGGACGGTCCGGGAGATGCCACGGCATCTCTACGGACAGATAGAGCAGGTCTGGATACCAAGCTCGCCTGGGCCAGTCCGGTGCAATGAGGATGACTCGACAGCCCTCCATTCTGATCTTGCGCAGAACTCTGGGCAAGAGAGCTAGAGGGGGAAACACGTAGGACAGACGAAACTGGGACCAGTCTTGAAGCAGTGCGTCCGCGGCGAATGCCTGAGGATCGTGGGAGCGAGCCACGTAAACGGGAACCTTGTTGTTGTGACGGGATGCCATTAGGTCCACGTCCGGGGTGCCCCACTTGCGGCAGATTGACTGAAACACTGCCGGGTGCAGGGACCACTCGCCACCGTCCACGGTTTGACGGCTGAGATAATCTGCCTCCCAGTTTTCCACGCCTGGGATGTGGACTGCGGATATGGTGGACTTGGAGTCCTCCGCCCATTGAAGGATGCGTTGTACCTCCAACATTGCTAGGCGGCTGCATGTCCCTCCTTGGTGATTGATGTAGGCAACCGCTGTCGCGTTGTCTGACTGGACTCGAATGTGCCTGCCCGCCAACAGGTGGTGAAAAGCTAGGAGAGCTAGAAGCACAGCTCTGGTTTCCAGCACATTGATTGGAAGGGCTGACTCGGACGGAGTCCAAGTGCCCTGCGCTCTGTGGTGGAGATATACCGCTCCCCAGCCGGATAGACTGGCATCCGTGGTGAGAATCACCCAGGACGGGGCCAGGAAGGAGCGTCCCTGGGACAGGGAGAGAGGCCGAAGCCACCACTGAAGAGAGCTCCTGGTTTGTTGCGACAGAGCCACTAACCTGTGTAAGGAGGAAGGCCGCTTGTCCCAACAGCGGAGAATGTCCAGCTGCAGGGAGCGCAGATGGAACTGGGCAAAGGGAACAGCCTCCATTGACGCCACCATTTGACCCAGCACCTGCATCAGACGCCTGAGGGTATAACGGCGGGGCCTCAGCAGAGAGCGCACCGCCAGTTGGAGGGACTGCTGTTTGACTAAGGGCAACTTCACAAGTGCCGGCAAAGTCTCGAACTGCATCCCTAGGTACGTGAGACTCTGGGTCGGAGTCAGAGTGGATTTGGGCAGATTGACCAGCCAGCCGAATTGGGCTAGAGTGGCGAGAGTGAGCGAGACACTCCGCTGACAGTCTGCGCTGCATGAAGCCTTGATTAGAAGGTCGTCCAGGTAAGGAATCACTGCCAACTCCTGTAGGTGCAGAACCGCAATCACTGCGGCCATGACCTTGGTGAATACCCGAGGGGCTGTGGCCAACCCGAAGGGGAGAGCCACGAATTGGAAATGTTCCTCTCCGATTGCAAAACGTAGCCAACGCTGGTGTGAAACTGCAATTGGCACATGCAGATAGGCATCTCTGATGTCGATGGACGCCAGGAAATGCCCTTGGGTCATTGAGGCAATGACTGATCTCAGAGACTCCATGCGAAAGTGCCGCACCTGAACATGCTTGTTGAGAAGCTTGAGATCCAGGATGGGCCGGAAGGTACCGTCCTTTTTGGGAACTAGGAAGAGATTTGAGTAGAAACCTCTGAACCGTTCCCGAGCGGGAACCGGTACAATTACTCCATTGGCCTGCAAGGCTGCCACGGCCTGTGAGAAGGCGGCGGCCTTGGAGCAGGGAGGAGTTGAGAGAAAAAATCTGTTTGGCGGACTGGAAGAGAATTCTATCCTGTAGCCGTGGGAGATGATCTCCCTTCACCCACTGATCGGAGACGTGTTGAAACCAAGCGTCGCCAAAGTGGGAGAGCCTGCCACCGACTAAGGACGTTGCTGGAGCGGGCAGATAGTCACGAGGAGGCTGCCTTAGTGCCAGCAGCTCCTGCGGTCTTCTGTGGACGCGCTTTTGGGCGCCAGTTGGATTTCTGGTCCTTGGCTGAGTTGGCGGACGAGGCCGAGGGCTTAGAGGACGACCAGTTGGAGGAACGAAAGGAGCGAAACCTCGACTGATTCCTACCCTGGGCAGGTTTCCTGGCTTTGGTTTGTGGCATGGAAGTACTCTTCCCGCCAGTTGCTTCCTTAATAATCTCATCCAGCTGTTCTCCGAACAGCCGGGACCCAGCAAAAGGGAGCCCAGCAAGGTACTTCTGTGAAGAAGCATCCGCCTTCCACTCTCGAAGCTACAAGATTCTGCGGATAGCGAGGGAATTAGCCGAAGCCACCGCAGTGCGGAGAGAAGCCTCCAGCATGGCTGACATGGCATATGATGAAAAAGCCGAAGCTTGGGAAGTTAAGGCATCCATTTCGGGCATAGATTCCCTGGTGAGGGAATGCATCTCCTCTAGAGAAGCAGAGATGGCTTTGAGAGCCCACACTGCTGCAAAAGTCGGGGAAAACGAGGCCCCCACCACTTCATACACGGATTTGGCCAGAAGGTCAATCTGACGGTCAGTGGAATCCTTAAGGGAGGTGCCATCAGCCACCGACACAACGGTCCGGGCTGCGAGCCTAGACACCGGAGGGTCTACCTTTGGGGAGTGAGCCCACTCCTTGACCACCTCAGGTGGAAAGGGAAAACGGTCATCAGAACCACGCTTTGGGAAGCGTTTGTCAGGACAGGCCCTGGGTTTGGTCACAGCTGCCTGAAAACTGGAGCGGTTAAAGAACACACTCTTTGCTTTCTTAGGCAAGGTAAACTGGTGCTTTTCTGCCAGAGAGGGTTGCTCCTCTGATACTGGCGGATTGAGATCCAGTACAGAATTAATAGAAGCAATCAAGTCACTAAGATCTGAGTCACTTTCGGACAGATCAATGGGGTACATGGAGTTAGCCTCCGAACCCCCTGTAAAGGCATCCTCCTCATCCTGCGAGTCAGCTCTGGAATCAGAGCCACGGGAGGAGGAGGGAGAGGAAACCCTGTGTCTCTTCTCAGGAGGACGGGGTCTGGGCCCTAATGATGAATCCTCTGTGAGCTCCGGTCCTGAGAGACCCCTAGCAGCAGAGGCACCCTGTGAAGGGGGCTGATGCATATTCATCAGAGTCCTGGACAGAAGTCCCATGGACTCAGCAAAGGACTAGGAGATAGACCTAGAAAAGGATTCTACCCAAGCCGGGGGTTCAGCCACAGGAGCAGGAGCAGCCTGAGAAACCACTGGGGGTGAGACTCCTGGCTGTGGAACCGCCAAGTTAGAGCAGGCATCACAATGTGGGAAGGTGCTCGGTTCAGGCAGCAGGAGCTTACATGCAGCGCATACAGCATAAAGTTTTGGGGCCTTGCTCCTCGTGTGAAACATGCTGCTGGAGTGGGGGCTCTGCCAGAGAATGACCCCCAGAGAGTATATACAGAGGTCCACAACCGGAGGCCGGTTGTGGCTTACCAAACCGCTGGAGCGGTGTTGTGTGCCCTCCAGATCCCGAAGCCCGGACCCCCAAGCATAGCACCTCAGCAGGGATGCTGCAGACCAGCGCTGCAATGACTGATCGCAGAGAGAACGCTGAAAAAATGGCCGCCGGAGCGAAGAGAGGGGGCGGGACTTGCTTGAGAGCGGGATCTGGAGGGCCATTGAGACCTACAGGGGAGGGGACACACACTGCAGTGGGGAGTGTCCCTCCCCTGTACAGAACGGCCGCCGGGAGGAGCCGAGCCTGTCCCCCTGCATGAGTGACATGCGAGGGCAGTGAAAACAGAAACTAGGCCTCCGGCGAAGCCGGGGCCTAAATTTGAGCAGCGCGGCCGACGCGCAGGCACCATCGGCGCGGTTCTCAGGCGACAGCTAGAGCACCCGCCGGAAATGTCAGTAAACATAATAAGCACACTCTCCCCCAACAATAAAGTACAGGCACCCCGAAATATAAAAGTCTCAGGTACTTAGCTTCTGAGACGCAGGGCCAGGTCCCTGGGGATGAGCGCTCCGTTCCAGCAGGGTCCTGAAGGGCTGCGGATGGAGACCGTGCTGGCTCCCACTTCAAGCCAGAGCCCAGGAGGGATGGTGAAGGAGCACGGCATGTAAGGCTCCAGCCTAAGAATCAACCTTACAACACCGCCGACACAGTGGGGTGAGAAGGGACATGCCGGGGGTCCAGACGTGGACCCGCACTTCTTCATCTCGTTCCAAAAGGGAAAAAATCATATGAGAATGCATGTGTGGATGTATGCCTCCTGAACACAAAGCGATAAACTGGCTGGGTTTGCTCACCAGGGGGTGTATAAGCTCAGGGGGAGGAGCTACACTTTTAAGTGTAGTACTTTGTGTGTCCTCCAGAGGTAGAAGCTAAACACCCATGGTCTGGGTCTCCCATAGGAACGATAAAGAAACTCACATTTATTGCCACCCCCCCAAAATCTCAGGTTCCTTTAAATATGCTATAAAGCTACCTAGTAAAGCTTTACTTTAGTATTAAGCATAATTTACATCAATACATCAATAGTTTTTATACTCAAGTCTTCCAAACCTCTACAACTTACCTCTGTATCTCTGGTACTGTCATTTTCTCAAGTTTCTCAAACTCATCCTCTGTGTAGAGTCTATAACATATGCCACTATCTTCTCTACCTGCTCTTCCAGTTCTTTGCCAGGCCTGGGCCTTTGATACCCGCTGCACGGCTAGAACCTCAAGGCCACTTTCTATGGTGACAAATGTAATGCGTTGACATCAGAAAATGTATATAACACATTCATACAATATATATATTATGAAAGGTTAGTCCCTGAACCTGTTTCTCAATATTTCTAAGCGGGCCTAAGATCATGCACTGCAGACTAAAAGTACAGTTTGGGCAAAGGGATAGTGCTCCTCCAAGACATAAACCCAAGACATAAAGTCCCTCCATAATGCAGCATGTATACACCATGGGACCTCAGATATTAGTATATAAAGCATGAACAGGCTAACAAAAACCATTGGTTTGCACTATACATAGTCAAAAATAGTCATATTTGGTGCAAAATAAAGAAAGCCTGCTGATAATTACCAGAGTAGCATGAATCAGAGGTGGTGTAAACACGCCCCAAGCGTTACGCCACCATGAGGGTAATGAAAATTCTAATTTCCTTATACAGGCACAAGATCTAACCCTGCGCTTCAGAGATAGAAAGTATCCACGCAAAGTGGTCAATCGGGCCCTCCAGGAAGCATCACATACAGATCGGAGTACCCTTTTGAAACCTAAATAAAGAGATTCAGTATCCACCTTTCCAAGATTGATCACCACTTTTAATGGTCAATGGTCGGAGAGTCGTCAAATATTAAAGACAAATTGGGACATTTTGCTATCTGATTCTAATCTTAAACTATCATAAAACTATAAACAATGCTGCAGTCTTTTTAATTGTGTTTTAAAGTGTGTACAAATAAACTTTTTCATGTTTTGCATATGATTACTTGGACTGTGGTTTTTCTAAATTGGTACATTTAGTGAAGCTGTGCCCCACATACCCATTATAAATCCTGTTTTTTGCTTCTGTGCTTATGGGTGGTGGCACGTTTCCTATTAACCCTATGGTGGTGCCGTCCTTACTATTGTCGTTTCTCATATACGTTGGCATCACCGCTAAGCTCAGTCACTGGCGAGAATTTCTTATTTTTACACAGAGGATGCCTATGCAGTTAATATAGATAATAAAGAACACACCTTTTAGAACCTACAGATATAGAAACCATCCGTGTGAACATGACCCTTTCACTAAAACAACTGCAGATATTTGTTGTCCAGATAACAGAAACAGGTAAAAGGGTATATGAGACATCAGCACACACCTACCGGGGTTATACTTCTTTGCTTTCACCATGCCGGTATCTACAACATATTTGATTCCTGTTATGGTAATTGAGGTCTCAGCAATGTTGGTGGAAAGAATGACCTTACGATGATCCTGGGGGGAAAGAAAAAAAAAAAAGGCGCTATTTTCTGATGTGGATCAAGTTTGTTTCCCTGTATGTGTTCACACTTTGTCTTCTAGAACACCTTGGTCACCACACATTTTGGAGACACGAAAGACCCCTCTGTGACACTTACCTTTGGGGCGTTTTGGAAAACACGGAGCTGTTGGGAATGTGGTAGAGAGGCATAAAGAGGCATCACAGTCATCTGAGGACAGCCATCGGGGAGGTGCTTGGCTATGTCTCTGCAGGTTTTCGTCATTGCTTCAATTTCTTCCTGACCAGTCAGAAACACTAGTATGTCATGAGATGCTGGCGCCTCCTAAAGGGAAAAGGGTATGCATCAGCATCTAACCTAGAGGGATTACTCTTAGTATAAAAACAAAAAAAAGTGACCTTGTAAACATGATATATTTTAATGGCTAACAAAAAAGAGAATTTTGTTTACTTACCGTAAATTCTTTTTCTTATAGTTCCGACATGGGAGACCCACACCATGGGTGTATAGCTTCTGCCTCCGGAGGACACACAAAGTACTACACTAAAAAGTGTAGCTCCTCCCTCCGAGCATATACACCCCCTGGATGAACACATCTAGCCAGTTTAGTGCAAAAGCTGAAGGAGGACATCCACCCACAAGTAAAGATAGAGTAAAACCCGGAATAACCGGAACCTCTGTCTACAACAACAGCTGGTGAAAACACACGGAACAAGAACTGCCAACAGGCAACAGGGAGGGTGCTGGGTCTCCCAATACGGAACTATAAGAAAAAGAATTTACGGTAAGTAAACAAAATTCTCTTTTTCTTCATCGTTCCTTATGGGAGACCCAGACCATGGGACGTCTCAAAGCAGTCCATGGGTGGGAAATAAACAGAAACTGAGAAGTAGGCAAAACCTAACTTCACAAATGGGCGACAGCCGCCAGAAGGATGCGTCTGCCCAAGCTCGCATCTGCCGAAGCATGAGCATGCACTTGGTAGTGCTTCGAAAAGGTGTGCAGACTAGACCAAGTGGCAGCCTGACAGACCTGCTGAGCCGTAGCCTGGTGCCTGAAAGCCCAAGAGGCACCGACAGCTCTGGTCGAGTGCGCCCTAATCCCCGGCGGGAGGGGGCACCTGAGAACATTGGTAGGCATCGGATGTGGCCGACCTAATCCAACGAGCTAGGGTCGGTTTAGAAGCAGAGAGAACCTTGCGCTGACCTGTGGTCAGCACAAAAAGAGAGGTGCACCGCCTAAGGACAGCGGTGCGTGACACATAGATCCGGAGCGCCCGCACCAAATCTAAAGTATGCAACGCTTTCTCAAAGCGATGCACAGGGGCCGGACAAAGGGAAGGCAATGAAATGTCCTGGTTAAAGTGGAAAGGAGACACCACCTTAGGGAGAAAGTCCGGAGTCGGACGGAGAACCACCTTGTCTTGGTGAAAAACCAAAAAGGGTGACTCCGAAGAGAGCGCAGCCAAATCAGAGACTCTCCTGAGAGAAGTTATGGCCACCAGAAAGACCACTTTCTGTGAAAGACGAAACAAAGAAACCTCCCTAAGAGGCTCAAAGGGGGGTTTCTGTAAGGCCGTGAGGACCAGATTGAGGTCCCAGGGATCCAGAGGCCGCCGGTAAGGCGGAATGATGTGAGATGCGCCCTGCATGAAGGTGCGCACCTGGGCCAGTCGGGCGATACGCCGCTGGAACAACACTGACAGAGCCGAGACCTGTCCCTTGAGGGAATTGAGGGACAGTCCCAGCTGCAGACCGGACTGTAGAAAGGACAGGATGGTCGGCAAGGAAAACGGCCAAGGAGCATGGCCGGAAGAGCGACACCAGGACAGGAAAATTCTCCAAGTCCTGTGGTAAATCCTGGCCGAGGAAGACTTCCGAGCCTGAGTCATAGTGGAGATGACCTCGGAAGGAATGCCTGAAGCCGTCAGGATCCAGGACTCAAGAGCCACGCCGTCAATCTGAGAGCCGCAGAATTCTGGCGGAAAAACGGACCTTGTGAGAGAAGGTCTGGGCGGTCCGGGAGATGCCACGGCACCTCTACGGACAGACGGAGCAGGTCTGGGTACCAAGCTCGCCTGGGCCAGTCTGGAGCAATGATTATGACCCGACGGCCCTCCATCCTGATCTTGCGCAGGACTCTGGGCAAGAGAGCTAGAGGGGGAAACACGTAGGCCAGACGGAACTGGGACCAATCCTGAACCAGCGCGTCCGCCGCCAAGGCCTGAGGATCGTGGGAGCGAGCCACGTAAACCGGGACCTTGTTGTTGTGCCGGGATGCCATTAGATCCACTTCCGGAGTGCCCCACTTGCGGCAGATTGACCGGAACACTGCCGGATGCAGGGCCCACTCGCCGCTGTCCACGGTTTGACGGCTGAGATAATCTGCCTCCCAGTTTTCTACGGATCCAAGGAAGAACACAGTCCTGCACTACCCGTATATGCTCGTTACACCTGGGCTCACTGGAGGGGAAGGAATACAGCACTGGTCGTCCTTGGTAAAAACCGGATCAGCGTGCAGGTCCAAACAGAAGCAGTAGGTTCCAATCATCCAATAAAGAAGAAGAATAAGACCGCACCAATGCTGAAATCTTTTTCCGGAGAATCTTTATTCCATACACAAAGTTAAAAGGTGTGTAGTAGTAGGCGGGTGGAGGAGACCTGGATGCGGCCCCTCACTGCGGACGACGGCCGTTTCGCCTGTGATTAGGCTTCGCCGGGATGCCATTAGATCCACTTCCGGAGTGCCCCACTTGCGGCAGATTGACCGGAACACTGCCGGATGCAGGGCCCACTCGCCGCTGTCCACGGTTTGACGGCTGAGATAATCTGCCTCCCAGTTTTCTACGCCTGGGATGTGGACTGCGGATATGGTGGACTTGGAGTCCTTCGTCCACTGAAGGATGCGTTGAACTTCCAACATTGCTAGGCGGCTGCGAGTCCCGCCCTGGTGATTGATGTAGGCAACTGCTGTCGCGTTGTCTGATTGGACTCGAATGTGCTTGCCCGCCAACAGGTGGTGAAAGGCTACGAGAGCTAGGAGCAAAGCTCTGATTTCCAGCACATTGATCGAGAGGGCTGATTCGGACGGAGTCCAAGTGCCCTGTGCTCGGTGGTGGAGAAACACCGCTCCCCAGCCGGATAGACTGGCATCCGTGGTGAGAATCACCCAGGACGGGGCCCGAAAGGAGCGTCCCTGGGACAGAGAGAGGGGCCGAAGCCACCACTGAAGAGAGCTCCTGGTCTGTGACGACAGAGCCACTAGCCTGTGCAAGGAAGAGGTCCGCTTGTCCCAGCAGCGGAGAATGTCCAGCTGCAGGGGACGCAGATGGAACTGAGCAAAGGGAACCGCTTCCATTGATGCCACCATCTGACCCAGCACCTGCATGAGGTGCCTGATGGAATGACGGCGGGGCCTCAGCAGAGAGCGTACCGCCAGATGAAGGGACTGCTGTTTGACTAAGGGCAGCTTCACAAGTGCCGGCAGAGTCTCGAATTGCATCCCTAGGTACGTAAGTTCCTGGGTCGGGGTCAGAGTGGACATGGGCAGATTGACAAGCCACCCGAATTGAACAAGCGTGGCGAGAGTGAGCGAGACACTCCGCTGACAGTCTGCACTGGATGAAGCCTTGACTAGAAGGTCGTCCAGGTAAGGAATCACTGCCAACCCCTGGAGGTGCAGAACCGCAACCACTGCTGCCATGACCTTGGTGAATACACGAGGGGCCGTGGCTAACCCGAAGGGGAGAGCCACGAATTGGAAATGTTCCTCTCCGATTGCAAAACGTAGCCAACGCTGGTGTGAAACTGCAATTGGCACATGCAGATAGGCATCTCTGATGTCGATGGATGCTAGAAAATCTCCTTGGGTCATTGAGGCAATGACTGATCGCAGAGATTCCATGCGAAAGTGCCGCACCTGAACATGCTTGTTGAGAAGCTTGAGATCCAGGATGGGCCGGAAGGAACCGTCCTTCTTGGGCACTAGGAAGAGGTTTGAGTAGAAACCTCTGAACCGTTCCCGGGCGGGAACCGGTACAATTACTCCGTTGGCCTGCAAGGAAGCCACGGCCTGAGAGAAGGCAGCGGCTTTGGAGCAGGGGGGAGTGGACAGAAAAAATCTGTTTGGCGGGCTGGAAGAAAATTCTTTCCTGTAGCCGTGGGAGATGATATCCCGCACCCACTGATCGGAGACGTGTTGGAATCACACGTCGCCAAAGTGGGAGAGCCTGCCACCGACCAAGGACGTTGCTGGCGCAGCCAGATAGTCAAGAGGAGGCTGCCTTAGTGGCAGCGGCTCCTCCGCTCTTCTGAGGACGCGGCTTCGTGCGCCAGCTTGGTTTTCGATCCTTGGCTGAGTTAGTGGACGAGGCTGAGGGCTTAGAGGATGACCAGTTAGAGGAACGAAAGGAACGAAACCTCGACTGGTTCCTGCCCTGGACAGGTTTCCTGGTTTTAGTTTGTGGCAAGGAAGTACTCTTCCCACCAGTAGCTTCCTTAATAATTTCATCCAGTTGTTCACCGAACAGCCGGGACCCAGCAAAGGGGAGCCCAGCAAGGTACTTCTTAGAAGAAGCGTCTGCTTTCCACTCTCGAAGCCACAAGATCCTGCGGATCGCGAGGGAATTAGCGGAAGCCACCGCCGTGCGGTGAGAAGCCTCCAGAATGGCAGACATGGCATAGGATGAAAAAGCCGAAGCCTGGGAAGTTAAGGCAACCATTTCGGGCATAGAGTCCCTGGTGAGGGAATGCATCTCCTCCAGAGAAGCAGAGGCGGCCTTAAGAGCCCACACCGCTGCAAAAGACGGGGAGAACGAGGCCCCTGCCGCCTCATATACAGATTTGGCCAGAAGGTCAACCTGGCGGTCAGTGGGATCCTTAAGTGAGGTGCCATCGGCCACAGATACAACTGTCCGGGCTGAGATTCTAGACACTGGAGGATCTACCTTTGGTGAATGAGCCCACTCCTTGACCACCTCTGGTGGAAAGGGAAAACGTTCATCAGAGCTACGCTTTGGGAAGCGTTTGTCAGGACAGGCCCTGGGCTTGGTCACAGTGGCCTGAAAACTGGAGTGGTTAAAAAACATACTCCTTGCTCTCTTAGGTGAGGTAAACTGGTGTTTTTCTACCAGAGAGGCTTGTTCCTCTGACACTGGTGGATTGAGGTCCAGTACGGAATTAATGGATGCAATCAAGTCACTAACATCCGCATCCCCTTCAGATAAATCAATGGGGTACATAGAGGTAGCGTCCGAGCCCACAGTAAAGGCATCCTCCTCGCCCTGCAATTCAGCTCGTGAATCAGAGCCGTGGGACGAGGAAGGAGAAGAGTCCCTGCGTCTCCGTTTAGGAGGACGGGGTCCGGGAACAGATGAAAAATCCTCTGTGAGCTCTGCAGAGCGAGTCGGAGCAGCAGAGGCGCCCTGAGAAGGGGGCTGATGCATGGTCAGCAGAGTCCGGGACAGCTGTCCCATGGAGTCGGCAAAGGACTGGGAGATAGCTTTAGAAAACGATGCTACCCAAGCCGGGGGTTCAGCCACCGGGGCCGGAGCAGCCGGAGGGACCCCTGGGGAGACTCCAGGCTGAGGCACCACCATGTTAGAGCAGGCATCACAATGTGGATATGTGCTCGGTTCAGGCAGTATGAGCTGACATGCAGTGCATATAGAGTAAAGCCTTGCTCCTAGTGAGAGACATGCTGCTGAGGTGGAGGCTCTGCAGTAAAGAACACACTCCTTCAGAATGACCCCCAGAGAGTGTATAATAAAGTCCACAACCAGAGGTTGTGGCTTACCAGACCGTTTTGTGTGCCCTCCGGATTCCACAGCTTGGACCCCCAGACAGATACAAAGCTGCAGCAGCCAGCGCCGATCAGTGTGTAAACACTGATAAAATGGCGCCGGAGTGAGGAGGGGGGGGCGGAGTTTAGTCCAAGAGCGGGAACCGGAGGGCCAAGGAGAAATACAGGGGAGGGAAACATCTCCTCAGAGAGGAGTGTCCTCCCCTGAGCTGAACGGCCGGTGGGCGGCGCCGCACTGTCCCCCTGCATGACTGACATGCAGGGGCAGTGAAAACGAAACTAGGCCGCAGCCGAAGCCAGGGCCTAAATTTTCTCATGCGGCCGACGAGCAGGCACACTCGGCGCGGTTCTCAGAGAACCGGCCGGAAATCACAGCACAGTGACATAACACACTCTCCCCACAATAAATGCACAAGGGACCCTTCAATAACGTCTCAATACTTAGCTTATGAGACGCAGGGCCAGGTCCCTCAGGGGTGAGCGCTCCGTCCGGCAGGGTCCTGAAAGGGCTGTGGATGGAGACCGGTCTCCTGCAAAGCAGAGAGAACCGTGATGGCTCCCACTTTAAGCCAGACCCCGAGGGATGGTGAAGGAGCGCGGCATGTAAGGTTCCAGCCTTGTAAATCAACCTTAACAGCACCGCCGACACAGTGGGGTGAGAAGGGACATGCCGGGAGTCCAGGTTGGACCCGCTTTTCTTCCAAGTCTTTGAAATCAAAAATCAGATGAGAATGCATGTGTGTGTGACCTCCTGAACACAAAGCATTGAACTGGCTAGATGTGTTCATCCAGGGGGTGTATATGCTCGGAGGGAGGAGCTACACTTTTTAGTGTAGTACTTTGTGTGTCCTCCGGAGGCAGAAGCTATACACCCATGGTCTGGGTCTCCCATAAGGAACGATGAAGAAAATGAAATACATTATGTTACAGAGCAAGCTTTCAAGAGCATTTAGATCTATTCATCAGGCATGGAATCACACACATACAAAAACAACAAAATAAATGGACATTTAGAGAAAAAAAAATTGAGGAATGTGCTTGGAGAATAAATAAAAAACAAAACAGGTTATCTAGGACTTTGGTTATTCTTTCCTATGTGGCTCAGAAATTACCAGCCAAGAGAGTTGCTAGATGTGCCTGTTCTACCCAACAAGGACCTCCGCAGCATCAGGTGGAGGCTCTCCATGTGAACAGTGCAGCGCTCGCTCTGACAGTCTCCTTTGTCGATGGTGCGTCACTGCTGAAATGTTCATTGACAGCCTGCCCCCACAGTTAGGCAGTGGTAACCCGGCTGTCTATCCCCAGGACATCAGTGTAGCGTCATTGACAGACAGAGCTCAGCGGAAGAGAAGAAGCTGCTCTGTTGATGTGACAACACAAGCAGGAAAATTACTAGCAGGTCAATCACCGCTCTGAGCTGGCAGAGATCCTCACCGGACAGAAGAGGCAGGTAGTTTGCAACTACCTGCCGGTAAGTTCTTAGCCCCACACATAAAAAAAAAGAAGGGAATTTTGTTTACTTACCGTAAATTCCTTTACTTCTAGCTCCAATTGGGAGACCCAGACAATTGGGTGTATAGCTATGCCTCCGGAGGCCACACAAAGTATTACACTAAAAGTGTAAAGCCCCTCCCCTTCAGCCTATACACCCCCCGTGCTGCCACGGGCTCATCAGTTTTGGTGCAAAAGCCAGAAGGAGGAAAAAATTATAAACTGGTTTAAAGTAAATTCAATCCGAAGGAATATCGGAGAACTGAAACCATTTAACATGAACAACATGTGTATACAAAAAAAGGGGCGGGTGCTGGGTCTCCCAATTGGAGCTAGAAGAAAAGGAATTTACGGTAAGTAAACAAAATTCCCTTCTTCTTTGTCGCTCCTTATTGGGAGACCCAGACAATTGGGACGTCCAAAAGCAGTCCCTGGGTGGGTAAATAATACCTCATAATAGAGCCGTAACGGCTCCGTCCTACAGGTGGGCAACCGCCGCCTGAAGGACTTGCCTACCTAGGCTGGCATCTGCCGAAGCATAGGTATGCACCTGATAGTGTTTCGTGAAAGTGTGCAGGCTCGACCAGGTAGCTGCCTGACACACCTGCTGAGCCGTAGCCTGGTGTCACAAGGCCCAGGACGCTCCCACGGCCCTGGTAGAATGGGCCTTCAGTCCTGAGGGAACCGGAAGCCCCGAGGAACGGTAAGCTTCGAGAATTGGTTCCTTGATCCACCGAGCCAGGGTGGATTTGGAAGCTTGTGTCCCTTTACGCTGGCCAGCGACAAGGACAAAGAGTGCATCCGAGCGGCGCAGGGGCGCCGTACGAGAAATGTAGACTCTGAGTGCTCTCACCAGATCTAACAAGTGCAAATCCTTTTCACATTGGTGAACTGGATGAGGACAAAACGAGGGTAAGGAGATGTCCTGATTGAGATGAAAAGGTGATACCACCTTAGGGAGGAATTCCGGAACCGGACGCAGAACCACCTTGTCCTGGTGAAACACCAGGAAAGGAGCTTTGCATGATAATGCTGCCAACTCAGACACTCTCCGAAGTGAGGTGACTGCTACTAGAAAAACCACTTTCTGCAAAAGGCGTGCGAGCGAAATATCCCTCATTGGCTCGAACGGTGGTTTCTGAAGAACCATCAGCACCCTGTTCAGATCCCAGGGTTCTAACGGACGCTTGTAAGGAGGGACGATGTGACAAACCCCTTGCAGGAACGTGCGTACCTGTGGGAGTCTGGCCAGGCGCTTCTGAAAAAACACAGAGAGCGCAGAGACTTGTCCCTTAAGGGAGCCTAGCGACAAACCCTTTTCCAATCCGGATTGAAGAAAGGACAGAAAAGTGGGCAAGGCAAATGGCCAGGGAGAAAACCCCTGAGCAGAGCACCACGACAGGAATATTTTCCACGTCCTGTGGTAGATCTTGGCGGACGTTGGTTTCCTAGCCTGTCTCATAGTGGCAATGACCTCTTGAGATAATCCTGAAGACGCTAGGATCCAGGACTCAATGGCCACACAGTCAGGTTGAGGGCCGCAGAATTCAGATGGAAAAAACGGCCCTTGAGACAGCAAATCTGGTCGGTCTGGCAGTGCCCACGGTTGGCCGACCGTGAGATGCCACAGATCCGGGTAAAGGGACCATTCCCCTGCGTCCATGCCCTGGCGACTGAGAAAGTCTGCTTCCCAGTTTTCTACGCCCGGGATGTGAACTGCGGATATGGTGGATGCTGTGGCTTCCACCCACAGCAGAATCCGCCGGACTTCCGGGAAGGCTTGCCGACTGCGTGTCCCACCTTGGTGGTTGATGTAAGCCACCGCTGTGGAGTTGTCCGACTGAATTCGGATCTGCTTGCCTTCCAGCCACTGCTGGAACGCTTTTAGGGCAAGATACACTGCCCTGATCTCCAGAACATTGATCTGAAGTGAGGACTCTTGCTGAGTCCACATACCCTGAGCCCTGTGGTGGAGAAAAACTGCTCCCCACCCTGACAGACTCGCGTCCTTCGTGACCACCGCCCCAGATGGGGGTAGGAAGGATTTCCTCTTCGATAATGAGGTGGGAAGAAGCCACCACCGAAGGGAAGCTTTGGTTGCCTGAGAGAGGGAGACGTTCCTGTCCTGTCCCACTTGCGTAGGATGTCCCATTGAAGAGGACGCAGGTGAAACTGCGCGAAAGGGACTGCTTCCATTGCTGCCCCATCTTCCCCAGGAAGTGCATGAGGCGCCTCAAGGGGAGTGACCGACCTTGAAGGAGAGATTGCACCCCTGTCTGTAGTGAACGCTGTTTGTCCAGCGGAAGCTTCACTATCGCTGGAAGAGTATGAAACTCCATGCCAAGATATGTCAGCGATTGGACCGGTGTCAGATTTGACTTTGGAAAATTGATGATCCACCCAAAACTCTGGAGAATCTCCAGAGTAACGTTGAGGCTGTGTTGGCATGCCTCTTGAGAGGGTGCCTTGACCAGCAGATCGTCTAAGTACGGTATCACTGAGTGACCCTGAGAGTGGAGGACCGCAACTACTGTAGCCATGACCTTGGTGAAAACCCTTGGGGCTGTCGCCAGGCCGAACGGCAGTGCCGCGAACTGAAGATGTTCGTCTCCTATGGCGGAGCGCAAGAAGCGCTGATGCTCTGGAGCAATCGGTACGTGGAGATAAGCATCCTTGATATCGATCGATGCTAGGAAATCTCCTTGGGACATTGAGGCGATGACGGAGCGGAGGGATTCCATCCGGAACCGCCTGGTCCTTACGTGTTTGTTGAGCAGTTTTAGGTCCAAAACAGGACGGAAGGACCCGTCCTTTTTTGGAACCACAAACAGGTTGGAGTAGAAACCGTGACCCTGTTACTGAAGAGGAACCGGGACCACCACTCCTTCTGCCTTCAGAATGCCCACCGCCTGCAGAAGAGCCTCGGCTCGCTCGGGAGGCGGAGATGTTCTGAAGAATCGAGTCGGAGGACGAGAGCTGAACTCTATCCTGTAACCGTGAGACAAAATGTCTCTCACCCAACGGTCTTTTACTTGTGGCAGCCAGGTGTCGCAAAAGCGGGAGAGCCTGCCACCGACCGAGGATGCGGTGTGAGGAGGCCGTAAGTCATGAAGAAGCCGCCTTGGTAGCGGCACCTCCGGCGTTCTTTTTAGGGCGTGATTTAGACCGCCATGCGTCGGAGTTCCTCTGATCCTTCTGAGGCCTTTTGGACGAGGAGAATTGGGACCTGCCCGCACCCCGAAAGGACCGAAACCTCGACTGTCCCCTCCTCTGTTGGGGTGTTTTTGGTTTGGCCTGGGGTAAGGATGTTTCCCTTCCCTTGGATTGTTTGATGATTTCATCCAATCTCTCACCAAACAAACGGTCACCAGAAAATGGCAATCCAGTTAAGCACTTTTTTGGAAGCCGAATCTGCCTTCCATTCCCGCAGCCACAAGGCCCTGCGTATTGCCACCGAATTGGCGGCTGCAACCGCCGTACGGCTCGCAGAGTCCAGGACAGCATTAATAGCGTAGGACGCAAATGCCGACGTTTGAGAGGTTATGGACGCCACCTGCGGCGCAGACGTACGTGTGAGTGCGTCAATTTGCGCCTGACCAGCTGAGATAGCTTGGAGTGCCCATACGGCTGCGAATGCTGGAGCAAACGACGCGCCGATAGCTTCATAGATGGATTTCAACCAGAGCTCCATCTGTCTGTCAGTGGCATCCTTGAGAGAAGCTCCATCTTCCACTGCAACTATGGATCTAGCCGCCAGTCTGGAGATTGGAGGATCCACCTTGGGACACTGAGTCCAGCCCTTGACCACGTCAGGGGGGAAAGGTAACGTGTATCCTTAAGGCGCTTGGAAAAACGCTTATCTGGACAAGCTCGGTGTTTCTGGACTGCCTCTCTGAAGTCAGAGTGGTCCAGAAACATACTCTTTGTACGCTTGGGAAACCTGAAACGGAATTTCTCCTGCTGAGAAGCTGACTCCTCCACTGGAGGAGCTGAGGGAGAAATATCCAACATTTCATTGATGGACGCAATAAGATCATTCACTATGGCGTCCCCATCAGGAGTATCAAGGTTGAGAGCGGCTTCAGGATCAGAATCCTGATCAGCTACCTCCGCTTTATCATACAGAGAGTCCTCTCGCTGAGACCCTGAACATTGTTATGATGTCGAGGGGATTTCATAGCGAGCTCGCTTAGTCGGTCTGGGGCTGCGGTCCGTGTCAGAGACCTCACCCTGGGATCCATGAGACACCCCGGGAGGACATTGCTGTTCCAACTGAGGGGGACCAGGGTGCAATGATTGCACAGTGCCCATGGCTTGAGATGCCGGCCTGGACTGCAAGGCTTCTAATATCTTAGCCATAGTCTCAGAAAGTCTTTCAGTAAAAACTGCAAACTCCGTCCCTGTCACCTGGACAGTGTTAACAGGTGGTTCTCCCTGGGCCACCCTTAGCAGAGGCTCCGGCTGAGAAAGTGCCACAGGGGCCGGGCATTGCACACAATGAGGGTCAGTGGAACCTGCCGGCAGTATAGCCGTACATGCTGCACAGGCAGCATAGTAAGCCTGTGCTTTGGCACCCTTGCTATTTGTGGACGACATGCTGTTGTCTCCTCTGAGCAATACAGGAGGGTATATAGCCAAAAATCAACAGTGTAAAGTATAGTCTATAATCATATAATCTATAAGTACACTTCTGCACTAGTGGGGCCAGCACCACAGGTGCTGATTACCGCCTGCGCAAAGCGGTTGTGTGGGCACCAGAATTCCTGCCTGGGTGTCCCTGAGCTTGTCTGTCCTCTCCAGCGTTAGCAGAGCTGAGAGGAATGGCTGCCGGCGTCCTGAGGAGAGGAGGGAGCCGTGGGCGTGACCCAGAAAAGTGCGGGAACTGGTGCCCCACTGTGCAGAGTGAGGGGGGTGGAGTATGCAAAGCATGCTCCAGCCCTCAGTGTTGCCGTGCTGTACAGCGTCCCGCCCTTCCCCTGACTGGCAGGGCTGGGGGCGGGAAGAAAAAGAGACTAGGCCGCAAAAGCCGAGGACTCGAGTTATAAGCGCGGCCGCCGTATAAGCGCGGTCGGCGCGGAAGTCCCCGGCGCACTAACAGTCCCAGCCGCGCCGCAGTGATAACCCTGGCAGCGGCGGTCAGCGCGGCAGTCCCCCTACACAAACACACTCAGCGACGCTGAAGTGTGTAATGGCACAAACGCAGTCAGCGCTGCGGTCCCCGGTGCACTAGCACACCCAGCAATGCTGGAGTGTTGCTGTGCGCGGTCCCCACGGGGACACAGAGTACCTCAAAGTAGCAGGGCCATGTCCCTGAACGATACTCGGCTCCTATCCAGCAGGGTCCTCAGGAGCTGTGGATGGAGCACGGTCTCCTGTGCCTGGAGACCGATAGGATCCCACTTCACCCAGAGCCCTAAGGGGGATGGGGAAGGAAAACAGCATGTGGGCTCCAGCCTCCGTACCCGCAATGGATACCTCAACCTTAACAACACCGACGACAAGAGTGGGGTGAGAAGGGAGCATGCTGGGGGCCCTGTTATGGGCCCTCTTTTCTTCCATCCGACATAGTCAGCAGCTGCTGCTGACTAAGCTGTGGAGCTATGCGTGCATGTCTGACCTCCTTCGCACAAAGCATAAAAACTGATGAGCCCGTGGCAGCACGGGGGGTGTATAGGCTGAAGGGGAGGGGCTTTACACTTTTAGTGTAATACTTTGTGTGGCCTCCGGAGGCATAGCTATACACCCAATTGTCTGGGTCTCCCAATAAGGAGCGACAAAGAAATAAGCAAAGTGATTAATGACACCTTTTAATTAGTTAAAATAAGCAGTGTGAAAGTGTGAGGCCACGTGCACACTGAGTATTTGGTCAGTAGTTTATCTCAGTATCTGTAGCCAAAACCAGGAGTGGAACAATCAGAGAAAAGGTATAATAGAAACACGTCACCACTGTGTTTATCACCCACTCTTGGTTTTGGCTTACAAACAGTGAGATAAAAAAAAAACAAAAAACAACAACTCAACAAATACTCAATGTGTGCACATGGCCTTAAGGGGGCTTTACACGCTGCGACATCGCTAGCGATGCCGATAGCGTTCGCACCCTCCCCCGTCGTTTGTGCGTCACGGGCAAATCGCTGCCCGTGGCGGACAAAATCGCTAGTACCAGTCACACATACTTACTTGCCTAACGACGTCGCTGTGGCCAGCGAACAGCCTCTTTTCTAAGGGGGCGGTTCATGCAGCGTCACAGCGACGTCACACGGCAGGCGTCCAATAGAAGCGGAGGGGCGGAGAGCAGCCGCATGAAAGTCACGCCCACCTTGTTGCCAGAGGACGCAGGTACGGTGTTCGTCGTTCCTGGGGTGTCACATGTAGCGATGTGTGCTGCCTCAGGAAAGACGAACAACCTGCGTCCAGCAGCATCAACGATATTTGGGATTTGAACGACGTGTCAACAATCAACGATTAGGTGAGTATTTTTGATCGTTAGCAGTCGCTCATACGTGTCACACGCAACGACGTCGCTAACTAGGCCGGATGTGCGTCACAAATTCCATGGCAAACGACATCTCGTTAGCGATGTCGTTGCGTGTAAAGCGGCCTTCATTGTCCCGAAACTGATGTAAGACCAAAGACCAGATTCCCTCGCCATCTCTGGAGCAGATACCGTATTTTTCAGACTATGAGATCCTCCTTGCCATAGGATACAGCCTAGATTTAGACAGCAGAAAATGGGAGAAATATTTAACCTTTTTTTTTTTTTAAAACTTCCCCTGTGGCGTGAGGTTGAGGGATCAATAGAACAAATTTAATGAAATGTTGGAGAATAGGAAAGTAATAAATCTACTGTTAGTATTTCTCTACAGTGTGTGTATTCCACACAGCTATGCTACATTCACATTTGCATACACTGCTCCCAGTCACATGATCAAAGGTCCTGGAATTACTTGTGAAAGGTCCTTCAGCTGCTCCGCTCCTGCAGGGTCCCATTCAGCTTCCTCTCTTGCTCTGCACCAATCACGTAGATCAGTGTGGAGCAGGAGGAGAGGATAGCTCTGTGATCATGGAGGACTTGGTGTCAGCATTCTCCGCCATCACAGGAGCCTGCCTCCGATCTATAATACGCACACACATTTTAGCAGAAGTGGTGTTTCTTGTTCAAAAAGTGCGTCTAAGGCTATCTGCGCACGCTGTGGATTTAACCCCGGATTTGCTGCAGAACATGTTTCTAAAATGCAGTCATTCCCCAGCAAAACCTATGGGTATAAAAAATGCTGTGCGCACACTTTATACCCGCGGAGTTACCCGTAGAATTTTTGCTGCGGAATTAATGTGCATGTCACTTGTTTTCCGCAGGTCCCTGTGGTTTTTGCCATAGATAAATGGTAAAAACCTGCAGGGACCAACCTGCGGAAAAACCGTGGCAAAACCGCATGCGGATTTCGTTGCGGTTTTTTACCGCAGGTGCGGGATTCTTTCAGAGGGTCTGGTTTTTCCTTAATAAAAAGTCAATTTCTAGTGCGCACATGGCCTTATTGTACTTTAAATCCTTGTTTCCAGATTTAATCCTATGTGGAGTATGTCAAAGACAGTCATACATTTATATTCTTAGACCCTTCTCTCTCTATGATTTGTAGTGGTCTTCTAAAATTACAACTTTCATACTGTTTATGATGGGTCCTGGAGCACAGACATGTTTAGCCACAGGTAGATATGTCTGTCTGTAATCGTGTGAGAATGAGACCTCGTCTTCTCTTTCAGATTCTGTCCAGTTTCCCCAATATAGAGACCCCAGTAGGACAGAATCAGGTACACCACAGGTAGACTATGTCAATGTACCAGGAATCCTATAGTCCTGCTGTGCATTAGGGATCGGTTATCCTGTCTGTGGTCCATTTATTACATCATGTCTCTATTTTAGCCCAAGAATAACGAAAATGATGATGAAAGTATAAAAACGAAAAATGGTTAAAATACAGCATATTCTTTAGTTTGATAACCCTAATTATTCAGCATTATTGCCATTTTACTGCCTATCTTGCTATTCTACAAATCAAGTTTAGATACGGCATTGTCACATATTGTCCAAATTCCTCCCATTCTGATAAGATGATCACTTTCCCACTTGGAGAACCTTTTACGTTACCTGATGGATTTGAAAAACTGTAACCAGCGCAGCTTGAAGATAATCACTCTGAGACTGCTTGGTATAGAAAACCTGGATGGGATGCTGTCGGCCTTCCAAGTAAAGAACTGGGGCTCCATTGAAATATTGAGAGAAGAGGTCCACGTCCATTGTAGCCGACATTATAATGACCTGTCAGGAGATAGGGAAATGTATAGTGTTAGGATATCCAGGACTATTACTTTACGCTGGAATAAACCTGTTCAATATATGTACTGGTTTATCTGCAGCATGTGATGTCCATTTGGACCGTATTATTTATGGAAGAGTCAGAGCAAATAGCAATCTTCATCTATGGCTGCTTTGTTGTAATCATAAGTGTGTGGCCAGCCTTAGTTTTGTACTGTTAAATTTTATAGCGTAGTTGGACATTAAGGTACAGTCACACTAAGCGACGCTGGTGAGCTGTCAAACAGGCAGATCTCCACAGCAATCAGATCAGCCACCAGCGACCCGTGTAACGACGCTGTGCTTTGTAACCATGGTACACATCGAGTTACTAAGCAAAGCGCTTTACTTATAGTTACCCGATGTGTACCTTGGCTACGAGTGCAGGGAGCCGGCTTCTAGAAGCTGCGGACGCCGGTAACCAAGGTAAATATCGGGTAACCAAGCAAAGCCTTTGCTTGGTTACCCGATGTGTACCTTGGTTACCAGCGTCCACAGAAGCCGGCTCCCTGCACATTCAGATCGTTGCTCTCTCGCTGTCAAACACAGCAATGTGTGCTTCACAGCGGGAGAGCAACAACCAAAAAATGGTCCAGGACATTCAGCAACGATTGGCGACCTCACAGCAGGGGCCAGGTTGTTGCTGGATGTCACACACAGCGACATCGCTAGCAAAATCGCTGTTGCATCACAAAAACCGTGACTCAGCAGCGATGTCGCTTAGTGAGACGTGGCCTTTATTTCCTCCAGTAGAACCTTGGTATCTGAAGCAGATTTTATACTACTAGGTGATAAAAATAGGTATAATAAAATATCTTACAGCAATATACAGATAAGAGAAACAACTGAGTGTGTGGGATTACCTTTAACGGTAGCTTTCCAAGCTCTTTTCTCTTTTTTTGTGCTGTTTTGACAACTCCAAAAAGGACATCAGTGTGAACGGTCCTCTCATGAGCCTCATCCAGGATGACCACACTGTACCTGCGCAGAAGTGGATCTCCAATCGCCTCACGGAGAAGCATACCATCAGTGAGGAACTTTATTTTAGTCTCTTCTGAGGTCACATCTTCAAAACGTACAGTGTACCCCACCTGTCAATGCAGACACACAAGGTTAAGAAGAGTCCATCTACAAACCTTCTTAAAAGAGCATGAAACTCAACACTTGATGGAAAAAGAAGACGTCTGCTTCTGATAATACCCAACTGGTCGTACCGTGAATGAGGTTACTTACCAGTTTACTGAGCTCGGTCTTTCGCTCTTCCGACACTCTTGTTGCCAGAGATATAGCAGCTACTCTGCGAGGTTGGGTCACACCAATCATGCCCTGGCGCCCTATGCTGGCTTCATACAGGTACTGTGGAATCTGCGTTGTCTTGCCAGAACCAGTTTCACCTGTAAATATAAAGAAAGTTTCATGTACATAGTAATATCCATATGGACACAGTCATTAAAACTTAAAAAGTTGAAGAGCGACAGATATATAAATAATGTTCAGCTGTAATAAAGCAAAGTACGGCACAGACGTAGCAACCAATATGACCGAATTGGCGCATGAAGGCCTACACTCACTCCAAAAAGGTCTGCCACTTATGGCATCTGCTCTCATCTGTGATATGACAGACATCACATGAAGAACTAAAGGATTTTTCGCCATCACTGACAAACTGATTTAAAGATTTTCTGTAAAAAGCTTTGAAAATTCACAATTTTGGAGCAACTTGAGGCTCCAGTACATCTCTTCAAGAGCGGAGTGAACAACGCAGGTCTTGCCGAATCAGGCCCGGAAAGTTATCGGCAATCCACAGGACAAGTGATAACTATATGATCGGGGGGGTGTTGGACTGCTGGAACCATAACAATGCACAGAAACAGGCTCTGAAATGCCCAGTATGGGTAGGTTTAATTTTTTATGCTGGAAATAAACTCTGTTTTGTATCACTTACCGTATATACTCGAGTATAAGCCGAGTTTTTCAGCCCATTTTAAGCTGAAAATGCCCCCCCAGCTTATACTCGAGTCAGGGTCCCACAAAAAAAATATTCTCATATTCTCACCTGTCCTCCGCTCCCGCGGTGACCTCAGCTGCTTCTTGTAGATCGCAAGGCACGTAGACCCCTCTGTGATAGCGGCTGATGCACGGGGCTGCAGGATGCAGTCATGTCTTTACTGCAGTTGAATGCTTTACAGTGGCAGCGGTGCAGCAAAGCATTCAACTGCTATAAAGCGCTGACAGCAGTGGTGGCTCCGTGCACACTGCTGCCGCCGTAAAGCATTCAACTGCTGTAAAGCCACGATGACATCCTGCAGCGGCGGCTCCGTGCACGGGACGTGATCATCAAGGGGTGCCTTTTGCAGACCGCAGGCACATAGACCCCTCCATGATCGCGTCCTGTACACGGGGCCGCCGCCGCTGCTGCTGTCAGCGCTTTACTGCAGTTGAATGCTTTACGGCAGCAGCGTTGCAGTAAAGCATTCAACTGCAGTAAAGCCACGATGGCAGTCTACAGCCCTGTGCAGTGGACACGATCACGGAGGGGTCTACAAGAAGGAGCTGAGGTCACAACAGAAACGGAGGACAGGTGAGAATAATTTTTATTTCATAATAGAGGACAAGAAGAGGACCGGTAGGAGGTCATTACTGTAGGGCCCAAAAAAAGAGGCACAAGGATGGGCACATTACAATAAGGGGAGGGGACACAAGGACGGGGCACATTACTACAAGGGGGGACAAGGATGGGCACAGTACATTTTATTGGGATTTTTATTTTTGAAACTTCCCAGTAGCTGCTGCATTTCCCTCCCTAGTCTTATACTGGAGTCATTACGGTTTCCCAGTTTTTTTGTGGTAGAATTAGGGGCCTCGGCTTATACTCGAGTATATATGGTATATATTTTTTGTACTGTTTCAAACCATCAATCTGACAGATATATTAAAACTTGCAACAGAAATTAATGTAAATTACATCTGCTTTTTGCTATAAGAACTGCTCAAGATGCGACAAGTTCAAAAGGTACATGTGTCGCTAACAAATTTTAAGACTCGCATACGAGACACCAGTCATAGAAAATCTCTCTAACGCTGTGACTATAATGATAAACTATTACAGGCATACTCCTTGATCTCTACATGATAACACATTGTGCAGGGAGGCAGGGCTGTGGAGTCGGAGGTCATTTTGGTGGAGTCGGTATAAAATGGACCGACTCCAACTCCTAAAATATACGAGGGGCGATCCAAAAGTAATGATAATCGGTTATTTCTATTGCACACAGAAATTAAAATAAAATGTTTTCTTCTCTCTTAGGTACCCACTAAGTCCAGGAAAAAAAAAAAATCACTTAAATAGGCCACGATTCCCGGGAGCTACATTCATTTGAATATGAACTGCCGAGAAGTGAACATCAAAATGGAAAAAACGAGCTCAGAGCTATCATCAAATACCTGTGCTTGAAAAAAATGACTACCAAAGACATACACAGTGACTTGGTGGAAACATTGGGGGACTCTTCTCCTCCATATCCCACAGTTGCACGCTGGGCCAAGGAATTTAAGCTGGGAAGAACATCGACGCCCATCCACGTCCCTCAATGAATAAAACGTGAAAAAGTTGAAGAAGTTGTATTGGCAGATCGAAGAGTGACTATCAGGCATGTAGCTGAGGTCACAGGGATCTCATATGGCAAAATTCAAAGAATCCTTGCAAAAGAATTGCATATGAGAAAGATCTCCGCGCGTTGGGTGCCAAAAATGTTAGCCGACGAGCAAAAGAAGAAACGAGTTGACATTTCAATAGCAAATCTCGAAAAGTTCCAAGCAGACAAGGAGAATTTTTTTTTTGACCATGGACGAGACCTGGATCCACCTCTTTGATCCCGACACTAAACAATCGATGACATGGAAACGAGCCGACGCCGAAAAAATTCAAAGTGTCAAGCTCAGCAGGGAAGGTTATGGCGTCCGTTTTTTGGGACGCTGAAGGAATTATTATGGTGGACTATTTGGGAAGGGAGCCACTATTACGGGCTCCTACTACGCAGAACAAATAAGAAGATTGCGGGAGGCTATCAAGGAGAAAAGGTGTGGCAAACTGCGGGCTGGAGTGATGTTTCACCAAGATAACGCGCCGGCTCACAAAGCTGCAGTTGCCATGGCAACCATTCAAGAAGCGGGCTTTAAACTGGTGGAACACCCCCCTATTCGCCAGATCTAGCCCCCAGTGACTTCTTTCTCTTTCCTCCCACCAAGGAACACCTCCGGGGCAAGAAATTTGACGACAATAGCGACGTGATAACCGCTGTTGGGGATTTTTTTGAGGGTCAAGATCAAGAATTTTTTTCGAAGGGAATTCTAACTTTAGAAAAGAGATGGAGTAAATGTATAGACTTGTTAGGAGACTATGTAGAAAAATATATATTTTTTTTAATATATTCATGGTGTTTATTATTGATTATCATTACTTTTGGATCGCCCCTCGTATAATAAATTGGGGACAGTAGTGCAATGCAGAATGTGCTGAATATTTTTTCATAGGAATTTGGGAAAGTTATGAAATGTCCTATAAATGGCTGTTCTATTCCTGATCTAAGGCTACATTCACACACAGCGTTTTTGCTGCGGTTTTTGAGGATACGTTTTTCAGCTACAAAAAAGCAGATCAGCTTTTTAAAAAACCGCATCACCCGAAAGGTTTGAGCTCATAGAGAATGTTTTCAATAGAAAAAGTAGATTAGAAAACCACCACAAACTGACTGCTCATTCTTTGAGAAAGATAACAGCAGCACCAAGAAACCAGTGCCTAGCACATCCTGCCAGACAAAGGTGGAGGAAAGAGCATCTCAAACATCATTAACAAGATATTTTGTAAGTGACAAAAAGAGAATTTTGTTTACTTACCGTAAATTCTTTTTCTTATAGTTCCGTATTGGGAGACCCAGACATTGGGGTGTTTAGCTTCTGCCTCCGGAGGACACAAAAAGTACTACACTAAAAAGTGTAGCTCCTCCCTCTGAGCATATACACCCCCTGGATAACCAAATCTAGCCAGTTTAGTGCAAAAGCTGAAGGAGAATAGCCACCCACAAGTAGAGATAGAGCAAGAACCGGAACAACCGGAGCCTCTGTCTACAACAACAGCCGGTGATAACACACGGAACAAGAAACTGCCAACAGGCAACAGGGAGGGTGCAGGGTCTCCCAATACGGAACTATAAGAAAAAGAATTTACGGTAAGTAAACAAAATTCTCTTATTCTTTAACGTTCCTATGGGAGACCCAGACATTGGGATGTCTCAAAGCAGTCCATGGGTGGGAATAAACAGAAAAACTGAGAAGTAGGCGGAGCCTAACTTCACAAATGGGCGACAGCCGCCTGAAGGATGCGTCTGCCAAAGCTCGCATCTGCCGAAGCATGAGCATGCACTTGGTAGTGCTTTGAAAAGGTATGCAGACTAGTCCAATTGGCAGCCTGACAGACCTGCTGAGCCGTAGCCTGGTGCCTGAAAGCCCAAGAGGCACCGACAGCTCTGGTCGAGTGTGCCTTGATCCCCGGCGGGGGAAGCACCTGAGTACACTGGTAGGCATCGGAAATGGCCGACCTAATCCAACGAGCTAAGGTCGGCTTAGAAGCAGAGAGGCCCTTACGCTGACCTGTGGTTAGCACAAAAAGAGAGGTGCACCGCCTAAGAACAGCGGTGCGAGACACATAGATCCGGAGCGCCCGCACCAGATCCAGAGTATGCAACGCTTTTTCAAAGCGATGAACAGGAGCCGGACAAAAGGTAGGCAGGGAAATGTCCTGGTTAAGGTGGAAAGGAGAAACCACCTTAGGGAGAAAGTCTGGAGTTGGACGGAGAACCACCTTGTCTTGATGAAAAACCAAAAAAGGTGACTCCGAAGAGAGCGCAGCCAAATCAGAGACTCTCCTGAGGGAAGTTATGGCCACTAGAAAGACCACTTTCTGTGAAAGACGAGACAAAGAAACCTCCCTAAGAGGCTCAAAGGGGGGTTTCTGCAAGGCCGTGAGGACCAGATTGAGGTCCCAGGGATCCAAGGGCCGCCGGTAAGGCGGAATGATGTGAGACGCGCCCTGCATGAAGGTGCGCACCTGAGCCAGCCGGGCGATACGCCGCTGGAACAACACTGACAGAGCCGAGACTTGTCCCTTGAGGGAATTGAGGGATAGTCCTAGCTGCAGACCGGACTGTAGAAAGGACAGGAGGGTCGGCAAGGAAAAAGGCCAAGGAGCAAGGCCGGAAGAGCGACACCAGGACAGGAAAAATTCTCCAGGTCCTGTGATAGATTTTGGCCGAGGAAGACTTCCGAGCCCGAGTCATAGTGGAGATGACTTCAGGAGGAATACCAGAAGTCGTCAAGATCCAGGACTCAAGAGCCACGCCGTCAATCTGAGAGCCGCAGAATTCTGGCGGAAAAACGGACCTTGTGAGAGAAGGTCTGGACGGTCCGGGAGATGCCACGGCACCTCTACGGACAGATGGAGCAGGTCTGGGTACCAAGCTCGCCTGGGCCAGTCCGGAGCAATGAGGATGACCCGACGGCCCTCCATTCTGATCTTGCGCAGGACTCTGGGCAAGAGAGCTAGAGGGGGAAACACGTAGGACAGACGAAACTGGGACCAATCTTGAACCAGAGCGTCCGCTGCAAAGGCCTGAGGATCGTGGGAGCGAGCCACGTGAACCGGAACCTTGTTGTTGAGCCGGGATGCCATTAGATCCACTTCCGGAGTGCCCCACTTGCGGCAGATTGACCGAAACACTGCCGGATGCAGGGACCACTCGCCACTGTCCACGGTTTGACGGCTGAGATAATCTGCTTCCCAGTTTTCTACGCCTGGGATGTGGACTGCGGATATGGTGGACTTGGAGTCCTCCGTCCATTGAAGGATGCGTTGTACCTCCAAAATGCCAGGCGGCTGCGTGTCCCGCCTTGGTGATTGATGTAGGCAACCGCTGTCGCGTTGTCTGACTGGACTCGGATGTGCTTGCCCGCCAACAGGTGGTGAAAGGCTAAGAGAGCTAGAAGCACAGCTCTGGTTTCCAGCACATTGACCGAGAGGGCTGATTCGGACGGAGTCCAAGTGCCCTGCGCTCTGTGGTGGAGATATACCGCTCCCCAGCCGAATAGACTGGCATCCGTGGTGAGGATCACCCAGGACGGGGCCAGGAAGGAGCGTCCCTGAGACAGAGAGAGAGGCCGAAGCCACCACTGAACGGAGCCCCTGGTCTGTGGCGACAGAGCCACTAACCTGTGCAAGGAGGAAGTCCGCTTGTCCCAACAGCGGAGAATGTCCAGCTGCAGAGGACGCAGATGGAACTGGGCAAAGGGAACCGCCTCCATTGACGCCACCATCTGACCCAGCACCTGCATTAGGTGCTTGATGGAATGACGGCGGGGCCTCAGCAAAGAGCGCACCGCCAGATGGAGGGACTGCTGTTTGACTAAGGGCAGCTTCACAAGTGCCGGCAGAGTCTCGAATTGCATCCCTAGGTACGTGAGCTTCTGGGTCGGAGTCAGAGTGGATTTGGGCAGATTGACAAGCCACCCGAATTGAACAAGCGTGGCGAGAGTGAGCGAGACACTCCGCTGACAGTCTGCGCTGGATGAAGCCTTGACTAGAAGGTCGTCCAGGTAAGGAATCACTGCCAACCCCTGGAGGTGCAGAATCGCAACCACTGCTGCCATGACCTTGGTGAATACTCGAGGGGCCGTGGCTAACCCGAAGGGGAGAGCCACGAATTGGAAATGTTCCTCTCCGATTGCAAAACGTAGCCAACGCTGGTGTGAAACTGCAATTGGCACATGCAGATAGCCATCTCTGATGTCGATGGATGCCAGGAAATCTCCTTGGGTCATAGAGGCAATGACTGACCGCAGAGACTCCATGCGAAAATGCCGCACCTGAACATGCTTGTTGAGAAGCTTGAGATCCAGGATGGGCCGGAAGGAACCGTCCTTTTTGGGGACTAGGAAGAGATTTGAGTAGAAACCTCTGAACCGTTCCCGGGCGGGAACCGGTACAATTACTCCGTTGGCCTGCAAGGATGCCACGGCCTGAGAGAAGGCGGCGGCCTTGGAGCAGGGGGGAGTTGACAGAAAAAATCTGTTTGGCGGGCTGGAAGAGAATTCTATCCTGTAGCCGTGGGAGATGATATCCCGCACCCACTGATCGGAGACGTGTTGAAACCACACGTCGCCAAAGTGGGAGAGCCTGCCACTGACCAAGGACGTTGGTGGCGAGGCCAGATAGTCAAGAGGAGGCTGCCTTAGTGGCAGCAGCTCCTGCGGTCTTCTGAGGACGCGGCTTCGTGCGCCAGTTGGGTCTTTGGTCCTTGGCTGAGTTAGTGGACGAGGCCGAGGGCTTAGAGGATGACCAGTTGGGAGGAACGAAAGGAACGAAACCTCGACTGGTTCCTACCCTGGGCAGGTTTCCTGGTTTTAGTTTGTGGCATGGAAGTACTCTTCCCGCCAGTAGCTTCCTTAATAATTTCATCCAGTTGTTCGCCGAATAGCCTTCATCCAGCAAAAGGGAGCCAAGCAAGGTACTTCTTTGAAGAAGCATCTGCCTTCCATTCTCGAAGCCACAAGATCCTGCGGATAGCGAGGGAATTAGCCGAAGCCACCGCAGTGCGGTGAGAAGCCTCCAGCATGGCAGACATGGCATAGGATGAAAAAACTGAAGCTTGGGAAGTTAAGGCAACCATTTCGGGCATAGATTCCCTGGTGAGGGAATGCATCTCCTCTAGAGAAGCAGAGATGGCTTTGAGAGCCCACACTGCTGCAAAAGATGGGGAGAACGAGGCCCCTGCCGCCTCATATACAGATTTGGCCAGAAGGTCAATCTAACGGTCAGTGGAATCTTTGAGAGAGGTGCCATCAGCCACTGATACAACTGTCCGGGCTGAGAGTCTAGACACCGGAGGGTCTACCTTTGGTGAATGAGCCCACTCCTTGACCACCTCAGGTGGAAAGGGAAAACTGTCATCAGAATCACGCTTTGGGAAGCGTTTGTCAGGACAGGCCCTAGGCTTGGTCACAGTGGCCTGAAAACTGGAGTGGTTAAAGAACACACTCCTTGTCCTCTTAGGCAAGGTAAACTGGTGCTTTTCTGCCAGAGAGGGTTGCTCCTCTGATACTGGCGGATTAAGGTCCAGTACAGAATTAATGGACGCAATCAAATCACTAACATCTGAGTCACTTTCGGACAGATCAATGGGGCACATGGAGGTAGCCTCCGAGCCCCCAGTAACGGCATCCTCCTCGTCCTGCGAGTCAGCTCTTGAATCAGAGCCGCGGGACGAGGAAAGAGAGGGAGCCCTGCGTCTCCTCTTAGGAGGACGGGGTCTGGGACCAGATGAAGAATCCTCTGTGAGCTCCGCTGAGAGAGCCCTAGCAGCAGAGGCGCCCTGAGAAGGGGGCTGATGCATGTTCAGCAAAGTCCGGGACAGCTGTCCCATGGAGTCGGCAAAAGACTGGGAGATTGACCTAGAGAAGGATTCTACCCAAGCCGGGGGTTCAGCCACCGGAGCCGGAGCAGCCGGAGGGACCACTGTGGGTGCGATTCCAGGCTGAGGCATTGTCAGGTTAGAGCAGGCATCACAATGTGGATATGTGCTCGGTTCAGGCAGCACGAGCTTACATGCAGTGCATATTGACTACAGCCTTGCAGCCTTGCTCCTCGTGTGAGACATGCTGCTGAAGTGGGGGCTCTGAGCCAGAATGACCCCCAGAGAGTATATAAGCAGGTCCACAACCGGAGGTTGTGGCTTACCAGACCGTTTGTGTGCCCTCCAGATCCCACAGCCCGGACCCCCAGACAGATTAGCAGGGATGCTGCAGCCAGCGCCGACCGCTGAGAGAACGCTGATAAAATGACGCCGGAGCGAGGAGAGGGGGCGGGACCTACTCTGAGAGCGGGATCTGGAGGGCCAAGGAGATTTACAGGGGAGGGGACATTTACTCAGAGAGGAGTGTCCCTCCCCTGTGCCGAACGGCCGCTGGGCGGAGCCACACTGTCCCTCTGCATGATTGACATGCAAGGGCAGTGAAATCGAAACTAGGCCTCAGGCGAAGCCGGGGCCTAAATTTAAGCGATGCGGCCGGCGCGCAGGCCCCATCGGCGCGGTTCTCAGGTGACAACCAGAGAACCGGCCGGAAATGTCAGAACAGTTACACAGCACACTCTCCCCAACAATAAAGTACAAGGGACCCCCCGAATATAAACGTCTCAGATACTTAGCTTGTGAGACGCAGGGTTTCAAGTCCCTGGGGATGAGTGCTCCGTCCAGCAGGATCCTGAAGGGCTGCGGATGGAGACCGGCCTCCTGCAAAGCAGGGAGAACCGTGCTGGCTCCCACTTCAAGCCAGAGCCCGAGGGATGGTGAAGGAGCGCAACATGTAAGGCTCCAGCCCTGGAATCAACCTTAACAACACCGCCGACACAGTGGGGTGAGAAGGGACATGCCGGGAGTCCAGGCTTGGACCCGCTTTTCTTCAAAAACTTTCCAAAATGAAAAATCAGATGAGAATGCATGTGTGGATGTATGCCTCCTGAACACAAAGCAATGAACTGGCTAGATTTGGTTATCCAGGGGGTGTATAAGCTCAGAGGGAGGAGCTACACTTTTTAGTGTAGTACTTTGTGTGTCCTCCGGAGGCAGAAGCTATACACCCCAATGTCTGGGTCTCCCATAGGAACGATAAAGAAAGTTACTGTAACAATGACAGCAGATATGTTTAAAAGCCATCTCATACAGCTTGTTGTGAAGGACGGTGTACCATTATCATTATTTGCACAACCAGCTTTTACAGCTCTTAGTGGAAAAATGGCCCGCAAATTTGGTGTTTCTCCGGAAAGAGAAAGCATTAGAAAATTAGTGATTGAAGAAGCCCTTAAGGCCCCTTTACACACTGCAACATTGCAAACGACATCGCTGTAACGACACCGATTTTGTGACGTTATAGCGACCTCCCCAGCGACATTGCAGTGTGTGAAACACATCAGCGACCTGGCCCCTGCTGGGAGGTTGCTGATCACTACACATCTCTCAGGACCATTCTTTGGTCCTTTGTTTCCCGCTGTGCAGCATGATCGCTAGAAAGTCTCAGTGTGTAAAGGGGCCTTTACAGCGACTTCGTTAGCGACTTCCCTTTCAAAAAGCTGCTTTACAACGTCCCCAATGACTAGCTAGGTCGTTCTGCAGGTCCGGATCGCTGTTGCGTCGTTGGCCAGGTCTGCCTGTTTGACAGCTCACCAGAGACTCACCAGAGACTTTGTAGCGATCCCGGCCAGGTTGGGATTGCTGGTGGGATCGCTAGAAAGTCTCAGTGTGTAAAGGGGCCTTTAAACAAAAGACTTAAAAAGACTCTCAAAAGATGTTTCTTAAAATGGATGCCTGCACACGTCACAGAGTGAACTATTCTGCATCAATGTTTGATAGGTTTGTGACAAAGAAATTGTTAGCAAGACACTAGCAGTAAAAGATACTAAAGCTCATCACACCAGCCAGTTTCTCCAGGCCTTAAGGCCACGTCTCACTAAGCAACATCGCTGCTGAGGCACGACTTTTGTGACGTAGCAGCGATGTTGCTAGTGATGTTGCTGTGTGTGACATCCAGCAACAACCTGGCCCCTGCTGTGAGGTCGTTGGTTGTTGCTGAATGTCCTGGGCCATTTTTTAGTTGTTGCTGTCCCGCTGTGAAGCGCACATCACTGTGTGTGACAGCGACAGAGCAACAACTAAATGTGCAGTGAGCAGGGAGCCGGCTTCTGCGGACGCTGGTAACCACGGTAAACATTGGGTAACCAAGAAGCCCTTTCCTTGGTTACCTGATATTTACCTTCGTTACCAGCGTCCGCCGCTCTCACGCTATCAGTCCCTGCTCCCTGCACACATAGCCAGACTACACATCGGGTAATTAACCCGATGTGTACTCTGGCTAGGAGTGCAGGGAGCCAGCGCTAAGCAGTGTGCGCTGGTAACCAAGGTAAATATCGGGTTGGTTACCCGATATTTACCTTAGTTACCAAGCGCAGCATCGCTTCCACGCGTCGCTGCTGGCTGGGGGCTGGTCACTGGTTGCTGGTGAGATCTGCCTGTTTGACAGCTCACCAGCAACCCGTGTAGCGATGCTAAAGCGATCCCTGCTAAGTCAGGTTGCTGGTGGGATTGCTGGAGCGTCGCTTTAGGTACCGTCACACTAAGCGACGCTCCAGCGATCCCACCAGCAACCTGACCTGGCAGGGATCGCTGGAGCGTTGCTACACGAGTTGCTGGTGAGCTGTCACACAGGCAGATCTCACCAGCGACCAGCTTCCAGCGACGCGTGGAAGCGATGCTGTGCTTGGTAACTAAGGTAAATATCAGGTAACCAACCCGATATTTACCTTGGTTACCAGCGCACACCGCTTAGCGCTGGCTCCCTGCACTCCTAGTCAGAGTACACATCGGGTTAATTACTCGATGTGTTCTCCAGCTACGTGTGCAGGGAGCCGGCACTGACAGCGTGAGAACGGCGGATGCTGGTAATGAAGGTAAATATCGGGTAACCAAAAAAAGGGCTTCTTGGTTACCCGATATTTACATTGGTTACCAGCATCCGCAGAAGCCGGCTCCTGCTCACTGCACATTTAGTTGTTGCTGTCTCGCTGTCACACACAGCGATCTGTGCTTCACAGCGGGAGAGCAACAACTAAAAAATGGCCCAGGACATTCAGCAACAACCAGCGACCTCACAGCAGGGGCCAGGTTGTTGCTGGATGTCACACACAGCAACATCGCTAGCAACGTCACAAAAGTTGTGCCTCAGCAGCGATGTTGCTTAGTGAGACGTGGCCTTTAGTGGATAACCTTCTGCAAGATTACAAACTCAAAAAAGAACAGGTTCTTGCCATTGTAACGGACACTGCTTCAAACATAAGTACAATTAAACTGATGAATGAGAGTAATGAACAACACCTAGAAGAAAAGAATATGTGTGAGATGGAGCCACAGTGCTGTTCATGTAACTGAGGAACAAACAGATATTACAACAGAAGAACAGCAAAATGATACTTTAGGATTAGCACAAACATATCGAACATTGATGGCAAAATAGTTCAGTGAAATGCAGTGACTCTGGCATCCAGCAAAGGCAATGGGTGAAAAGATAGGACATTCAGACGTTTTGTGAGGTGCCTCACAGAGAATGAGCATGTCAGTTTGTGGTGTTTTCTAATCTGCTTTTGCTATCGAAAACATTATTTATGAGCTCAAAAACCTTTCAGGTGATGCGGTTTTTTAAAAAGCTGATCTGATTTTGCAGCTGAAAAACGTATCCTCAAAGAACGCAGCAAAAACTCCGTGTGTGAATGTAGCCTTAGATCAGTAATAGAACAACCATTTATAGGACATTCATAACTTTCTCAAATTCATATGAAAAAATATTGAGCACATTCTGCATTGCACTGCTGTCCCCAATTTATTATATATATTTTAGGAGTCGGAGCATTTTATACCGACTCCACCAAAATGAACTCCGACTCCGTAACCCTGATTACAAGATGTCAGTACACATATTACATATCAGTAAGGCTAGTTTCACACTTGCGTTGGACAGGATCCGTAGCATTGCGTTGTGTGATGCATGTAACGGATGCGTTGCATATAGTGGCACAACGCATGCTACAGATCGTACAAAATAACGCAGTCCGTTGTAGTTTTTTTTCCTTGACTTTACACATCTGAGCATGCGCAGTTGTGTAAAGTCAGCTGCGTTAACGGAATCCGTCAAATGACGCATTCTAACGGAATCCGCCACCATAGGCGTCCATTATAAAAACAACGGACGCCTAACGGATTCCTGCAGATTGCGTTTTTTTGACACTCCGCCAAGCGCAGAAAAACGTTACATGCTGCGTTCAATCCGCTAGACGCAGCGTCAAAATAACGCCGCTGCGTCGTCCAGCGGATGCAACGCAGACACTTGCGTTACAGTGCGTCGTCCATACAACTCTATGGAGAATAGCGCGGTCCGTTAACGGACTGCGCTATTCTCCATAGTGACGGAATGCGCTGAACGCAAGTGTGAAACTAGCCTAAAATACAGTATACATTACAGGCAGCACATGCACACTACAGGCAGGCTATGCGCACGCGCACACATACACACACTGCAGGCAGGCAGCTCTCTCATACATACACATTGCAAGCAGGGCGCACACACACATTCATACATACATACATACACAATGCAGGCAGGGCGCGTGCACACACATACATACATACTGCAGGCAACACATACATACATACCCAATACAGGCAGGGCGCATGCACACACATACATACTGCAGGCAACACATACATACCCAATGCAGGCAGGCAGTGCGCGTGCACACACAAATACACATACATACATACTGCAAGCAAGCAGCACATATATACATACATACATACATACCCTTTGCAGGCAGCGCGCATGCATGCATGCATACATATATATATATCATATACACACACACACACACACACTGCAGGCAGCAAATACATATTGAAGGCAGCACATACACCATGTGCAGGCAGCGCTCACTCATACATACATATATATACACACACACACACACACTGCAGGCAGCAAATACATATTGAAGGCGGCACATACACACAGCAGGAGCACAAGGCCCAGCCCGCGGCTGCAGCCACTCACCGATGATGACCGCGCTCTCCAGCTGCCGGAGCTGCCCTATGAGCTGTGCCCGGGCCTGGTATATGGGCAGATTACGTCGCTGCTGCTCTATTGGCACCGGCTGCTTCCTGGGCCCGGGCTGCATGGCTCCTTTCCAGTTGTGATTGGTGTGAATGAAGCCCGGCTTGAACCTCTTGGCCGGCGGGTGATAAAAGTCCTGAGACATAGTATCATATACGGGTATAGCCGCTGCTTAGTCGGTGCGACACCAGGAGTGCCCGCCGGAAGATGCAGCGGCAGCCCGGGGAGACCATACCGAGCCTCCGCTCACCAGCACACGTGCTTCCGCTGACAAGCCATGCACTACCAGGTGAGGCCGCCAGAGGGCGCAGCTCGTCAGACTGGATCGTACTCGCCAGGGAAGCCGCGAGTCCAGGGGCTAAACAGGGACCACTGTAAGAACATTGCACCCGGAGTATGGCAGGTGTGCAGGACTGTGCTAGGAGCCTATGTGAACCACTTGTGCATGTTTTCACTGTTAGGCCACGGTCACATGGTCAGCAGTTCACATCAGCATTTGTAAGACAATACCAAGATAAATACAGGAGTGGTGACGTGTAGCTATTATACTACTCTGATTGTTCCCCTCCTTGTGTTGGCTTCTAAATACTGATGTCAAATACTGAACATGTGAATGTGGCCTTAAGGACGCAGCATGGAACGTTTTTTGACCGGCAAAAAAAACGGACCACGCCAGATCCAGCATGTTGTATAATGGAAGCCTATGGGCACCGGATCCGGCATCATCCGGCACAAGCCGGAAACCAACGATGGATCCGGGTTTTTTTTTTGCAGCTGCCCGGAATTGCCACATCCATTAGATGAGACAGTCCCAGGACTCTACCCGGCTCATCCCGAACTGCCCTGGTGCGGTGGCAATTGGGGGTAATAAGGAGTTAATGGCAACCCATAGCTGCCACTAAGTCCTAGCTTAGTGATGGCAGGTGTCTATGAGACACCCCCTTCACTAAATTGTAGTGAAAGTAAATAAAGACACCGAAAAATCCTTTATCTGAAATAAAAGACAACAAAACACCCTCTTTCACCACTTTATTAATCCCCAAATACCCCTCCAGATCCATCATAATCCACACGAGGTCCCACGATGCTTCCAGCTCTGCTACATCTGAAGCTGACAGGAGCGGCCGTAGAATACCGCCGCTCACTGTGATCTCCATGGAGCAACTGAAGTGAGTCATGCTGTCAGCGGTGACATCACTCAGGTAGTGCTGGTGTGTGTGCTGTCATGATGGGGGCGGTAGTTGTTGCGCGTGTGTGGTGATGGGGGCCGTAGTGCCAGTGTGTGTGCGGTGATGACTGGGTCTCTCTCCCTCTCTCTCAAAAAGAAAAAAAAACAAATCAGTTTTTTGCTGGATTCGTTGCATCAGTTTTTACACAATCTGCGACGGATCCGTTGAATCAGGCACAAACCGGATGTGTGAAAGTAGCCTTACCAAGACATACATATGTGATTGTATGAAAAAGAGTCCGAAAGGGAAATGAATGATGGCCCGTGGGCAGAGGCCCGATTAGTCCTGTATGCACTCGCGTCCAGTCCTGTGTATAAGGACTCATTCACATGACTGATCCGTCTGTCCTGGTCAGTTCCTGTTTCTTTGCGGACCCACAGACATAACCATCTTTTCAATGCCTTTTGTGTAGGATCGGATGGCACATGGTAGCACTTCCATGTGCATCCGACCCTACAAAAAAGCACATCGCATGCCGTATGTCCGTTCCATTATTATGGAACATGTCCTATTCTGATCCGCAATAACGGACCGTGACTCAATACAAGTCAATGGGCCCGTAAAATTCCCAGAAGCCACACAGAAGCACTTCCGTGTGACGTCCGTCAGGTGCCCCTGCAGTCTGTGTCCTGCTCCCCCGCCAGCCCTGCGGCTGCTCGCACTGCAGTGTATCCCCATATGCCCGCACTGCAGTCTGTGTGCATATGCCCGCACTGCAGTGTGTCAGCAGCTGCCCACACAGCAGTGCAGGCAGCCGCGGGGATGATGAGCGCTGCCGTCAGGAGGTTAGTAAAGTTCATTATCTGCGGTGATGAAGTCCTGCACTCCTGACGTCAGCGCTTGTCACTGACAGCCGCGTTCTCACATCACCTCTCGCGGGCGGCCTGAGACTGTGAATAGCGGTGACGTCAGAGGCCACTCGCGAGAGGTGACCAGCGCTGACGTCAGGAGTAATGTACCTTGCTAACCTCCAGAAGTCAGCACTGGTCATGCCCTGCAGTGACCTGCGCTGACCTCATGATGTTAGCTCAGGTCACTGCATTGCTCTTCCAGCCAATGGGGAACGTTCTGTTCTTTATTGACTGGGACAGTGAGTATGGCGCGTCGTGGGACCCCCTTATTGGATTACGCCGGACCCGGATTTGTTTTTTCTTTTCAATAAATTGGTGAAAGAGAAAATGTGTTGGGGAGTGTTTTTCAAATAAAAATTTGATTGACGTCTATTTTTTTTTATTACTGACTGGGTTAGTGATATCGGGTATCTGATAGATGCCGTGACATCACTAAGCCCAGGGCTTGATGCCAGGTGACATTACACATCTGATATCAACCCCATATATTACCCCGTTTGCCATCACACCAGGACAATGGGATGAGCTAGGGCAAAGCACCAGGATTGGCAGATCTAATGGATGCGCCACTTCTGGGGTGGCTGCGGCCTGCTATTCTTAGGCTGGGGAGGGTCCAAGAACCGCGGACCTTCCTAGTCTGAGAATACCAGACCGCAGCTTTCCGCTTTACCTTGGCTGGTGATCCAATTTGGGAGGGAAGTCACGTTTTTGTTTTAAATTATTTATTAAATTTAAAATAACAGCGTGGGGTGCTCTCAGTTTTGGATTTCCAGCCAAGGTGAAGCTGCCAGCTGTGGTCTGCAGGCTGAAGTCGTCTGCTTTACCCGAGCTGGCTACAAAAAATAGGGGGGACCCCACGTCGTTTTTTTAATTTATTTATTTTTTGGCTAAATACAAGGCTAAGCACCCTTTAGTGCCACATGAAAGGCACTAAAGGGTGCAAGATTACAAAATGCTGGGGAGTGGGACATTATATGTCTTTCTCATCTATTATCTATCTGTCTATCCCTCTATCCATTTCTTCCTTCCTTCATTCATTCATTCATTCATCCCTCTATCCATCTATCTATCCATCTAGCTATCCCTATCTATTTGTCTATCTAGCTGCTTCCGTGTTTTGCGGTTCTCAAAAAAACAGACGATACACGGCCCGTATACGGACCGGAACGGATGTCACACGTGTGCCACACAGATGCATCCGTGAAAAAACAGGACCGTTTTTTGCGGATCGCAAAAACGGGATGTTCGTGTGAATGTAGCCTAAGGCTAATATATACGGTAGCTACAAACCCATCATTATACACGCCACCGTCAATCACTACTTACACTTTACAGACCGGGTTCATGGAATTTGTTAGTAGGAATATATGTCCGTTTATATGGGCATGTAGGCCATAGAAAGCTCAATAAAATGATACCTTGATTAGTGATCGGCAAACCTAGACTGTAAAAGTCCAGATCCGCGCAGGATACCTAGTATCCATGCATCGACCCCAGTTCTTGAGGAACTCCAGCTGCCTATCCAGATCTGGCCACGCGAAAAATTAAAGAACAAAAATAAAGATAAGCAGGATCGTTATACTTACTGAGTCTCCGATGCGGCAAAAACACCAATTCCAGGGCCACTCATAACCCTCAGTGCATAGGCACTGCTTCCCTCACCCACCAGCAATCCCAGCGTCTCTGATTGCAGTCAGATCGTACCCCCACCCTGTGTGACAGCGTGTCTAACTGCGTGGAATCGCACATGCTGTCTGCGTATGTATAGTGGTGTAAAAATACATAAATTGACGTAGGGTCCCCCCCATATTATGATACCCAACACAGATAGAGCATACGGCTACAGGCTGCAGCCCCCAGCCATGTGCTTATCTTTGCTGTGTATCAAAATAAGAGGGACCCAATGTGGCTTTTTTTAAACATATTTAAATAATTTTAAAAAATGGTGTGCAGTCGCCCCCTCCCCCCAATTTTTATACCCAGTCATGGTAAAGTTGACAGCTGAAGGTTGGTATTCTCAGGCTGGGGAGGACCATGGTAATTGAACCCCCAGCGTAAAAATAGCAGTCTGCAGCCTCCCAGGATGCCACATCCATTACATGTGACAATCCTGGTACTTTACCCAGCTCATCCCAATTGCCCTGTTTCAGTGGCAATTGGTGTAATATGAGGAGTTAAAGACAGCTCTCAGCCGCCACTAAGCCCTAGAGTACTAATGGGAGGTGTTTAGGAGACATCCCCATAACTAATCTTAAGTGAAAAGAAAAACACAAACACCAAAAAATCTTTCATTTGAAACAAAATACAAAAAAACCCCAACCTCTTTCACTCCTTTATTAACCCCAAACACCCGATTCCGACATAATCCACATGAGGTTCCACGATTTAGGCTCTGCTACATACTGAAGTCACAATGCACAGACACAGAACATATCCGCACGCTGTGGGGTTCAGGCAGAGACTGACTGAGCCGTAGCTGTGATATCACTCAGTTTATCTTTAGCTGTAGTTTAACACAGTACCCCACCTGTGACCACAGGTAAACTGACCTCAGGTGACTTCATTAACTCAGTGATCTCACTTCTGGTGAACTGAGTTCACAGACCTACATTTCCTAGCAGAAAACCACTTTTTTTTTGCCCAGATATGCAGATTTGGTGCTAAAATTTATACACCATGTTCCTGCACCAAATCTGCATGTTCTGGCAAAAAAAACAAAAAAAAAAACCAAAAAAAACCCCAACACAATGCTGTTTTGATGCAGTAGTGATGTGATTTTTCTGCCAGGAGATGCAGATTTGGTGCAGGAATATGGTGTTTAAATTTCAACACCATATCCTGTCACTCCCCTTACGGGAATGACCAATCATCATATATCAAAATGACAATACAGTATATAAACAACTTACTCATAGTGATAAATAAGATCATGCCTTGAGTTTGACCCTGTTGGTATTCTAGTTTGCAAAATAAAAATCCACCAGGATACTCTATTTGAAAAAGCCGGCCCACCCTACTATCTCCTCCCCTAGGAAGCATGTGAACTTTCTCTATGCCCACTTCCCTGCATGTATCGGTATTTCCATTGTGGGTGACAGAGAAATGTCAGGACGCCAAAGAACATTTTAACGATAAGTGTCTGCAGATTCCGTTCTTCAGAGGACCCGATGTGCAGCCAACATACTGCAGATTACAATACACACGTGATCAAATAAACTACAAAGGTAGAATTGCAGTTTATATAGTTTTTGTTATAAACGTTATTAGTCTTACTGGAGGAAAAAGTATTACCCGGAACAACGTGGTTACAAGAGGGCCAAATATGATGGCCACACTGAAAAAAGCCTTTTGTATGTAACCACGTTTCTGAGCTTCCATTATTCCATAGAAACAAACTGGGAGATAACACATCACCCAAAGAAAGGGCCTTTTTAGAAATAAAATTAATTGGATTAGATAATACCTGTTTCAACCTTTTTTCCTGAAATACAATGAGTAGATGAGTTTTTACTACGTTCTTAAAACTGGGGACTATAAGTAGAAATAAAAGATAGATCGTATTTAAATAGACATGGAAGTTTTGCTTTTCCTGCAGTCTAGAGGCTCCAGAACTCTTTTTCTCATCCAAGAGGGGTATCCTCTCTGTTTTAATCTACAATCAATTTTCTCTAATTGCTTCTTTCGTAATCAATTTTCATCAGATGTGTTCCTCTTAATATAGACAAACTCTCCCTTCGGGATATTTTTAATCACATGATCTGCAAGACATTATGATGCCAATAGTGTGGTATTCATGGCTAATTCTTTCCTATACGGAGAAACAAGTACTTGACCAGCATTATCAAACGCTAGAGAAATATCTAAGACATAAATAATTTCAGATTCATATTGTTAGAATTAATATACGAGACAAAAGCATCTTTATCCTGTATAGATCCGTCCCATCTACCATATTTTTTGTTTTATAAGATGCACCGGATTATAAGACGCATCCCAAATTTAGAGAAAAAAAAAAGTTAAAAAAGGGGTCTGTCTTACAATCCAGTGTTGTCTTACCGGGAGGGAGGGGGGGGGGGGGGGGGAGTGTGAGCAGCAGTGCGGGGTCGCAGGAGGCAGGGGCGCTGGTGTAGTAGGGCGATCCGGCAGGCGGTGCAACGGGTGTCCCAGATGCTTTGTCGGCGGTGCGGGCTTCACAAAAATGGCACCCAGAGTCGTTGCGTGCGCACATTTAGCTATCAGCTCAATTACAACCCGAGATGTCATCAGTGCACTTGCACCTCCAGGGCACCATTTTCCTAAAGTCCGCTGTTGGGAGATCAATGGGCCGGAGGCAGTGCGTGCGAAGATAAGATCTTGAGCTGAGAGCTCCATCTACGAACGTGCCAACTCCGAGCGCCATTATTCGAAACCCGCACCGCCGACGGAGCATCTGGGACACCTGCTGGCATCGCTTCACTCTACTCCACACAGTCAGCACAGCACCCATTATCCACCTCCCAGGAAAGCTACGTTCGGATTATAAGACGCACCCCTCATGTTCCTGCCAAAAATTTGGGAGGAAAAGTGTGTCTTATAATCCAAAAAATAGGGTAAGTAACAGGTGGTCTTTAAAATGACCATACCACCTTATATGGAAGAAACAAGGATTATTATCCGAAAATAAATGTTTCTTCCCAATGCGCCATAACAATATTTGCAATGGTGGGGGAAAAACCCACCCCCATTGCAGTGCCTCTGCATTGTAAAAAATATTCTCCATTAAACGGAAAATAATTGAATTTAAGAAGAAAATCTACCGCCATACATAAAAAATCTTGTATAACATGTAATTGCTATAACGCTGTAGATGTAACTTTAACGCTAATGTGGCCTCGTCATGCAGAATGGCAGGATGCACACCAATCACATCACAGGTTAACCAAGAACATGACATGGGAAATTTAACTGAATCAAGAGATAAAATCACGTTGTGTATCTTTGACAAAACCCGGTAAAGACCTCACTAATGGTTGTAAGGGTAGATCGACACACTCACTCAGTTTTTCACTCAAGCTCCCAATCCCCACTACTATGGGTCTTAGTAAGGGTGGAAAATTATTTTTATGTATTTTAGGGAGAGTGGAAAATGGGAATAACTGGAAACAACAAATCAGCAGACATCTTCTGTGTTATGACACACATTTCCACTCTCTCCCGTAACAAATTCCTCAAAGAGTCTTTAAATTGTTGGGTAGGATTGAAACTAAGGGGTAAATAAACTTCAGTGTCACTCAACATGTCTGTGTTAGGTTTATGATATAACCCTGAGTTTAGTAAATCATGTATAGTGGTGAACAAAATGCAGAAGTTTGTCCAAAAAAAGAATAGCGCTTTTGTCGCCATTTTCTGAGACCCATAGTGTTCTTATTTTTCGGGATCTGGGGCTTAATGGTAGATTATTTTTTGCGTCTTGAGCTGACGTTTTGAATTATTCCATATTTGTGTAGATACGATGCTTTGATCACCTGTTACTGTTTTTTATTGCAATATTGTGGTGACCAAAAAACTTAATTTTGGTGTTTGGAATTTTTTTTTCTCACTATGCCGTGTACTGATCAGAGCAATTGATTTTATATTTTGATAAATCGGGCATTTCTGAATGTGGAAATACCAAATATGTGTATTTTTCTATTATTATGGTTTTATTTTCAGTGGGACCAAATGGGTGATTCGACATTTTAGATTGCACTGTGAGAGCATGATCTAAGGGTTTAAAAGTTGCATTTGGATTCAGAGATCTATTCGCTTTGTTAGCCTCACATGTCTTTTGCTCACATCAGCAGACATGTGCGGGGATTATCACGAACTCGCGCGGCCAGCCCGCAGTAACTGGACAAATACGCCCAAGGAGTTATCAGTACAGCCTTGGTTGTGAAGGGGTTAAGGCCCCGTCACACTAAGCAACATCGCTAGCAACATCGCTGCTAACGAACAACTTTTGTGACGTTGCTAGCGATGTTGCTGTGTGTGACATCCAGCAACAACCTGGCCCCTGCTGTGAGGTCGTTGGTTGTTGCTGAATGTCCTGGGCCATTTTTTAGTTGTTGCTGTCCCGCTGTGAAGCACAGATCACTGTGTGTGACAGCGAGACAGCAACAACTAAATGTGCAGGCAGCAGGAGCCGGCTTCTGCGGAGGCTGGTAACCAATGTAAACATCGGGTAACCAAGAAGCCCTGTCCTTGGTTACCCGATATTTACCTTTGTTACCAGCCTCTGCTGCTCTCACTGTCAGTGCCGGCTCCTGCTCTGTGCACATGTAGCTGCAGGACACATCGGGTTAATTAACCCGATGTGTGCTGTAGCTAGGAGAGCAGGGAGCCAGCGCTAAGCGGTGTGCGCTGCTCCCTGCTCTGTGCACATGTAGCTGCAGCACACATCGGGTAATTAACCCGATGTGTGCTGTAACTAGGAGAGCAGGGAGCCAGCGCTAAGCGGTGTGCGCTGCTCCCTGCTCTGTGCACATTTAGCTGCAGCACACATCGGGTAATTAACCCGATGTGTGCTGTAACTAGGAGAGCAGGGAGCCAGCGCTCAGTGTGCGCTGCTCCCTGTTCTCTGCACGTGTAGTTCCGTGCACTGGTAACCAAGGTAAATATCGGGTTGGTTACCCGATATTTACCTTAGTTACCAAGCGCAGCATCTTCCACGCGGCACTGGGGGCTGGTCACTGGTTGCTGGTGAGCTCACCAGCAACTCGTGTAGCGACGCTCCAGCGATCCCTGCCAGGTCAGGTTGCTGGTGGGATCGCTGGAGCGTCGCAGTGTGACATCTCACCAGCAACCTCCTAGCAACTTACCAGCGATCCCTATCGTTGTTGGGATCGCTGGTAAGTTGCTTAGTGTGACTGGACCTTTAATATCAAAACTGCTGGCAACAAGTGTGAGTACACAAGTAAGTGAAAATGTCCCAATTGTACCCAATTAACCATTTTTCCTCTCCGGTGTCATGTGACTCGTTTGTGTTACAAGGTCTCGGTGTGAATGGGAGCAGGAGTGTTGTATTTGTTATCTTTCACGCACTCTTTCATACTGATCACTGCAAGTTCAACATGGCACCTCATGGCAAAGAATTCTCTGAGGATCTGGAAGAAAAAAAAAGAATTGTTGCTTTACATAAAAATGGCATAGGCTATAAGAAGATTGCCAGCACCCTGAAACTGAGCTACAACACTTTGGCCAAGACTATCCAGTGGTTTAAAAAGACAGGTTTCACTCGAAGCAGGCCTCACCATGGTCACCCAAGGAAGTTTAGTGCCCATACTCAGCGTCATATCCAAAGATTATCTTTCTTTTCAAAAGATAATGAGTGCTGCCAGCATTGCTGCAGAGGTTAAAGGGGTGGGAGTTAGTGTTCAGACCATCCATTGCATCAAATTGGTCTGAATGTCTGTCTTCCCAGAAGAAAGCCTCTTCTAAGGATGATGCTCAAGAAAACCCAGTTTGCTGAAGACAAGCGGACTAAAGGCCCCGTTACACGCCACGACGTATCTAACGATTTATCGCTGGGGTCACGGATTCCGTGACGCACATCCGGCATCGTTAGCGGCGTCATTGCGTGTGACACAAACGAGTGGCCATTAACAATGTAAAATACTCAACCGTCCATCGTTGACACGTTCATTTTCAAAAATCGTTGATTGTTGAGGGCGCAGGTTGTTTGTCGTTCCCGAGGCAGCACACATCGCTATGTGTGACACTTCGGGAACAACAAACTACAGCTTACCTGCGGCCGCCGGCAATGAGGAAGGAATGAGGTGGGCGGGATGTTACAGCCGCTCATCTCCGCCCCTTCGCTTCTATTGGGCGGCCGCTTAGTGACGCCGCACGAACCACCCCCTTAGAAAGGAGGCGGTTCGCCAGCAACAGTGACGTCGCTAGGCAGGTAAGTCCGTGTGACGGGTGTAAGCGATGTTGTGTGCCACAGGCAGTGATTGGCCCATGACGTACAACCGACGGGGGCGGGTGCTTTCACCAGCGACATCGCTAGCGATGGCGCTCTGTGTAAAGCCTGCTTTAGGACATGGTTTACTGGAACCATGTTTTGTGGTCTGATGAGACCAAGATACACTTTACACCATCTGAACCACATAAGTCTATGTAGTGGCAATCAGTTGTTGAGTACAAAGACAAGTGTGTATTACCTACAGTCAAACATGGTGGAGGAATTGTCATGGTTTGAGACTGCTCGAGTACTGCCTGCTGTGGGGAGCTACAATTCATTGAGGCAACCATGAATGCCAACATGCACTGTGACATACTAAAGTGGAGCATGATCCCCTTCCTTCAGAAACAGGGCTACAGGGCACTACTCCAGCATAACGACCCCAAACACACCTCCAAGACAACCACTGCCTTGCTAAAGAAACTAAGGGTAACATTGCTGGATTGGCCAAGCATGTCTCCACACCCAAATCCTATTGAGCATCTGTAAGGCATCCTCAAACAAAAGGTGGAGAAGTGCAAGGTCTCTAACATCCACCAGCTCAGTGATGTCATCATGGAGGAATGAAAGAGAATTTCAGTAGCTCCTGTGAAGTTCTAGTGAACTCCATGCCCAAGAGAGTTAAGGCAGTGCTTGAAAATAATGGTGGCCACGCGAAATATTCACACTTTGGGCACAATTAGGCCATTTTCACTTAGGGTGTACTCACTTTTGTTGCCAGTGGTTTAGACATTAATGGCTGTATATTGAGTTATTTAGATGGCACACTAAATTTACACTGCTATGCAAGCTGTAGACTGACTACTTAACATTGTATCAAAGTGTCATATCTTCAGTGTGGTCCCATAAAAAGGTATAAAATATTTACAAAAATGTGAGCGGTGTACTTACTTTGATATTCTGTAGATTTCTCTCAAGAACTCCTTTTAAATGAAAGGGGACATTGAGTATGAGACATTTAATGACGGAGTCTGCTTTCCTGATCTACATGTCTCAGAGTAAAGGCTACTTTACACACTGCGATATCGGTCCCGATATCGCTAGTGTGGGTACCCGCCCCCATCTGTTGCGCGACACGAGCAAATCGCTGCCCGTGCCGCACAACAGCCGTCACACATACTTACCTGTCCGGCGACGTCGCTGTGACGGGCGAACCGCCTCCTTTCTAAGGGGGCGGTCCGTGCGGCGTTACAGCGACGTCACTGAAGCGTCACTGAACCGCCGCCCAATAGCAGCGGAGGGGCGGAGATGAGCAGGACGTAACATCCCGCCCACCTCCTTCCTTCCTCATAGTGGCCGGGAGGCAGGTAAGGAGAGCTTCCTCGTTCCTGCGGCGTCACACGCAGCGATGTGTGCTGCCGCAGGAACGAGGAACAACTTCGTTACTGCTGCAGTAACGATTTTTAAGAATGGACCCTCATGTCGCCGATTAGCGATTTTGCACGTTTTTGCAACGATGCAAAATCGCTTATCGGTGTCACACGCAACGGCATCGCTAATGCGGCCGGATGTGCGTCACAAAATCCGTGACCCAAACGACTCCGCATTAGCGATGTCGCAGCGTGTAAAGCCCCCTTAAGGGTTCACTCACACTAGCATATAATAGGACTCTGTGCAGATCTGCAAAATACTGAATAGATTTTTTTTTCTCAGCTGTATTCAGCCTAAGGAAAAAATTGCAGCTTGCTGCGAGTGGACACGTAAATCAGACTAGTTTCGCCAATCCAACTGTATGTGTGCGAGTGTAAAAAAAAATAAATAAATAAATATTGGATGCCACTTGGACCATTCTAGTGGTATCCGTTTTTTACAGATACATTACCACTCTGTACTATAAAACATTATAAATGGTCCTACAAATGAATAATAGCTGTTGAGGACAAAAAAAATAAATCATCCTACCTTTCTGGATGAAAAAAAAAAAAAATAATCGGACGGATTATTTTTTTTTATGCTCTAGTATGAGCGTACCCTAATAAATTCCCACTTCATTTATAATAAGCTCTGGAGACAGATTCTCATGCAGATCAGTGTCCGGCCCATAGATCTTAACAGACGACTTACATATTAAGAAAACCGTGGATTTCTCTAGCATAAAGCTGGTGTCACACACAGCGACAACGACGTCGCTGCTACGTCACCATTTTCTGTGACGTTGCAGCGACGTCCCGTCGCTGTCGCTGTGTGTGACATCCAGCAACGACCTGGGGGAGGGGGGAGGAGGAGGAAGGAGGAGGAAGGAGGAGGAAGGAGGAGGAAGGAGGAGGAAGGAGGAGGAAGAAGGAGGAAGGAGGAGGAAGGAGGAGGAAGGAGGAGGAAGGAGGAGGAAGGAGGAGGAAGGAGGAGGAAGGAGGAGGAAGGAGGAGGAAGGAGGAGGAAGGAGGAGGAAGGAGGAGGAAGGAGGAGGAAGGAGGAGGAAGGAGGAGGAAGGAGGAAGGAGGAGGAAGGAGGAGGAAGGAGGAGGAAGGAGGAAGGAGGAAGGAGGAGGAGGAGGAACCTGCGTTTGCGTGCGTTATAGTCAGGATCCAGCAATTTGCAGTCCTTGGACAGAGCTCAAAAACGCTACATGTTGCGTTTTTGAAACATGTTAAAATAACGCAAAAGGACGGATCCTGCGTCTAACGGACGCAAACGCATGCGAACGCAGGTGGACGCGATTCCATTGAAAATGCATTGAAGTAAAAATGGATTTGCACAGGATCCGTACTTCCGTTAAAATAACGTTTTCAACGGATGTTAAAAAGACGTAGTGTGAAACCAGCCTAATAGATACTGTGGAGAAATTCACTGTTGGGGTATCAGTGTTTGGGGGTCATTTTTTTAGAATCACACTTTATGGGGGCAATGAATGAGGACACTAAGGGCTTCTATAGAAGGAAAAATATATATATGGGGGTCTCTGCCTGTAACATAAGTGGGTCGATCACGCCCACAATCTGGGCAGCTGCCTGCCATTGTTTCCACTATTCCTTGATTCCCAACCCTCCTGGATCCAGAGCAACAACCCCAGTTGAATCTGCGCTGGCTAAGGCACTGACACAGTTGAATAGAATGGTGGATGCCTTAAAAAATGTGTGTGTTCGGCAGAGAACCGTGAGGCATCAGAGTATGTATGTTTTAGGCAGTCTTTGTGGGTCATCATATTGTGTGTTTTGTAAGGGACTGTTGGTGCGTGTGTGTGCGCGCGTGTAGGGAGGGGAGGTGGCACTAAAGTCGCTTGTTTGTTAAGGGACACAGAAGTGATTATACTGGTAGAGGGTCATGATGGTGGTGTCATTCTGCATGGGAAATACGTAATTACTTACCGGTAATGTGTTTTTTTCTGAACCCATGACAGCACCATGAGAGAGGGGATCTGCCCTTCAAGGACAGGAAACCTCCAGGATAAAAAGGGGCGGGACCTCTCCCCGCATCAGTTGGTTTACAGAGCATGAAAGGACCTCCGGAGGAAACAACATTATAACATAACCAGCACCAACATGAACCACGTGCAGCTAAAAAACAGCCAATTATCCACATGCAGGGAGGGAATGTAAGGGTGCTGTCATGGGTTCAGAAAAAACACATTACCGGTAAGTAATTACGTATTTTTCCAGCACCCATGACAGCACCACGAGAGAATTACATAGATAGAGGAATAAGCCAAGGGGGGGAAAAAAAATCACAGAACCGAGCTCCCCAGGTGAATCCAGTAAGGATAAGGCCAACTTATAGAGCCTATAGCGAGTGAAAGGGGAAGATCACGTGGCCCCTGACAAGCTGCTCAATGGTGACATACGATCTTGCAGCCCAGGAGATGTCATCGCCCTTGTGCAGTGAACTTTCAGACCTACAGGCACATACCTACCACAAGCCGAGCAGACGAAGAAGTGGCTTCGCAGATCCACCCACCAAGTGGATTTAGAAGCCTTGAGCGTCTAGCTATCACCCTGAAAGAAACCAAACCAGACCTGCCTCTGCTGCAGACAGATATTCCATAAGGAACTGCTAATGTCCAGGCAATGCCCCCCCTCCCCTTCCTGATCTTGCAGACTATCCCAAAGGATGGAAGAACAATTCCCTTTCGAATTAAGAAAACATGACGTACTATCAGGAGGCAAGGAAGGGCAGGTTTCAGGACACCTTATCCTTGAAAGCGGAGTAACGGTGGAACTAAGATAGGGCCTGGAAGTCACTAACCCTACAAGCTGATGTGAAGGTGTCAGGAAGTCTGTTTCAGAGACAGTAGTTAATGACATGAACTCCAAGGGATCAATGGGGCTTTGTCAGGGCAGATAGGACGAGAATACGGCGCCAAGGGGGCAAGATACATTGCGCAGAGGGCTAGACCATACCCGAACGAACCGGGAGTCCAGCGGACTCCAGACAGGACACAATGGTACCAGGTTGCAAGGGCCCATATTAGAACTCTTAGTGAACATAACGACAGACCCAGTGTCAACCCCTTCCGGAAAAACTCCAAGATTACCGCAACAGTCGTCGGTCCATCAGGGCTCACCCTTGGAAGACAAGAATATTGTCCAGGTCCCCTTTTTTTTTTTTTTTTTTTAACCGGCTTACTACTCCGAAGAAGAGTAGGTACAAGAACAAGAGAAAACCCTGATTCGTAAGGTGACCTTTCAAAAAAGACCACACGGTAAGATGCAATATGCCTGACGGGGTGAAGATCTGGAACCTAAGTGAGGAGGACCAGTAGGACCCCCGGCCTGGAGAACGACAAGTTACCAGGGACTAGAATCATGGTAAATCTGGCAAAAAATGGCGCTATCAGGATCATCACTGCCCTGTTCTCCAGGATTTTCTTCAACACGGCTGGAAACAGGCTATGAGTAGAGAGGTACAACAAGGTCACATCTCCATTCGAACAGCAGGGCGTCCACCACATGAGGCTGATCCCGAGGATTTAGAGAACAGAACCAGTGAACCTTATTTCAGGTCACAAAGAGGTCTATTATCGGAACACAGGCAACGTATATCGAAGTGACGATGGACTGACGGAGGACCCATCCCCCGTCTCAACTGGCTGCTGCCGAAAACAGTCCAAACCGATTACTCTTCTCCATATAGGAACTGACGACCAGACAGGGAGGGTAGGGACCAGCCCACCGCTCAGTCTACAACTAGCCATATCCTGGCAATTTTTAAGAAAAGAAAAGAAAACAAACCATGGGATTCGCTTCCAGACCACACACCGCAGATCAGGTGACCCTGAAGGCGGGCTCCTCTTTGAAGACGCGTGGCAAAAGCAAGCACCTTAGGACCTCAGGTCATATGAAGCATGTTTCATTACTTCACTGGTTCAACCAGCAATGTAGGGATTCGCATGTGCTGGAGTGCAAGCATTTGGTCAATGATCCCCAACAATTGCTTGAGTCTCCAATATGTCCCACTGAAGGTTACTACATTGTGCGCCCGGTCCCACCGAACTGTCGCAATGGCGGATGTAAGGGAACTCTGTAGGGACATAGCACCTTTGAGGGACAACCTTGGTGCCTCTGGTGCCGGATCTATGAGGACCGGAAGATTCTCCAGCCTGGATTCCGGAAGACGAAATACCTGAACTTCTGAATCGAAGTGAGCCCTAAAAAAAATTAGTACTGTCCTCGACATAATCCTGATTCTCCTAGTGTAGGAGCCTTTCCCGTGTGAGCAGGAAGAACATCCTCCCGCAGAAAGGCGGCACGATGACAGGCAGGCCTGCCATCAAACAAGAAGTTGCCGAGGCAAGGGATGATAAGCACTTCTCTGCACTGTAACTTCTGAAAATCTTGCGAAGACTCCCAGCCCATCGTCATCCCTTGAAAGGGTTGCATACCGGAAACGTCGAACGTTTCCTTCCATAAACAGGCTACTCTGAGGAACTCTGAACTACGTCAAACTGGACATGATAGTATGCATCTGTCAGATTCACTACTGGTATGTGACCGCCTGGAATAAATGTTTCACACTGGACCTCCTGGACACTATTCCGAAACAGGTTTACGACGAGAGAACTGGTCGCCAGTCTGGGTGAGGCCGCAGATGAGTCTAAAAGGAACGCTGCCGCTCCTTGTGAGAAGAGGAGTGGGGACATGATCCGTCTAAGGGCTCTCTGGCATAGCCGATCCTTGATATGGTCACCTCATACTGCCAGGGACTCCGTTGTGTAAGCAGCTACATTAGCTGTTGCAAGCCCCAGCTGAAAATTCCCAGGTATTTGAGGAAGTGGCGTTATTTCCATCCCAGAACGCTGTAAGTCCTTACCTCCCTCTTTTTCACAGAATCGGGAAATGCCCCCCAATCTCTTCAGCCGTTACTTGTCCAGTCTCAAACTGTAGAGCCGCTGTGAGCTAACAAGGGCAGGCACAAGCAGCCTAGATTGGCCGATGACTATTTGAAATCCTGATAGCAGTGACAGTCAGCTTAAGGGGCCCTGCGACAGAAGGAACAAGCTGCTTCCTCAAAGGGCAGTCTGGGTTGAACTTTGCCTATCCGCCTGTGTCCCTTTATAGCAATGAGGGACTATACATTATCAACAACCGGGAGGCATCGCGGGTTCCCTCTTCTAGGCCACAAAGATACGAAATCAAGACATTTCTTGGGTGCCCCTTCAGGGATGCCCATAGCGGGCCCGACCACAGTCACTAGTGTCACATTGTTCTCCATCGAGAAGTCTGAACAACCCGAGATACTGTCGGACAGTGATGTGGAAGCTGAAGAATTCCACTCACCCTCGGACCTGTCAGAGTCCCCATAAGCAGGGAAGGCAGGCCTGAATTTCCGAAGGCCATGACGCCGCAAAACTGTCAAGCCAACACCGGGCTTGACAGCCCTAATCCAAGACCTCACCTGAGAGGTTATGCTTAATACCCTTCTGGCACCACTTCCGAGACCAGGTAACAGACATCTCCCGATTAAAGGGAGCGTGGTCCAGTTATTGAAGTGTCTCCATTGAGTCCGCCCCAAAAACAGGCAAGAGTGGCTCTGAACAAAGTGAACTTTCATGAAGGTCACTTACCACTCTGATGCAGAGGCGGAACTGGGGCAGAAGGAGGAATGATGGCATCTGATCAATCTCCCCTGCAGGCTCTGGGCATCGGTCCTGCTGGATTTTAGACTCCACTAATTGGACCAGGTGCCGATCCTCCCAGAGTATCACATGAGCTAGTATACCCGTCCGCGTTGAGGCTTGCAATCACACTGCCCCAACTGCGTGCCAGCCTGCGCTGTGTGGTAGGAGCAGAACTGGAGGTTGCCTCAGTGAGCCCCTTTTTGTTTTGTTTTTTTTTTTTTCTTTGAATGACATGAATGCTCACATCTAAAGGGTTATCAGTCATTTTAGCGCGACCGACAAGAGCCATATGAGAGCAACAGCGAGCAACCAGCTCCCTCTGACCCCCAGCTGTCAACACAGAGCTGTTACCGTGTACATAGCAGTCTGCAAGTACGGACTCAAACCCATAACGTTATAGGAGCCATGTCGCTAAACGCGGAGGCCGACCCACACCAAGGGTCTCCAACACCAGGCCCGCAGGCCACATGCAACCCTGGAAGCTGTTTCCAGCAGCACGGGGACTGCCGTATTCCACCGGAGGGGGTGAAGCCTTCAGTTCGTCTCACTTCAGCCGAGTCTCAGCACACAGCCGGTGTCTCTTCCGGGAGGTGACGTCAGCTGAGCGTCATGCGAGAACCCAGAGAAGATCCCGCGCCTGCGCGCACGCACGCGCACACACACACACAACGCGGCAGCGGCCATCCTCAAGCTGGCGTCCCCCATTGTCGCTCCTGCCCAATCGCCCGGAGTGGCCGGGCAGATACTTGTGAGGCCCCGAAGCACACTGTGGAAACACCACCACTTATCTCTGGGCAGGCAAGACAGCGTCACTGCTCCTGTAGCATTGGAGCGTGGGAGACACTGTTATTCACAGGCATAGCCCCCGTGGGCTGCTGTGGTGCTTCCTCAGACTTGCTGCTGGTAGGCGCCGACACTCCCAGGTGAGGCCAAAGAAACAGGTACATCCCCCGTGGGCCTGCAGCCACGAGGACGCCACCGCAGGGAAGCGCAGAAGCAGCCACCTCCATCCCAGCCCCTGGCGCCGGTGGTAAGGAGAGGGGGCGGGGGGGGGGGGGGGTAGAGGGAGGGAGCCCACGCGCAGACGGAACCCCCGTGGGTTTGTTGCGGCGGGAGAGCACTTGCATCCGACCAGCCCTTACCTGGTCCTCGCGCCTGGAATCCGTCCTGGCGTCACCGGAGGATGGTGTGCCGCACGCAGGCCTGACCCCCGCGGGTCCGCTGCGGCAGCTCCTCGGCCAACCGCAGCAGGACCCATGCCGCTGCCAGAGCCGGCCAGCCGGGCGCCGGATTTGAATCTTCGGCCCATCAGGACCATCCTGGATCTCTGGAGGCTCCCTGTTCAAGGACAGGAAACCAACTGATGCGGGGAGAGGTCCCGCCCCTTTTTATCCTGGAGGTTTCCTGTCCTTGAAGGGCGGATCCCCTCTCTCGTGGTGCTGTCATGGGTGCTGGAAAAAACAAACTGTGTAGGAACAAAAAGGGCCAATATTTCTGTGTGGGTGCAGAAAATGAACTGCGTGGGTTCACGCTAACTACGGGGGAAGTACCAAGCGCAGGGCGAAAGGGGATGGAAACCCTGTGTCTAGGGAGAGGAAAGATTGTGAACACTGACCGAATCTACTGCTGGTTCCTGGGATCCCTCACCATCCTAGATAGGTTCCGCAACTATGCGCCGGGACGGATACTTGACCCTCGGTATCCCTAGTGCTGGACCCTAAATAGGGAACGGATGGGATGAGCTCTTCATCAACCCCACTAAACTACTACAGAAGACACAAGGGCGGCACACAGGGGAAAAAAGTACGAACTAATTAGCATTAGATGACTAAGGTAGAAGTTCAGCAGAGTTCTCAGCAATGACATCACAGAGGAGTACAAACCACCTGCTTGCAACCTCAACTTGAAGGAACTGAAAATATCACCAGCACAGTCCAAAGGAAGGAAGAGGTATTTAAACACTAAGGGAATACTGACAATCAACAGCTGGGTGGAAGTTGAGCTCCTGCTGGGTCCAAAAGGGAGAGATAAATCCAGCAGGAAAGTTATCTATACCAATGAATACCGAGAGCAGGAACAATGCAAAGTCGGGAAGCATTCTGTGCAGCCAAACGCTGTGACCTTCTATGGCCAGAAATCACATGACTGTCTGTCACCCGTGACAGTGTGGTTAGAATACAGAATGTACTGTTTTTGTAGTCATTACTTGTCCTTCTTTCCTATCTTTCAAAATCATGAAGTATGCCAATGTCAGCCATAAAACAAACAATAATGCATGCTGCAATTTCACTAATGTGTAGGACATACCCTACCATTAGCCTGGGTGCTGCCCCGGTGTGGTCTGGCAGCAATGACTGAAAATATACCCATCTAAGACCATGTTGGTGTTTTTATTATTAAAGAAGTCATCTGGGCACTCACTACTATGTGCTTTTTGAATGTTCCCTTTACTCTTCCTTTCTCCCAAAAATCTACAAAGCGACATTGGGGGCAGGGGCTAGGGACATAGCCACAGCTTGCTTCCTTTCATGAAGCATCACTGGTGACTCTTGTTTCAGGGGCTGGGCTAGTCCCTGTGCGATGTGCACAGTGACAGCGTGCTCTGTGGTGCCAGCTCAGATCAGCAGTAATGAGTCGGTAAAAGAGCAGCAAGTCAGGGCGCATTGTCAGAGTAACCACTGTGCAGTGCCCAGCACCGCCCCCCAGAATTAATGTCACTAGTCTCTGCATGTCGGGTATACGGACACCGCTCTGACAGTGTGCTCTGCTCTGTTGCTGGCTAGTTACTGTTGATCTGAGCTGGCATTTAAAGGGCGGCTTTGCACGTTGCGACATTGCACGTGCGATGTCGATGGGGTCAAATCGAAAGTGACGCACATCCGGCGTCGCAGTCGATATCGCAACGTGTAAAACCTTTTTGATACGATGAACGAGCGCAAAAGCGTCGTTATCATATCATCGCTGCAGCCGCCGACATTTCCATAATGCCGATGGTGCGACTAGTACGATGTTGTTCCTCGCTCCAGCGGCAGCACACATCGCTGTGTGTGAAGCCGTAGGAGCGAGGAACATCACCTTACCTGCCGCCGGCTGCAATGAGAAGGACGGAGGTGGGCGGGATGTTTACATCCTGCTCATCTCCGCCCCTCCGCTTCAATTGGCCGCCTGCCGTGTGACGTCGCTGTGACGCCGCACGACCCGCCCCCCTAAGGAAGGAGGCGGGTCGCCGGCCAGAGGGACGTCGCACGGCAGGTATGTGCGTGTGAAGCTGCCGTAGCGATAATAATCGCTACGGCAGCTTTCACTAGATATCGCACGTGCGACGGGGGCGGGACTATCGCTGCAGCATCGGTAACACATTGTTACCGATGTCGCAACGTGCAAAGCCCGCCTAAGTGTGCAAGTTGCATAGTGCACAGGCACTAGCCCAGCCTCTCAAACAGCATTTTAGGGAGAGGGCAGAGGCTGTGGTAGTGATCGCATCCTCTGCCGCTGATGATGCTTCTTTTGAGTATATCAGCATGCATTCAGAATTCTCAAACCAAGCGTCATCAAAAAGTAGGGGGGAAAAATAGAAAAGCATTTAGTGTAGTGAGGGAATTATTAATGCAAGCATACTGGAAATTAGTTTAGATTACAGCACTTAAGGGTTTAGAATGAGAATTACTTTGGCCTTCAGACTACCCCTGTAACCTGTGGATTTTCAGCTTCTAATACAAGCTATGAGGAAAATCTGCACATAAAACTCAGCGTACCTGAAAGAGAAAATGACATGTTGTGGATTTCAAACAAGTATCACTGCTCCGTTTACGCTGATGCATCGTATATATATATATATATTATATATATTATATATATATATATATATATATATATATATATATATATATATATATATATATATATATATATATATATATATATATATATATATATATATATATATATATATATATATATATATATATATATATATATATATATATATATATATATATATATATATATATATATATATATATATATAGTGAAAAAAAAAGATGCGAAAAACAAAAACGAAACCCCAAGAACAATGTCCAAAAAACCATTTCAGGGAAAAAACAAAAAAAGAAACAAAAACACCCTCTGTCGGCGTCTTCCTTAAGTGTTTTCTGCAGGAGAAACTCAATGGCTATACAGGTATGGTAAGAGTAAAATGCTACATTTGTTTTTGCAAGAACTTAGTAATTTTACCAGTTTAAAATGATGAGAAATCCCCGTTAATACCAACTAAGTGTGCAAGTGTTAATTCCCCCCATTATCTCACACATGGAAGATGCCAGGAATTTGGAACCTTGATTAAAAGCACAACTTCTGTGGATTTATTGTGCATATAAAATATTATATAATACACAAACTTCTTTTTCTTCTAGGATTCCTTGTGTTTCCATCCCCCTAACGAAACGCAGTAATAAAACAACCAATTAGTTATCATCTGATAATCAAACCAAGAAATCAGCCAGCACAGCAAAGTTTGTCACGGTGCAGTCTAGGGTCGTAATATATAGAAAATAAGCATCTTGCGTTGTGTCGCACAGAAGAGGAATGGCTGTTGTTGTATGACCCCTATATTGTGCAGTTCATTGGCATTTGCACAGTCTTCTCTACACATAGTATAGTCTGTGTTCTGCAAAAACCTGGACAATCCATGTCCTTAAAGATTTTCTTTTTTTTTTTATCAAAAATAAAGAAATAACACAACTGTTAAAAAGCAATAAAGAAGTCTGCACAATCTGATTAAATAGTATCAGTTTCCATATTTCCAGTTTAGGGTCCAAGAGCTTCAAGTACCATTGCAAACAAGTCCTCTATAGGGAGGCACTGGTGGGAAAATAAAAAGGTCTCCTTGTGTCAGTCAATGGAATAAAGTGCTTCCTGTTCTGGAGAACGGTAGGTTATCTCTACAACAGGGCAATGTGCATTCAAGACGACATTACACGAGTTCAGCTCCTGTGGGACACTTTCTCTTTAACCTCCAAGTCTTTGTCCTTCTCCCCAAGCAAATCCTCCAGGACGATCTTCTGGGAGTGGATTGTAGTTTGGGTCTTCATCTTGTGTATCAAATATTGCTTTCCTGCAAATTAAACGATGTGAAAGCATTATATAACCACATTTGTTACTTCCTATGCTCACTAAAACATAGTCCACAATAAAAATGATCTAGCCCAAACTGGGCAGAAAGGCAGAGTCTCACTGTAGACACCTTAATAGGGTTAGGGTTTTACCAAGACTAAAAGTTATTTATAGGATAGCAGATAACTTACTGACTGCCGAGACCTCAGTGATCTAGCGAATAGTGGTTTCCCCCCATCTGAGTAATGCAGGTTATGCATGTGAAACTCCACTCCATTCATTGTCACTTGGAATGTCGGAAGTATCCGACATCCCCTATGCTATGGATCCCGACTAATGTTCAATCTTGGTAAAACCCCTTTAAGTATGACAAAATTTAATGTGACAAGACAATGCCAAAATGCTGGCTGAACACCGGGGACAGAATGCTTATTGAATAGAGTCTCGTGTAGGTATATGGGGATTTATCCTTTACCCTTGCTCACCAGCGACACTTGCTTTCTTACTAGATGTATGTAAGCATGGACAATGAGTTCGGCATGGCTGTCAACTAAAGGCCGCTTTACACGCTACGATTTATCTGACGATCTCATTAGCGATGTGACACGCCCAGATCGTAGTTACGATTTGCCGAGATCGCTCATAGGTCGTTTATTAGCGGTCACACGTAACGATCGCACAAGCGACGCAAAATCATTCAGCGATATATTGTTTGACCAAGGCGGCCGTGTGGATGTTGTTCGTCGTTTACAGGGTGTCAATTGTACCAATATGTCTGCTGCGTTCCAAACGATGGACAATATTTTGAAAGTGAACGACGTGTCAACGATCAACGATTTTCAACCTATTTACGATCGTTTGGAGTTGTAGGTGTCACACGCAACGACGTCGCTAACTATGCCGGATGTGTGTCACGGAATCCGTGACCCCGACGACATATCGTCAGATAAATTGTAGCGTGTAACACCACCTTAAGTCGACGGAACCGGGGATTCCCAGCCAGTCTCCCACATTGGCAGGCCTCAAAATAAGTAAAGTCTGCGATCCAAATAGGGCAGGGACAAGGAGTTCAGAATGGCCGTCGTGGATGTAAGCATGCAGAGGTTAGAGAGATTTGTCCCTGAATCTGCAGGTCACTTACAAAATGTATGGAGTCTTCAAAATTCTTCCTCCTCCAGGCTGGTTAGGAAACACATCCTCCAAGAAGAAATAGATGTGTCCAACTGCAATACCTAAAATGAATAAAAGCAGCAAAAGAAAAAAGTCAAAGTGCAAACTATGAACAGAACTTGGCCACTAACACAAAAACGTTCCCATAAGGTTACATCTATGTGTATCCATATCAGCATTACCAGAGCTGCCAGTTTTCTAATGCTTTGAGTAAACATGCCCTCCAGAAAATAAATGAGCCAGACAGATTACTAGAAGCAATGCCAAAGGTATAAAGGATTGGGTAAACACAGCGAAGCACCAGTTTTGGGCAACTTTACATTGCACAGTATTGTCAGTTCTCCCCCCTCCCCGTCATTAGCAGAGGTGCTGATCCATGCGATCGAGCAGTGGCTATGAGCATTATAGACAATGTCTCAATGTCACCTATGAGGCTGATCAACACAGACCGGAGCATAAGTGGAGCAGAGTGATGAGCGAACCCACAATGCTTGGTAATCAAAATGAGCAGGTCAGACACTTGGATGGACTCGACTCGTTTACCGAGTATTATGGAATACAATGAGGGACAAGACCATTTTTCCCTTAAGATCTTTCGGGAAAAATGCTTTGAGTTTCCCATTCACTTCCGTCATACTCAGTACTCGACTCGAGCCCGTCCAAGTCTCCGACCTGCTCATCCGGAACAATCCTCGCGTTTTCTATTGACTTCCATTGCACTCCGTATTCGCCAAGAGCCCAACTGAGCGACCGACCTGTTCATTTCCAGTATCCAGCACGGTAGTGCAGGATCATCACTTTCCACTTATCCTCTGGTCTTTGCTTTATATGTGACGTTATGTCTATAGCACTCGTAAACACTGCGCTGTTTGCAGCAGCTCTGCTGATGGGGGGAGGGGAGTTGACAATACATTGCCCTAGTATAGAGTCATCGCTGAACAATGCAAAAGCTCAATGTATTTTATCAGTCTGTAATTCCATAGACTACAAAAAAAAAATTGAAACTGGACAAAATCTTGCCCGTAATGGGCAGTGCTAAGACACCGTAAGCAGTCTTATTTTTCCCTAAAACTAATTACATTTATAAGATTTTTTTCCTCTTTAAACGTGATAGAGGTGGGTTCCAATGTGAATTTTAATCTTTCCTGGAGGGGAGAACATATGGACAATACAACTGGAGGGGGGAAAACATAAACATTAACTCCAACAACTTTCATACCAGGAAGTACTGATCTTACCCAAAAGATCCACAATAATTGAATTCCCCAGCAACAGTGAAAAGCCCATGAGGACCCATGGAAGGAATGGAGCCTGGAAATTCAGAAGCCCAAAAAAGTTCATTCGAACATAAGGATTTCTCCTGCTCCATACATACACAAGCATTATTGTAAAAGCTTGGCCTAGGAAAACTAAATTGACAAAAAGTCCAAAAATCTAAAAAAAGATTAAGGAAAAGACAAATCTATGCATGTTAAAGGGGGTGTCACCACCCAAACTCATTTTAAACTAATCAAATAGTCATAGGGGACGACAAGGGTGCATTCAGATGATTGCATAAATCGGACAAAGATTGGACTGCACTGCTCGGCATGGCGGTGGCTCTCCTGACCCGAGCGTGACAGCTACATAAAAACACATGAAAATGTCACACTCGGGTTGGGGGAGCCACGGCCAGTCTGAGCATTGCGGTCCATTCTAATGTTTATATATACGATCTATGAGGTTAAGGTCGTAATGCACCCTAAAAGTCATGCCTGTAAGGTAGGGTTTTTTTGTGTTGAAAATGATCGCTATTCATTATGCAATTGAGTGAAATCCATGCACCCTTAGTTTGGCCATATTCCCAGGGCACCATTCCACCTCTCAATTACCGTCCGCTTCCCTTCTGTAGATTGGCAGACTTACTTGCCCAGAACAAGCGGTGGTTGAACTGAAAACATGATGACGTGTGCAAAGTGAAGGCGCGGAGCTGGCACAGCAGACAGGAAAGAGCAATGCATGTAAATGCTGTCAGTCACCAAGGGGGGGGGGGAGGGGTGCACCAATGACCCTCACTAGCAGAAGGAATAAAAATCGCTTTATGCCCAAAGAAATCAGAAGACACTATAGCACAGTTAGTCAAATAAGTGTCCCCTATAATAATCCCATCTGAGCTTTGGGGGTGACAGACTGCCTCTAAAGTTAGTTAGGTGTGCAAAGGGTTATATTTATTCAGATCTACTCTAATATTTTCACTGCAAATTGATTTTAAGGCAAATTTCATACTTAACACAAATTATATATATATATATATATATATATATATATATATATATATATATATATATATATATATATATATATATATATATATATATATATATATATACATACATACACACACACACACAAACACACACACACACGCAGCTAAATACTAAACTAAAAACTGAATTTACAAGCCTGGGAATTTTCATGGATCAAATCCCAGCATTTGTATAAAAGATGTTGTCCACTACTATACTATTTATGGCCTATCCTTAGGATAGCTCATCAATCTCTGATCAGCCGGCATCTGAAATCCCGCACCAACGACAATCAGCTGTTGTCTGTCCAGGCGGAAGCAGGAGGCCGAAATGCCCAGTTCTGGAGCTGCTCCATTTTCCTATAGTGGCTGGGTACTGTACATCCGTCTCTTGAACAGCTGATCGGTAGGGGTGTCGGGAGTTGGCTGGAAGCACGGGAAGCGACACCAAGCACAGTGATTGCTCCAGACCAAAAACAAAAAGCAAAGTGTGCACAGCTGGCATCAAGGTGGGCAAATAATACTTAAAGGGGCTGTCCACTTTCAGAAAACTATGGGCTTTAAGTGTTAGATAGAATTTCCAAAAATCTCTACAATCCTGCTGGCAAAAAATATGCAAGCTCATCGTATCACTGTTTTAAGGCCATGTGCCCACGCTGCGAATTTACCGCGGATTTGCTGCAGAAAATGTGTCTAACATTGCTGCAGTCATTCCCCAGCAAATTCTATGCGTTTTTCATACCCGTGGATTTTCCGTTGCGGAATTAATGAGCATGTCACTTCTTTTCTGCAGGTACCTGCGGTTTTTGGCATAGATAATGGTAAAAACCGCGGGGACCAATTTGCGGAAAATCTGCGGCAAAAAACGCGGGTGCGGCCGCCCGCACAGACAGCCCCCTGGCTGCCCGCACAGACAGCCCCCTGGCTGCCCGCACAGAGACAATTCACCATCTACCGGTAAGCTATATTCAGATTTTAAGACACACCCTTCATTTTTCCTCCCAAATGTTTGGGAGGAAAAGTGTGTCTTAGAAGCCGAAAAATACGGTAATTAACTCATTAGGTGCCAAATACTTTGATTGCCAATATCTCTGCATTTTTCCAGTTCAACATGAAAAATATGGTGAAAAGGTCCCCGTAATTGAAAGGTTTAACAATACACTACGTCTCTTTAGAAGACTATATCATGCTCTCACATGTTCAACCATTAACACACCACTGAGCTGCAGGTCTAAAATATGAGATACATACATACATACATACATACATACATACATACATACATATATATATTACACATACATACATACATACATACATACATATATATAAGCTGAATGTGTGTGTTTTTGTATGTATGTGTGTATGTCCGGGATTGGCATCTGCACCGTCGCAGCTACAGTCACAAAATTTTGCACACTCACACGTCTGGACCCCGAGAGCGTTCCAATTTACCAATCAATTTTGCCTCTATCTACATAATGGGGAAAAGTGTAACGAAAAGTGTATCCGCAACGTCGCATTTACAATCACGAAATTTTGCACAGACACCTCATGTGACCCAGGGAACGTGGTAAACTATATTTTGACAGGAAAATGTAACCCCGCCCTTTACGGTTACTCTCCAAAAAACATGGCTCCATTAAAGTAAATGGAGCCTGGAACTACAGGTTATTAGTAGGAGCTGTGAGTGGTTGCTATAGGAACAAAAGACATTCATAGTATAAGAAGCTTATATGTGAGGTAATAAAACGTCGGTGGGGAGACAGACCTGGAAAGAGACAGACCTGGAAAGAGACAGACCTGGAAAGAGACAGACCTGGAAAGAGACAGACCTGGAAAGAGACAGACCTGGAAAGAGACAGACCTGGAAAGAGACAGACCTGGAAAGAGACAGACCTGGAAAGAGACAGACCTGGAAAGAGACAGACCTGGAAAGAGACAGACCTGGAAAGAGACAGACCTGGAAAGAGACAGACCTGGAAAGAGACAGCCAGACAGGGAAGGAGGAGACAGCCAGAGAGACAGACAAAGATTGATGGGGAAAGACAGACCTTGATAGAGGCAGGCGGGGGGAAAAAAAGAGGCAGGCGGGGGGAAAAAAAGAGGCAGGCGGGGGGAAAAAAAAAGAGGCAGGCGGGGGGAAAAAAAAAAAAAAGAGGCAGGCGGGGGGAAAAAAAAAAGGCAGGCGGGGGGAAAAAAAAAAAGAGGCAGGCGGGGAAAAAAAAAAAGAGGCAGGCGGGGAAAAAAAAAAAAGAGGCAGGCGGGGGGAAAAAAAAAAAAAGAGGCAGGCGGGGGGAAAAAAAAAAAAAGAGGCAGGCGGGGGGAAAAAAAGAGGCAGGCGGGGGGAAAAAAAGAGGCAGGCGGGGGGAAAAAAAGGCAGGCGGGGGGAAAAAAAGAGGCAGGCGGGGGGAAAAAAAGAGGCAGGCGGGGGGAAAAAAAGAGGCAGGCGGGGGGAAAAAAAGAGGCAGGCGGGGGGAAAAAAAGAGGCAGGCGGGGGGAAAAAAAGAGGCAGGCGGGGGGAAAAAAAGAGGCAGGCGGGGGGAAAAAAAGAGGCAGGCGGGGGGAAAAAAAGAGGCAGGCGGGGGGAAAAAAAGAGGCAGGCGGGGGGAAAAAAAGAGGCAGGCGGGGGGAAAAAAAGAGGCAGGCGGGGGGAAAAAAAGAGGCAGGCGGGGGGAAAAAAAGAGGCAGGCGGGGGGAAAAAAAGAGGCAGGCGGGGGGAAAAAAAGAGGCAGGCGGGGGGAAAAAAAGAGGCAGGCGGGGGGAAAAAAAGAGGCAGGCGGGGGGAAAAAAAGAGGCAGGCGGGGGGAAAAAAAGAGGCAGGCGGGGGGAAAAAAAGAGGCAGGCGGGGGGAAAAAAAGAGGCAGGCGGGGGGAAAAAAAGAGGCAGGCGGGGGGAAAAAAAGAGGCAGGCGGGGGGAAAAAAAGAGGCAGGCGGGGGGAAAAAAAGAGGCAGGCGGGGGGAAAAAAAGAGGCAGGCGGAGGGAAAAAAAGAAAGAGGCAGGCGGGGGGAAAAAAGAGGCAGGCGGAACACATTACTTGGCCAATTTAGTTAAATCTGTGTGGAATATCTGGTGTTGAAATATATGTTGTGAAATGCTTCTATTAGCTTAGAAATGTAATTAAAAGGCAAAAACTATCTATTTGTTTTGTGGTTTTTGTGTGCACAATACATTTTTGTTAATACATTCTATTTTGTTAACAACAGTTATTAACCCGGGCGAAGCCGGGTAGTACAGCTAGTATATATATATATTTCTGATTACTTATAAAGGATACAGTCATTAAAAGGCCACCAAAGAGAAACATAAATACAAAATCTGCAGTACGACCACGAAACGATCCTTCTTCAAGCATACGGCAGTATCTATATCTGGAGTAGATGTTTTGTTAAGAAACAGTTCAAATAATGTATTGAAGAAACCAAGTCTCTGAATTAACACTTGACCCTGCATAAAACTAAGGCCCGATTCATCAAGCACAGTGATGGTCACGCCAATCTTGATGAAGTGGCGTGATGGGAGTCAGACGCCTCTGATTGATTAAGGGGAAATCACTGTGCACTTGTCTACAAATTGTACTCCAGTCAGGGACTGGAGTAAGATTTTGGATATTGGGATAGTACACTTCATCATGAATTAGGCGTACCCATTTTGGAATAACTGGGTGAAACTGGTGTAAAAAAATTAAAAAAGTCTAAAAAAAATGTTGCTATTTTTTGAAAGCTTTGATTAATTGGTCCATAAACGTACAGTCAGTGAGCACGGCCTAAGCTACTGACGTACTGAACATGACCGTATGTTCAAGGACCTGCAAGACCACCGCAGAGGGCCACAGGAGAGGACAAGGAACACAATTGCCTTATAAAAGGTTCTCTTTCTAAGCCACAAAGATTGGCTTTGTTTGCACTCAAGAAAAAAGGAAACGTAGAAAAAAAAAAAAAAATGGAAAAACGATATAGGATGTAGGAGAAAACAATGGACATGAGTTCAGCGTCCTTGTAATTTTGTATCTGAAAAGGATCTAAATTTTCGCAAAGTGGGAGGATATATTATATAATCCTCCTCAAAAACATTTAAAGGGAACCTGTCGCCATGAAAATGTAGCCTTAATGTCCTGTAAATCTAAACTTAAAATGGTTGAAATTGTTGTCATGCTAAACATCATGCCTGGAACTCCACATTATAAAGGATACAGAAAAATCATATTAAATAAAAAATTGAATCCGACTGGTCCAAAAAACAAGAAGTTTGTAACTAATCGCCATACCTAGGAAAAAAGAAAAAAAAATAATCAAAATACCATAGAAACACATTATTTATTAACATATAAGCATAAAACATGGGAACAGTTTCCGAGGCATCATAGAGAAACTGTACAGTGCCATTTAAAAGGATTGTCCAGTCTGGAATGAAAACTCTGCCAATGTTGGTTTATGCAGATGACACAAGCAAGCGACCAAGAGAGAGAACAAGAGAATCAGCCATCTACCAAGTTATTTCCTAATACATTTAGTAACAACAATCTAAATACATCAATTCATTTTTGTGCTGTTTAATAAAATGTAAGTTAATCAAATTTCATTATAACCCAGAAAAGGATATGGTCTAACGTCGACCAGAGTTGGCAACAACATGCGACCACTTACCAATCGCAGTACGTGTTCTGACCAATCACATGGCTGTCATGCCCGATCACATAGATGCCCTTACTCTACTACTTATGGATTCTCAAATATATACAGTGGCATGTAAAAGTTTGTGCACCCCTGGTCAAAATTAGTGTTATTGTGAACAGTTAAGCAAGTTGAAGATAAAATGATCTCTAAATGGCATAAAGTTAAAGATCAAACATTTCCTTTGCATTTTAAGCAAAAAAAAAAAAAAAAAAAAAATGTATTTTCATCTTTTACATTTTAAAAATTACAAAAAGGAAAATGGGCAGATGCAAAAGTTTGGGCACCCTTGGAAATTTGTGTGCTTAGATAACTATCCAAAATTTAAGACCTTATTTAGCCTATTAGGGCATAGCTTGTTCACTATCATCATTAGGAAATGCCAGGTGATGCAAATTTCACAGCTTTATAAAAACCAAGCCTCCTTTAACCTTGTGCCAAAAAAACAGCAGCCATGCCTTCTTCTAAGCAGCTGCCTAGCACTCTGAAAATGAAAATGGTGGAGGCCCACAAAGCAGGAGAAAGCTATAAGAAGATAGCAAAGTGTTTTCAAGTTGCCCTTTCCTCAGTATGAAATGTAATTAAGAAATGTCAGTTACGAGGAAGAGTAGAGGTCAAGATAAGGTCTGGAAAACTAAGCAAAATGTCTGTGAGAGCTGCTCGTAGGATTGCTAGAGGCAAATCAGAACCCATGATTGACTGCAAAAGACCTTCAGGAAGATTTAGCAGACTCTGGAGTTGTGATACATTGTTCTACTGTTCAGAGACATCTGCACAAATATGGCCTTCATGGAAGAGTCATCAGAAGAAAACCTCTCCTGCATTTTTACCATAACATTCAGCGTCAGAAGTATGCAAAAGAACATCTAAAGAAGATGATGTATTTTGGAAACAAGTCTTGTGAAGCGATGAGCGTTAAAAAAAAGAACTCTTTGGCCACAATGATTGATGTGGAGAAAAAAGGACACAGAATTTCAAGAAAAGAGTATCTCATCAACCATTAGCCATTAGCCATGGGGGTGGATCAATCATGTGGTGGGGTTCTGCTGCAGCCAATGGCATGGAGAACATTTTACGGGTAGAAAAAATAATGGATTCAATGAAATGTCAACTAATTCATGATGCAAACATAACGCTATATGTAAAAAAGCTGAAGTTGAAAAGAGGATGGCTTCCACAAATGGATATTATCCTAAACACATGTGAAAATCCATAATAGACGACCTTAAAAGGTGCAACCTGAAGGTTTTACAATGGCCCCTGATCTGAACATCATTGAAAATCTGTGGCTAAACCTCAAAAGAGCAATGCATGCAAGACGACTCAGGAATCTCACAGAACTGGAAGACTTCTCCAAGTAAGAATGGATGAAAATCTCTCAAATAAGAATTCAAACACTCTTGGTTGGCTACAAAAAGCGTTTATAAGCTATGATACGTGCCAAAGGGGGTGCTACTAGGTACTAACTGTGTAGGGTGCCCAAACTTTTGAATCGACCCATTTTCCATTTTTGTTAATTTAAAAATGCAAAACATGAAAATATATGTGTATAATATATATATATATATATTATATATATATATATATATATATATATATATATATATATATATTATATATATTCCCCTAAAATACAAAGGAAAGGTGTCATCATTAACTTCATGCCTTTCAGAGATCATTTCATCTTCAACTTGCTTAGCTGTTCACAATAACAGTAATTTTGACTAGGGGTGCCCAAACCTTTTCATGCCACTGTATATGACAGCAATCGAAACATCATTTCACATCATCACATTTCGCTGGCTCACAGCCGGACTCCGCTGGCTCACAGCCGGACTCCGCTGGCTCACAGCCGGACTCCGCTGGCTCACAGCCGGACTCCGCTGGCTCACAGCCGGACTCCGCTGGCTCACAGCCGGACTCCGCTGGCTCACAGCCGGACTCCGCTGGCTCACAGCCGGACTCCGCTGGCTCACAGCCGGACTCCGCTGGCCCGCTGATTGTGAATGTCTTTCAATATTAGTTTTCACACCTTATGTGGTTTCCATGGCCCATAGGCCGGTGTCTACTATACCCGATTGGTAATCCTGCACTGCTTCTATTTTATTCTGTCAATAAGAACATCTCGAAAACCAGAGCACAGCATTTGTATCAAATAGAAACCTATTAAATATCTGCCAACAGCTGTGTATTTTTGGAAAAAAAAAAAAAAAAAAAAAAAGGACTTTCAATAGATCTGAAGCAAAAATTAACACCTGGCAGCATAAACGGTAACTTCCCGGAGAAGATACTGAGCGCTCCTACAGCATTCTGCCACATCACATCATCACAAAACAGTCATATAAAGACATGGCCAAAACCTAGAAAACTTACCTGGTAATGTCTGAATATCAGTTCAGGGTTGAAATATAGCTGAAATGGTGTGATAATTTCTAATTGCTGGTAAAAGAGAAAACAGGAGGTAAAGTTAATGTACACAGTCACACGTAGCTCCCTAACCCGGAGCCATTCCTGCCGTGTTATTATAGATACACTTCATACACAGTGAAGCTGAAGGTACTCGCTGTACTAACCGGGGACGCTGCAATCCTCAAGGTGTATAGATCTGTTCCAGCTCAGCGACATTACTAGTGAAGCTGGCCAACAAAGCAAACATGGACGGTTTGCGTATTGTTTGGCTTTCTTATGAGCGTCTTCACATACACCACACGCTCCAATTGTCTTGAATAGCACATTTTAAGTTCATTTTTGGTGACTTATTTTCTATATATAATTAATGTTTAACACCCTAATTATGAGAAGCCGAGGTGATAAACACAGCTACCCAAAGCACACTGCATTAAAAAAAAAAAGGCAACTAATGTCAATAATTAGAACAGTATTTTTACTTCATTTAAATCTATAAAGGGGTTTCTTAATATTATAGCATTCCTGACCTATCCTAAAGGGAACCTGTCAGGACATTCATGCTGTGCAAGCTGCGGTCAGCGTGATTCAAAGCCCGGCTGTAAGGCCGGTTTCAGACATCAGTGTTTAATCAGGTACCAGTCACACGCATGGTTATGGTCATACGTGTGTCATACATGTGTCACGTACCGGGTAAAACACGTGTCTCTGTAATGAAAAGATGTTCTATATTTACCTGTACCCAGCGATGCTGTCTCCGGCTCTGCTGCCTCCCGCTCCTGACCCCTGCTCATTATTTTCATTGATTATTCACTGGCTGAGGATCTGGAAGCCGGAGCATCGCGGGGACAGCACCGCCGGGGACAGCACCGCCGGGGACAGCACCGCCGGGGACAGCACCGCCGGGGACATCGCCGGTGACAGGTGAGTATACAGCAATTTGTGCAGTGACATCCAGGGACTCATCAGGGTTCCCAATGAACTCTCATGAACCCCTGGAAGTCACCATCGTGACACTCGCTGTAATGCAGTTGTCGCAGGGGTGTCATCAGGTGGTCATCAGAGTTCATTGGGAAATCCGATGTCCTCCTGGACCTCCCTGAACACACACTGCTGGCAGGATACTCACCTGTCACTAGCGATGTCCCCAGCCATGCTGTCCACGGCGGTGCTGTCTCCAGCGCAGTCACCGTGATGCCCCTGCTCTCAGCTACTCAACGTGGTGAATAATCAATGAAAATAATAAGCAGGGGGTCAGGAGCGGGAGGCAGCAGAGCCGGAGACAGAATCGCTGGATACAGGTAAACATAGAAAATCTTTTTAATTAAAAACCCGTGTTTTCTCCGGTACGTGTCACACTGATATCACACGGATCACATCAGTGTGCGCTCCGTGTGACACCCGTGCTGCTGGAGAAAAAACGGGCGCGTCTCCGTGTGAAATAGCGGGGCCACACGGTCCGTGTGAAAACACAGCCGTGTGAGAGTGCACAATAGGGCAACATTGGTACGTGTGACATCCGTGTAAAATACGGATGTCACACGTACCTAAAACACGGACGTCTGAAACCAGCCTAAGATATATTTCTCTGAAATGATCAGGAGATCTCCTTTATCTGACCGGATCTCCTCTCAGTGCCAATGCAGGTGATGAGCTCTGGGAGAACTGACACGATATCCATTGATCCTATACTGATGACGTGTCCTAACAATATTGGAAATAATCAAAAGTCACAAACAACCCCCGATAGGCCATGTTCACATGTTGCCTTTTTTGCAGCATTTTTCATGGGTTTTATGCAAATTAAAAGCTGCTTTTTAAAGAACCAGCAAAAGCTATGAGATATGAGAAATCTTGGGCACACAACTGCTTTTTTTTCTTGATTAAAATGGAAAACTGCTGCATTAGTTAAAGCAGCATGTTAATGATTTCAGCGTTTTTTGCAACCATAGAATGCAAAGAGTAAGTGCAAACACTTAGCTATCAGTTTTTCAACGTTCGGTGAAATAAATGCAGGGAAGCAGGATGTACAACCCATTTATTTCTGTAATTTTCCACAAGTATAAATCATATTGTCTTGATATTCTCATATGACCATGAATGTTTTTCCTGACTCTTTACAGTTTAACACTAGAACTACTGAGGTAGTCATTTTGACTACTTTGCACCATGTATTTCTATATAGGTGTCACGAGTCTAGTAATTCTAGTGTTAAATACGTGATAGGTGTTCAACTTCACAATGGCCTACCAGCATGTAAAAGTACACAATGCCCTACCAATGTGTGAAAGTACACAATGCCCTACCAATGTGTGAAAGTACACAATGTCCTACCAACTGAATGGCCTACCAATGTAAGAAAGTAAACAATGCCCTACCAATGTGTGAAACTACACAATGCCCTACGAGTGTGTGAAAGTAAACAATGCCCTACCAGTGTGTGAAAGTAAACAATGCCCTACCAGTGTGTGAAAGTAAACAATGCCCTATCAATTAAACTCCCCCTGTTGTCTTTCATGAACTCATGTAACCTTAGTTCATGACTATGCTTCATACATGAATCCAACATCCAGTTTTTTTTGTTCAAAATAGTCACCATTTTTAAGACAAACTTTTTCCTCTAATTTGATGTAGTTGCCTTTTTACCAAAAAGGTTTTATGGTGTCACATGTATAGCATTGGTGGCCTAACACCTTGTGCTGTTCATGCTTGCACGGTGGAAGCAAAGCTGACTTTGGCATCTTGAAAAAGGTTTTTGCTGCAAAAAAGCAAACAATAAAAAAGCAATGTGTAACCATAGCCTAATGCACTTTTTTGGGCCAAGACAAAATTGCATGTCTGGGTTATTGTATGTTTTCACTATAAAGGTCTTTAAAATATTTGGAAAATGACAGAAAATAAATTATATGTTTTAATTATTGCAAATATAAGAAAGCCACTAGAAATGCACAGATAAAAGATTAACAATTGTGAATTTTGGGGTTTTTTTTGCGTATGTTGAAGGAGACCGGACAGCTCTTTCACTCCCTCCAGTTTTCAGATTCTGTCTTCTTGGAAGAGTGCGCCACACCTGACTTTTTGGCACCAGGGCGCTCCTCCTGCATGACCTGACAGCGCGGATCAGCCGCATCATTGCTTTTCTGGCCCAAACTGTGTGCTCTCTGAATCTACTATTACAGGCCAATTTGATTTTGTATGATCAGAGGAGCGCAATAGCATTGCAGCTGTCCGGGAGCTATCAGCCCGCTCCAGAGATCCTGGCCAACCTCAGTGCAGTGCTTACAAGCTCAGACATTTGTACCTACCGGGCAGGTTAAAGGGTACTGTCACCTTATTCACGCTATCAAAATCATAAGCTGCACTGCTCCGAGCCTTGTTGCACACTGTCACTTTATGTGACTGCAGACTTGTGTATCCTCACATCGCACGCACTGTGCCCTGAGGATTCTCCGGTGTCAGAGCCGGGAACAGTGGTCACGTGGCTGCAAGTACGTGATATGCAAGTGTACTTAGCAATGCCGCACTTATCCAGTCTAAACGTGGCCAGGACTACGCAAGTCTTGGCCATGTGACCACTGGTCCCAGCTCTGAAACCTGTAAATCCTCGCAGTGCACAGTGTGTGGATTTACAAGTCTGCAGAGTGACAGAGTGACTGCAGACTTGTGGACTTAGAGCAAACAACCCCTTTAAAGACCCCGCTAAGGACTAAAGGGTACTTTACACACAACGATATCATTAACGATATATCGTCAGGGTCACGGTGTTCGTGACGCACATCTGGCGTCATTAGCGATATCGTTGTGTGTGACTAAAAGGAGCGACGATCAATGCTCGGAAAAACATCAAAAATCGTTGATTCCTTGCTCCTTTTCATAATATTGTTGGTGGTGCATGCCGCTGGTTTTTCATAGTTCCTGCGGCATCACACATTGCTGTGTGTGACACCGCAGGAACGACGAACATCTCCTTACCTGTGTCCACCGGCAATGAGGAAGGAAGGAGGTGGGCGGCATGTTCCGGCCGCTCATCTCCACCCCTCCTCTGCTATTGGGCGGCCGCTTAGTGACGCTGAACGACCCGCCCCCTTAAAGGAGAGATTGTTCGGTGTCTCCAGCGACGTCGCTAAGCAGGTATGTGCGTGTGATGCTGCCGTAGCGATATTGCTCGCTACGGCAGCGATCACCCCCATGACGAAACAGCGATGCGGGTGCTATCGCTAGCAATGTCACAGCGTGTAAAGCCCCCTTAAGGCCGGCCAGGGGTAACACTGGACTAGTCACACTGGAACGTTTCAGAAAAATATATACTGGTCTACAATTGTGCATTTAGGCTCTGGTTCATGCTCTGGTGTTCGGGCATCATGAATCGAGTGACAGGTTCCTTTAATTATAGGGTCACACACATTCTATGCTGGGCACTATGTTGGGATTTCTATCGAACCCCCCCCCAAAAAAAAACGCCAACAGAGCCATTCAAAAACATGGTAGACCACGAATACATCAAGGACGGGGCCAAAAAGCCTCCAAAGTGTCTCCACTATCTCCTTTAAAACTAATGGCTCCGTCAGGGTTTCCGACTAACTCCACCATAGCGGCGAGCACCGTATGTGTGAACAGCGCCTGACTTTACCTAGGTCCTTAGGGTGTAATGGGGGATAGTGGACTATAGCACGCGCCAGTGTCAGTCCCATGAGGGGCTCAGGTCAAGCAGGCTGCAGTCCAGAGCCATGTCATCTAGGACCCCCATTCTCAGGATGCTCAGACCCCAGGACTCTGTATGGTACTCCCTGCACTGTGAATAGGTAATACTAGTGTGGGACCAGCCCTTTATGGAATAGTGTCTATTGCCTGCACACCTCTGCTGAGCACTGGCCACATACATCTCCCAGTGACGTGTCCCTGCGCTCACTGTCATTCTGTCCCAGGACATACAGCTAAGCCATCACTGTGCTGCTGGCCGTGGTCACCATGGGAATGCCAGCAGCACGGGGCAGGCGCTATATCCGCCACTTACCACTACAGCGGTGGTGAGCACACAGGCCGTGGTGTACGCTCTGGTCACAGGCGGGATCTGCATATACTCCTGCCGGAAAGTCTGGTACGCCATCTTGCTGCCTCCCACCGCTCCTCCGCTCCTCCGCTCTCATCTCCGCCTCGTCCAGACCTAGCACATCATACAGACACATTCAAATGCCTGCACAGCTGATAACCAATTGCCGCACGGCTACGATCATTTACTCCTTCTGATTGGCTATCTGTTCTGTCGCTCCCGCCCACAGCGCGTAGTAATGTCACGTCTGCAGGCCATTGGTCCGCGTTGTACATGTTTGTAGAAGCTGATTGGTGGAGAAAGTGAGGCTCCGTTACTTGGCAGCTGGCTCTATGAGACTCACATCAGACGCCGTTACAAATGCTGCGAGGATTTCACGGCATGTACACGCTTCTATGTGGAAATACCCAGTGGAAGGGAAACTCTCTTTGCCAGAATCCAATATGGCCGCGGGTGACGTGTACTGAGCTGTGCTGATTGGTTAGCTGGAGTGACGCGTGTGGCTTTGAAGGTGTTTTCCAGTCGGCGGGAAGACTTGAGACGAGACCGGAGAGGTCTGTAGGTGCTGCAGAGTATGAGGACAGGTGAGCGGCGCCAGACTTCCAGCCATGCCTTCCGGTGTATCCCGGGTGTTACCTGTGCACTGCTCCTATTACTGCCTGCCTGGGCCATAGGGACAGGCCTCCAGAAGCCTGCCCAGGGTGTGGGACCGTGCCACCTGGAGTCTGGATGGAACTTCATCATGTGTGGTGGCGGGCAGTGTGGTTTACAGCAATGTGGTGGTGGCGGGCAGTGTGCTTTACAGCAATGGTGTGGTGGTGGGCAGTGTGCTTTACAGCAATGGTGTGGTGGTGGTGGGCAGTGTGCTTTACAGCAATGGTGTGGTGGTGGCGGGCAGTGTGGTTTACAGCAATGGTGTGGTGGTGGCGGGCAGTGTGGTTTACAGCAATGGTGTGGTGGTGGCGGGCAGTGTGGTTTACAGCAATGGTGTGGTGGCGGGCAGTGTGGTTTACAGCAATGGTGTGGTGGCGGGCAGTGTGCTTTACAGGCAATGTGGTCGTGGTGGCGGGCAGTGTGCTTTACAGGCAATGTGGTCGTGGGGGCGGGCAGTGTGCTTTACATTCAATGTGGTCGTGGGGGCGGGCAGTGTGCTTTACAGGCAATGTGGTCGTGGGGGCGGGCAGTGTGCTTTACAGGCAATGTGGGGGCGGGCAGTGTGCTTTACAGGCAATGTGGGGGCGGGCAGTGTGCTTTACAGGCAATGTGGGGGCGGGCAGTGTGCTTTACAGGCAATGTGGGGGCGGGCAGTGTGCTTTACAGGCAATGTGGGGGCGGGCAGTGTGCTTTACAGGCAATGTGGGGGCGGGCAGTGTGCTTTACAGGCAATGTGGGGGCGGGCAGTGTGCTTTACAGGCAATGTGGGGGCGGGCAGTGTGCTTTACAGGCAATGTGGGGGCGGGCAGTGTGCTTTACAGGCAATGTGGGGGCGGGCAGTGTGCTTTACAGGCAATGTGGGGGCGGGCAGTGTGCTTTACAGGCAATGTGGGGGCGGGCAGTGTGCTTTACAGGCAATGTGGGGGCGGGCAGTGTGCTTTACAGGCAATGTGGGGGCGGGCAGTGTGCTTTACAGGCAATGTGGGGGCGGGCAGTGTGCTTTACAGGCAATGTGGGGGCGGGCAGTGTGCTTTACAGGCAATGTGGGGGCGGGCAGTGTGCTTTACAGGCAATGTGGGGGCGGGCAGTGTGCTTTACAGGCAATGTGGGGGCGGGCAGTGTGCTTTACAGGCAATGTGGGGGCGGGCAGTGTGCTTTACAGGCAATGTGGGGGCGGGCAGTGTGCTTTACAGGCAATGTGGGGGCGGGCAGTGTGCTTTACAGGCAATGTGGGGGCGGGCAGTGTGCTTTACAGGCAATGTGGGGGCGGGCAGTGTGCTTTACAGGCAATGTGGGGGCGGGCAGTGTGCTTTACAGGCAATGTGGGGGCGGGCAGTGTGCTTTACAGGCAATGTGGGGGCGGGCAGTGTGCTTTACAGGCAATGTGGGGGCGGGCAGTGTGCTTTACAGGCAATGTGGGGGCGGGCAGTGTGCTTTACAGGCAATGTGGGGGCGGGCAGTGTGCTTTACAGGCAATGTGGGGGCGGGCAGTGTGCTTTACAGGCAATGTGGGGGCGGGCAGTGTGCTTTACAGGCAATGTGGGGGCGGGCAGTGTGCTTTACAGGCAATGTGGGGGCGGGCAGTGTGCTTTACAGGCAATGTGGGGGCGGGCAGTGTGCTTTACAGGCAATGTGGGGGCGGGCAGTGTGCTTTACAGGCAATGTGGGGGCGGGCAGTGTGCTTTACAGGCAATGTGGGGGCGGGCAGTGTGCTTTACAGGCAATGTGGGGGCGGGCAGTGTGCTTTACAGGCAATGTGGGGGCGGGCAGTGTGCTTTACAGGCAATGTGGGGGCGGGCAGTGTGCTTTACAGGCAATGTGGGGGCGGGCAGTGTGCTTTACAGGCAATGTGGTCGTGGGGGCGGGCAGTGTGCTTTACAGGCAATGTGGTCGTGGGGGCGGGCAGTGTGCTTTACAGGCAATGTGGTCGTGGGGGCGGGCAGTGTGCTTTACAGGCAATGTGGTCGTGGGGGCGGGCAGTGTGCTTTACAGGCAATGTGGTCGTGGGGGCGGGCAGTGTGCTTTACAGGCAATGTGGTCGTGGGGGCGGGCAGTGTGCTTTACAGGCAATGTGGTCGTGGGGGCGGGCAGTGTGCTTTACAGGCAATGTGGTCGTGGGGGCGGGCAGTGTGCTTTACAGGCAATGTGGTCGTGGGGGCGGGCAGTGTGCTTTACAGGCAATGTGGTCGTGGGGGCGGGCAGTGTGCTTTACAGGCAATGTGGTCGTGGGGGCGGGCAGTGTGCTTTACAGGCAATGTGGTCGTGGGGGCGGGCAGTGTGCTTTACAGGCAATGTGGTCGTGGGGGCGGGCAGTGTGCTTTACAGGCAATGTGGTCGTGGGGGCGGGCAGTGTGCTTTACAGGCAGTGTGGTCGTGGGGGCGGGCAGTGTGCTTTACAGGCAGTGTGGTCGTGGGGGCGGGCAGTGTGCTTTACAGGCAGTGTGGTCGTGGGGGCGGGCAGTGTGCTTTACAGGCAGTGTGGTCGTGGGGGCGGGCAGTGTGCTTTACAGGCAGTGTGGTCGTGGGGGCGGGCAGTGTGCTTTACAGGCAGTGTGGTCGTGGGGGCGGGCAGTGTGCTTTACAGGCAATGTGGTCGTGGGGGCGGGCAGTGTGCTTTACAGGCAGTGTGGTCGTGGGGGCGGGCAGTGTGCTTTACAGGCAGTGTGGTCGTGGGGGCGGGCAGTGTGCTTTACAGGCAGTGTGGTCGTGGGGGCGGGCAGTGTGGTTTACAGGCAGTGTGGTCGTGGGGGCGGGCAGTGTGGTTTACAGGCAGTGTGGTCGTGGGGGCGGGCTGTGTGGTTTACAGGCAGTATGGTCGTGGTGGCGGGCTGTGTGGTTTACAGGCAGTATGGCGGTGGCGGGCTGTGTGGTTTACAGGCAGTATGGCGGTGGCGGGCTGTGTGGTTTACAGGCAGTATGGAGGTGGCGGGCTGTGTGGTTTACAGGCAGTATGGCGGTGGCGGGCTGTGTGGTTTACAGGCAGTATGGCGGTGGCGGGCTGTGTGGTTTACAGGCAGTATGGCGGTGGCGGGCAGTATGTAATAGTGCAGATAACATCTGCAAGCGGGAGGACATGCTCTTGCTCCCTAGTGATGAGTTAAATGACAGCGGATCGCCGCTATTTAAGTCCAGGCTTGATCATGGCAGCGTCTGAGACAGCTTACATGATCAACCCGTAAGTAAAGTGAAAAAACACACACAGAAAAATCCTTTATTTTAAATAAAACACCAAAGAGCCCCTGATTCACCCCTTCTATTAACACCCCCCCGAAACACACAGCTCCGGCGTAATCCACGTCCTGCGATGCTTGCATCCAGCCGTGACTGACACAGCTGAATGCAGCCTCGCAACGAGCCAGCAGAGGTAACCACAGGGCATTTCCCACGGCCGGTAATGTGAACACACTACCGCTCGGGAGAAATGCAGCGTGTGCTCACAGGGACTCTATCTGTCCGGCCTATCTCAGAAGGAAATTACTTTTTTTTTTTTTTTTTTTTTTTTTTTTTTTTTTCTTCAATGCATTAAAGCACATGTACCAACCCGCATGCGGTTTTCGGGTGCGGTTTGCCGTGTTTTTTTTTTTTTTTTACCGCGGGTGCGGTAATCTTTCAGACCATGCGGAATTCCGTTTTCCAGTGCGCCCAGGGCCTTAGGGAGGAAATAAGAGTGCTGTCATGATGGCTCCTGGAAATATCATTACCGGTAGGTTGTAATTCCTATTTTCAAGGACGCCACATGACAGCATGGTAGGAGAATGCCAAAGTAATCCATACTGGGGGGGGGGTGACAGCTTGTAGATCCTTCCTACCAAATGAAGTTTGCTGATTGGTTATGATGTCCAGTTTGTAATGTTTACAGAAAGTTTGAGGACCTGACCATGTTGCTGTTCTGCAAATTTGTTCTAGTGAAGCCCCTGCTTTTTCCGCCCATGAAGTGGACAGAGCTCTAGTTGAGTGAACCCTAATCCGTTCTGGAGGGTCTCTACATGCGGATTGATATGTAGGTGTTATTGTGGACCTAACCCACCGGGATTAATGGCATTGTACAAGTAAAGCATAATAAAAAGCTAAGGGTTTGGAGGCCACCACTTTCATCGTATCTTTGAACAATAAGAAGCCAAATCGTCTAATGAAGTAACTTTGGAATGATAGGGGAAGATAAGGTATGAAAGTACCATGCCATTGTTTTTGTTTGTTTTGTCTATTTGCTAGTTTTCATTAATGTATGCTCAGTGAGTGCATTAGAACATTCACTTCCCTTCCGTAATGTGACTGCCAACATCATGCTCCTGCAGCCGGCTGTCAATCAGCAGCATGATGTCAGTTATGCTCTGTCGATAGGGCAGACTGGAAGAGGAAGAGTTGCTCTGTTTACATGGAGCAGGTGAATTGCTGCCAAAAGCGGCCAGTGCCCATTCTAACACAAATTATGTAGAACAGGCTTAAGGCCCAGTCACACATAACGAGATCGTTACTATGTCACAGCTTCCGGATCGTTGTTAAATCATTGGTGAGATCGTTGGTAAGATGTCAGTCATTTTCCCAACGACTTTAGTAACGATGCAGCGACCTGTATAACGATCTCGTTGGTCGTTGGGACCCTGTCACACAGCAGCTATGTAACGATTCCGACCATGAATAGGGGAGTAGTGTTTGACGCTGTAAGCCACGTAGGCGTACATATACGTCGCCTTTTCCACACCCCTCTGGTCCGATTGGTGGCCAATACTGCGTTCTGATTAGGCGGCCGGCCTAGAAGGCAACTTTGTATCGCTTCATCCTTGGTCCCTTTTTGAGCCTTGCTTTGAGGATAGAACCTGCGACTCCACCTGGATTCATCCGTACTTTGTTTCCGGTTGCTTGCTTGCTTTTCGGATCGAAGCTACATCTGCACCCGGATTCATCCCTCCTTTGTTCCCGAGTGTTTGCTTACTGTTCTCAGCGCCAACCAATCGGTGCAGAGGGGGTGCAGAAAAAGTGACTCAACTACACGCCTACGTGTCACACTTTAAGTTCTCATCTAGGTCATTAACGAGATCGTTGGTAGGTGTCAAACATACAGATCCATCCTGCCCAGCAGGACTCCAACGAGGAAAAAATGGCCCAGGACATTCAGCAATGACCAATGATCTCACAGCAGGGGGCGGATCGTTGGTACGTGTCAAACATAACGAGATCGCTGGTGAAGTCGTTTCGTCACAGAAACTGTGATGTAGCAACGATGTCGTTAGCGATCTCTTGTGTGTGTGTTGGCCTTTACTCACTATCTGCCTGTTAGGTTTTAAAGCCCCCGTCACATTTAACGACTTGCCAGTGATCTCGAAAACTGACCTGATAAGGATAGCTGGTAAGTTGCTGGTGAGATGTCAGTCAGATCTTAACAACGACACAGTAACGAACCGCAACCTGTATAACGATCTCGGCGGACGTTGGGACTATGTTAGGAGGTCGTTGGTAGGTGTCAAACACAGCGATGCGTCCTGCCCAGCAGGACATCGCCTTTGAAGAAAATAAACCAGAGCAGTGTATAACGATCAGCGATTTCACAGCAGGGGCCAGGCCGCTGCTTAGTGTCACACATAATGAGATCGCTGGTGAGACCCCTATGGCGTCACAAAACCTGTGACTCAGCAGCGATCTCGCTAGCTATCTCGTTATGTGAGAAGTACCCCTTAAGGTACTGTCACACACTAAGTGACGCTTCAGCGATCCCACCAGCAACCTGACTTGCCAGGTATCGCTGGAGCGTTGCTACACTGGTTGCTGGTGAGCTGTCAAACAGGCAGATCTCACCAGTGACCAGCCCCCAGCCAGCAGCGACGTGTGGAAGCGATACTGCGCTTGGTAACTAAGATAAATATCGGGTAACCAACCCGATATTTACCTTGGTTACCAGCGCACACCGCTTAGCGCTGGCTCCCTGCACTCCTAGCCACAGTACACGTCGGGTTAATTACCCGATGTGTACTCCAGCTACGTGTGCAGAGAGCAGGCAGCCGGCACTGACAGCGTGAGAGCGGCGGACGCTGGTAACGAAGGTAAATATCAGGTATCTAAGGAAAGGGCTCCTTGATTACCCGATATTTACATTGGTTACCAGCGTCCGCAGAAGTCTGCTCCCTGCTCACTGCACATTCAGTTGTTGCTCTGTCGCTGTCACACACAGCGATCTGTGCTTCACAGCGGGAGAGCAACAACTAAAAAGTGGTCCAGGACATTCAGCAACAACCAGCGACCTCACAGCAGGGGCCAGGTTGTTGCTGGATGTCACACACAGCAACATCACTAGCAACATCGCTGCTACGTCACAAAAGTCGTGCCTCAGCAGCGATATTACTAGCGAGACGTGGCCTTTAGTCTATAGTACAAAAAAAATGTCCCCTTCAATGTAAGACAATGAAAACCTCGTCCTGAGCCTGACTTGCATTGAGAAAGTGAACTCCAGCGTACACTAACCAATAGTGCCCGTTACTGTATTCGAGTCCTATACAAACAACTCAATCAGAGAAACCAGACTCTTATAGAAATTGAATAATCCTGTACCTTTATTGAAAATTTATTGAAAAATACCTTGTTGACACAAATGTACATAGTCATTTTTGCTGTTGCTACAGGTCTGTATTTTATAGAAGTATTGTAAAAATGACACTAATAAGCTGAACATATAACATAACATTGAGTGGCAATTAATAGAATTCTCCAAATGCCAGTGCTGAGAGGGAGATTCCTGCTGAAATAAAGTGCCTTGTGCTTTGTATTGTTATGAAGACTACCGTATTTTTCGGACCATAAGACGCACTTTTTTTCCCCCCAAATGTTGGGGGAAAGTGGGGGGTGCGTCTTATGGTCTGAATGTGGCTGCGGGGAATGTGGGTGCTGCGGTGGAGCGGGTCATCGGGGGCACGAGCAGGCTGTAGCAGCCTGCCGTGACCACGTGGACCCGCTCATTTAATATGCACGCCCATCCTCCGCCCATCATCCCTCAGCGCTGAAGCCGGCGCTGACAGGTGGGCGGGATGATGGGCGGGGGATAAACAGCCGGCTCGCATGATCACCCCTGGCAACTACGGCCTGGGGTGATCATGTGCGGCTGTATTCACTGCTCCCCGCGCGTCATCATCAGAGCGGGGAGCAGTGAATCAGTGAGTGTACAGTACTCACTGTTCCCTGCAGCATCGCTCGTCCTTCCGTCTGTCAGCGGCAGCGCCACTGATTGGAGCCATCCCCATTACCCTGCTGGATCGCGATCATCTCCTGTGTTTGTGCCGGCAGCTGAGTGGAGACTAGCGGCCACACAGCGATGACGTCATCGCTGTGCGCACGTGTCCACACGCAGCGGCCGGGACACTGGCACAGACACAGGAGATGATCGCGATCCAGCAGGGTAATGGGGACGGCTCCAATCAGCGGCGCTGCCGCTGACACAGACGGAAGGACGAGCGATGCTGCAGGGAGTGAGGTAAAGTGAGGTGAGTATGAAAGTTTATTTTTTTTTTATGTGCCACAGGATGCGGCCATACACCAGGATGGGGGCATATGATGAGCCGGATGGGGGCATATGATGAGCAGGATGGGGGCATATTATGAGCCGGATGGGGCCATATGCCATGATGGGTTATATAGCAGGATGCGGCCACATGCCAGTATCTAGCAGGATGCGGCCATATGGCAGGATTACGGTGTATAGCGGATGAGAGACATACTGTATATACCAGGCAGGGAGGATCATTACCAGGATGCGGCACCTTAGTAGAGAATTTGGGGACATTACCCCATAACAGTGTCAGCAGCAGATCCTCGCCCCATGACAGTGTGTCATGACCACATTTTTTGCTTAAAATTTTATTTTCCTATTTTCCTCCTCTAAAACCAGGGTGCGTCTTATAGTCCGGTGCGTCTTATAGTCCGAAAAATACGGTATATAGCCTACTCTAATAGGCCAAGCATCAAAGTTCAATTTCATATAATTATTCAATAGTCCCCAAAATTACATGATATACCCAAAGTAAAGATTTAATCAACACTCTTTGCTTTCTAATAAAACCCCAACAAATGAGAGTGGATAGCCGCTTGGTCATTAGTTTAGATTACTAATATAAATAATGTAAACCAGGAGAGAATGCTTATCTGCCAGTAATAAAGTGCCTGTGCTGATTTGGTACATTCATCTTTTATACTGAAGAGAAAGAAGTACCTATTGTTTAATGGATGTATTATACTATTGTATAGCAAGTCGCCACTAGGTGGCCACCTCCAACTGTATAAAAAATATTGCTATGAATCAGTCTTCAAAGTAAACAATTATTTTTACATTTATATATAGACTTGGTGAAAAATATATACCTCTCAATTGTCGGGCGAGTATCAAAATTAAGGGTGGGTATCGTGCAACATACAGAGCCCCTAAGGCTATATGCGCACGCTGCAGTTCTTGTTGCGGTTTTTGGTGCAGTTTTGTTGTCAGAAAGTTCTCGCTTTTGGCTTTCCAGCAAAGTCTATGAGAAATCAGATATGTTGTGCGCACGTTGCAGTTTTTTTTTTTTTTTTTGTCTGCAGTTTGTTACAAACTTTTGACAAAAAAATGCAACATGCTCTATCCCCTTGCCTTTTTGTCACACTTTCTACTGAAAAACACATGAAATCTGAATTAACAAACACACAAATAAGCACAATCATAAGTGGGTTGTGTTTTGTTTTTTTTTTTAACATTTCCAGGCACTCTGGGACAAGGTGCAGTTTTGGTTGTAGTTTTTGTGACACCAAAACTGCAGTGTGTGCATATACCCTAAGGGTATCTCACAACTTCCCCGGCGTGCATCTACCCAGAGGTGTCCCGTATAGGTAGGGCTCCCTAAAAACCTTTCCATAACATATGCTATATCTATAACACAAAAAGGAAATTCCTTGTACTGATGGTTACTAACCGTTGTGATGTGTGTCAACCTGTGCCCCCTGTAGTGAGCTGACTGCTCACGTGATCCAGAAGACCACAGCACCAATGGAAATGGCAGAAGACAACGGCTGGTATTTTAATGCACACACTGAGCATGTATAACTGATAGCGAACAGGTGGCAAAAAAGCAAACCATTAGAGTGAAGCTTTATAAGAATGCGACTGAAGGATGACTCTTAGGGTAGGTTCACATTTTCGTTGTTTTGCATCAGTCATGTGTTGCTTGACGCTTGTGACTGATGCGTTGTACAACGGATGACAAGAATTAGAATTCATTGTCGGGCTCCGTTGTAAAAGAGAGAACGATCAGCTGATCGTTCACAATAGCCGGCCGGCTTTTGAGAGCGAACAGATGATCTCCAGGCGGCTGGCTAATGAGAGCGATCAGCTCATAGCTCACAGGTGCTGGGTGATCAGCTGATGGCTCACAGGTGCCGGCCACCGGGTGATCAGCTGTGATCGCTCACAGGAGCCAGCCGCCGGGTGATCAGCTGGTCATTCGGCCGCCGAGTATGTGTGCAGGGGGCGGAGTGCGGGGTGGGTGGAGCAGAGTGGGGCCATGGCGCTGAGGACGTGTGTGTGTAAGTGTGTGAGTGTGGCCGAGCGGGGAAGGGTAAATATCGGGTAACTAAGCAAAGCACTTTGCTTGGTTACCCGATATTTACGTTGGTTACGTGTGCAGGGAGCCAGAGAGAGCATGCGCAGCAAAATCCAATGGATTGCGCTGCTCAAAAAAACGTTACAGGCTGCGTTCCTTCTGCCCAGCGGTCAGTCATTCCACGACTGATCAGTCAGGCGGAGGATGCAACGCAGCATCATCAGTGACAATTCTCCGCTCATACAAGTCTATGGGAACAACTGAATCCGCCAAACGGATTCCGTTGTTTACCAGAGGCGCGGATTGTGACTGATAAGAAATTGACGGAAATGTGAACCTAGCCTAAGCCTGATTGATCATGGCTGGTGCACACTCGTGCTATAACAGTCTTGCTGGAGTACATGTCGCTGAATTCATTAAGAACCGTATCCCCTTTGGCCGAACTGATTCAAAGTGGTGTGAAAGATGCACAATTGTTGTGCAACTGTCATCTTGTGGAAGTTAGCGATCTGCAGCAGCTCCAATTTCTTCTGGGTGTCAGGTGTTTTTTTTTTTTTTTTGTTTTTTTTTTTTGTTATGAAGAAACGAAGTGAAGCATGCACTGATTAGATGCAGGGCTCATGTGACATCACAGGAAACCAGACGTCAACATTGCTGGAACGGCAGCGGAGAGGAGTATGGGTTGTAATTTTATACAAGGGGAAAATAGCAAGTAGTGGCCAACCCCCTGTAGTTTGTACAGTTACTAAAGGCATGTATTCTGTTTGTACTACTTTTATCTAGCAGGCTCAGTTTATTGCTTTAAATTCAAGTTTGTTAACTTCTTCCAGGCCAAGTACAGGTATTATATAAAGGTCATCAAAACACCACTTGCCGTTTTTGGCTGCATTTTCCTAAGTACTGTAAATGCAATAGACCGTGATACTAAAATGGTATCGTTAAACCTTCAGGTCAGTACACAAAAAACAAGTCTTCACACAGGTCCACCAAAGGAAAAATAAAAATTTACAGGTATTGTAAAAGTTAATGCATGTGTTGCCCGCTTACAAGTTTAAAAAAAAAAAAATCACCACTAAAAAAAATAATTAAAAATTAGAAAGAAATGGTGGAAAATGCGCTTTTTTTTTTAATCTTATCACCATACCCAGAATTTCTTTTGAAGTGGAGGTGAAAGCAAAGTCACCAAAACATCAAAGGGTTAATGTGAAAGAATTCCAAAACCAAGGGAACCTGTCCATTAGACTGTATAACACCTCCTTCACACATCAGTGTCTCCAGTATGTGTGATGACCGGTTTCACACTAAGGCTATGTGCCCACGGGAGTTTGTACCTGCGGATATATCCGCAGGTACGTCCGCAGGTTTCCTGCAGCTGATCCCCGGAATCCGCAGCTATTTTTAGCTGCGGTAGTACAGCGAAATAGCTGCGGTAAACCTGCGGGCATTCCTGCGGATTACCTGTTGAAGTCCCGGCCTCTATCTCCATAGTGGAGGGCCGGGGTTTCCGCAGGTAATTCCACAGAAATAATTTACATGCAATTACGTGCGGCTGCGGGACATCCGCAGCATATTCCGCAGCTGCATGTATCCGCAGCATGGACACACACTCCCCATGTCCCATAGGATAACATGGGGAGTGTCTGTACATGCTGAAACCTGCAGATTTTCTGCAGATAAATCCGCAGGTTTAATCTCCCGTGGGCACATAGTGTGTCCGTGCCTCCAGTTAGGCTAAGACCCATTAAAATTAATGGGCTTGCGCACACATCCATGTTTTGACATGGACCGTGTATCCATGCGCTCCACATGGCGACATGTCCGTTTTCTGCCGGCAGCACGTATGGATATTGTGATCCTTCTGTCATCAGTGTGACACGTATCAGAGGAAACACAGATCACAGAAATTATTTATTTTTATACCTGCCTGTCTCTGGTGCTGCTGTCACTTGCTTCCAGGCCCGCTCATTATGCTCATGAGTATTCACTGCACTGACTGTGGAGCTGGAAGCAAGTGCGACAGCAGCGCCAGGGACAGGTAAGTGTGCATGTTCTTACTGTCCGTGTGCTATCCGGAAGAGGGCCTATGGCTGTGTTCAACATGGTATTCAGAGCGTCGTAGTGATTATTTTTGTTCTTTGAAATGAAGGAAAAAAAAGTCAGAAGCCATGAAACAAGTGTGGACACTAAATAAATATTTTATTCCATGGTGTTACACTAGGTGGCGGTACAGGTCCATAGACAGCCTTGCTTGGTATGACAGCTTTGTGTTTGATCCTTCTTTTTTTTTTGGGCTTTATTCTCATTGTATTGCAGTTTTCACTAAGAACTGTAAAGAGAAAAAAAAAACCAAAAAACTTGGAAACATATAAAATAACAGTTGGTAAGGTAGAAACTCAACAGATCCTGTTTTAGTTAATGGGGTCAATTGGGCAACATTGTTGTCCATCATATGACATCTAGTGCAGCTATGAATTCCATTATCTGCTTCTATGGCAGTACACAAAAATATAAACCAGAACGCTGATGTGAATATAGCCTAACATAATTGGTTTATTTTTAACATGGTGAAAACAAAATGACCAAATGTATTTTCTGCTAATGTCCTACATTTTCTACATGTAAGCCTGACAAGCTCCTGCTTTGTTCTTCATTCACAGGTCTCCGCTGACAAGCATGTCTATTCCAATGTGCTATGAAACCCAATTTTTTGGGTTTACGCCCCAAACTTGCATTTTCCGTCTGTACGTTTCATTTCAAGACTACTTATTTGATCTGTTACTGGTTGTGGAAAACGTGATCCTGAAGAAATTAGAGAAATGTCCTTCCTCTAGAATAAGCAGATTGGATGTTCGGGAAAGCACTAAGAAATACTGGACTTTTATAAGAGAACGCTTCGAACATCTGTTTCGGAAGATGGAGACCTGCTTTTTGAAAGTGATATTGAATGTACCCAGAAATGTTCTGCTGAAGGAAGACAAGATCCATGCCGAATACTCGTACAGCAAAGAGAAGTTTGATACTCTGCAAAGTGAAGTCAATGCACTACAGGGTCAATACAAAGCTGAAGTGTGTGCTACCCAGGCTCTTTTAGCTGAACTGGAGGAACAGAAAGTTGTACAAGCCGAGCTAGGAAAGATACTCACTTGGTTCGATGGGATGGACAAAATCTGCAGAGAGCATGGAAACACTGACCTGTCAGAAAGCTTTGTATTTATGGTCCAAACGTCAAAGAACCTGCAGGGCACAATGAGGGAAATAGATGAAAAATATCAGAAGCTGAAGTTTGATGTAACTTGCAAGAAAGCTGTTTGATCATTTGTTTAGTGTAAATTACATGCTTTTGGGTTCCTTCACCTTTTTAATATTTTCTTAAATCCTTTACTGTCTTCTCTAAAATGCTAAAAGTAAAACCCAAAGTGGTGGTACTGCAGTTATACTGTTTAACCGGTGCATAAGTCGGTTTGCACAAAGTGCCAAGGATTCCTAACCAGTGGCTGGTGGCCATCTGCCAGCTTGATGCATTGCTTATTAGGTCTAGGAAACAGCTATGAAGAGTGTGGTGGTAATGGGGTAATAGTTTAAGCTGGAGAAAGGATGCCAGTGAAAGTGGCGTAAAGCTGTATGTCATAGTATTCTTGCATAAAGCACTCCTGCCGCACACTCCGTGAGGGCAAGGTGGGACCCCCTAGATGTAAGACTAACGCCTTTAAATCAGGAGGGTGCATGGCCTGTCTGATTTCTGCAGGGAAGCTTTTACTCATTATACTAGTAATGGGGGGTGGGAAATGGGTGCCACTACTGTGGGAGACTGGGCCAGGATGTTACTAAGAGGGCTCTGGCTTGCAGAGCAGACTGTGGCTCTTAAAGGTAACCTGTCACCAGATTTGGTGACTATAAGCTGCGGCCAACACCAGTGGGTTCTTAGAATGCTGTATATAACATACTGTATATAAGAGCCTAGGCCCTGTGTAGAATGTAAAAGAAAAACAACTTTATAATAATTACTTAACGGGCGGTGCAGACCGGTTGGATGAGTGTCTCTGTTCTGTGTCCGGCGCCTCCTCTTTTGGCCATCTTTGTCCTCCTTCTTCTGAAACCTGTGTGCATGATGCATCCTACGTCATGCACACTATCCTTCATTGAGGTCCTGCGCAGGCGCACTTTGATTTGCCCTGAGTAGCCCTGTGCAGGACCTCCAATGCCAGATAGTGTGGATGACGTAGGATGCGTCATGCACCTAGGCTTCATGAAAAGGAGGACAAAGATGGTCGAAAGAGAAGGCATCGGACCCGGAGCACTGAGACGCGCATCCGACCGATCTGCACCGCACTGCCTGTTAGGTAAGTATTTATAAAGTGATTTTTACGTTCTACACAGCGGCCTGGGCTCTTGTATACAGCATTCTAACATGCTGTATATAAAAGAGCCTACGGCTGGTAGCCACAGCTTATAGTCACCAAATCTGGTGATGGGTTTCTTTAAGATTTAGATAGTTTTTAGGACCACGGCTCTGTGCAATACAAATATCAGGACTGCTGTCTCCAAGTAGAAGATGCATACTACTGCCCCAATACTGGAGCTCTTATGGACTGTCGGTGTATTTCGATGCTTATTCTGTCCCCCATTAGTTTTAGTGGGAATCTTTTGAAGGAGTACATCCAGCAAGGATGTTTCTGTTGCAAATTTTAAATCCACATCATGAATAAAAATGAATTTACAGGTCACTAATTGACACAGATTCCATAGAGGGTGGCCACATGCGTATTGGCGAGATAGAAGACTGCTACTGTGTGAGAGTCAGCCTCTGATTCCTGATGCTTATTTTCTTGCAAGTCCATGGAAAACTCTGTGTGACTATACCCTCATGGCACCAAAATTCTGCAGTATTCAGTATCAGCAAAATGAATGAGATTTCTTTCAAATAAACGTTAATTTTTATGTTAAGAAAACTAAGTCAAGTGTGGAGGAGGAAAGGGAGGGAGAAAAAAAAATGTGCAGTATTGGGTATGGAAAGGTTTGTGATATAAAATGCATAAACTGGTTACAAGATTCACAATTGTCACAAACTTGTAGAATACAGTTAACCAGAAGTTTCCCTCTGCTCTCTATAACAAATATGTTTTTCTCACTATCGGACATTAAATCAGAATAAACTTTTCCCACTTTAGGTCAATTAGGAAACAAAATTATTTATATGGGAAGTATATAAGGTCATAATCATTTTTATGATCTGGTCTTTAAAACCACATTTTTCCAAAGTGGATTGTATATAACCTCAGTGGACCCTGTCAAAGGGGTTTTTTTGGCATTTAATGCCACAAAAATAGGTGGAGTTTTTAGTTTTTCTGTATGTGAAATTAGGTTGCGAACATTTCTGGTGCCATCAGATAATTGTAACAATGTGATAATGTCTACTTGTTCTGAATGGATTAAGTGAGGTAGAAATTTTAGAACTCTGAGGTGTATTAGTTTAGCATGTAATTTACTCTGTATGCAATAATGATATGGAAAATGTTATGTGCCTGACAATGATACCAATAAAAACGTGAACTCGTTCCGCAAAAAAGAAGCCCTCACATGGCAGGCATGTGAGAAATAAAAAAAAATTATAGGGTTCAAAATATGGTAATGTAAAAACTTTTAAACTAAAGTCTTGTTTTAGTATGTGATTGTAGCAAAATATAGAGAAACCCAATATAAACCTGGTATCGCTATAATCATACTGACCCGAAGAATAAAACCGTCTTAACACTTATACTGCATGAGGAATGCCATAAGAAAAAAAAAAAATATCTTAACCTGCTGTTTTTGTTTGTTCTGCCTCCCAAAGATCACAGTAAGGATTACATTTATCCTGTGCTCTATGCTGGCATATAATCCAGCGCTGTCCTGGCTTTTTAAGCATTCATAAAAGCGTGGTAGGCCACAGTTTTTGCACTTCTAAAAAGACTGAACTCAGCTACCTCAGTATGTGCATGGATCCCTCGGGGGTGTCATCTGAATCACATCTTTTGGAGATTTAGATGTAAATCTCAAAGTAAGTGCTCAGCATAGAGTACATGATATATGTGATCTAAAATGTTCCCAATAAAAGATTCAACTCGAACCACGCAAAAAAGCCTCCACTCAGGTCTATCATCTGAATTTATATTGGGATTACATGTTACTAGTAATAAATACACTGGAAAAGCACTATAAGCCTTGTAGGCCTCCCTTCTGAGCCCCACAATGTGCCTAAACCACAGCTAGTGGCCACATGTTTTGCAGTACTGTAATGGAGTGCCTGCTTAATTTATCAGTTTGTGCCTAGCTCGTGCTTCTAGACACATATCTATGGGCACTACAATGGCGGATTTGCAATTTTCACTCCGCAACCTCCATTGTTGCATGTTTCTGGAAAATACTCATGGAGTCAGATTGTCACTACACCTGTGAATAAATTTACAAAACACTTGCGGTGGCATTCTGCTCTTTTTGCACTTAGGGGCTGTATATGGGGCCTGCAAACTAGTCTAGGAAAATCCTATTCTGAAAGGGTCAAATAACACTCCTGCCCTCTCTGGCAAGTCTCGCTGTGTGGTAAGGCAGCACTATACAGCCACATATGGGGTATTGCTATACTCAGCAGAAATTGTGTGACACATTTTGGTGTCATTACCCATTTTCCCATGTGCAGATGTAAAATCTGTAGCAAAAACAAAATTTATGTGGTAAAAATGTAATTTTTTTTCCACCGTCCAATAGGATACCATTCTGTGACCCGTATGGTGTCAATATGATCACTCGATCCCTATATGCATTCATTGGGAGGTGTATTTTGTAAAATGGGGTCACTTATGGGGGATTTCTGCAATGTGACATGGCACTCGCAAACCATAACAGCAAAATCTGCTGTATACTATGGTGCTCCTTCCCTTCTGAGCTTTCCATAGTGCCTGAAAAGTGGTTCCTGATTACATGGGGGGGGGTATTGGTGCTCTCACAAGAAATGGCACAAGAAACTGTGTGGTCTGTTCTAGTTTTTTTTGTTTTGTCTTTTTTTTTTTTTTTTTTTTATTATTATTATTAACCAAATTTTGAGAGGCACATGTTTTGTCAATATGCTCACTGCACCTCTACATGAATTTATTCAGCAGTGCAGTTTGTAAAATGAGGTTACTTATGGGGGGTTTCTGCTGCTCTGGCATGTCAGGCACTCTGCCAATGTAACATGGCACCCGCAAACTATTCCAGCTAAATCTGAACTCCAATATGACGCTCCTTCCCTTCTGTACTTTGCACTGTGCCTCAAAAGTAATTTTTGACCTCATATGGGGTATTGGTGAAGTCTGGAAATATTGCACAACAAATTGTACCTTTTCATTTTCTCCTATTACCTTTTGAAAATTAAAAACTTGAGCCCAAAGCAGCATTGTATTGGGAAAAAAGGAAAATTTTAATTTACTTATCTCAACGTTATACAATTTTGTGAATCGTCTAATGGTGAAAAATGCTCAATACACCCCTAGATAAATTCCTTGAGAGGTGTAGTCTCCAAAATGGGGTAACTTGTGGGGGTTTCTGCTGTTTTGGTATGTATCTATTCCAGCTAAAATGGCGCTCCAGGATTCAAATGGTGCTTCTGAGCCCTTCTGTGCTTCCAAAAAATAGGTTTCCACCACATATGGGTTATCAGCGTACTCAGGAGAATTTTATTCAACAAATTGTATGGTCCAATTTCTCTTGTTGCCATTATGAAAATACAAAATTTAAGGCTACAGCAATATTTTTGTGTGAAAAAGTAATTTTTCATATTTTCCCTTTCACATTCTGCTTTCGTTCCTGTGAAGCACCTTAAGGGTTAATAAACCTCTTGGATGTGGTTTTGAGCACTTTGAGGGGTGCAGTTTTTAGAATGGTGTCACGTTTGGGTATTTTCTGTCACGTAGACCTCTCAAAATCACCTCAAATGTGATGTGGTCCCTTAAACAGATCGTATAGATCTTGTTCAAATACCCAAACATTGAATAAATGGTTAATTGCCTGGAGGGAGCAGTGTAGTCCAATGTCCCATCTGGAACAATATGGAAATTTTCCACTAGTATTAGATTACCCTAATGTATTTCATTGATTTTCTTGATTAATTTATTTAGTAAAGAGATTTGTCTTTTATTGGGTACATAAATGATGGCTATGATATACTGTATGTTATCAATGTGGCATATCAGTATGTGGTATCTTCCCTCTGAGTCAGAGATTAGATTAAAGCAGAAACTGTTTTTAATAACAACTGCCATCTCTCAGTAATGGGAAAGTCAGAAGTGAGAAGTTTTATAATGACTGATCAATTCACGCAGAGAATGTAAATTTGTCTGATATGATATAGTACAAAGTTGCTTATTTTCATGAGCACGATTGATTTATTAAATAAAAATTAAACGATTGTTACGCTTTAAACCCTTGACTAACAATATACATCATTGGTCATGTATGGCCCTTTAATGGGGGCTCGTATTCTCCACAAGTGTCTGCTAATCTGATCACCAGACATGCAGCTAACAGGTGCGGGGTGGATTGGAGATTCACCCGCACTTGTTAATAACTTAGATTGCGGTGTCAAACTCTAATTCGCTCGAGTGGGGATCGAACTGTTCCCCGCCACCATTAGCGGCCCCGTGATGCAATCCTGGAGCACCAATGGGTTGTTATTACAGCTCTTGGTCAGCTGATTTCCCCTGTCGCTGTCAGGACTCACTTTCTATGCTGGCATTCACAGGAGGACAGCATTTTTGCTGATCATAGCAATGCTGAAGCACTGCTCTGATCAGCAGAAGTGATAAGCAGTACAGTCATAAAGAACATAAGAGTTCAGATCACCCCCATTTTGCCCCATTGAAAATTAATATATGAAGCTAAGTGTATGTACGTGTGTCCGCTAAAGGAATCTGCACCATCACATTTACAATCACAAAATTGTACACAGCTGCCTCATTTGACTCCGGGAACGTCATAGACTATGTTTAGAGGGGAATTTTTAACCCTACGCTTTACAGTTATTTGCCAATAACCTGCCTCCATTAAAGTGAATGGAGCTGGGAGCTACAAGTCATTAATATGAGCTCTGATTAGTTGCTATAGGCAACAAATGACATTCTTAGCTAAGAAGCTTATGTGTGAGGTAATATGTTATTGGTAGAGACAGACCAACACAGAGACAGGCACACACGCATAGAGACAGACAAGTGCAGAGACAGACACACGCACACACTGTGTCTGTGTGTATCTTAGACAGAGGGTGAGAAACTATCCCGGGCAACGCCGAGTACTACAGCTAGTAAGATTAAAAAAAAAAAAAAAGCACATATTTAGTATCGCCGCATTCAGAAATGCCTGATCTATCAAAATATAAAATGAATTTAGCTGATGGGTATAGGGTGTTGCAAGAAAAAAAAACATCAAAATGAAAGATTTGTTTTTTTTGTTGTTGCCATATTACATGAAAATGCAATACCAATAAAAAAAATGGTATAATTCCAAATGTCAGCTCAAGCCACAAAAAAATAAGCTCTCACTCAGTCTTGGAAAATGGCAACAAAAGCGTAATTCTTTTTTGCTTCAGAATTATTTCTCACCACTTATTAAAGTAAAGCTATACATGTTTGGTATCTACAAACTCATACTGACCTGGGGATTCATACTGCCAGGTCAAATTTACCATATAGTGAGCACAGTATATATAAAAAAAAAAATGTGCAATTGTATTTTTTTTATTTTTTTTTTTTGCAATTTCACCACTCTTGAATTTTTTACTCCATTTCCAGTATAATATGTGGCAGAATGAATGATGGCTATATTAACAGAAAAATAAAAAAAAGCTATGGCTCTTGGAAGAAGGGGAGGAAAAAATAGAAAATTGCCCAGGGATGTAGGGGTTAAAGGTCTCTCAAAGGGATCCAAGAGTCTTTGTGGCTGGTCCTCTTAGTGCAGGAAAATTTCACAGCTGTAAGAGAATGCTTCTGTAAAGGAAAACAAAGTTTAACCCCTTCACGACCTTGGACGGATCTATCCGTCCAGGATCGTGTCCCGTTAAGCCCCGCCCCCTGCCGCGGGCAGGCGGCGTGTATCAACACACATATCAGCTATTTTCAACAGCTGACATGTGTGCCTGCTAGCCGTGGGTGGAATCGCTTCCACCCGCGGCCATTAACCCCTTAAATCTTGCTGCCAAAGTCTGGCAGCAAGATCTAAATGCGCGCGGCCATGTTTTTTTTACTTACCGCCACCCCCACCGGAAGTCACGTGTGTTATCACGTGACTATCGGTGGTTGCCATCGTAGCACAGGGTCATGTGATGACGCCTGCAGCTGCGAAGTTTCACTTTCGTTTTCCTTCGGCCGAGAGCAGAGGAAAAAACAAAGTGACTGAATCTGCTGTTTACAGCTGTATTGCTGTGATCAGCAGATAGATAATAGCGATCGGATTGCTGATCGCTATAGCCCCCTAGGGCGACTAGTAAAATAAAAAAATAAAAAGTTTTAAAAAATAAAAAAAAAAAACCTAAAAGTTGAAATCACCCCCTTTTCCCCCCATTGAAAATTAAAGGGTTAAAAAATAAATATACACATTTGGTATCGCCGCGTTCAGAAATGCCCGATCTATCAAAATATAAAATCAATTAATCTGGTTGGTAAATGGCGTAGTGGCAAAAAAATTCCAAACGCCAAAATTACGTTTTTTGGTCGCCGCAAGTTTTACGCAAAATGCAATAACAGGCGATCAAAACGTAGCATCTGCGCAAAAATGGTACCATTATAAACGTCAGCTCGAGCCGCAAAAAATAAGCCATCACTGAGCCATAGATCCCAAAAAATAAGAACGCTACGTGTTTCGGAAAATGGCGCAAAACGTGCGCCACTTTTATTGGACAAACTTGTGAATTTTTTTAACCCCTTAGATACATGTAAACCTATACATGTTTGGTGTCTACAAACTCGCACCGACCTGAGGCATCACATAGATACATCAGTTTTAGCATATAGTGAACACGGTGAATAAAACATCCCAAAAACTATTGTGCGATCACACTTTTTTTTGCAGTTTTTCCACACTTGGAATTTGTTTGCTGTTTTCCAGTACAATATATGGTAAAACCTATGGTTTCATTTAAAAGTACAACTCGTCCCGCAAAAAACAAGCCCTCATATGGCAAGATTGACGGAATAATAAAAAAGTTACGGCTCTCGGAAGAAAAGGAGCAAAAAACAAAAACGCAAAAACGGAAAGTGCCCGGGGGCTGAAGGGGTTAAAGTCAACTTTTGTTTGTAATTCCATCATCAGTTTGTGTTTCAAGTCAATAGGATAACCCAAGTGTAAACTGTTCCATTCTAAATGGGATGTCTTCTTAGTTCCAAGGTGAGAGCATTGTCAAGGTTCCAGCCTCTGAGTATCTTCAATCCTTCCGGTGTAGGCATGGTGTGGATTTTCTCTTTGTAGTTAAACGGAACCAACCAGCAGAATTTCGCATATAAAGTAAAAGCAATGCTATACTGGTGCTTGGATGATAAATTAAATCGTACCTTCAGGTTAGAAATTGGATGTTTGAAGGCAGAAAAAAAAGTTATTAAAAGCCCTCGGCGCGAGCATCCGACAAGTCAGAAGGAGGAGGAGAGCGTATTTAATAAGATGGCGCCGGAGATCATGGTATGCACAGGCGCTGGATTTGACACCATTTTATTGAAGAGTTCATTAAATACTTCTAGACTCTACTACGCATGCACCGGCCATAAGTATAATGCTGGCAACGTGGGGGGGAAAAAATTTTACATAGAGGCCAATAACGCACAAATGGGAGGACTAGTAACACGAGACCCAACCCACATAGCCCTGCCCACTGCACATGCCACTCAACCAATGCACTAATTTCTGGACCTTTGATATCCAATCTCTAAACTGAAAATATGATTAGATTCAGCATCCTAGCGCCGGTACAGCACTGCCTTTACTTTATATAGGAAAATCCTGCTGGTTGGTTCCCTTTAATAAGGAGCTTGGTGGGAAACCCCCACCTGTACGTTTTGCCTTTGTCACATAAGATTTTTGTGACTGGGTTAAAATATTTCCTTACAACACATTAAAAATTAAGAAATAATAAATACACATATTTGGTATTGCTGCGTTTATACAAGTCTGATTTATTAAAAAATAAAATAGCATAACAAGAAAACTGCAAAACTCCAGAATTGTAGTTTTTCGGCCGCCGCAACAACAAAAAAATGTAATAACAAGTGATCAAAACATTGTATGCTCCCCGAAATAATATCAATAAAAACATCAGTCAGGGGCGCAAAAAACAAACCCTCAAAAGGCTCCATATCCCAAAAATTGAAAACGTTGCAGCTCTCAGAAAGTTGTAACACGAGCAAAAATGTATTTTTTTTTTCCCAATCTTGCCGCACTTTAATAAAACAAAAATTATACATGTTTGGTATCGAATCATGCCAGGTCAGTTGTATTATAAAATTAATGTTGTAAATAAAAAAAATTCTACAAAATTTCACTTTTTTTTTTGCTATCTTGCCACACTTGGAATTTTTTTTCTTCTCACCCATTACATCATTTGATGAATTGAATGGTGTCATTCAAAAGTACAACTCATCCCGCAAAATAAAAACTAGCCCTCACACGGCTATATCGATAGAACAATAGAAACGTTATGGCTCTAGAAATAAGTGGAGGAAAAAAACAAGTAGCAAAAAAAGAAAAATCGCCTGGTCCTTAAGAGATATAGGCAGCGATGTTTTCTTTGAAGATAGATCCAAGATGGTGGCTCTTACTGAAGTTCTCTGAGGAAGAGGGAATTTAGGAGCAGAATCCATCTCCTTGCTTGTTGGTCTGGGCATTTTGGGTTCTGGCGTGATCCAAGATGATGGGTACGGTTTGGAATCAGTTTGGGCTCTTAGGTTATAAAAGGCTTTTTAGTCTACCTCAAGCAGGAGATAAGGGAAGAGCAGCAAATTCAAGCCGTGTCCCCCAAAGACAGAGATTTCTGAAGACTCCTGCGCACATTGCTTATTCTTTCCTTGCAGATTTCAAGCTGTTTTACATCCACAGCATGTCAGTTTTTTAGTGTTATTCACCTACACAGAGAGGAGTGGAAAAAAAACACACACAAAAAATGTTCATATTTTATTTATTGTTTTTCCTGCCAAGAGATGCGTTTTTGGTACGGAATGACTTGTCTATATCTCAATATATAGCGATGGGTTTTATCCCTTATATTTGATATTTTGATTTACATCACACAAACTTGGACATGAAAATTGGTTAATGTGCCTTATTATTAACTTTTAAAAAGGGCTTAAGAGTTGGGCTTGTAAATACAAGCATCTTTGCAATTTACCTTTAATTATAAATACTCTCCATTTTCAAAAAGAGGACTTTTTAATGCTATAGTTTACTGCTCGTTGCCTAGGTTACTGACCACCGCTGCAGTTCTTTAGTGGTGTCCAGTCTGGGCAAGGAGTGCGTGTTTGCAAGCTCTTTAGTTTAGCTCAGCTTGTAAGGGCTGCTTTGAAGATGGCTGGAGCTAACTAGCTTCAGTGCTTCTCCAATTCTGGAAAGGGGAAGTGCATAGTTTGGATCTACTGTGCAACCGCCAATCTTCAGGAATATCAGATAATAATAATAATAAGGCAAGCAGGAAGCCAGGAGGATGGTGTAGTCACAGATCTCTTTCTTTTGCACTCTCTCATTTTCTGTCTTAATGAACTGATAAAAAAATGAAAATATATATACACATATACACACGAGTTGTTTCAATCCTTCTTCTGTATGTAGAAGTTAATACACTGCTTCTGCCTCTTCAACCTCGTGTGGGTCCTCCACCTTGGCGCAAACCCTGTGTGGTCCGGCCACCCTTCCTTGTAACTGCGCACAAGGAATACCACACACCTCCTTACTATGCTGGCAGCAGAGCTCAATGCCATCAGGCGGTCAAAGGTTTACTTTGAAATGTATGGGAAATGTGAGTCACACCGCTGGGAAGTTGTGGACGGTTAGCTCTGGAGACCGAGTTTCATCAATGGTTGTCTCCACTCAACCAGCAGCCAGGGAAGGCCGGGTGCGACAATGATGCAAACATGGGTGCGGCCCTTCGCTGTGACAATGTGACACACGTGCCTTGTGTGGTTCACGTGTTGAACCTGGTTGTCCAGCAATTTTTAAAGCACTATCCTGGCCCACATGGCCTTCTGCAGAGAGCACGGTGTAACGCCTTCCTTGATCCACACTCAGATGGGCTGTAAATGATAGGCTAGAGGGAAGCCACTCACCAAGCAGGACCCCTAGAACCCTGAAACCCTTTAACCCCTATACAGGGATTAGGAATTACACAGGGCCCAAGGTGATTAATACCTGTGAAAGGCTGCAGTTCCAGAGAATAGTAGTCAGGCAGGGTCAAAACATTAATTGAGGAACAGGAACAGAATGGGACGGCCAGGACTTAATCAGAAAACAAGCAGAGGTGAAATGCGGATCGGCCAACAAGGTACATAAACAGCAAGCAGGAAAAGTAGTCAGGTAACAAGCACACAAAATCATAAAACTGAACTGGGGGTAAAATTAACCAGAGGTTCATAGCTATGTCTGGCAGTGGTCTGCAGACAGGATGGGCATAAAAAAGGGTGTGGTGTCTTCCCATTGGTTGTAGCTGAATGATGGTATTTCATCTGTGAGATACCCACCAGCTACATTCAGCCAGAGATTCTGCATCTGTCAAGGTAATGCAGCCCAGTGGGTGAGCATAACCTGCGTCCACCTGCGCCGCTGGCATCGACTCCTCTCCCATCATCAGCACTATGCATGAAAGGAACACGTTGTCACCTGGCGACCGGAGTACAAATTGACGGAGCGTACTCTGTTGGTGACTTAACAGCCATGTGCGGCAATGATGCAAACCTGGCTGCGGGCCATCGTCAGGGCAATGTGACACACGTGCCTTGTATGGCTCACGTTTTGAACCTAATTCTCCATCAATTTTTAAAACACCATCCCGGCCTACATGGCCTTGTGCAGCGGGCACGCTCGCTATGTGCTCACTTCCATCGTGCGCACACAGCAGCTCAACAACTTTCGTCGCTACAGAAGTCTTTAGGTCTGGTGGTTAAACGCCTGAAATGCGATGTGCCGACACGCAGGAATTTGAATCTGCACATGTTGCAGCGTTTGTGGCAGCACCGCCGAACCCTGCTGCAATACGTTATGACATATAGCCTGGGATAACTTGATCCAGAGGTGGTGCAGATCACGCTGCTGGAGTGGTGTCAGATCAAGGACCTATGCACCCTGCTACACAGTTTACAAATGTCGACGAAGATGTTTAGCACTGGCAATGTCATTCTCAGCGTGACAATTCTGGTCATCTACATGATGGTTAAGCAACAGTAACATTTGCTGAAGAAACACCATCTGTTACAGTGGGACTGGCAGATTTGGATAAGGTGGTATATACTATGTTACCGCTATATAACGAAAATTAATAAGAAAAGAAAGAGAAAGGTATATATCCCCATCAGCAGTCAGTGTCCACCGTGCTCCCAGTTGGAAAAGGAGAGGTTGGCAACTGGAAGGTTTGGTGGAGGATACAGAGCTGTGTGGCTATGAAACTAATAGTAGCCTGAACCGAGTTAGACGCCATTCGGATCTGGAAACTGGGAGCCCTGTTAGCGTCACAGGGTCCACATGCCCACCCAGCCCAAGAACTCCCTGTTAACAACACAGGGGCCATTGAGTACGCTGACCGTGTGCGTAGGGGCCACACCTGTGGACAGCAGGCGCATCAGCAGCAGCAGGCCTAATGCCACTTAATGCCACTGGGCTGCACAAGCAGGACTGGTAGGACAGGAGCTGGTCTTAACCGTTCTGCGTTACCAACTGTGGTGGTGGCCTGCATCGACACCCTATCCCTGCCTACCTCTGGCCTAAAGCCGCAATGGGTTCAACACATGGAGGTGTGCTCTTTCGGAGCATAATAGAAGACTGCGCACCTCCTTGTTGGCTCCAGCCCCTTTTATAACCTGGGTCCGCCCCAAACCAGGGTGAACCACAATGCACCTCCTGGAGACAAAAGTAGAGTGACACATCATGAGTGGCATAACTAGCGTCCTATTTGGAACCGCAACTTCAATGATGACCTCATGGCTGCCATGACCCAAACACCTCACCAGTCATCGTCTGACCATCAATAATGCGGTGACAAGTCATAGGGGTGGGCCTCTGCAAGCCATTTGGGAGGACACCTGATGCCCTGTGGTCTATATGGGACCCCCACATCAGGGGCAGGGCCAAAGAGTTCATTACCGGACCTAGTCTCTGATGCAGTAAGTGCCTGAGCATGCTCAGTAGCATGAAATACAGTCTCTGAAAAAAGACTATCAGCTTTAGCATGGTGTCTAGGCACAAAACAGGACTTAGACCCGGCACGGAATGCAAGTACCTGTGCAAAGAGGCTTTTCACACTTAGTGTGGGAGCATGCGCTGTATCCCGAAATGAAGACTTAGCGTCAGGAATGGCACAGTCAGGCTGCGCATACTCACTAGGCGAAACACTGTAGTTAGGCTGCAGCTAGGGTAAATCGGCACACGCATGCGCACTAGCTGCCTCTCCACACTTAGACGTGGAGGAGAAATTGCTCTTCGGGTGTGAACTTGGAGATGCTGTCTATGAACAGAAGGAAAAGGTAAAGGAAGCCTCACTTTCTATCCCTCCGAATTATCAAATGCAGCAATGAATTCCCTGAGTTTGCTATAACATTAGCGTAGCAAAATGTGCATGAGGGTGTCATGTAGAGGTGCTAGAAATAGCTTGGCACCAGTGGGGCACTAATGGAATACAACAGCCAGTTCTATGATGCCACTAAATGGCAGTATTTTTTGCTATCATTATAGCTTATTAAAAACAGAGCAGGAGGGTGTCATGCACAGGTGCTAGAAATAGCTTGGCACCAGTGGGGCACTAATGGAATACAACAGCCAGTTCTATGATGCCACTAAATGGCAGTATTTTTTGCTATCATTATAGATTATTAAAAACAGAGCAGGAGGGTGTCATGTAGAGGTGCTAGAAATAGCTTGGCACCAGTGGGGCACTAATGGAATACAACAGCCAGTTCTTTGATGCCACTAAATGGCAGTATTTTTTGCTATCATTATAGCTTATTAAAAACAGAGCAGGAGGGTGTCATGCACAGGTGCTAGAAATAGCTTGGCACCAGTGGGGCACTAATGGAATACAACAGCCAGTTCTATGATGCCACTAAATGGCAGTATTTTTTGCTATCATTATAGCTTATTAAAAACAGAGCAGGAGGGTGTCATGCACAGGTGCTAGAAATAGCTTGGCACCAGTGGGGCACTAATGGAATACAACAGCCAGTTCTATGATGCCACTAAATGGCAGTATTTTTTGCTATCATTATAGCTTATTAAAAACAGAGCAGGAGGGTGTCATGTAGAGGTGCTAGAAATAGCTTGGCACCAGTGGGGCACTAATGGAATACAACAGCCAGTTCTTTGATGCCACTAAATGGCAGTATTTTTTGCTATCATTATAGCTTATTAAAAACAGAGCAGGAGGGTGTCATGCACAGGTGCTAGAAATAGCTTGGCACCAGTGGGGCACTACTGGAATACAACAGCCAGTTCTATGATGCCACTAAATGGCAGTATTTTTTGCTATCATTATAGCTTATTAAAAACAGAGCAGGAGGGTGTCATGCACAGGTGCTAGAAATAGCTTGGCACCAGTGGGGCACTAATGGAATACAACAGCCAGTTCTATGATGCCACTAAATGGCAGTATTTTTTGCTATCATTATAGCTTATTAAAAACAGAGCAGGAGGGTGTCATGCACAGGTGCTAGAAATAGCTTGGCACCAGTGGGGCACTAATGGAATACAACAGCCAGTTCTATGATGCCACTAAATGGCAGTATTTTTTGCTATCATTATAGCTTATTAAAAACAGAGCAGGAGGGTGTCATGTAGAGGTGCTAGAAATAGCTTGGCACCAGTGGGGCACTAATGGAATACAACAGCCAGTTCTTTGATGCCACTAAATGGCAGTATTTTTTGCTATCATTATAGCTTATTAAAAACAGAGCAGGAGGGTGTCATGCACAGGTGCTAGAAATAGCTTGGCACCAGTGGGGCACTAATGGAATACAACAGCCAGTTCTATGATGCCACTAAATGGCAGTATTTTTTGCTATCATTATAGCTTATTAAAAACAGAGCAGGAGGGTGTCATGCACAGGTGCTAGAAATAGCTTGGCACCAGTGGGGCACTAATGGAATACAACAGCCAGTTCTATGATGCCACTAAATGGCAGTATTTTTTGCTATCATTATAGCTTATTAAAAACAGAGCAGGAGGGTGTCATGCACAGGTGCTAGAAATAGCTTGGCACCAGTGGGGCACTAATGGAATACAACAGCCAGTTCTATGATGCCACTAAATGGCAGTATTTTTTGCTATCATTATAGCTTATTAAAAACAGAGCAGGAGGGTGTCATGCACAGGTGCTAGAAATAGCTTGGCACCAGTGGGGCACTAATGGAATACAACAGCCATGTCTTTGATGCCACTAAATGGCAGTATTTTTTGCTATCATTATAGCTTATTAAAAACAGAGCAGGAGGGTGTCATGCACAGGTGCTAGAAATAGCTTGGCACCAGTGGGGCACTAATGGAATACAACAGCCAGTTCTATGATGCCACTAAATGGCAGTATTTTTTGCTATCATTATAGCTTATTAAAAACAGAGCAGGAGGGTGTCATGCACAGGTGCTAGAAATAGCTTGGCACCAGTGGGGCACTAATGAAATACAACAGCCAGTTCTATGATGCCACTAAATGGCAGTATTTTTTGCTATCATTATAGCTTATTAAAAACAGAGCAGGAGGGTGTCATGCACAGGTGCTAGAAATAGCTTGGCACCAGTGGGGCACTAATGAAATACAACAGCCAGTTCTATGATGCCACTAAATGGCAGTATTTTTTGCTATCATTATAGCTTATTAAAAACAGAGCAGGAGGGTGTCATGCACAGGTGCTAGAAATAGCTTGGCACCAGTGGGGCACTAATGGAATACAACAGCCAGTTCTATGATGCCACTAAATGGCTGTATTTTTTGCTATCATTATAGCTTATTAAAAACAGAGCAGGAGGGTGTCATGCACAGGTGCTAGAAATAGCTTGGCACCAGTGGGGCACTAATGGAATACAACAGCCAGTTCTATGATGCCACTAAATGGCAGTATTTTTTGCTATCATTATAGCTTATTAAAAACAGAGCAGGAGGGTGTCATGCAGAGGTGCTAGAAATAGCTTGGCACCAGTGGGGCACTAATGGAATACAACAGCCAGTTCTATGATGCCACTAAATGGCAGTATTTTTTGCTATCATTATAGCTCATTAAAAGCAGAGCAGGAGGGTGTCATGCAGAGGTGCTGCACATAGATTTGCACCAGTGGGGCACTAATGGAGTACAACAGCCACTTCTTGTATGCCACTAGGTACACTGAGTGTTTGCTAGTATAATGGCTTAGTAACAATGAGTTTGAGTGTGCAATGCAGGCAGAGGTGCTGCAAATATCTGTGCACTAGTGGGACTATACAGAAGTCCAATAGCCACGTTTAGGATGACACTAAGTTCACTCAGTGTTTGCTAGTATAATGGCTTAGTAACAATGAGTTTGAGTGTGCAATGCAGGCAGAGGTGCTGCAAATATCTTTGCACTAGTGGGACTATACAGAAGTCCAATAGCCACGTTTAGGATGCCACTAGGTACACTGACTGTTTGCTAGTATAATGGCTTAGTTAAAAAGAGTTTGAGTGTGCAATGCAGGCAGACGTGCTGCAAATGTCTTTCCACTAGTGTGACTACACAAAAGTACAATAGCCACGTTTAGGATGCCACTAGGTACACTGACTGTTTGCTAGTATAATGGCTTAGTTAAAAAGAGTTTGAGTGTGCAATGCAGGCAGACGTGCTGCAAATATCTTTCCACTAGTGTGACTACACAAAAGTACAATAGCCACGTTTAGGATGCCACTAGGTACACTGACTGTTTGCTAGTATAATGGCTTAGTTAAAAAGAGTTTGAGTGTGCAATGCAGGCAGAGGTGCTGCAAATATCTTTGCACTAGTGTGACTAGACAAAAGTCCAATAGCCACGTTTAGGATGCCACTAGGTACACTGACTGTTTGCTAGTATAATGGCTTAGTTAAAAAGAGTTTGAGTGTGCAATGCAGGCAGACATGCTGCAAATATCTTTCCACTAGTGTGACTACACAAAAGTACAATAGCCACGTTTAGGATGCCACTAGGTACACTGACTGTTTGCTAGTATAATGGCTTAGTTAAAAAGAGTTTGAGTGTGCAATGCAGGCAGACGTGCTGCAAATATCTTTCCACTAGTGTGACTACACAAAAGTACAATAGCCACGTTTAGGATGCCACTAGGTACACTGACTGTTTGCTAGTATAATGGCTTAGTTAAAAAGAGTTTGAGTGTGCAATGCAGGCAGACGTGCTGCAAATATCTTTCCACTAGTGTGACTAGACAAAAGTACAATAGCCAAGTTTAGGATGCCACTAGGTACACTGACTGTTTGCTAGTATAATGGCTTAGTTAAAAAGAGTTTGAGTGTGCAATGCAGGCAGACGTGCTGCAAATATCTTTGCACTAGTGTGACTAGACAAACGTCCAATAGCCACATTTAGGATGCCACTAGGTACACTGACTGTTTGCTAGTATAATGGCTTAGTTAAAAAGAGTTTGAGTGTGCAATGCAGGCAGACGTGCTGCAAATATCTTTCCACTAGTGTGACTACACAAAAGTACAATAGCCACGTTTAGGATGCCACTAGGTACACTGACTGTTTGCTAGTATAATGGCTTAGTTAAAAAGAGTTTGAGTGTGCAATTCAGGCAGACGTGCTGCAAATATCTTTCCACTAGTGTGACTACACAAAAGTACAATAGCCACGTTTAGGATGCCACTAGGTACACTGACTGTTTGCTAGTATAATGGCTTAGTTAAAAAGAGTTTGAGTGTGCAATGCAGGCAGACGTGCTGCAAATATCTTTCCACTAGTGTGACTAGACTAAAGTCCAATAGCCACGTTTAGGATGCCACTAGGTACACTGACTGTTTGCTAGTATAATGGCTTAGTTAAAAAGAGTTTGAGTGTGCAATGCAGGCAGACGTGCTGCAAATATCTTTCCACTAGTGTGACTAGACAAACGTCCAATAGCCACATTTAGGATGCCACTAGGTACACTGACTGTTTGCTAGTATAATGGCTTAGTTAAAAAAAGTTTGAGTGTGCAATGCAGGCAGACGTGCTGCAAATATCTTTCCACTAGTGTGACTACACAAAAGTCCAATAGCCACGTTTAGGATGCCACTAGGTACACTGACTGTTTGCTAGTATAATGGCTTAGTTAAAAAAAGTTTGAGTGTGCAATGCAGGCAGACGTGCTGCAAATATCTTTCCACTAGTGTGACTACACAAAAGTCCAATAGCCACGTTTAGGATGCCACTAGGTACACTGACTGTTTGCTAGTATAATGGCTTAGTTAAAAAGAGTTTGAGTGTGCAATGCAGGCAGACGTGCTGCAAATATCTTTCCACTAGTGTGACTAGACTAAAGTCCAATAGCCACGTTTAGGATGCCACTAGGTACACTGACTGTTTGCTAGTATAATGGCTTAGTTAAAAAGAGTTTGAGTGTGCAATGCAGGCAGACGTGCTGCAAATATATTTCCACTAGTGTGACTAGACTAAAGTCCAATAGCCACGTTTAGGATGCCACTAGGTACACTGACTGTTTGCTAGTATAATGGCTTAGTTAAAAAGAGTTTGAGTGTGCAATGCAGGCAGACGTGCTGCAAATATCTTTGCACTAGTGTGACTAGACAAAAGTCCAATAGCCACGTTTAGGATGCCACTAGGTACACTGACTGTTTGCTAGTATAGTGGCTTAGTTAAAAAGAGTTTGAGTGTGCAATGCAGGCAGACGTGCTGCAAATATCTTTCCACTAGTGTGACTACACAAAAGTACAATAGCCACGTTTAGGATGCCACTAGGTACACTGACTGTTTGCTAGTATAATGGCTTAGTTAAAAAGAGTTTGAGTGTGCAATGCAGGCAGACGTGCTGCAAATATCTTTGCACTAGTGTGACTAGACAAAAGTCCAATAGCCACGTTTAGGATGCCACTAGGTACACTGAGTGTTTGCTAGTATAATGGCTTAGTTATAATGAGTTGGAGTGTGCAATGCAGGCAGAGGTGCTGCAAATATCTTTCCACTAGTGTGACTACACAAAAGTCCAATAGCCACGTTTAGGATGCCACTAGGTACACTGACTGTTTGCTAGTATAATGGCTTAGTTATAATGAGTTGGCGTGTGCAGAGGACAGGAGGGTACAGTGCCAGGATTGTGGGGCTCTGGGTAGAGGAATGGAAGCCTGCCTTTTTATTCCCTCCTAATGGGGAAATACAGCGACGAAATCCCTGACCTTGGCTACACAGACGCTGTGTCTGTTTTCAGGACCTGTCACCTATGGCTCTGACCCTGCCGGTACGAGCCCTTAAAAGGACTGATAGAAAGTGCTCTCCCTAAGCTGTCTAGCGCTGTGTATGGAGCGCATACAGCAGTATCGGCGATAGGACAAAGGACGGAGCTGCGCCAGTGATGTCTGACACCAAGGACGCAGAAGAGATAATGGCGTCCGGACGGGCAGATACTCGTTTTTATAATGCAGGGACATGTGACATGGACATCCTATCACACATGCCGTTGCTTCTCTGGCTAAAAGTCCACTTAGCTGTGTTTGTGTCTGGGATTGGCTGACATGCTGGCCCGCCCCAAAAGACGCGCGCGCTTAGGGAAGGAAGACAAGGAAAAAAAAAAAAAAATGGCGATCGCCATTATACAAACAGCAGTGATCTGAAGGCGCTGTTCCCGCACACTATACACTGAAATTTCATAATAGTGTGAGTCACAGAGTGACTTACACTATTACAGCGGAAAGCCAGCTAGGAATTAGCTGTTTTTTTGCTGCTAGAACCGTTCTTGAACGTTTCTAGAACTATCGAGCTTTTGCAAAAAGCTCGAGTTCTAGTTCGATCTAGAACAGGCCCCAAAATCACTCGAGCCTAGAACTGGAGAACCTCGAACCGCGAACCGCGCTCAACTCTAAACAGTACATAATGAGATTATTTGCCCAAGATAAAGTGTGCACAGCGGTTACCATATGATGTGCCCACCCCAGCACACAATTCGGTGGGCCTTCATTTGACATCACTGTGCTGACCAACGTTACACATCCGCCTGGCACCAGGAACAGCTGATCTTCACTTTCGAACCACCATTGAACAGAGATTAAAGACCTATCCTAAGGACGGGCCATCAGTGAAAAATTCCTGGACAAGACCTTTAATCCCATCATAACATGACTTCTATTTACATCATATGTCGTGTCCCTTGCTTTGATGCGGGCTCCCACGCCAAGTCTGCATCTTTCCTTGCACGTCGGCTGACAGGACCTGACGAGGCGCAAACAGGGGCAAAACAGCCATTGTCCACTTGTTCCCCACATCCTCCGTTACACCTGCAATATGTTTTTAAAGATGAAGAAATAAAATAAGAATTTTACCAATGGTGGGTGCCTTCCTCATTCTTTTGTAATGGATTAATGTACGTACTGTTTAGCGGGTTGAGCACCATCGGGATACAAAGGTACGCTCACCACCTCATTAATTAGTCGGAAAGTCGTAATAGAAAAGCACGGTTGTGAGACCTTTAGTGCGGTTCCATTCTGCTGTTGTTCATTTGAAACAACACAACATCGCTGAGCACAGTGTTTGGCTGCAGCTGTGTCGACAACCATGTAGCAATGACGGTATTATAGTGGCCAGTGTATTTTTGTAAAAAGTAATGAAAACACAGAAAAATCTGCCATAAGTGAATGTCTATAAAGTGTTTTACGTATAGAATCCTATTATATAGGCATCTGATTTCCTTAAAATACCCGATGGTGTGGGTTAATACATAAAACTCCTTTATGATGTTATAGCGCACCATACTATATTTTTGCAGCACACTCTTACCGTCTGGTCAGATGATGGAAGCCTATTAAACTGTTAATATGTGTATCTATGGATGAGTCACCATGCTTGAATCAAAGTAAGAGTTTGGTTCTGTAAATGGGATCTGCCTTCCAGAACGTTGACATCCCTTGTCGCTATGGAAACGCAGGTTCAACTCCTAGACCTTATTAAAAGAGAAGGAATAACTCTCTTCAGCGCTTTTCTTTGAGTAGAGTGCTCAGTGTTCATGATGACCTTGTGAAGGTTAGAAATTGTATAAGGAGAGAATAGGGAGAGCGACAATTGTGAGTTTCTTTCTTATTTCTACATTGTGTTATGAGAAACATCTTATTCTTGTTCTCAATATTGCTGGTTGCTGAAAGCTCATTGCAGGCAGTGCTGGTCTACTTCCATCCCTGTAAAGGCCGCTTTACACACTACAATATATCTTACAATGTGTCAGCGGGGTCACGTCGTAAGTGACGCACATCCGGCATCGTAAGGTACATTGTAGTGTGTGACAGGTACGTGCGATTGCGATTGAACGTTAAAACGTTCATCGCATGCACGTCGTTCATTTCTCATGAATTGAACGTCAGATTGTTCATCATACCCGGGGTAGCACACATCGCAGTGTGTGACACCCCGGGAACGATGAACAGATCTTACCTGCATCCTGCGGCTCCCGGCCGGCAATGCGGAAGGAAGGAGGTGGGCGGGATGTTTACGTCCTGCTCATCTTCGCCCCTCCGCTTCTATTGGCCGGCTGCCGCATGACGTTGATGTGACGCCGAACGTCCCTCCCACTCCAGGAAGTGGACGTTCGCCGCCCACATCGAGGTCGTATGGACGGGTAAGTATGTGTGACGGGGGGTTACTCGTTTGTGCGACACGTTCAACAAATTGAACGTACCGCACATACGATGGGGGCGGTTACGATCGCATACGATTTCATATGCAAAATCATAATGTGTAAAGCAGGCTTAAGTGCAAGCCGATTTCTGCTGTCAGTAAAATTCCCCTTTTGATCTATCAGTATGTAATTTTGTTCCCTATATCCATTGCTTACTTCACCTGAAAGGAGGTTGTCAGGATGAAGCCAAAAACCTGCCTCAATATCACGCGGCTTACAGGAGTCTTTTACAGGTGGCCCTGTGAATCTGTTTCAGCAAGTGACAGACACTTTATTTTGCCAGAATGGATTGGGTCAGCAAATTCTTTTATTAATTTTTTTTGTTATTCTGCTAGGAATACTTCTGATGGGGCAAGAGTAATGGAATGTGGCCAAAACATAGTTTCTAGTTATGTATTACCCTGTTTCTCCGAAAATAAGACAGTCTTATTTTTTTTTTGCCCCTCAAAATTTGCTAGGGCTCATTTTTGGGGTAGGGCTTATTCTTGGGGAAACAAGGTTGGGGGTAAGTTTACTTTCCCCCCAAAAGCAGACTTCTCTTTCCAGGAGAATCATACTTATCAGACCCCAGATGTCTGCGTGGCTCCCAGGTCCTCCTGCGATCTTTTGTTAGCGCTCCCAGCAGGTGTGCTCCATGCAGTCCTCCCCTGTTGCTGGCCGACACACTCACATACATCATATGACGTACACACACACTCATACTCATACATCAGATCATATACACACACATACACACACCACATCTGGCAATACCGATTGATTCCGGTCGACAGGGCAAGAAGGGACACAGTGCAGTGGAGCAGAGGACCTGCAGTGGAATGCATCGTTGTGTTCCATCGCAGGTCCTTCATATATTCCACCGCAGGTCCTTGAACTTCATTGCACTGCGTTCCAGGTTCCCATGCTGGTCAGAAGCAATCGGTATCACCGAATGTGGTGAGTGTGTGTGTGCGATCTGATGTATGTATGTATGTGATCTGATTGTGTGTGTGTGCTTGTACAGTATGTGTGTGTGAGCGATCTGATGTGTCTGGGTGTGCGATCAGATTTGTGCTCGGGTGTGCATTCCAGCGCAGGTCCTCCTGTTCGGCGTCTGGTGAGTATGATTCTGGGGTCTTCTCTCTTTTGTCTGCTTTCTATAATGATGTGTCTTGCAGTATCTTTAACTATCTTAGCTGCATGGACACTTCATGATTGAACCGCGACTAGGGCTTATTTTTGAGGTAAGGCTTATATTTAAGCCTTACGCCGAAAATGCTGAAAATTCCTGCTAGGGCTTATTTTTGGCGGCCAGCTTATTTTTGGAACAACATGAATCTGAGGTTTTTATCTGACAGAGGCTAGATTAAAAACAACCGAAGAACAGCCGCACTTTCTGGCTAGTCTCCTGAGCAAAACTAACGGCCCCGTAAAGGCCAAAATCTGTGGTTGGATTAAGAATTGTAGTCTTCGCATGGACCATAATTAGAGATGAGTGAATCCAACCCGTTGAAGTTTGGTTTGGTGGGTTCAGCTGGACTTTTGAAAAAGTTTGGTTTGGAACCCGGACTTGACCTGAGTCCCAATTTAATCACTGATTGGGCAGTTCCGGTCTCCGCCCACATGCGGCCAGCCGTATACAGAACACTTCTGGGGGCGGATGGGCAGAGGTTTACCTTTTTTTTGGTACACACTACATCCAACACTGCAAGCGGCACGCACTTGGCTCAGTACTGAGCGTACCTGAGCACAGCGATGATCACTTGAGTGGTTTGCATACATAACTCCAAATCCAACCTCTGTTTATTTTGTAAAGTTTGTGTTTGGTACAATCAAGAAACATCGAACCTTGGGTTCGCTCATCTCTAACCATTAAATACATCTGCTATATGCTTTTCAGCATGGAGACTTTGGAATTTAAATCTGACATGGAAATGTACTTCAACAAAGTAAGTTTTTTAGGGGGGGGGGGGGTTGGTGGAAATCAGAGAAGTATAACATTTTTTCCTATTTTGTACTCTTCCTATTATCAGTGCTTGTTTAACAAAACTGCACCACGCTCGATTACACACCTTGCATTCTGATTCCAGTTTTACCTGCATTTTTTTTTTCCTGTTCTTCAAAATGCTTCACATGTTATAAGCCAATTATAAAAAGACTTGGTAGTAGAAAATGTTATTCTGGCACACAGGCAACTCAAAAATTAAGGAGTAAGCAATGATGTTCCGTAAGGCGTGAACTATGCTGCACCTGAAGATTTGTATTGCCTTGCAGGTCACTTGAGGTTTTACCCCTTCAGTAGTCAGCATAGAACTGTTCTTGGTAGTTGCTGACCCCATTCATTCTGCTTACTGGTAGTAAGTTGATGTTCTGTGTCGCATACTATATGTTTTATTTGCTTAATGTACTCACACGACTGTGAATAGTACCTGGGGTAGTATAAATCCTTTATTGTTCTTCCTGTGGAATGCCTCATGGAAATGTGTGAAAAATATTGGACTGGGACAGTTATGGTGACAGGTAATGTTTGGCCTTGATTATATAGTATATGTGCTCCCAAATTAGTTGAGGAATGACTATTAAATGTTTCATCAAGACAATGCCAAGACTTTTCCACTAATCCCATCTGGACACTTTTGTTACAGATGTGCCCATAGTGTGAGCCAAAAGTATTTCTACCAATAAGATACCTAGGAAGATTGTGTCTGCTGGAGTGGAATGTTTAGTAGATGAAGGTTTTGACACCTTCAGTATAAAACACGTACAGTGGAACCTTGGATTACGAGCATAATTCGTTCCGGGAGTCTGCTCTTAAACCAAGTGACACTTATATCAAAGCGAATTTTCCCATAGGAAATTATAGAAACGCAAAATTGTGGAAATTCGTTCCACAACCAAAAGATATTTACTGTATTTATACAACTTTATTACAGTAATACAAAATAATGCACTGTATTCATATAAAATTATTACAGTACACTAATACAAAATACTGTACAGTAAAAAAAACAAAAGAAATTAAACTGCACGCTCGCTTACAATAGAATTGTTGGTGTGCGGGACGTACAGTATAGAGAAAAAATTATGTATAAATATGACAACTTTTATTCTAGTAGAATACACAAAACAAAACCACCCCAAATCTATTCTTCCCAAAATAAGGGCAGAACTAAGCCAAATATGGGGCAGGAATACTGCACAGGCAATTGGATTACAGTACAAGCAATGTGCTGCATGTTTAGTAGAAAGAAAGTATACTATGTATCCACAAATGCAAATTGATAGACATGCTACAGTTAGGTCCAGAAATATTTGGACAGTGACACAATTTTCACGAGTTGGGCTCTGCATGCCACCACATTGGATTTGAAATGAAACCTCTACAACAGAATTCAAGTGCAGATTGTAACGTTTAATTTGAAGGTTTGAACAAAAATATCTGATAGAAATTGTAAGCAAGAAACCTGTGGGGAAAAAAAGCGCATAGGGTCTTACCCTGACAAACAGGGGGTGTAATAAAGAGTAATCCTACTCACCTATTAGAGTTGTGAAAGGCACAACTCCTATAATCGCATATGTAGATCAACGGCAGCAGTACCCCGATTGGCAGATAACAGAGAGAGATAGCGGAGATGGGTTTTAAAAACCGCGCCAGAGATCCCAGATGTAAGCTTGATCAATGTACACTTTATTTCAGCATAGGTCTACGCGTTTCAGGGGTCTCAGCCCCCTTCTTCAGGACCAGCAAGCACAAGATACATCAAATAGCACTGTCCGCAGGATTGGTCTGCTCTGAGGCTTGACGGTACGGTGGTGCGCACCACCGTACCGTCAAGCCTCAGAGCAGACCGATCCTGCGGACAGTGCTATTTGATGTATCTTGTGCTTGCTGGTCCTGAAGAAGGGGGCTGAGACCCCTGAAACGCGTAGACCTATGCTGAAATAAAGTGTACATTGATCAAGCTTACATCTGGGATCTCTGGCGCGGTTTTTAAAACCCATCTCCGCTATCTCTCTCTGTTATCTGATAGAAATTGTAGGAATTGTACACATTTCTTTACAAACACTCCACATTTTAGGAGGTCAAAAGTAATTGGACAAATAAACCAAACCCAAACAAAATATTTTTATTTTCAATATTTTGTTGCGAATCCTTTGGAGGAAATCACTGCCTTAAGTCTGGAACCCATGGACATCACCAAATGCTGGGTTTCCTCCTTCTTAATGCTTTGCCAGGCCTTTACAGCCGCAGCCTTCAGGTCTTGCTTGTTTGTGGGTCTTTCCATCTTAAGTCTGGATTTGAGCAAGTGAAATGCATGCTCAATTGGGTTAAGATCTGGTGATTGACTTGGCCATTGCAGAATGTTCCACTTTTTAGCACTCATGAACTCCTGGGTAGCTTTGGCTGTATGCTTGGGGTCATTGTCCATCTGTACTATGAAGCGCCGTCCAATCAACTTTGCGGCATTTGGCTGAATCTGGGCTGAAAGTATATCCCGATACACTTCAGAATTCATCCGGCTACTCTTGTCTGCTGTTATGTCATCAATAAACACAAGTGACCCAGTGCCATTGAAAGCCATGCATGCCCATGCCATCACGTTGCCTCCACCATATTTTACAGAGGATGTGGTGTGCCTTGGATCATGTGCCGTTCCCTTTCTTCTCCATACTTTTTTCTTTCCATCATTCTGGTACAGGTTGATCTTGGTCTCATCTGTCCATAGAATACTTTTACAGAACTGAGCTGGCTTCATGAGGTGTTTTGCAGCAAATTTAACTCTGGCCTGTCTATTTTTGGAATTGATGAATGGTTTGCATCTAGATGTGAACCCTTTGTATTTACTTTCATGGAGTCTTCTCTTTACTGTTGACTTAGAGACAGATACATCTACTTCACTGAGAGTGTTCTGGACTTCAGTTGATGTTGTGAACGGGTTCTTCTTCACCAAAGAAAGTATGCGGCGATCATCCACCACTGTTGTCATCCGTGGACGCCCAGACCTTTTTGAGTTCCCAAGCTCACCAGTCAATTCCTTTTTTCTCAGAATGTACCCGACTGTTGATTTTGCTACTCCAAGCATGTCTGCTATCTCTCTGATGGATTTTTTCTTTTTTTTCAGCCTCAGGATGTTCTGCTTCACCTCAATTGAGAGTTCCTTAGACCGCATGTTGTCTGGTCACAGCAACAGCTTCCAAATGCAAAACCACACACCTGTAATCAACCCCAGACCTTTTAACTACTTCATTGATTACAGGTTAACGAGGGAGACGCCTTCAGAGTTAATTGCAGCCCTTAGAGTCCCTTGTCCAATTACTTTTGGTCCCTTGAAAAAGAGGAGGCTATGCATTACAGATATATGATTCCTAAACCCTTTCTCCGATTTGGATGTGAAAACTCTCATATTGCAGCTGGGAGTGTGCACTTTCAGCCCATATTATATATATAATTGTATTTCTGAACATGTTTTTGTAAACAGCTAAAATAACAAAACTTGTGTCACTGTCCAAATATTTCTGGCCCTGACTGTATATAGTATATACTGTACACAGTACATATGTGAAGAAAGATACCTCCAGAGCAGGTCAGAGCCGGGTGAAAGGGAGCCGGAAGTGTGCACGGTGAGTATTTTCTGTACTGTACGTGAAAAACCGGTAGAGATGTCATCAGTGTTTTCCATCAGTGTGCCATCCATGTTTTTTGGATAAAGAATAAAATTACAAAGCTTCTCCTGTACATTTTTTTTTAATGTTAAACACGTGCAGCACATGGATGTCATCTATGTGCTGCAAGTGTTTTTCACGGACTCATATACTTGTATTGACCAGTGTCATCCATGCTGCCAAGAAAAAACGGATCTGTCTCTGTGTGGTTCACACGGTCCATGTGAAAACATGGACATGTGATGATCACCATAGATTATAATGGTTACATGTGGTATTGGTGAAAAAAAACTGATAACACACATACATGTCAAGGAGGCCTAAAGCAAACTTGAAAGAGGATGTCGAGGATTAGAAAGAGAAAGAAACATGGCTGCTTTATTACAGAAACAGCGCTACTCTTGGCCATGGATTGGGTCTGGTATTGGAACTCAGCCCCATTGAAGTGAACATCTTGTGATATACCAGGACGAAGCTAAAAGGTGCAGCCATTTCCAATGCCCAAGGAACTTTTCACCCAGTTCTTCAGCGGTGTCCCAGCTTGTGGACCTCTACTGGTGTACGAGTTAGAACATCTTAAAAAAAGCAATCTAGGCTGTAATAAAGGCAGCTCTGTGCCCTATCTACTTTTCACTTTTGTAAACCGCAGTAATATGGACATAAATTAAGCAGAAGACTCTATGTAGGAAGTCATGGCAGACAATGTATTAACTTCGGCTGTACCAGTTATTGCCTCTGAAATAATATAAGGAAAATTTGAAAGGAGGTTTTTCTATCACAAAGATATTTTACAGTCTTTTGTAAAGTAAAGGCATAGTTTCCTTCTAAGATGCATAAAATCCTTTTTATTGCCTGCTGCTAACCAGCAAACTTTTCTGTGCGGTCATGTACTGAATACACTCAATATCCCGGGGCACTTAGCTCTTTTCATTACTTCCTTTCATTTTATACCCCACAGTGCAGATCTGTAGAGCAATGAGCAACGTGAGTCCTTTATAGTGGTCCAAAACCATTAGAAAGGTATATTATCTACATTGTTCTCCTCCACCAGATCATTCTTTTCACCTTCCCTGTAATTCTACCATCATTGTGTCATTAAATAAAAAGTTCATTCCTCCTATAATGGATCTGACCGCTCCTGCTAAGATTCAACCTCAAAAGCCACAATTCAATTCAATGCATCCCTGGTTGGATGTCGAAGACATTTCTGGAATTGTAAAGCGCTGCGTAGTATTTATTATGTATACTGTGCAATGGATAGGTACAGTATACTGTATTATTATAAATGTATGCATAGGAAAACCACACACTGCTTCATGGGATTAACTATTTCAAGAGTGTAAATACAGTTATTAACAAACCACAAAACGCGTGGATTAGCTAGTCACTGGTCCCAGCATCCTAAATTCCTAAAATAACCAGTCAAATAAGTAATACCTGTGCTTAGTAATTTTGTGTCACTGTTTAAATTACAGGGATTACATATTTAAAGGGATAAATGGCCAGGATAGGAGTAGTTGAAGCTTCTGCATTACAGCTGTCACACGCTGGTGCTGGCTTAGACTAAAATCCTGAACCCATGCAATCCCTGTCCATACATTTGTGGTGATGACATCCACCAATGTTGTAAATCTATTGAGTAATGTGTGAATTAAGCCAGCTATACTCTTGAAATAGCCAAATGCATATTCACTTGACATATATTGTTTGCTTCCACAATAAACTGCATTTAATTTTTTTTTCAATGGAAAAAGGAATTAAATTGCTACTAGATCCCCCTGTTAGCTGCTTGTCGTCCTGCAGATATAAAGGTCTCAGCATGTTGAAATACTTCTCTCCCTGACATCTGCCATTGCGAGAACTCCAGACAGGTTAGACAATCGAGGAATCCTGCCAAAATCAGCATGTTTTATAGCTAGACTTAAAATGTAACTGACTATATAAATGTTTTTCTATATGACACGCGCTGCGCAGTGCTGCTGATTGGTAGTAGTCCGGTCCTGAAAATACCACTGATCAGTTAAAATACAACATACCAGTCGGAATTCTGCAGCTGTCTACAGGCTCAATAGAAAGTCTATGGGTCCATGCATTCACTCTGTCCATGGACCCAAAGACTTACTATTAAGCCCATAGCTAGCTCTCTGTGTGCTTTAATTCTGACTGATTGCTGGGTGTCTGAGGAGTCAGGACCTAGATCACCACTGATCAGCAGCACTGTGCAGCGCATGTCATATAGAAAAACTTATATACAGTTGTACTCAAAAGTTTACATACCCCGGCAATTTTTTTGCTTTCTTAGCCTTTTTTCAGAGAATATGCATGATAACACAAAATCTTTTTTACCACTCATCGTTAGTGGTTGGGTGAAGCCATTTATTGTTAAACTACTGTGTTTTCTCTATTTAAATCATAATGACAACCAAAAACATCCAAATAACCCTGGTCAAATGTTTACATACCATGGTAATTTTGGCCTGATAACATACACATAAGTTGACACAAATGGGTTTGAATAGCTAATAAAGGTAACATCCGGTGATGTGACCTGTTTGCTTTTAATCAGTGTGTGTGCATAAAAGCTGAGTGAGTTTCTGGGATCCAGACATACTCTTGCATCTTTCATCCAACCACTGACACTTCTGGATTGTGAGTCATGAGGAAAGCAAAAGAATTGTCAACAAATCAAAGGAAAAAGATAGTTAAACTGTATAAAACAGGAAAGGGATACAAAAAGATAGCTAAAGAATTGATAATGCCAGTCATCAGTGTTCAAACTAGGATTAACAAATGGAAAATCAGGGGCGCTGTAAAAATCAAACCAAGATCAGGTAGACCAACAGCAATTTCATCCACAACTGCCAGAGAAATTGTTCAGAATGCAAAGAAAAACCCACAAATAACATCAGGTGAAATACAGGACTCACTGAAAACTATTGGTGTGACTGTTTCAAGATGCATAATAAAGAGGCACTTGAAGAAAAATGGACGGCATGGTCGAGTCGCCAGAAGAAAGCTATTATTGCCCAAATACCACAAAGTATCTCGCCCACAATACGTCAAACAGCCACAGAGACAAGCCTCCAAACTTCTGGAACAAGGTAATTTGGAGTGATAAGACCAAAATCAAACTTGGCCACAACCATAAATGTTACATTTGGAGAAGTGTCAACAAGGCCGATGATGAAAGGAACACCATTCCTACAGTCAAGCATGGAGGTGGATCATTGATGATGTGGGGATGTGTGAGCTACAATAGACAGAAAATTTGGTCAAAGTTGAAAGAAAGGTCAATGCAGCATGTTGTCAGCAAAATACTGGAGGCAAATATGCACTCATCAGCTCAGACGCTACGCATGGGACATACTTGGCCATCTCAGTCTCCTCACCTCAATATAATTGAGCCACTCTGGGGAGAACTCAAGTGCGCAGTTCATTCAAGAAAGCCCAGGAATTTAAAGGAACTGGAGGCTTATTGCCAAAAAGAATGGAGGCAGCATCACTATCTCAGAAAATAAAGAGCCTCATCCAGAAATACCACAAAAGACGTCAAGCTGTCGTTGATGTTAGTGGGGGCAATACACAGCATTAAGAACTGAGGTATGTGAACTTTTGATCAAGTCATGTGGATATTTTTAGTTGTCATTATGGTTTAAAAAGAGAAAACACAGTACAGTGGTACCTCGCATAACGAGTAACCCTCTTAACGAGAATTTCGCTTAACAAGCAAAGCTTTCTGTAAATTTGTAACCCGCTTTACGAGAAAGCTTTGCTGGACGAGCGAAATTCTCACTGCACACACTTCCGGTTTGTCCATCCACCACACTCTGACCCGCACTTGCAGTCCACACAAACACACACATGCACGCACAAACACACACACGCATGCACGCACATACAGTACATCCCGGGTACATCGCAACGTCCTCGCGGCAAACTACAAGACCCAGGAGGTCTGTGATGGAACGGAAGGTAAGGTGAGCATATAATATAACATAATATGTTTACCTTTGATTTCATCGCCGGCCTCCTGGGTGCTGTAGTTCGCCGCTGCGCTCCAGTCCACGCTGTGTTTCTGCATCCATAGCGACGAGGGAGGAACTTCCTGTCACCGCTAATGAAAGGCAGAGCGCTGGCCAATCAGAGGCAAGCGGCTCTGCCTTTGACGTCAGCGCTCTGGCCGGGAACTTCCTGCCTCGTCGTTATGGTAACGCATTACACAGCCCGGCCCCGTACCAGAGAACAGCAAGTCCCAGCAGACCGGCGATGGAACGGAAGGTAAGGTGAGCATATAATATGTGTGTGTGCATGCGTGCATGTGTGTTTGTGTGTGTTTGTGTGTGTTTGTGCATGTGTGGAATGATAGAATAGGGGACCAGGATGGGACATTTTAGAAGTTGTGGAACGGATCGTCAGCATTGCAATGATTTCCTATGGGAAACCTTGCTCTGCTGAACGAGTACCTTGATTAACAAGCACAGTCCCAGAACAGATTGTTCTCGTTAAGCAAGGTACCATGGTAGTTTGACAATAAATGGCTTCACCCAAATACTAACCATGAGTGAAAAACAAGATTTTGTGTTATCATTCATATTCTCTGAAAAAAGGCCAAGAGAGCCGGAGTATTTAAATGTTTGAGCACAACTGTATACACATATTATATATATATATATATATATATATATATATATATATATATATACATACACAGTACAGACCCAAAGATTGGACACACCTCCTCATTCAAAGAGTTTTCTTTATTTTCATGACTCTGAAAATTGTAGATTCACATCGAAGGCATCAAAACTATGAATTAACACATGTGGAATGAAATACTTAACAAAAAAAGTGTGAAACAACTGAAACTATGTCTTATATTCTAGGTTCTTCAAAGTAGCCACCTTTTGCTTTGATTACTGCTTTGCACACTCTTGGCATTCTCTTGATGAGCTTCAAGAGGTAGTCACCGGAAATGGTCTTCCAACAGTCTTGAAAGAGTTCCCAGAGATGCTTAGCACTTGGCTCTTTTGCCTTCACTCTGCAGTCCAGCTCACCCCCAAACCATCTCGATTGGGTTCAGGTCTGATGACTGTGGAGGCCAGGTCATCTGGCATAGCACCCCATCACTCTCCTTCTTAGTCAAATAGCACTTACACAGTCTGGAGGTGTGTTTGGGGTCATTGTCCTGTTGAAAAATAAATGATGGTCCATCTAAACGCAAACTGGATGGAATAGCATGCCGCTGCAAGATGCTGTGGTAGCAATGCTGGTTCAGTATGCCTTCAATTTTAAATAAATCCCCAACAGTGTCACCAGCAAAGCACCCCCACACCATCACACCTCCTCCTCCATGCTTCACGGTGGGGACCAGGCATGTAGAATACATCCGTTCACCTTTTCTGTGTCGCACACAGACACGTTGGTTGGATCCAAAGATCTCAAATTTGGACTCATCAGACCAAAGCACAGATTTCCACTGGTCTAATGTCCATCCCTTGTGTTCTTTAGCCCAAACAAGTCTCTTCTCCTTGTTGCCTGTCCTTAGCAGTGGTTTCCTAGCAGCTATTTTACCATGAAGGCCTGCTGCACAAAGTCTCTTCTTAACAGTTGTTCTAGAGATGTGTCTGCTGCTAGAACTCTTTGTGGCATTGACCTGGTCTCTAATGTGTGCTGCTGTTAACCTGCGATTTCTGGGACACTTTCAAAGTTTTCCCAATTTTTCGGACTGACTGACCTTCATTTCTTAAATTAATGATGGCCACTCATTTTTCTTTACTTAGCTGCTTTTTTCTTGCTATAATACAAATTCTAATAGTCTATTCAGTAGGACTATCAGCTGTGTATCCACCAGACTTCTGCACAACACAACTGATGGTCCCACTCCCAACCCCATTTATAAAGCAAGAAATCCCACTTATTAAACCTGACAGGGCACACCTGTGAAGTGAAAACCATTTCTGGTGACTACCTCTTGAAGCTCATCAAGAGAATGCCAAGAGTGTGCAAAGCAGTAATCAAAGCAAAAGGTGGCTACTTTGAAGAACCTAGAATATAAGACATATTTTCAGTTGTTTCACATATGTGTTAATTCATAAATTTGATGCCTTCAATGTGAATCTACAATTTTCAGAGTCATGAAAATAAAGAAAAACTCTTTGAATGAGAAGGTGTGTCCAAACCTTTGGTCTGTACTGTGTGTGTGTGTATATATATATATATATATATATATATATATAAAATGTATAAATATATATATATATATATATATATATAGTGACTCCACTTCAAAACTCTAACCATGACCTACAAAGCCATCCACAACCTGTCTCCTCCTTACATCTCTGACCTAGTATCCCGGTACTCACCTGCACGTAACCTTCGATCCTCACAAGATCTCCTTCTCTGCTCCCCTCTCATCTCCTCTTCCCACCATCGCATCCAAGATTTCTCCCGTGCCTCCCCCATACTCTGGAATGCTCTGCCACAACACATCAGACTCTCGCCTTCCTTGACAAGCTTCAAAAGGAACCTGAAGACCCACCTCTTCCGACAAGCCTACAACCTGCCGTAACCCTCAGTCTGATGCAGCGCCGCACAATCAGCTCTACCCTCACCTACTGTATCCTCACCTATCCCTTGTAGACTGTGAGCCCTCGCGGGCAGGGACCTCTATCCTCCTGTACCTGTGTGTGTCTTGTATTGTTTATGATTATTGTACTTGCCCTATTATATATACCCCTTTCACATGTAAAGCGCCATGGAATTGATGGCGCTATAATAATAATAATAATAATAATTATATATATATATATATATATATATATATGTATATATATTGAGCGCTGCCCAGTTTTATAAAAATCAGCTTCTCTACATGTCTGGCAGTCATTCTGTCGCGGGCGGAGGGGACGCGCTCGCCACGCTCGCGTCCGGGGCTTCAGCTGCTGTTGCTCGGTGGCTCGAGCGGTGGACCGGACCCGGGGACTCGAGCAGCGCTCCTCACCCGTGAGTGACAAGGGGTGGTTTTGGTTAGGGAGAGTGTTCGTGACGCCACCCATGGGACGTGGTGATGATGGCACCACCGCTGCTGGTGACGGGGATCCCGGGAGAGATGGTAGGGTGCAGCTAGGATATTGTCCCCTCCAAGGGTAGGGGTTTGGTGATCCAGGGGCCCGGTGGTGTAACGGGGAGGCCGAATGGCTGGGATGTAGGGACTGCGCGGCGCGGTGCCGGACGGCACTGGTGTGCTCACTCAGACAATCACTGACAGAGTCTCTGGTAAACCGAAACGGCCGGATGGACGGGTCCTGCAGCTGGCTGCAGTGTTGTTGTTGTGCTCTCCCCAGACGGCTGATGGTGGCTGTCTTTCCCTGCACCTGTGAAGATGTTCTTGACTCCTGTGGTTGCCCACTTGTAGTCCGCTCCCCGGCGTATAGGTGCCGTAGGAGCCTGTTTTCCCTGCAGGCACTGGCCCTTATATCTCTAGCCTGTGGCGGTGGCTGTATATCCTCTCTGGGTGGACTGTTGCCTTCAATCGGGACTTGGTTGTTAGGAAACCCCTGGGGTTCCTGTCACATTCGGATTTGACTATTGACGGCGGCTCCAAGCCTGGTCGGGGTCCGATGGCCCTGCCTGTGTGCTTAGCTTCACTCTGTTCCCCAGTCCGGTACCGGCGGGCCGACGCCCGACACCGGTCCTTACGGCTCTGCAGAGTTCCACCAACTCCTGCAGATGGCCACCACTATCTGCCAACATTGCTGTCAGTGCCTGGGCTCCAACCCAGACACTTGCAGTTCGTGTCCTCCTACTTTCACCTCCAAGACTAAACTACACTTTTCCCGCCTCCAGGCCTGTGAACTCCTCGGTGGGTGGGGCCAACCGCCTGGCTCCACCCCACCTGGTGTGGACTTCAGACCCTGGAGGGAGGCAACAAGGGTTTTTGATTGACTGTTGTTGCTGCCTAGGGTAGGGGGTGTGTGTGTTGGTATGTATGTGACTACCTGGCTAGTCCAGGGTGTCACAATTCCATTCCAGTGTCAGTTGAATTCCCACCAGAGTACTCCTCATTCTACTTAATGTGCTTCTGATTAGGTGATTACCTGAACCAAATCTTATTTAACGGGGGAAAGTATAAAAAACACTGCTGTGGTCTTCACAATCCTCTTACAATAGGACAAGCTAGGTGGCAAAACAAGTGCTGGTAATATCCCAAAAGTAATAGGAATGAAAAAATAACTTTTAAGCATGCCAAAGGAGTTGAAAAGAACAGTCTTGAGTGAGGAAAATAAATGCTCAATTCTGGCTTTACCAGCAGAGGGATTCAGTGAGCGTCATTTTGCCTCCATTCTTAAAATTTCCAAAACGCCAGTCCATTACAACAAGGTCAAGCAGCAGACACTAGGGACAACAAAGCTACAGACCGGCAGAGGGCGAAAGCGACTCTCCACTGACTGGGATGACCGTCATCTTATTTGAATGTCACTCAGAAACTGGAGGATGACATCAAGTGACCTACTAAAGGAATGGCAAATGGCAGCTGGGGTGAAGTGCACAGCAAGTACAGTTCATAACAGGCTCCTAGACACAGGGCACAAGTCATGTAAAGCTAGAAAAAAGCCTTTCATCAATGAGAAGCAAAGGAGAGCCAGGCTGAAGTTTGCCAAAGACCACAAGGATTGGACCATAGCGTACTGGAGTAAAGTAATCTTCCCTGATGAGTCCAATTTTCAGCTTTGCCCAACACCTGGTAGTCTAATGGTTAGACTGAGACCTGGAGAGGCGTACAGACCACAGTGTCTTGCACCCACTGTGAAATTTGGTGGAGGATTGGGGATGATCTGGGAATGCTTCAGCAAGACTGGAATTGGGCAGATTAAACTTTGCGAAGGACGTATGAATCAAGCTAAATACAAGGTTTTCCTGGAAAATCAGTTGCTTCCTTCTGCTGCGGCAATGTTCCCCAACTCTGAGAACTCTGAGAACTGTTTTTTTCCAGCAGGACAATGTGCCATGCCACATGGCTAGGTCAATCAATGTGGGGCTGAAGGACCACCACATCAAAACCCTGTCATGGCCAGCCCAATCTCCAGACCTGAACCCCATTGAAAACTTCTGGAATGTAATCAAGAGGAAGATGGATAGTCACAAGCCATCAAACACATCAAACAAAGAAGAATAGCTAACATTTCTGCATCTGAAGTGGCATAAGGTCACCCAAAAGCAGTGTGAAAGATTGGTGGAAAGCATGCCTGGGACTTTTACTATCACAGCGCTCCTGTGATGTGATCACGAAGTGCCAATGGGTTGTCATGACAGCATGGGGTCAGCTGGTGAACCCTAGTTGCTGTCATGACAAAAAGTTTTAAAAAATATTCAACACCCCTCAAAAAGCTAATAGTTCAAATCACCTTCCTTTTGCCCCAGTGAAAATAAAACAGTAATAATAATCTAAAAAAAACAACAAAAAACACCTATTTGGTATCGCTGTGTTCAGGAATGCTGAATCTATCAAGATATAAAATAAATTAATCTGATCGGCAAATGGCTTGGCAAGAAAAAAATCAAAATGCCAGAATTATGATTTTTTTGGTCCCACAACATTGCATTAAAATGCAACAACAGTAAATCAAAACATCATATCTACCCAAAAATTGTATAATTAACCCCTTAAGGACGAAGCCAGTTTTGTACTTAATGCCAAGGCCATTTTTTGTAATTTTGACCAGTGTCACTTTATAAGGTTATAACTCTGGAACGCTTCAATGGATCCTGGTGATTCTGAGATTGTTTTTTCGTGACATATTGGGCTTCATGTTAGAGGTAAATTTAGGATGATTTTTTTTATTTTATTTGTGAAAAATCTGAAATTTGACAAAAAAATTTAAAATTTTGCAATTTTCAAATTTTAATTTTTATGCCCATAAACCAGAGAGTTATTTCACACAAACTAGTTAATAAATAACATGTCTCACATGTCTACTTTAGATCAGCGCAATTTTTTGGGGTTAGGAAGTTAGAAGGGTTCAAAGTTCATCAGCAATTTCCCATTTTTTCAACAAAATTTACAAAACCATTTTTTTAGGGACCACATCACATTTGAAGTGACTTTGAGAGGCCTGGGTGACAGAAAATACCCAAAAGTGACACCATTCTAAAATCTTCACCCCTCAAGGTACTCAAAGTCACATCAAAGAAGTTTATTAACCCTTCAGGTGCTTCACAGGAACTAAAGTAATGTGGATTGAAAAAAAAAAAAAAATTAACATTTTAAATAAAAATGTTGCTTTAGCACTAATTTTCTTACTTTTCAAGAGGTAACACCAAAAATTGGACCTCACACTTTGTTACCCACTTTCTTATGAGTGCGCCGATACCCCACATGTTGGCAGAAACTTTTGTTTGGGCAAATGGGAGGGCTTGGAACGAAAGGAGCAATATTTGAATTTTGGAAAGCAAATTTGGCTGAAACAGATTGCGGGCACCATGTTGCATTTACAGATCCCCTAAAGTACCTAAACAGCAGAAACCCCCCTCAAGTGACCCTGTTTTGGAAACTAGACCCCTTAAGGCTTCTATCTAGGGGTATAGTGAGCATTTTGGACCCACAGGTACTTCACAGATTTTGATAACGTTATGTTGTCATATTGAAAATTGTCATTTGTTTCTCAAAAATGTTGCTTTAGCATCAATTTTCTCACTTTTTCAAGAGGTAATTCCAAAAATTTGACCCAAACGTTTGTTTCCCACTTTTTTATGAGCGCGGTGATACCTCACATGTGGTCTAAAACCTTTATTTGGACAAATGGGAGGGCTTGGAACGAAAGGAGCAATATTAGAATTTTGGAAAGGAAATTTGGCTGAAAAAGATTGCGAGCACCATGTCGCATTTGGAGGACCCCTAAGGTACGTAAACAGCAAAAAAAAACACAAGTGACCCCATATTGGAAACTAGGACTTTCAAGGAATTTATCTAGATGTTTGGTGAGTACCCTGAACCCCCAGGTGCTTCACAGAAGTTTATGACGTTGAGTCATGAAAATAAAAAAATAAAATTTTACCACAAAATTGTTACTTCAGCCAGGTAGCTTTTTTTCACAAGGGTAACAGGAAAAAAAATCACCATGAAATTTATTGTGCAATTTCTCCTGAGTTTGGTGATATTTTATATGTGGTGGAAATCAACTGTTTGGGCAAACGGCAGGGCTCGGAAGGGAAGGAGTGCCATTTGACTGCAAAATTGTCTGGAATCAATAGCGGACGCCATGTTGCATTAGGAGAGCCCCTGAGGTGCCTAAACAGTGGAGGTCCCCCACAAGTGACCCCATTCTGGAAAATAGACCCCTCAAGGAATTTATCTAGATGTTTGGTGAGTACCCTGAACCCCCCGGGTGCTTCACAGAAGTTTATAATGTTGAGCTGTGAAAATAAAATAAATACATTTTTACCACAAACTTGTTACTTCAACCAGATAGCTTTTTTTTTTTAACAAGAGTAAAAGGAAAAAAATCAGCATAAAATTTATTGTGCAATTTCTCCTGAGTATGCTGATACCTTATGTGTGGTGGAAATCAACTGTTTGGGTGCACAGCAGGCTCGGAAGGGAAAAAGTGCCATTTGAATGAACAATTGGCTGGAATAATTAGCGGACGCTATGTCGCATTTGGAAAGCCCCTAAGGTGCCTAAACAGTGGAGGTCCCCCACAAGTGACCCCATTCTGGAAACAAGACCCCTCAAGGCTTTTATCTAGGTGTATATTGAGAATTTTGAATCCACGAATACTTCACAGAATTTGAGAAGCTTAGGTTGCCATATTGAAAATTTTCATTTTTTTCACAAAAATGTTGATTTAGCATCACATTTCTCACTTTTTTCAAGAGGCAACAACAAAACGTGGACTTCACAGGTTGTTATCCAATTTTTTGTGAGTGCAGGGATACCCCACATGTGGCCAAAACCCTCTGTTGGAAAAGTTGAAATAAATTGCACGCACCATGTCACATTATCAGGGCCTCTTGTGTACCTATACAGTGCTGGCCAAAAGTATTGGCACCCCTGCAATTCTGTCAGATAATACTCAGTTTATTCTTTAAAATGATTGCAATCATAAATTCTTTGGTATTATTAACTTCATTTAATTTGTCTTCAATGAAAAAAAATAAAAAAAATTGTCATAAAGCCAAATTGGATATAATTCCACACCAAACATAAAAAAGGGGGTGGACAAAAGTATTGGCACTGTTTGAAAAATCATGTGCTGCTTCTCTAATTTGTGTAATTAACAGCACCTGTAACTTACCTGTGGCACCTAACAGGTGTTGGCAATAACTAAATCACACTTGCAGCCAATTGACTCAACCTCTGTCTTGTGTCCTTGTGTGTACCACATTGAGCATGGAGAAAAGAAAGAAGACCAAACAACTGTCTGAGGACTTCAGAATCCAAATTGTGAGGAAGCATGAGCAATCTCAAGGCTACAAGTCCATCTCCAAAGACCTGAAAGTTCCTGTGTCTACGGTGCGCAGTGTCATCAAGAAGTTTAAAGTCCATGGCACTGTGGCTAACCTCCCTAGATGTGGAAGGAAAAGAAAAATTGACAAGAGATTTCAACACAAGATTGTGCGGATGGTGGATAAAGAACCTCGACTAACATCCAACAAGTTCAAGCTACCCTGCAGTCCGAGGGTACAACAGTGTCAACCCGTACTATCCGTCGGCGTCTGAATGAAAAGGGACTGTGGAGAGATCTCAAAATGGCAGTTTGGAGAAGGCCCCCTTCAAATCTCAGGGACCTGGAGCAGTTTGCCAAAGAAGACTGGTCTAAAATTCCAGCAGAGCATTGTAAGAAACTCATTGATGGTTACCGGAAGCGATTGTTCACAGTTATTTTGGCTAAAGGTTGTGCAACCACGTATTAGGCTAAGGGTGAAAATACTTTTGGCTGGCCCATTTTTGGAGTTTTGTGTGAAATGATCAATGATTTGATTTTTGTTTCATTCTCTTTTGTGTTTTTTCATTGCAAGCAAAATAATAGAAGTTAATATTACCAAAGAATTTGTGATTGCAATCATTTTCAAGAAGAAATTGAGTATTATCTGACAGATTTGCAGGGGTGCCAATACTTTTGGCCAGCACTGTATATCAGAAACCCCCCACAAGTGAACCCATTTTGGAAACTGGACCCCTCAAGGATTTTTTTCAGGAGTTTAGTAAGCATTTTGAATCCACAGGTACTTCACAAAAATGTTGCTGTAGCAACAATATTCTCACTGTTAGGCTATGTGGCCATGATCCAGCGACACGGCGTCTAGTACACAGTGTCAGCCTTCCTGCAGAGATGTGAGTGTTGTCCACGGGAGAACGCAGCTGCCCATGCCCACGATTTGGGTTCAGGCTGTTGTGAACTTTAGCTGTATTCTACCTGCAGAGAACACTCTCGTCTCCGCAGCATAAATTGACTTGCTGAGGCTCGGGAAGCTGCACCACAGGTCAGTGTATGCTGCGGAGAAAAGAAGCACAATGGGCATGGGATTTCTAAAAATCCTTCCACTGTGCTTCTACTACACAACGCAGCGTTATGGATGCAGGGAAACACTCTGCGCCCAAAACGCTGCAAACACTGATTGTGGGCACATAGCCTAAAATGCTACAATGGATGAATGGATAAATGTCAAACATATATATAACGTCCCACTCCCTGCATATTCTAAGCTGGCCCCCTTTAGTGCCTTTCATGTGGTACTAAAGGGTGCCTAGCCTTGTATTTAGCCCAAAAAAAAATAATAAATAAATGACGTGTGGTCCCCCCTATTTTTGATAGCCAGCTAGTGTAAAGCAGACAGCTGTAGCCTGCAAACCACAGATGACATCTTCATCTTGTCTGGTGATCAATTTGGAGGGCACCCCAGGCTGTTTTTTTTTTTTAAATATTTATAAATAAATAATTAAAAAACAAACAAACGTGGGGTCCCCCCAAATTAGATCACCAGCCAAGGAGAAGCTGACAGCTGGGGTCTGGTATTCTCAGGGTGGGAAGAGCCATGGTTATTGGACTCTTCCTAGCCTAAAAATAGCAGGCCGCAACCGCCCCAGAAGTGGCGCATCCATTAGATGCGCCAATCCTGGCGCTTCGCTCCAACTCATCCCGTTGCCCTGGTGCGGTGGCAAACGGGGTAATATATGGGGTTGATACCAGATGTGTAATGTCACCTGGCATCAAGCCCAGTAGTTAGTGATGTCATGGTGTCTATCAGATACCCGACACAACTAATTGACAGTAATAAAAAAAAATTGACAAAAAAAAACATTATTTGAAAAAACACTCCCAAGTATTCCCTCTTTCACCAATTTATTGAAAGGAAAAAAAAATCGGGTCCGCTGTAATCCATTTTGGAAGTCCCACGACGATTCTGGACCTTCTAGAATATGGGGGCACGCTCAGGGAACGTATCCCCCATTTTCTAGGAGTGCAGACCCTCCATTTGAGGAGAGTGAGTGCAAAAAATCTGCACCTACCCTCCCCGGGTCACAGCAGCAGAGTCCGTGCAGCCAGCACAGCTCTCACTGAACACAGGAAGCTGGCTGTCAGCTGCTCTGCACATGTGACCAACGTGCATTCTGAAGGAGGAGGGATCGCGGGGGATGAAGGCTGTAAAAGGTACGGGGTACACCGGGGAACACCGGGGGGTATAGGGGGTGACCTGGCAGGGCTTGGGGAGCAGTTTTTTGTCGCATGTGTCATGGCACATGCGACAGAAATCAGAGGAAAAGGGTAAATGCGGCCAGTGCGCTTCTGTGCGCGTGGCCATCTTGGATTTTCGGGAGGGGGTTGGGGGTCGCGAGGGGGGGCACTTTGGCGACACCGGGGGACCCCGGAGGGGACCGGGGAGGACATTTGTCTCCCATCTGACATGTTTGATCATGCCAGATGAGAGATAAATCATTTTTTACCGGCGCTGTCATTTACTGTAACGTGATCATCGGTATACGGTGTAAAGCGGTGATCACGTGAGCGGGGACCGGAAAAACCGGCCCGACTCATGATCTCCAGGGTCTCAGATACCCCCGGTAGCTGAAATCCCGGAGGTTTTCTGACTCTGGAGGGCGCTTTACCCTTTTTTCCTACTGCCGGAAAAAAGCGGTGGATCGGAAGAAGTACTCTTAATTACCGCCGTTAAAAGGTGTATCGGCGGTCGTTAAGAAGTTAAAACGCCAGCTGAAAAGCGTCAACTCAAAATATTTAAAAACGTGGACACAAAAAATAAGCTCTCACACAGCCCCAGAACCCTAAGAATGAGAACTACGGGTCTCAGAAATTAGTGACAAAAGCGTTACTCTTTTTTGTTTACATACGTCTGAATTTTTTTTCACCACTTAGATAAAAGTATAATTATACATTTTTGGTATCTACAAACTCGTACTGACCTGGGGAATCATATTGACAGGTCAGTATTACCATACAGTGAACAAGGTAAATAAAAAAAAACAAACAAATAATCGTGCAATTGCACTTTTTTTTTGCAATTTCACAGCACTTGGATTTTTTTTTCCCATTTTCCAGGACAATATGGGGCAGAATGAATGGTGTCATTCAAAAGTGCTACTGGTCCCATAAAAAAAACAAGCCTTCAGATGGCTATATTGATGGAAAAATAAAAAAATTATGGCCTTTGGCATGCTGCGCTCTGCAAGACCCAGGACACTGATGAGTGGTGACGTCAGGAACATCACCCCTTATCACTCATCACACACAAGAAGGATGATAACTATAAATATGGAAATAAAATACAGTGGAACCTCGCTTAACGAGTAACAGAGTTAACGAAAATTTCGCTTAACAAGCAAAGCTTTGTGTAAATTTGTAACTCGGTTTACGAGAGCAAAGTACTCACCGCACACACTTCCGGTTCCGTACATCCACCGCGCTCTAACCCGCACTTGCAGTCCACACAAACACACACAAGCATGCAGAAACACACACAAACACACACGCATGCACACACATTCAGTATTATGCTCACCTTACCTTCCGTTCCACCACCGGCTTCATGGTTCTTGTAGTCCGCCGGTACATCGCGACGTCCTCGCGGCAAACTACAAGACCCAGGACGCCGGCGATGGAACGGAAGGTAAGGTGAGCATAATATGTGTACCTTCAGTTCCATCGCCGGTCTCCTGGGTCCTGTAGTTCGCCGCTCCAGGCTGTGCATCGGCAACGAGACAGGAACTTCCGCTGTCACCGCTACGCAAAGGCAGCGCGCTGGCCAATCAGGAGGAGACCTGCCTTTGACGTCAGCGCTCTGGCAGCGGAAGTTCCTCCCTCGTCGTTATGGTAACCTGATACACAGCCCGTACTAGCGAACAACAAGTCCCAGGAGACCGGCGATGGAACGGAAGGTACGGTGAGCATAATATGTGCGTGTGCGTGCATGATTGTGTGTGTTTGTGTTAGTTTGTGTGTGTTTGTATGTGTTTGTGCGTGTTTGTAGATGTGTGGAATGGCACAATAGGGGACCAGGATGGGACATTTATCAAATTGTGGAAGGAATTGTCTGCATTGCAATGATATTGCAATGATATCCTATGGTAAATCGTGCTTTGCTGAAGGAGTAACTTGGTTAACACTCCCAGAACGGATTATTCTCGTTAACCAAGGTTCCAATGTAAATACATTGTATCTCATTATATTAATAGAATGCACTTTCCCTTTAAATTAACTGCCGCATAAATCATCATGGCATGTGCCGCTGCCATCAACCAATAGCATTGCAGGATTTGAACTTAAAGAAAGAAAAAAAACGTCAGTTGGTGCCAGTCTGTGAATGCTCTATTAGAGATAGGACAGGCTCCTTATTGATCTCAAAAGAGACATTTATTGGATTATTACCTGCGGATTCAGAGAAAACCCTCTACCTGCAGATTCAGAGACAGCCCTCTACCTGCGGCTCTAGTTTCCAGGAAGAAGAGGAAGAATGGCGATGAGGAAGCGGAAAAGAGAACTGATGGCCCTCTATGAAGCGGAGTGGTAAGTAGATGAGATAACATCCCTCCAGTCGTCATTATACTCCATAAACTTACACCAGTAATCCATAGTGGACATTCCAATCACCACTACACATATTATATACAATTTACAGCACAAAACTAATATCAGATCCCTCATGAAGATAACCCCCATCAGGGGAAAAGTGCTGGACTGCTGGTGAGGAGACACTCACACTCACTGTATATTGTGGATAGAACAGATCACTGTGCAGTTGGAGAAGTAGTAGCCGCTATTTGTGTACCATGGCAGTTCAGATACAAATATAAAAATCATTGTGCATCACAAATAGCGCATCAAGTGTCATGTTGGTGGCTGCTACATTTGTAAAGACCCAATCTTGACTGATCAGACAACACAAACTGTTATCAATGTGCAACACTGTTCAAAAGACCCCATGAAATAAAAGTGCAAGTGTGAATGAGCCCAAGATATATAGAAATCAATAGGAAATTCCCACTCAGCCATAGATACAGAGAAAGGGATGGTCCATAGATTTTTATTACGGTCCTAATAGCTCAGAAATATATGGGGCCTTAGTACGGCTGTGTGTATGACACCTAATACTAATATATCCATCTCTTCTATCACAGCTCACAGTCTACCATCTAGTAAGATCACAAGAGGAAGAAGACCACGGACGAGGACATCCCGCAGCCTGAAGAGCGGGCAGCTTTCTTCATACTCCTTGGTAATACCCATTGCACCTTCTAAGGATTCCAGACAGAAAATATTCGACTATGTGACATATAGGGAATAGTGTTCTCTCTCCTAGATACAGTATTCAGGACCTGTCTCTATGTGATAAGCAGGGTCATGAATAGGTTTTATGATAAACATGAAAGATATGTTAATAATGAATCCTGCAGCTTACACCACATCCTATTGACTTACTATAGTCGCAATGAGGCTTTTATTGGTTCCTTCCCCTGTAGAGTATTATAGCTCAGTAGACTATGATATTCTGCTGCCAGGAAAGATGGACACCTAAAACCATAGAAATAAATGGCAGTAATATCATAGCCCCAATAATGAGGTCAATGTTCTTCAGGAAAACTCCTCTTCACTCTCCAGATCCGATCACTTTCCTGCTCTGGGCTCTGTGGCTTATTACAATATGGTATCTCATAAGGGTTGGATAGTGTGTCCGCTTATTGGATTTTAAAGGGGTTGTTCAATATTTAAATACTGATGGTCTATAGGAAAATTCTTCAATATCTGATCAGTGAGTGTCGGATGTCAATTCCCCACCGATCAGATAATGATGACCTATCCCGAGGATATGCCCTCATTAATTCAGTGCTCTACAATAGCTTTAATTTAAGACTGTTATTATTATTTGCATTAAGTAGTTAATAATGAAATAACCTTATTTCTATCATTTTTGTAGAAGAATACATCAAGTGCTTTCTAGCCAGGGACAGCTGCCTTCAGATTTCTGACAAGGTATTATTGTAGTGAGGGATAGAAAGACATCCAGAGAAGATCCATCATAGTGAAATGAAGGCTTATTCTTATTTACCAGAGAACAGATATTACAGAACAGAGGAATATACTGTTCATCTGTACATGTAATGTATAATACTGTATATACCCTCTAACTGGTTCTCACCCCTCTAGTATCTCCTCGCCATGGTCTTCACCTTCTTCAGAAGAGCTGGTCTGTGCACTGCGGAGTACAGAATGTTCTTTTTTTCCAGCTCTGTGAGTCTTTTATTATTACACCTTTATGTATGTGCAAATTTGTATGTTTTTTATTGTGAAAACCAAACAGCTCTTCTATTCACTGAGCTAAATACATGATAATTGCATTTGCTGCTTTTTATTTTTCTGTGTTTTCCTCTGAAATGTTTAATAATTTTTTGGGTGTAATTTTTCTTCTGTTAAGGTTTTTAGCCAACCAGTTTGAAGAGGACGTGCCATATCACCGGGAGATCTACCGCTGGGCCTTTGGGTTGACGATGGCTATGAAGAAGGATCGGCTCCTGTGCTTACGAGACGTGTTACTCACCAGGATGGGATTTCGCGCTTGGGTGGATCGGGCCACCTGTGATTTGGTAAGTAATATAAAGCAAGAATACTTTAAAGCTGATCTGTAACCAGATATCACAATATAAACAGCATATATACACTAGTGAAGCCGCAGCTTACCTCATGAAATGTTTGTTTTAATATCAAGCAGGAAAACTCTAATAAGGAATTGTACAACAATTCTGACATGGATTTTCAAAGTTATTACACTAGGCTCATCAGGTCTAAAATACATGTAAATTGGATTATGAAATATGATGACAGATTCCCTTTATGCATTGATTCTAATGACTTCTTTCATTCTAGATCATGGCACAAGACACTGACCATAGGGCGTGGAAGAGAGACAGGAACGTCCATCACAGCTGGGCAGTACGTTGGTTCAGGAGGGATACTGCCCTATCCTGGTCTTTGTGTACCACCCTTCCATCCAAGAGGGAAGAGGCGAAGAACATCCAGTGCCGGACAGACAAAGAGGAGGAACCCGAAACAGCAGATTCCTAACCATCTCTGGTAAGTGTAATATTGCTGTGGGAAAAGGGTTTCATAAGATAAATGTATAGTGTAGATCTATAACAGACCGATCTATAAGTGATCATTTATTCTGGATGAATGTAGATAAAATGAATATTCTTCCTGAAATGTGAATAATGGTGAATTATCTATCAGTACATCTGTAAAGTAAAATGCACTGTCTTACCCTTAGTAATGAGAAGGTCATATACAAGGACTTGATAAGATTGATTTGTGATTATATTTTCATCTAATAATTCTCTCTGACATTTAGATGTTCTGCTGCCAGGATGGAGAACATATCGGCCGGATGGGGAGCAAAGCTGCTGGACCTAGAAGGAGGAGAACATCAAGAAGACGGGTGAAGAACTGGAAAAGGTAGAAATATCCTTAATAGCTACATCACAGTACACATTCACTACACACACACATTATATATACTGTACAGACGTACACACACACACACACACACATTATATATACTGTACAGACGTACACACACACACACACACATTATATATACTGCACAGACACACACACACAGTATATATCCTGTACAGACACACCATATACTGTACACACTATATATATTGTACACACGCACATATATATACTGTACACACTCACTATATACTGTAACACCACACACACTATATACTGTACACACACGCTATATACAGTACACACACTATATACTGCACACACATACACAAACTATATACTGTACACACACAATATATTCTGTACACAGGAACTATATACTGCACACACGCTATATACTGTACACACACACACTCTATACTGTACACACACTATACTGTACGCACACTCTATACTGTACGCACACTCTATACTGTACGCACACTATATACTGTACACAGCAAACAAACAATATACTGCACACACGTACACTATATACTGTACACACATATACTGTACACACACTCTATATACTATATACTTTGATAGAGGTAGCCTCCCTTAGTATGCCCGGAGGAAGGACAGTACAGCGTCCATGGTTTCCCTACAAGTTTCCTCCACTGGGGTTTTTCCTGTCGTGAGTGCTGCTGTACACTCTTCATGAGTGATAGAAGGTATCCACCACATACAAAAATATTTAATAAACTTTACATTTTTTTAAACTCCACATTAAGTAGCAGAGTCTTTTTTTGTACTTTTATGTGTAAATGTAAACTCAATTCTTAAATGAGAGACTTGGTTAATCTATGGCTGCTGGATCAGATAGCTGTGAACCTCCTACTTTTTGTAGTGTCCATGGCGCCCCTAGTGATTAATAGGCCTCCTCCATGTTCTGCATGTAATGCAATGATGTTTTGGGGTCTACTAATCAGAAGAGGCTCCAGTTATGTTGCAGATAGTAGGAGGTTCACAGTGCTCTGGTCCGGCTGTCACAGATTAACGACATGGATGGTGAACCAGGATCCTGCAAATGTATTGATTCAACCCTAAATACCATCCTTAATCCATTCTCTTATGGGAACAAAGAGAAAGGAAGATGTTAATTAAATATAAAAAGAACCACGGATATCTTCTATTTCTCAGACGAAATATATGAAATGGATTCCAAATTGGCCCCAGTAGACCAATCACATTTGAGGCAGAGTGTTCCCACCTTCAGACTTGTCATTATATGAATGGTTGTTTAGAGCTATGTTTGGGGAGCAGGAATCACATAATTAAAGAGTGTCTTCCAGCACAAAATTACAGTATTTACTTGGGCCAGTACTGTGTCAGCCATAGCTGTGTGTATACTCACATTTCCAAGTGGGCATTTGCCAGTGACAAGACCAGGGTACCGAAGGAGAGGCAGGTTTGTTTTAGTTCTTATCTTTTCAAGGTTAGTATACAGTAAATGTCTCAGAAATGATGGAGTCAAAGATAATTTCCCTGGACTTCAGTAGCCAATAGAGGTGATTGAATCTTTTGAAGTTCTAATTCGGCAGCTTTAGCAATTATTTTCCCAAGTACAATTTGCAGTGAATAAATTTGCTGAGGACTACTTGGAATTTATCCAACCTTATTCAATCTCTTCTACACAAAGACAATCATAGTGATTTCAAAGTGACCTCCTTATACAGTATATGGGTATGAGTAAAAATATGGTATCCATTCTTCATAGCTCTGTCCCTGATTCATTGCGACTTTAGTTTGTACACCTGTCTAAATGAGGGGCATCCAAGAATCAAATGTGCCAAATTTATTAAGATAGGCATCTTACATTGGCATGCATCTCTCCAGATATGTTACACCAGTCAGCATAACAAACGCTACCATGTTTCATGAATTTCTTGGGTTGCCATAGCCAAACTCTCTCCTATCTCTGCTCCACTCCAACCACTGGCTGGCCGAATTTGGCGTTAAAGTATGAAAAATCACAAAATGTTTGCACAACTTCACGTTGCAACTTTTCAGATTGTTTTACTCGTTTTAAATCAGGGTCTATCTGATCAGTTCATTTGGACATTTTTGGCTTTTTCTCTTGCTAAGCTGTGAGTGATGACTTCCTCTTACTAATCAGATTCACCCTAAAATGGTTGCTGCGCTGAATTCTCAGCATCTGGCTTTTATACATGCTATCATAGGATGCGCTGTACTGTGTGATAGTTGCAAGTAAATATGATGAGCGTATCACTTCATGCAACCCAGGTCCATGGTCTAGGGCTTTGCTCTCTGGCTGTGGACAGAAGCTGTATGACATTTCAGAGTTTTCAGGTTCCACGATGATGATTGATTTGCTGACCTTGTGCAACATTATCAATGTGGTGAAAATCAGCAACTATGCCTGGGATCCTGGAGCATAAAGAAATTTGTGCAGCTCCTGCCCTTGGGCAGAGAGCACTGACCTGAACCATGGAAAGAGGTTGCACAAAGCGATTTGCTCACCTATAGTTTCAAGGAGTTATTGGGAAGCGTGCCTGGTCATGCCCAAGGTCATGTAAGTTACACAGGTTGAAAAAAAGATCTAAGTTCATCAAGTTCAACCTTTCTAGATTCTAAGTAAGTATAAATGAAATTTAAATAAGTGTAAGTGCAAGTATAGTGTAAATAAGCAACAAAAATATACTGAACAAATATACAATGTTAGGTGTTTCCAATAATAAACAAAAAAAAATAAAAAAAAATAATTATCTGAAAACTATATGCAAGACAAACAGGATACATAGATGGTACATACAATATATGGAACCACAAACAGGCGTGACCCGGCAATAAATCAGATGGAATTTGAAGAAAGTCTGTAAAAAACACCCACGTTGACCTATGGAGACCAAGAAGAAGGACATGGAATTGATAAATACATGTCAGAACAGATAAATAGAAGAAAAGACTGACTGGAACACCTATATGTCTGAATTAGGTGCTAGCTTAAAAATACATGACTATAATAAAGATAATAAGCTGCACACTAACCACTATAAAAATATAAACATGAAAAATGGTACAGCAGTACTGCTCTAGGGATACTATGAACAATGAAAAATACATTTAGCTATCTGGAAAAAATGAAATACACGAAAAATGGTATTGCAAAACTGCTATGAATATTTGAAAATAGTAGAGATGTTTAGCAAATGTATTAATCAATGCAAATGAGCCCGAAAACCAACGACAAGGTAATCTCTAATTTTTCAGGAACTAACCTTAATGCCTCTATGTGCTATTAAAAATCTGCAAGTATGGGCAGACAGGCTCCAGGCTATATAGGATCATGAATAGAGTCTGGTAATAGGGCGGGGTTCTGGGTTCTCTGTCAGAAGAAACTGCATGCTAATCAGAAAAAAGACTAACTGGAACACCTATATGTGTGAATTAGGTGCTAGCCTGAAAATACATGACTATAATAAAGATGCTAACATCTCTACTATTTTCAAATAATCATATAAGTTTTGCAATATCATTTTTCATGTATTTCATTTTTTCCAGATAGCTAAATGTATTTTTCATTGTTCATAGTATCCCTATTGCAGTAATGCGTTACCATTTTTCATGTTTATATTTTTAGAGTGGTTAGTGTGCAGCTTATTATCTTTATTATAGTCATGTATTTTTAAGCTAGCACCTAATTCACACATATAGCTGTTCCAGTCAGTCTTTTTTCTAATTACCATGCAGTTTCTTCTGACTGAGAACCCAGAACCTTGCCCTATTACCAGACTCTATTCATGATCCTATATAGCCAGGAGCCTGTCTGCCCATACTTGCAGATTTTTAATAGCACAGAGAGAGGCATTAAGGTTAGCTTCCCGAAACTTTAGAGATTACCTTGTCGTTGGTTTCAGGCTCATTTGCATTGATCAATACATTTACTAAACATCTCTACTATTTTCAAATATTCATAGCAGTTTTGCAATACCATTTTTCATGTATTTCATTTTTTCCAGATAGCTAAATGTATTTTTCATTGTTTATAGTATCCCTATAGCAGTAATGCCTTACCATTTTTCATGGTTATATTTTTTAGAACAGATAAAAATACCAGAAAAAATATATTAAAACACAATTAAATATAATAAAAAGCCCATCATAAATATAAGCACACTAATACAATTTGCTATAATCAAGTTCTCATATGGGAAGGAAAGGCGCAAAACTGTTATAATCATTTAGTTCATGTGGAGCCAAAGCATTCAGTTTCTAGATTCAAATCGATTCACGTTTCCAATTCCCACCTCTTACTCCAATCAAAATTCTATCTATGCCCTTAGCAAAGAAAGAAGTACTAACATATTCATGATAGAGTTTGAAGTGACGTGGAATCGAGTTAAGCTTTGTCACATCTACTTCCTGTCTGACATTCTCAATGTCCAGTACGTGTTCCCGTGTGCCACCTAAGTTCACAGGACGTCATACCAATAATAACCAATCCGCAAGGACATGTGGTGTGGTAGACAACTGCTCTTGTAGTGCAGCTGCTGTAATGAGTGATATTATATGTTTTTGTATGTCTAGAATCACTAAAAATCCTACTAGTTGTAATGTTAGCACATGCCACACAATTCCCACATGGGCTGCACATCCATTTGGTTCCTTTAGTTCCCAAAAAATGTTTTCCTGGTGATTCCTCATTATGGTAGCTCTGTACCAATTTGTCCTGAAGGTTTTTTTTTATCTTCAATATGTCACTGATGGATATTGATTGATATGTTCTGAAAGAGTTTTGTCTAACATAAGGATCGACCAATGTTTCTGGAGAATTTTCATAAATTCATTGATCCGAGAATTATAATCAAGAATACACTATACCTTAGATGGATGTTGCCTCCCAGGTCTCTTCTGCCTCAGTAAATCCAGTCTCTTACTTAAGGAGGCTCTTGTGTACACTTCACAAATGGTCTTCTTATTATACCCTCTGTCAATAAAACAGGTACACAAATGCTCTGCTTGGTTCTCAAATGCATTGTCAAGGGAACAAATATGTCTGGCACGTAGAAACTGTCCTACTGGAATATTCCTAATCATGTGACTAGGATGTTGAGATGAAGCGTGTAGGACCACATTGACCGCAGTACTTTTACGAAATAAATCCGTTTCAATAAATCCCTGTTCATCAACGTGAACAAAAATATACAAGAAGTCAACCTTGTTCTTACTGCTTTAATTTGTTAATTTGATGTTCATGCCATTATTATTTAATTCCTTAAAAATGCTCCTGTACCGTTTCCCTGCCAACTCATGATCACGTCATCGATGTATCTTCCGCAAAAATTGACCTTGTTGCGGCGACCTATTCAGCAAATAGTCGCGAAGCCGAATATTTGAGGTATTCGATCATCCCTAATAATATTGCATGGGGTTTATTTATTGCTGAATCCCAAGTAATTTATTATTATTATTATAACTTCCCAATTGTTTCAAACATTTAAATATCACCGGATGGTGTATGAGAGTCTGAAATGTGATTGTGTCAGCAGTGCAGTAGGACCCTGTGAGTTCTGCCTGCCTACACTGATCAGCAGGGTTTTGGGTCAGAGACCCTGTAGATGCAAGAGTTACCTCAGAGAAAGTGTGCTGAGCCCGGGCTGCCTGAGAGAGAGAGTTGTGTGACTGCGGGCTAAAATCAGTCTGAAAAGAGAAAGATATCAGAGAGACTGTTGGAGACTATTTTTTTTTCATTATCTTTTCCTCACAAAAGAACCAGGAGCTGTGCTGAAGAAATTGGACCTTGTTGCGTGAGAGAAAGGAGCTCCAATTTCCTGAGGGGGGGGTTGTTCTCTGGACCGAGGAAGCCGGTGTTCTGTCTGAGGATTACTACAGAGCTGTGGGCCTGAGACTGTTCTGTTCTGTGTGGAGTAGTTGGCTAATATCGACTAAGGCGGGCTTTACACGCTGCGAGCGCGAGCGCGATAGCACCCGCCCCCGTCGCACAGGCGATATGTGGTGATTGGTGCCGTAGCAAACATTATTGCTACGGTAGCTTCACACGCACATACCTGCTCAGCGACGTCACTGTGACCGCCGAACAATCCCTTCTTCAAGGGGGAGGTGCGTTCGGCATCACAGCGACATCACTGCAACGTCACTAAGCAGCCGGCCAATAGAAGCGGAGGGGTGGAGATGAGTGGGACATAACATCCCGCCCACCTTCTCCCTTCCGCATTGGCAGTGGACGCAGGTAAGGGGATGTTTGTCGTTCCTGCGGTTTCACACACAGTGATGTGTGGTGCTGCAGGAACGACAAACAACATCGTACCGGTAGCAGCAGCGATATTATGAAAAGGAGCGACGTGTCACCGATCAACGATTTTTGACGTTTTTGTGATCGGTGATTGTCGCTCCTAGGGTTTACACGCTGCGATGTCGGTAACGGTGCCGGATGTGCATCACTAATGATGTGACGCCGACGATATATCGTTACCAATGTTGCAACGTGTAAAGCCCGCCTAAGTCCGGGGTCCCTGAGTGGCAGGACCGGGGTGAAGACATCCTCAGAGCAAGAAGAAGATTTTTGTGTTTCCTTTTTCTTCTTTCTTTGGAATTATATACAGCGGACTCGGACCACAGGCCTGTGTGAAACTTCCTTTGAAGTTAACGGCACCATAGTTTTAAGATACCCGGGTATCCCTTTGTTCAGTGTAAAACCAATGTTGGTAAAATTTAAGGCTTTATTATTAGTGGTGATAAGTTATACTCAGTGCGCCATCTCAAAGGTTCCCTCAGAGTGCCCCCATTGGATTTACACCTCTTGCCTTTACAGTTAATTGTTTTTCTTTGTTCAACCTGGTGAGTAGGTAAATTTATTCCCGGTTCCTGAGGTAATATACATAACCCGGGAACTCTGGGATCGGAGCATTGATTCCAGCTAAAGGCTGAGTGTGTTAATTCCACTTTTGTGGTGCTTTGAGGGGTTCTTAAGTCAATCATTATTTATTCTGAGTCATACTCTAATTCTCAACCCAGTAAAGTAACCCTTGTTTATTTCTGCCTCTGTCTCGGTTTGTGACCCACTGGATTCTCTTCAGACCTAGGGTCATTACATTTACTTGGCGTAGTTGGCAGGATCCAGTGTCTGTCATGGACGGAGGCGGGGAAAGAAATGACCCTGCCGCATCAGCAACCTCCATGCTGGGTGCAGCTCCCCTGGCAGCCGCGGCGAATGAGGGAGGGTATGTGCCGGTAGGAGCTTTACTCCAGCACATGCCGAGATATGACGGCATAACATGGCATTACAGGATTGGGCTGAGAGGGTCCAGAGTATCATGCGGATGTGTAACCTGGCTCCTGCGTTACGAGCAGAGCTGGCATTAAATGCGTTAGAAGGTGATGCTAGGCGAATGGTAGTGGTACGCCCTGAGGCTGAAAGAAATACGCTAGAGAAAATTTTGGAACTGTTAGAGGGGAGCTTGGGAGGACGGGCCCGTGTAACCCGGCCTCGATCCATGTTCTTTAATCACCCTCAAAAAGAAAGTGAGACTCTGATGCAGTACTCTAATACCCTGCAGGAGATATTGAACGAGGTGCAGCGACTAGACTCAGGGGCCATGGGGGCGTTTCCGGAGGTAGACCGCCTCCTCTGGGATCAATTCATCACAGGGTTAGCCCATAGGCTCCTTCGAGACAAAATGTTGGAGATAGGCCCGGGCTACACCAGAAATATCCTTCTGGCAGACCTACCGGGCCGCGGTGGAAAGGGAGGAAGAGTCTGCCCTGGTGGTCGAGCGGTATGTGGACAGCACACAGACAGAGGGAGGCTGAGCGTCCATGGCAGGAGGAGAGGGGCTGGTAGATATTGTACAAGCTCTGTGTTCTGAATTGAGAGAGTTAAAGCTAGAGGCGTCTTCACGCCCTCCGGCTGATCGATGTGTGGCGAATTCTAAATCCTCAAGGTAGAGACTACACATACTATTCCCCACCACACAATACATATAGCAGGATAGACCTCTTTTTGGTGAGACATGGGGCTCTAGCTTGGAACCCAAATGCAGACATAGGGGAAATTCTCTGGTCCGACCACGCCCCAATTTACTTATCCCTACAAGTTCCATCCTTTCCCCAACGCTCGTGGACATGGCGGCTAAACAATAATCTACTTAAGGACAATCTTTAGAAAAAAACCAAGGAGAAAATTGTAGAAAAAATACCCTGACTATAAATAAATAAATTGCAAGTGCTTAATAAACAGGGTACTTAGTATATACATTTTTGCAAAAAGGTAAGAAGCTGTCTCACCTCGTCACGGTGTACCCATCTGAGACAGTCCCTAACCTACTAAAGTTAAAAACATATTCTGTACCTGACTTGTGTCATGTCAAAACTTCAATATGGATGGTAAAGTGGTTAGCTGGGTCCCAGATTAAATACACAGCAAAAAGTGAGAAGCAGGTAATTGTTCAGCCTCAGTATCAGGAGGGCTGCACCCCCAACTTGCATTAAAGCAAGATAACAGACAAAAAACACCAAAAAACTGAGCTGTGACAAATGTTCAATAAACATGCAACATTAAAAGCATGTTGCATGTTTATTGAACATTTGTCACAGCTCAGTTTTTTGGTGTTTTTTGTCTGTTATCTTGCTTTAATGCAAGTTGGGGGTGCAGCCCTCCTGATACTGAGGCTGAACAATTACCTGCTTCTCACTTTTTGCTGTGTATTTAATCTGGGACCCAGCTAACCACTTTACCATCCATATTGAAGTTTTGACATGACACAAGTCAGGTACAGAATATGTTTTGAACTTTAGTAGGTTAGGGACTGTCTCAGATGGGTACACCGTGACGAGGTGAGACAGCTTCTTACCTTTTTGCAAAAATGTATATACTAAGTACCCTGTTTATTAAGCACTTGCAATTTATTTATTTATAGTCAGGGTATTTTTTCTACAATTTTCTCCTTGTTTTTTTTCTAGTCTTGAGGCTGCAATTCACATGCTTTTAATGTTGCATGTTTATTGAACATTTGTCACAGCTCAGTTTTTTGGTGTTTTTTGTCTGTTATCTTGCTTTAATGCAAGTTGGGGGTGCAGCCCTCCTGATACTGAGGCTGAACAATTACCTGCTTCTCACTTTTTGCTGTGTATTTAATCTGGGACCCAGCTAACCACTTTACCATCCATATTGAAGTTTTGACATGACACAAGTCAGGTACAGAATATGTTTTTAACTTTAGTAGGTTAGGGACTGTCTCAGATGGGTACACCGTGACGAGGTGAGACAGCTTCTTACCTTTTTGCAAAAATGTATATACTAAGTACCCTGTTTATTAAGCACTTGCAATTTATTTATTTATAGTCAGGGTATTTTTTCTACAATTTTCTCCTTGTTTTTTTCTAGTCTTGAGGCTACAATTCACATGCTTTTAATGTTGCATGTTTATTGAACATTTGTCACAGCTCAGTTTTTTGGTGTTTTTTGTCTGTTATCTTGCTTTAATGCAAGTTGGGGGTGCAGCCCTCCTGATACTGAGGCTGAACAATTACCTGCTTCTCACTTTTTGCTGTGTATTTAATCTGGGACCCAGCTAGCCACTTTACCATCCATATTGAAGTTTTGACATGACACAAGTCAGGTACAGAATATGTTTTTAACTTTAGTAGGTTAGGGACTGTCTCAGATGGGTACACCGTGACGAGGTGAGACAGCTTCTTACCTTTTTGCAAAAATGTATATACTAAGTACCCTGTTTATTAAGCACTTGCAATTTATTTATTTATAGTCAGGGTATTTTTTCTACAATTTTCTCCTTGGTTTTTTTCTAGTCTTGAGGCTGCAATTCACATGCTTTTAATGTTGCATGTTTATTGAACATTTGTCACAGCTCAGTTTTTTTGGTGTTTTTTGTCTGTTATCTTCCTTTAATGCAAGTTGGGGGTGCAGCCCTCCTGATACTGAGGCTGAACAATTACCTGCTTCTCACTTTTTGCTGTGTATTTAATCTGGGACCCAGCTAACCACTTTACCATCCATATTGAAGTTTTGACATGACACAAGTCAGGTACAGAATATGTTTTTAACTTTAGTAGGTTAGGGACTGTCTCAGATGGGTACACCGTGACGAGGTGAGACAGCTTCTTACCTTTTTGCAAAAATGTATATACTAAGTACCCTGTTTATTAAGCACTTGCAATTTATTTATTTATAGTCAGGGTATTTTTTCTACAATTTTCTCCTTGTTTTTTTTCTAGTCTTGAGGCTGCAATTCACATGCTTTTAATGTTGCATGTTTATTGAACATTTGTCACAGCTCAGTTTTTTGGTGTTTTAAGGACAATCTTTGCCTAGAGGAGTTGAAAACCTCAATTGACTCCTTTACGCAAATCCACAGCTCTGACCCGACTTCTTTGTCTACCCAATGGGAAGCACTGAAATGTGTCCTACATGAAGTACTAATCAAACATGGCTCCAGGATTAAAAAAGAAAAGACGAAGGAGGTGGAGGAGCTGTAGACACAAATCCACGAACTGGAACATTTGCACAATTTAACACGTACCTCGACGGTCCTGGCTGAATTAGTCCTTAAACGGACAACTCCTAGAGACCTATTGGATCAGAAATACTCCTGACACAGAGAGAGACTCCGAGGCTATTATTACACATCCTCTGACAAATGTGGCTGCCCTCTAGCACGACTCTTACACCCTCGGGCCAACACATCTTACATTCCCTGTATCACTACTAGATGCAACAAAAAATCCCACGACCCGACAGAAGTACTGGAAGTCTTCCGGTCTTATTATGAAGACCTTTATAACATCAAAGGGCAGTACTCGGAGTTACAGCCTGCGGTTTTGGCAGGAAAAATTGAGAGATATGTGCAGGAGACGGCCTTACCCCCCTTGGATAATCTTGTTGTGGAGGCATTAGAGGGAGATATATTGGAATCTGAAATTTGTAATGCAATACAAAATACACCCTCAGGAAAGTCCCCAGGCCCAGACGGGTTTACCCCGGCCTTTTATAAAATATTCAAAGACCAATTAGCCCAGATTATGACCAAAACGTTCAACTCAATCGACGGAGAGACACGGTTAACACCACAATCCCTGGAGGCCCATATTAGCGTGATCCCCAAGCCGGGGAAGGATCCATCACTAGCTTCGAACTACAGACCCATATCTTTACTGAATATAGATCTTAAGCTCTATTCCAAGTTACTATCCGACATACTGGCCCCATTATTGCCCTCCGTTATTAACTCGGACCAGGTAGGGTTCATTAAGGGCCGTGAGGCAAGAGATAATACAATCAAAACTCTATCCCTTATTGCTAGGGCCAAGAAATAATCAATTCCAATGGGGCTTCTGAGTATTGATGCAGAGAAGGCCTTCGATAGGGTCCACTGGGGCTTTCTAAGGGCAGCTCTGGAGCAATTGGGTTTGGGACCCCGGTTCCTACAGAAAATTAATGCTCTGTATGATAATCCATCAACCAGGGTAAGAATTAATGGGACATTATCTTCCTCCATTGCGGTGAGAAACGGGACTAGACAGGGCTGCCCCTTGTCCCCATCTTATACGTGGTGGTCATGGAACACTTAGCCAACGCACTTAGGGAAAACATAGACGTTAAGGGGCTTCAGGTCGGTGGTAAACACCATAAAATTGCATTGTACGCAGATAATCTGCTAATATACGTCTCCCAACTCCATACTTCGTGCCCAGCCATAATGAAAGAGTTTGAAAGATTCAGCCTCCTTAGTAACTTTAAGGTTAACGTTACAAAGTCCGAAGCATTAAATATCTCCCTGTCACAGGATGAAGTTACAAGGGCGATAAACAACTTCCCATTTAAATGGCGACCTTCCACCATCAAATACTTGGGCATCAATATACCAACAGATATCTCTAGGCTCTACACGCTCAATCACCTACCACTGCTGGAGAGTACAATCAAAAACTTTAAATCTTATGGGGGGCTAAAACTATCATGGATGGGCAGGATGAATGTTATAAAAATGGACATCCTGCCACGTTTTCTATATTATTTTCAGACTATCCCCATTTCCCCTCCCTCCAGTTTTTTCCGTAGTCTTCAATCTGCCACCATTCGATTTGTGTGGGGTAGGCTGAAGCTTTCCACGGAGCTCACCAATTTGCATAAAGCTGTGACTAAAACATGGTGGAATATTAAAACTCTAGAGGAATATCTCAAAATGGGGTTTGCACCGAGGGGCTTGAGGGTGCAGATTTTTCCCGCATGGGAACCTGACGCTGGATTTAAGGGGGTTTGGGAAGCCGGCCTTTTGAAGTGCTCAGATATCATTTTGAATATGTTAATTGAGCATGATAAAACCTTACTGAGTACGATTAAGGATAAAATCAGGGCTTGTGAAACCAAACTGAGAACTTTTGATCTGAATAACCAGGTTCTTCCCTTTCAACAAAAACTTAAAGAGTCCATTGATAGATACGAGAAGGACATCATCAGGGGTAAAAAACAGAAATTTCTTAGGGACAAAAAGGACTTTGAAAGTGGTGCAGCATTTCGTTGGTCACATCATGGCAATCAGAGGTTTCGCAGGGCTGTCACGATGGGACAAACTGCACATAATGTCACGACCAGGGAGTTATCTTCCAGTGATTTTTTGTCGTCGGACGTCAGCGACAGGGAAGGCCCACCAGACGAGGGAGACGTAAACCCGCCAAGCACAACAGGGAGGTCGGTATATCAGACCCGTGGGAGACAAGGGCCCCCAACAACCAACAGAACCACAAGGAACAGGAAGAGGTGGTGAAGGAGATTGACCATGGTTCCAGGGATCTGGAGCAGGACTCACAAGGTAACTTACAAATAATAAATCTAACTGAATATCCTTTATCTGAGATTGAAGTGAGTCTTCTTTCTAAAGGTCTCTCCTTTTCACCCACCAAGGCATTGGACAAATTTGAGCTCACGAAGGATGTGTATCTATTCTGCAGGCAAATGGTGTTCAAACTGATGTATCATCAGCCTGGGGTCATCGACACCTTGCCTGCGGAGGATAGGCAGGTATTTCGAGACCTTATGGAACTTTTGGAAGAGGGCGATTCCTTCGGAGGTAAGAAACTGCCATTTCCATCTAGGCTTCCCTCTCAGGCCACACCCTCATTTTCCTTGTTTCCGGCAATCCAGATTTTCTTTGAAGCCATGTGCCGTGATATACAGGCCCTTAAGGTGATACCATTCCAACAAAACAACCTTAATAAGGCTGAACAAAGGGCTTTGTCTAATCTGAGAAAAAACAACTCATTCATTATCCGTGAAGCGGATAAGGGCGGCAACGTGGTGTTGTGGCCCGTTGAATTATATCTGAAAGAGGCCCACAGACAGTTGGGCAATCGAATCAATTATGCAATTCTTCCATCAGATCCCACTGATGCCTTTAAGGTGAAATTGGACAAACTTCTTGTACGTGCCTTTGATCTTGGTATAATTTCAAAACGTGAGAGGGATTTTCTCACCACACGCCACCCTACAACGCCGACGTTCTATATGCTCCCAAAGGTACACAAGTCTTTGGTGGACCCTCCGGGGAGGCCCATAGTATCCGGCATAGGGGGCATATATGAACGTCCGTGTATTTATGTGGACTTTTATTTGCAGCCATATGTCCTTACTTTGGATTCATACGTCCGAGATTCGTCGCACTTGATCACCCAACTCGAACAGGTGGAGGTACAGGCTGGTACACTCTTGGTCACCATGGACATCGAGTCGCTATACACGTGCATTGAACACGATTTGGGAATTCAAGCGGTCACCTACTTTCTGGATCGTCGCTCTACAGGTGATAGAAAACACGATTCGTTTCTTCTTGAACTGTTACATTTTGTTTTACAAAATAGTTTTTTCGTGTTCGATCGTGTTTTCTATAAACAAGCGTCTGGGACCGCGATGGGTGCCCGCTGTGCCCCCTCCTACGCCAACCTGTTTTTGGGTTGGTGGGAGGAGACACAGGTGGCGCCCATCGCTTTGTTCCAGAGGCACGTGTCAAACTGGTTTAGATACATCGACGATGTTCTCTTTCTCTGGACAGGTGACCGTGCGTCTTGTGAAGATTTTATTGCCCAGCTGAATGAGAACCCGTGGCACATCCGACTTTCTGCAAGTATGTCAACAACAATGGTGGAATTCCTTGATTTGAGGGTTATGTTGGAGAATAACCATATTACAACATCCCTGTTCCGGAAACAGACGGCTACCAACAGTGTGTTACATTATTCCTCTTTTCATCCGAGACATGTGCGAGACGGGATACCCAAGGGGCAGTTTTTGCGAGTACGCCGCAATTGTACTGATGTCACCACCTTCAGGAATGAGGCACAAGATTTGACCACGCGATTTATCAAGAGAGGATACCCACGCAAGGTTGTTTCTAAAGCCTTCCAACACTCAGCCAACACTCCACGGTCCGACACGTTTCGGGGCAGACTGAGAACTGAGATGGGTACTATAAACCTGGTGACCACATATAACAACCATTGGGATAAGGTACGACAGGTTCTTACAAAAAATTGGAATATCCTCCTTAGTGAGCCCAGGTTGACTCCATTTATCAGCGCCCATCCCAAATTGACCGCAAAACGTGCGATGAATTTGAAGGATATGCTTTCTTCTAGCCATTTTAAGAGACCCACTATTCCTTTGGGTCGGGGACACAAACTTGTTGGGTCTTTCCCGTGTGGGGACTGCACCATTTGCCCTTTTCTTGTTGCTGACAGTTGTGTTCGCATTGGTGTTTTTCCAGGAACCATCACCACCAAATTTTACTCAAACTGTCGAAGTAGGAATGTTGTGTATCTCCTGATTTGCGAGTGTCCAAAACTTTATGTCGGACAGACCACACAGGAGCTTCGCCGCAGGATCCAGCACCATTTCTCTGACATCGGTCGAGCACAAAAAGACCAAGCTCAAGGTAAGCCCATTTCCTCTGTGGCTAAACACTTCCTTGACTCACATGGTTGCTCGTTTCGCAAGGTCCAGATCCTGGTATTGGATCATGTTCAAATGAACATCAGGGGGGGTAGGGTATCTGACGAATTATTGAGAAGGGAAGCGAGATGGATATACCAACTTCAGAGTCTCTCCCCCCAGGGATTGAATGAGGAACTTTTGTTCACCGGCTTCTACAAGAAGTAAATGCTTGGCCTGCACCAATTACATGGGATATTCCCAGTTGGATGTGGCATCCCATTCACTTGGGGATTTGTGAGAGCCTCATCACATTTACACCAGTATTTTTGGTGGGTCTGGCCTTCCACCCCTTTCTCTCGCCCCCCCCTCTCCCCCCCCACTCTTCCCCCTCCCCCCCCCCCTCCCCCCTCTTCCCACCTCCCCACTCTTTGGTGTGGATACAATCTTGATTATGTATTTACCTTTTTAACATTCCAGGGTTCTGACCATGTGGGCTTGGCTCCATTTGCCCTGAACAGGGTCTGTTGACTACAGCTCGTGAAGAATTTATGTACACACAAATAATCACTTTTGGACGTCCGTTCCTTGATGTCCAGTGACGTGCAGACTGGAGTCCGTCCTTCTGGGCTCTTCCTTCTTTCTTGGTCTTTGGAGCTGTGGGATTACCCGAACTATGATCTGAAGCGTTCTTTTGTCTACCTTTCGGTGATGGATACATTCAAGTTGCTGACCACTTCTGGAAGACCCGCCTCAATGGGACTCTGCCATTTATTTGGACATTATCTCTACCTGGCAATCCCCCTTTTTTTGGACACTTATATATCATGTGAACATGCTATACCTGTATGGGTGACCAGAACACACCCTTTTGCTTGCTCAGTTTGGTCTCATGACCTGCTTGTAATTCCGAGGCGTTTTCTGGCTAGCCCCCTTGTAGGTTACCAACCCTCTAGTGGGGCTTTCTGTATTAATAATTTGGTCTTCTTGGTTCCCTTATGGTCCTTCATATGCATATTACCTACTTCATGTACTCAGACTATGTGCTTGTGTCATCCAAGCACACAGGTCTATTTTTGTGCTAATCTGGGATGGGGGTTCGTGTACCTGTACTGTTTTCTGTTATGTCCTCTGAACAAAGACTTTTTTCTGTGACAAATTCATACAATGGCTGTGTGGTTTCCCTGTAGGCCCGTATTTTGGGCAACAGAGTCCTCTATGCTAGTATGCATTTACATAGCGCATGGGCATTAAGTGGTGAGATAAATATTTTTCGGGAACAGTATCCATATTCAATCTTTATTGGATGTATGCGTGTGGTTCTGTGCGCACAGATTGTGAATGCTTGAGTTCTTGTTATTCAGTTATACTGGCCTTAATGGGCTGTGCTGCCCACTGAGATCATTTCTCTGCTTTTGAATGGGACATTGCTGATGTCTCGGCGCATGCGCGATGAGAAGCACTGTTTTTGGCATGGTGTCATATAGACACGTGATGCAGGCCACAAGTGTTTGTGCGTGACATATCAGCATTGTGTGTGCATAACATAGGTACCCGTATGATGGATTAACACTCAATGTTACTCTAGTGGTAACTTGAGTATTACCTCTGTGCTGTCAGGTTTTTTTAATCCCTGCACTTGAAATGTCCCTTCGGGGATCTCTTACTGAAACTGCGCACGCGCAGATTCATGTGGATTTCCGTATATACAAAGTGACTTGCGTTATTCATCTAGCACATATGTACTACCTGTTTCGCATGCATAGTGTACAATATATATGTCTTTTGTATACCTATTTCACTATACTAAGGGATTGCTAATCGTGCTTGTGGCGCTGATATCACTGCGCCTGCGTTCGGGCTGTGACGTTTGCCTGCAAAAAGGGACCACATGATTTGATCACATGATTCACAATGGCGGTGCCTATCGGCGTCTTCAGGTTGCATAGCGACCTGGCATTGGAGCTTGCAATTGGGCTGTGACGCTTGTCTGCAAAAAAAAACAAAAAAAAAAACAAAAAGGGTACCACATGATTTGATCACATGACTCACAATGGCGGCGCCCATCGGCATCTTCAGGTTGCATAGCGACCTCTCCCTCCTCCTCCTTGCCCATGCTGGTAAGCAATCTTCTTTGATTATAATGGCTATTTAAGACATACCTACCATAGTGTGCCTCACTTTCCCCTGAGGAAGCTACAACTCCTTGTAGCGATACGCGTGGGGTTTCCACCCCACCCTTCTCATGATATTTGCTTTGCCATTTACCCCGTGCAGGACCCCTGGGTATGTGATTTGCCTTATACTGGTTCCAGACATTTGTTTTCAGGGCAGATTATTTTCATGCGGCTTTGAGGTATTTGTATGCAGCAATTGTCCTTCTGCCTGCTATTGTCTCATTTAGCATGCCGTGTTCACTGCCTGTTATTGATTGAACAAGGTTTTTTTGGCTATCACACTTACTCTGACTTATTATGTGGGGTTTCTCTTTGGCTTGCTGAGAGGGTGGGGTGTATTTTGGTGGCTCATATTATTGGCACCAAATGTATGTACAAGCTTTTTTGCTTTTTTAATTGTTTTTAATGAACATCTGTGTGTTTGTATGTCCTTTTTGATTAATAAAATGATATTATATGGTCATTTCTGGTGATCCCACTTGTTGCACATTTTCTTTTTCTCTTGTGTACCATAAGGGTAGGCTGAAGCCTAGGATTAACCTCCGCACCCTGACCCTTCCTAGGGTATGTGGTGGAGCTGGTCTCCCCAATTTTAGGGGTTACATGCATGCTGCGGCCCTATCCCGCCTGGTGGACTGGCACTCTAACAAGGACTCTAAGCAGTGGATACAGGTAGAGCAGGAGGGATTGGGGATACCACTAAGACATCTCCCATGGCTGCCCATCACTGACCTCCCGGAAGTGGGTCCATACTCAGACTTCACCAAAGATACTCTTAGGGTTTGGCACACAATATCCAATAAGATATCTCCTACACAACACATCGGTCCCCTCACACCTTTATTCTCCACTCCATCGTTCCGCCCAGGATATAAACAAAGAGGCTTTTTCGGCTGAAGGGCAGAGGAAGACACCCGACTGGGGAACATTCTAATCGATGGCAAGTTACCTACCTTTCAATTACTTCAAGCTCAGCGCCCGGGAGGGGGAATGAAATGGTTGGAGTTTTTCCAGCTGCAGGCCCTTATATCCGCGCTGGGGTCCAATGGCCGAGTCCGAGACACCTGTAATGCCTTTGAAGAATTGTTTATGAAAAAGGATCAACCTGAACGCCCGGTTTCCCAGCTGTACAGCATTCTCAATGAAGTTGGGACCTCGGGCAAATGAGGCTACCAGTTGGCTTGGGAAAGTGAATTGAAACAACATATTTCACTGGCTGAATGGGAAAAATGCTTTTTATTCACACATAAATTGTCAGCTACATGCTCCGCACAGGAATTTTTTTTTAAATTTTAACGAGATGGTACCAATTTCCATCTAAGCTTCATTCAATATTCCCTACGGTGTCGGCGATGTGTTGGAGATGTGGACGGGAGGTTGGTACAATGACGCACATTTGGTGGGAATGTGAATGAATACAGAAGTTCTGGCAGAAAGTGCTCACGAATTACCAACTCATGACTTGGAAAACAGTAGAGAACTGTCCCAAGATAACACTCCTCTCCGTTCTACCTCACTCTATTAAATATCATAAGCGAGATATCCTACGTTTCTGTCTGGCGGCGGCGCGCTCCATCATTCCTAGATACTGGAAAACTCCCACAACTCCTCCTATTTCTGAGTGGTACATGGAGATGGCAACTATTTGTAGGATGGAGGAGCTCGCCGCTGACAGCGCCGACACCAGAGACAAATTCTATAGGACCTGGAACGAATGGATAATGTTTAGGGATTCACCTGACTTTCATAAACTGTTTTAAAAAGGTAGACCTCAGAGGAACCCCTCCCCCCTTCCCCCCTCTCCCTCCCCCCTCTTCCCCCTCATTTCCCCTCCCCTCCTCCCTACCCTCTTCTTGCTATTTCTTCTATATCTTTTCTCTCTCTTATATTCTTAAACACTTTATGCCTATGATACTTACTGCTAACCCTATAATAAGAATAATAAGGAATATCATAATCTTAATGAGTCCTGATTGAAAGTTTTTACTAATGAGCAAGGAAAATACTAAACTGCTATGCTTGCTTTCTCGCCACTTCTACATGCTGTATTTCTACTCCAGAGTTGGCCTAGCAATTTGAGCATTGTCACAATTTTTGAATTTTTGAATATTTGAATATGAATATAAATATCTAAATATGAATATCGGTTTTGCAATTTCAGGGACCTGTTGATCATTAATATATGTTTCAGTAGCTATGAAAATGTCTGATAATTGATATACTGCTTGATTGTGACACCTGCTAGCTGCTTTCTCTACGTGACTGGATATGTGACTCTATTTTCTTATTCTGTTAATTTTCAATAAAAATAGATTGAACATAAAATCTTATGCTATGTTCCCATGTCCTGTAATCATTTCCATTTTTGGATCCGTTTTAAAAAATGCAAAAAAGGATCCGTTAACAGATCCGTTGGCTACCCATTGACTTTAGTAGTGACGGATCTGTTAACGGATGTGGCAAAATGTGTTTTCCGTTAGGTTGAATCCTTCAGTCATATATTGTTAATGGATGAAAAGTTCTGCTTGCAGGACTTTTCTCCAATCGATCCAAATACGGATGTCTAACGGATCCATTAAAGAATAATGGGAGTCTATGGGCAACGGATCCTTTAGTAAAGCATCCATTCACCCATCAGTTAACGGATCTGTTGCCCATAGACTCCCATTATGCTATAACACATCTGCTGCCCATAAATGCTAGATAGATAGACTAGGATACAATACTATAGAATAATATAGGATAGGATAGACTAGGATAAGATAATTGATAGATAGAATAGATAGATAAATAGATTTATGATAGATAGACAGAGGGAATGAATAGATAGAATAGATAGATGAATAGATAGCTAGATAGAATGAAGCGATAGAACACATAGATAGAATAGATCAATAAAGAGATAGCTAGATAGCTTGGACAGCTGTTTAGCTGAATTAAAAATTAAGATTAGAAAAGAAATGACTAGCGTTCCCCCCCAATTATCATATCCAACACAGGTACAGCAGCAGCTGCAGGCTGCAACCCTCAGCTGTCAACTGTACCTTGACTGGTTATCCAAAATAAAAGGAATCCAACGCCTTTTTTTAAATTATTTAAATAAACAATTAAAAAAAAATGTTTTTGGGTCCACCCCATTTTTCCAAAACCAGCCAAGGGACAGCAGACAACTGGGGGCTGATATTATTAGGGTGGTAAGGGCCCTGGTTATTTTGCCGTTTCCAGCCTAACAATAGCAGTCCACAGACGCCCTGTAATAATTCTAATGGATAACTCAGGAAGACACAACTGAACCCAGTTTATAGGTGATAAAGTATGTATTGTAACATACGGTTATAACATTAGTGTTGTAACACATGGTGATAGCAAACTAAGTGCAGAGAATAACAATCAAGTCCATAAACACAGTGAAAATATCAAATGAAGCCTCTAAGGAAAGTCTCTTGAAAACCTCACAGGATTATGCAATTTAGCAGTGCAGTCTTTAAAGTTACATATGGAAGTCTCTGAAAGTCCACAACTCAGTGCAGAGAAGTTTACTAAAGTCTAGAACCAGATGCAGAGCAATTTACTAAAGTCCAGAATCAGATGCAGAGCAGTTTACTAAAGTCCAGAATCAGATGCAGAGCAGTTTGCTAAGTCCAGAACAGTCCCGTGCTCTGCTACTGCATCTATTCAAACATAGAAGCGACAAAGCACTTAAGTAAACCAGCTTACGTGTTAGCAAAGGCAGGTTAGGCAAAAGCTGCAGCAAAGGACAAGGCAACAGCAGCTGGAAGCAGCAGGAAGGCTTGCAGCAGGTGAAGGGAGCAGAACCTCTGATGAGCAGCAACGGGAGCGTCACACAGGAATTTTATGAATAGGTGGAGGAACTTGAGATGCCACGAGTAGCAGAAAACCAGGGAGAATACTCAAGCAAAGGACTAGAGGCTGGACTGTGATTTATAAAGGCAGGATGGCAAAAAACACATGGAGAGGAAAAAAGTAGAGGACGCCATCTTGGAAGAGGGCAATTCTGGTCAATTCTGGTGCTTTTCTTGACTCTTCCCGTTGTCATGGTGTGGTGGCAAATGGGGTAATATATGGGGTTGAAGCCTGTTCTGAATTGCCTGCTGGCATTAAGCCCTGGTATTAGTAATGTGTGGGTGCAGACAGCTCATTACCCATATGTTTAACCTGTCAATCAAATAGCTGTGCATTGCTGGAGATTTACTTGCACACATTTCTGAAATAAAACATTCAATCTCTTAACAAAAGCTATGCTTAGATTCAATATCCTAGCACCAGTATAGCACTGGCTTTACTTTATAAATGAAAATCCTCATGGTTGGTTCCTTTGAAGCAAACAGACTGCCTTCTGATAAAGCCAAATATTTCAAATTTTTACCCATCAGTCCAGAGTATTTTCTGCCATATTTCTGCAACCCATTTCCTATGTATATTTTCATGCATAGTTTAGTCCCTTGGCCTTATTTCTACGTTGTCTGTATGGCTTCTTGACGCAAGTCGTCCATGAAGACCACTTCTGTCTACACTGGTTGCTGCTAGTTGTGAGCTGATGGCACTGCTGGACAATTTTCAGTTTTGAAGGTAAGTAATTATGATGTGTTTTCCATCTACTGCACTAATTTTCTTTAGCTGACCTTTGTGTCTTGGTCCATTTCTTTCAAAAGGGTTTGAACAACACATTGTCAAACCCCAGCCTTCTTTGAACTCTTTGCCTGGGAATGACCTTGCTGATACACTATTGTGGTGCCCCTGAGGCTCAGTCGCCACAGAGTATTGCATCACACTTAAGGTGCAGTAATCATCCGGGGTAAGGAAGAGGTTAACCACTGGTTTTCACTTACACAACACACACACAGCCAGGTGCTTTCCCTCTGGAACTGGGCTAAGGGTATGTGCACACGTTGCTTTTTTTTCAGCGCGGAAAAAAACGCACCCTCTGGCAGAGGGGAGAATTGTAAACAATGCTTTTTTGAGAAAAAGGCATCGAAAACGCATGCGTTTTTCATGCGTTTTTCATGCTTTTTTCATGCGTTTTTCATGCGTTTTTTAGGTGCGTTTTTTAAGACTTGTCAGTGTTAATAAAGTTGGTTGAACACAGACCTTTGGAAAAAAAAACCTGTGATGTCATTTCCTTCTCCACATTCTGTTTGGATAAATGGGAGGGCTTGGAATGGAAGGAGCACCATTTGAATTTTGGAAAAGTTGAAATAAACTTCGCGCACCATGTCACATTAGCAGAGCCCCTTGGGTACCTATACGTCAGAAAACCCCCACAAGTGACCCCATTTTGGAATCTGCACCCCTCAAGGATTTTATTCAGGAGTATATTAAGCATTTTGAATCCACAGCTACTTCACCCAAAATGTTGCTGTAGCAACAATATTCTCACTTTTAGGCCCGTTTCACACGTCAGTGAAAAACAGTGACGTTTTTCACTGGCGTGTAAAACACGCACATGTCCCTGCGTGTGCCGTGAATCACGGCACACATGGGTTGTCTAAGTGCAATCCGGGCTCCGTTCTCCGTGGCCCGTGATTGCACTTAGAGATTAACTCACCTGTGCCCGCTCCCGCTCTCCATGGTGCTGATCGCTCCCACGGTGCAGCATCCGGCCGGCGCTGACCCCCGCAGCAGCTGCTTCCGGGTCGGCTGTGTCGCACATCATGAATATGCGCGACAATAATGAGCTGGCTCAGAAGCAGCAAGCAGAACGGGCTGCAGAGGACATCGCTGGACGCCGGGTGAGTAAAAATGATTTTTATTTTAAAAGCACTTTTTTTCTGGCACGTGTTTCACGGACCACAACACTGCGTGGTCCGTGGAACATCAGTGATGCCAGAAAAAAATGGACATGTCTCCGTGCGGCAATCACGCACACGCGGGTACGCCGCACGGAGACACGTGCAGTGAAAAATCACTGATGTGTGAGCAGACCCATTCATTATAATGGGTCTGCGTATGTCAGTGATTCTGGTTTAAAAAAAAGCACAAACGTACCAGAATCACTGACGTGTGAAAGAGGCCTAAGGCTATGTGGCCATGATCCAGCGACACGGCGTCCAGTACACAGTGTCAGCCTTCCTGCAGAGATGTGAGTGTTGTCCACGGGAGAACGCAGCTGCCCATGCCCACGATTTGGGTTCAGGCTGCTGTGGAGCTCTATGCTACCTGCAGAGAACACTCATCTACGCAGCATAAATTGACATGCTGAGGCTCGGGAAGCTGCGCCACCGGTCGGTTTATGCTGCGGAGAAAAGAAGCACAGTGGGCATGAGATTTCTAAAAATCCTTCCACTGTGCTTCTACTGCACAACGCAGCGTCATGGACGCAGGGAAAACAATCTGTGCCCAAAACGCTGCAAACCCCGATTGTGGGCATCCAGCCTAAAAAGCGTCAATGGAGGTCAAATATATATACAACGTCCCACCCCCCCCTGCATATTCTAAGCTGGCACCTTTAGTACCTTTCATGTGGCACTAAAGGGTGCCTAGCCTAGTTTTTATCACAAAAAAAAAAAAAAAAAATGGCGTGGGGTCCCCCCTATTTTTGATAGCCAGTCAGGGTAAAGCAGACAGCTGTTGCCTGCAAACCACAGCTGGCAGCTTCATCTTGTCTGGTGATCAATTTGGAGGGCTCCCCAGGTTTTTTTTTTTTATTTATAAATAAAAATAATAAAAAAAAAATAACATGGGGTCCCCCCAAATTAGATCACCAGCCAAGGTGAAGCTGACAGCTGAGGTCTGGTATTCTCAGGGTGGGAAGAGCCATGGTTATTGGACTCTTCCCAGCCTAAAAATAGCAGGCCACAGCCGCCCCAGAAGTGGCGCATCCATTAGATGCGCCAATCCTGGCGCTTCGCCCCAACTCATCCCGCGCCCTGGTGCGTTGGCTAACGGGGTAATAAATGGGGTTGATACCAGATGTGTAATGTCACCTGGCATCAAGCCCAGCAATTAGTGATGTCACGGCGTCTATCAGACACCCGACATAACTAATTGACAGTAAACAAAAGCAAAAAAAGACAACAAAAAATTTTTTATTAGAAAAAACACTCCCCAAATCATTCCCTTGTTCTCCAATTTAATAAAAAAAATGGGTCCGCAGAAATCCATTTGGATGTCCCACGTCGGCTCTGGACCTTCTAGAATATGGGGGCACGTTCAGGGAACGTATCCCCCATTTTCTAGGAGGGCAGACCCTCCATTTGAGGAGAGTGGGTGCAAAAATCTGCACCCACTCTCCCCGGGTCACAGCTGCAGAGTGCGAGCAGCCAGCACAGCTCACACTGAACACTGTGCTGGCTGTCAGCTGCTCTGCACATGTGACCGGCCGGCGTCTGCTGTGAAGGAGGAGGGGGCCGCGGGGGATCAGCGCTGCGACCGGACAGGTATGTATGACACCGGGGGGAATTGGGGTGAACGGGCAGGGCCTGGGTGCATTTTTCTGTCGCATGTGTTATTGCACATGCGACAGAAATCATAGGAGCAGGGCGGCCGGTGCGCTACTGTGCGCGCGGCCATGTTGGATTTTCGGGAGGGGGGTCGGGGGTCGGGGCGGGCACTTTGGCGACACCGGGGGCTTTGCCAGGAAGTGAGGTCAACAGGAAACCTCTTGACCTCACTTCCAGGTAAATGCCTGCGTTCTGGCGTGCCGACAAAGCCCGCGGACCGCAACAAAAAAGCAGGTCCATGCGGTGTAGCTGCGTTCTGACCCCACATCATTGATTTCAATGGGGGAGAGAACGCAGCCACAACGCACAAAAGAAGTGACATGCTGCTTTTCTTTCCGCACCGATTTTTGGCATCCAAAACGCTGCGGAAAGAAACGCAGCGTGTGCACTGATTTTTCAGCTTTCCCATACACTTTGCTGGGAAAGCTGAACGCATGCAATTTGCCACTGAAACGCTGCGGTTCAAAACGCAGCGTTTCCGCGGTAAAAAACGCAACGTGTGCACACAGCCTAAAGGTGGTCACCATAACAACAGATTTTTCCCAGCCACCAGGGAGTCATCAGGAAGGTGGGGGCAGCATGAGGGAAGTGAGAGAACATGCAGACTTTTACCTCAGAATAGTCTGGGAACTGGAACAAGATGGTCACTGAGGAGAGTGCTTTTGGAGCTTCCTCAGAGAGACCAACCAAGGAGAGTGCTTTAGAGCTTCCTTGGAGGGAGAAGGAGAAAATTACCATAACATCTAGGGACTTGCAGAAACACGGCCTCTAAGGAGACTGCTTTAGAGCTTCCTTAGTTAGGACCGGACAGACTGGAAGAAGCAGGAGTTTACCAGGTGAGGTGGAGAGACAAAGGAGCAACATGGTAGCCAAAGGGTGAGCCTAACAGCCCCTTCAGGATCGGCGCAGTCAGGGTGCAGAACCCTAGGGTGGCGTACACTCCACATTGCGCCATCAGAATCTGCAAGGAAGGGGGATTTCATGTCCAATTGCCCACCACAAAGGTCCCAGGGCACAGTAGCACATAGAGTCAGGAGTCAAGACCACTGTCGGCTCCACATCTGATTCGCGCTGCCTGTGGACAGGACAGGAACTAAACCCAAGGACACTGTAACTTTGTCCGCAGTCCTGGTGTCATCCCGTCATTGCCGAGACACACAAAACGATGTCTACACGGCACAAGACAACTAGTCCATCAGTGATAATTTGCTAATAAAACATTGGTTTTTTTTTAAACAACACGTAGCCCAGTATGTGACACATCACAGGAATTAGGGTCTCTACCCCTACATCATGCTGCTCTCTGATAGAGAGCGAGAGCATTTGTGTCACCTTTGCAATAAAGAATCACAAGGATAAGCTAGCAGACACAAAAAGGAAAAACACTGCAATTGTAGCACCCCTGAGGCACCAGGTGCCACAAATGTAACCCGTGGAAATCCAAACCCCGGAATATCCGTGCCAGAGTAAACACACCAGCACCTTCAGGCCACACACACACCTGTAGGGAGAGACCCAGTGAGGGGAAGGGGCCAGTGGTCAGTTGGAAAAGGCGGGAGGAAGTGGTGTGCAGTCTGTAGAAAGTCTGTCAGAATGAGGTGAAGAAGGAAGTAGTTAGTCTGAGGAGAGGAGTAGTAGTCGGAAGTAGTAGAAAGTGGAAAGTACTGAAAAGACCTGCAGTGAGAACGGAGAGCTATAAAAAGGAGTGAGAACTGTGGAGTACGGAACGGGACTCCAGGCACCGTGAGTTACCTGTGGAAGCAGCAGACTCCAGGTACCACGGAGGGCCTGTGCAAGTCTGGAACCAAGGCTCACGGGACTCAGCACAAGGCGGGGTGCCAACCCTAGCACAGTGGGACACTTTATGGTTAGCTGTTAACTCTGTCGGGCGAGAAAATCTCCAGGGTCCATCGCCAACCCAAAAAGTCTGAAGCACAAGCAGCAAAGAGGGTACCGGGGACTGAACCCCTTAAATAGTCCAGGCTGCCTGCAATAGGACCAAGACAGACACAGAGGGGTTCCCAAGTAGCTCTAGGCCACGGGAGCCCATCAACAACAAGTGGAGGACAGCCAACTCAGGTCACAGCTGGCATGGAGAACAAGAGGAGAGGATACACCTGGGACTGGCACCCGCATGTTCAGATACCACCACAGCAAAGTAAAGAAAGGCAAGTTAAACTACAATATTGGTGTGGACTGTTTCCTTGACGGCGTGCACTCACATAGACTATTTTCCCACTACAACCCCCATCATCCACTGCTGGGGCCTGTCCCTGCTTGTGGAGGGCTCTAATCATCCAGGCTGCATCACTCTATCAGTCCCAGCAGAAACCTGCAGCGGCGGCCCCAAATAACCTGGCCGCACACCGCAGGTGGCGTAGTCAACAAAAACTCTTTTCATTTTATTTTCTTTTATTTTAAACCCCTTTTATTTACTCCAAAAGACACCGCCAGGGTCATGAAACCGGATCCTGTCACGGCTGACGTCCCCGGACTAGTCTGGCCCGGTTCTGAGTTCCCCGGCCCTGGGGTGGGCGTGTTAACTGCAAGCAGCTACAATGCAGCTAACACCATAGCTGCAAATGACACAAAACAAAAAAGCTTCTTCCAGAGCCTGGCTCCTCCTAAACTGGACTGTATAGAAGTGATGAGGGAATTCAGATTCTATCACCAGCGTCAGATGTTAGTACATGTAACTTTATATAGCGAAGGGGAGGGTAGCAAAAGAGCTGCACCTGGGATTAAAGCTACAGACAGCAGCCAGACAGGAAAGCGTGCTTCACCCTTCCAGCACTATAAGCAAGAAGATGTTATTTAAATACCAGTGGTTGATCTGTGAACACTATGGCATTATTATCTTCTGATTCCAGACTCGCAAGAGAACTCTGTATCGCCAGTGATAAGGGGGTACTCAGAACCGGGCCAAGGGGTCACTTCTGGAGAGGGCATCACGGTGTCGTGACCCGATCTGTGATCCCTGGTTCCACAATAGAAGGAGGGTTATGTACGGGATGCCACCCGTGGGATGTGATCAGAGATGACCACCGCTGCTGCAGAACCTCCGGGGGTGATGGATGGCAGCTTGAGATGGGACGGCTCCCCACAGGTAGAGCCTTCTCGCCGGGGTAGTGTAATACTTTATGGGGGAGTGCAAGACACGAGCGCAATAAACAAGCAAACTCACGGTATTGCAGTTTCTTTGGCCTTCACTGATGATAGCATTCAGCAGAGTACTGTCCACGGAGTCTATGCAGGGTTCAGGGTTTCTCCCACCCAGCCGGGGTGTTTTTGGCTCCCTTATCTGAACTGTGTGTGGCCCTGCTGCTGTATAAACTAGTCAGCCGGCCCTGTTCTCCTCCCGGGTACCGACCTGACAGGCAACTCGTGTCCTTACTTGTAGTGTTCCTGAACTCTGCTGTGTTGCTGTGTCTGTGGTACAGATGAAGAATGTGGAATCTTCATTCTCCGGTGTTAACTGTACGGTATGTAACCTGCACAGTCTCGGATCCGGTATCCGTTCTGTGCACTCCACTGGGGTGAGTTCAGCAATACTCTTTCTCCCAGGTATGTTCCTCTGTTTTATCTGTCTCCTCTCCTCAGACCCTTGGCTTAGGCCTGGAATTGGTCAGCGGACCCTGTGGTGAGCTTGACCCAGCTCCAACCTACAGGTCCTTTTTCCTCAGTCCTCCCAGGAACTGAACTGACCACTTCCTCTCCCCACCAGAATACATAGGGAAGCAGCTTGGTCTCCCCTTCTGGCCTGGAGGTGCTGGTGTTATGTGAGGCGTTAACCCTTTGTGTTGTTACTGTGGCACATGAACCCTGGGGTGCCACAACTCTACTGGGCAGGACACACTCAAGACACTGTGCTCCAGTAGCCAAATAGCACTCTTCCTTCTCAGCCCTGCCATATGACATATAGGGCATCACCATCTGTGGGAGAAATTGATCAATAAATTGTAGGGTCCAGTTTCACCTTTTAGCCCTTGTGTAATTGACAATTTTGCAGCTAATATAAAAAAATATATATTTTTTACCAGTAAAATGTTATATTTTCACAACCCAATGTTGAAAAATTCTGTGAGGCACCTGTGGGTTCAAAATACTCATTATACCACTAGATGAATTCCTTACATATGGGGTAATTTCCAATATGGGGTCACTTGTAGGGTATTTTTTTCTGGTTTGGCACATCAGGGTAAAAGTGACATGGTGTTAGCAATCCATTCCAGACAAATTTACGCTCCCAAACAGCAGTTTTTTGACCACATATCGCGTTCGGTAAAAATTGTGTAACAAATTATGGGATCTGTTCTCTTTTTATCCATTATGAAAACTACAATTTTGGGGCCAAAACAATATTTTTTATAGGAAAAAAATAATTTTTGTTTTCACATTTATGTTTTAAAACATTCTGTGAAGTATCTATGGGTTCAACATGCTCAACACTTCAGTACATAGTACATACATTCTTTGGGTCTATTTTCCAAATTGGGGTCACGTTTGGGGGTTTCTGCTGTTTTGGTGCCTCATGGACTCTGCAAAAGAGACATGATGTCTACAGTCTATTTCAGGGAGACTTACATTTCAAATAGCAAATGTCACTTCTTCCCTTCCGAGCTCTGCCATTCAACCAAACAGAACAGAAAGTTGGTAACAAACTACAAGGTCTACTTTTTCATGCTACCTCTTACAAAAGTGAAAAATTTGGGGCTAAAGCAACATTTTTATGAAAATGTTCAATATGTTATCAAATTCTGTATAGTAGCTGTGGGTTCAAAATGTCCACTATACCCCTGGATAAAACCCTTGATGAGCTTAAGTATCAGCAGTGAGAAAGGGAATAATACATAACTTTTATTAGAATTATTAAAAAAATTGCGTAGTGCTGCAATTTATAATTAATTTTTTGTGCAAAAAAATGAAACAATACTCATGTCCAAGAGGACCAACAAAGATAGCGTTGGAGCCCCCCCGGTGGTGTCCGTCAATGATAGACCATAATCACCAGATGGACATTGAGGGGCTTCGACGCCAAATCAGTGTCCAAGATTCATAGACACTGTGAATTGGTGACTACTATGAGCCGGATAAATGGGGCAACAACCTATAATCCTATTAGTCAGGTTAGGGTCATGGGAGGATATATTCCAGTGGGAACCAAGCCCCCCAATAGGACTCACCAATGTAATATACAGTATGGGGTTACTAAATCCCCCAAAAAACAAGCTTTTCATACATGTAAACACCAATTACCAACCATAACCTAACAGAAATCTAACAAAAATCCATCCAAGATCACAGTGGTGTTTCTTGGATTTAATTCAGAGTATAATCACGGCAGTAAACATATAGGTATAATTATTGCCTCTTGCTTATAATGACCGGCTCATTTATACATCATGCAATTATAAATAGAGAAATGGAATGGTCTCACCCAGTTGTAGGTGCAGGTCAGTAGTTAGAAGGGGGTCATCAGGATAGATGAATCGGGTGGCTGTCCATGGCAGGGCAGGAGCTCTCTCCCTGGCAGGAACTAGCTGAACCCTCAAGCCCCATTAGCTCCAGCCCTTACAAGGACCGTCCCAAACTGACCCTGATTAAATTAGCCCTAAAGATTCATCACCATGGAACCTCCCGACGCGTTTCCTCCGCCAGGATTCATCAGGGGAGATACTGTAGGTGAAGGGCTCAAGATGCAGGTATAGAGACCCCAACATACAAGTGGTCAGACTGTTGGAGTCTCTATACCTGCATCTTGAGCCCTTCACCTACAGTATCTCCCTTGATGAATCCTGGCGGAGGAAACGCGTCGGGAGGTTCCATGGTGATGAATCTTTAGGGCTAATTTAATCAGGGTCAGTTTGGGACGGTCCTTGTAAGGGCTGGAGCTAATGGGGCTTGAGGGTTCAGCTAGTTCCTGCCAGGGAGAGAGCTCCTGCCCTGCCATGGACAGCCACCCGATTCATCTATCCTGATGACCCCCTTCTAACTACTGACCTGCACCTACAACTGGGTGAGACCATTCCATTTCTCTATTTATAATTGCATGATGTATAAATGAGCCGGTCATTATAAGCAAGAGGCAATAATTATACCTATATGTTTACTGCCGTGATTATACTCTGAATTAAATCCAAGAAACACCACTGTGATCTTGGATGGATTTTTGTTAGATTTCTGTTAGGTTATGGTTGGTAATTGGTGTTTACATGTATGAAAAGCTTGTTTTTTGGGGGATTTAGTAACCCCATACTGTATATTACATTGGTGAGTCCTATTGGGGGGCTTGGTTCCCACTGGAATATATCCTCCCATGACCCTAACCTGACTAATAGGATTATAGGTTGTTGCCCCATTTATCCGGCTCATAGTAGTCACCAATTCACAGTGTCTATGAATCTTGGACACTGATTTGGCGTCGAAGCCCCTCAATGTCCATCTGGTGATTATGGTCTATCATTGACGGACACCACCGGGGGGGCTCCAACGCTATCTTTGTTGGTCCTCTTGGACATGAGTATTGTTTCATTTTTTTGCACAAAAAATTAATTATAAATTGCAGCACTACGCAATTTTTTTAATAATTCTAATAAAAGTTATGTATTATTCCCTTTCTCACTGCTGATACTTATCTTAATTTTGAGAGGTAATTTGGGAACGGCTTCTCATCACCTGTTTCTATACTGCTGGTATTCCTTGATGAGCTTAGTTTCACAAATGGAGTCACTTGTGGGGGATTTCTACTGTTTAGGCATCTTAGGAGCCTTGCAAATGCGACATCATGGCCAAAATCTATTTCAACTAAATTTGTTACAAAATTCAAATATTGCTCCTTCTGTTATGAGTCCCACTGTTTGTTTAGTATTAGTGTTTTTTATTAGTGTGCTCAGAAGAAACTGGGTAACAAATTGTGGGATCTATTTTCTCATGCTATCCTTGCAAAAGTGAAAATATTGGTGCTAAAGCACCATTTTAGAGGGCAAATTACATTTTTTTTTTGTTAATTCCACTTTGCATTAAATCCTGTGTAGAGATTTGAAGTATTTGAAGGGTGTGATTTTTAAAATATTATCACTTTTGGAGAATTTTCAATATAAGAGCCGCTCAAAGTCAATTTAAATCTGAATAGGTACCTAATGAAACACGTTTTGAAATTTTGAAATTGCTGCTAAACTTGTATCCCTTCTAAAATTCTAAGAAAATAAAATAATGCTTGAAAAATGATGCAAATGTAAAGCAAACATCTGTTTGTAGACAATGACTAACTGGTTTAAGGTTGTAAAATTGAAAGTTTGAAAATTGCAAAATTTCCAAATTTTTCACCGGAATCCCGATATATTTACAAATAAGCACAAAAAATATTCATGTAAGTTTACCACTAACATAAAGTAATTGTGTCATGAAAAAACAATCTTAGAATAACTGGGATTCCTTGAAGACTTCTAGAGTTATTACCACATAAAATGATACTGGTCGGTTAAATTTCCAATATGTGGCCTTGTCATTAACCCCTTTACAAGCTAGGACATACCTATACCTATCCCTTTAATACGGGATCTCATGGTGAGCCTGAATTATTCCACGTACATGTCAGCTGATCTGATCAGCTGACATGTACAGCTATCAGGCTTAATAGCATTATCGATGTGCCCAGTCGTTGTACTAAAAGTGCAGCACCCAGGAAAAAAATATCTGTCAGTCATCACTCACTATACTAGCTAGCCCTCTGACTGACAGGTGTCTGCACTAGTGGACTGTAGAGCCAGCTGTCAGTCGGTGCCGAAGTGTACTTACAGGCACTGGAACACAACACATGGGAAAGAGTGAGCACAACTACACCAAACATATACTGGAAAATCCAGGATAATGGAATCAAGCAAGAGGAGTCCCTTGTTGCATGCAAAAAGTGTGAAAAAGTTTATTAGTAACACAGAGAAATATTGTTAAGACCATTTAAAAATGGGAAAGATCAAAAGAATGATCTACCCATGAGCAAATTGGCACATCACCAACCAAAACCTCATGAATTAATATAAAGCATACAAGCTCAAAATAGCAGTACCCCTGATGAAGCCACATATGGTGGCGTAACGCGTGGGGCAGGCGCACCCATACCACCTCCCTCACTATTTACTTACCTGGTATTGTATTAGCTCTCTTTGATCTGTACCATATTTATGTGAATCCTACAATTGGTGACTATGTACTGCTGTATACTGTCCTTTGGTACTGCTATTTTGAGCTTGTATGCTTTATATTAATTCATGAGGTTTTGGTTGGTGATGTGCCAATTTGCTCATGGGTAGATCATTCTTTTGATCTTTCCCATTTTTAAATGGTCTTAACAATATTTCTCTGTGTTACTAATAAACTTTTTCACACTTTTTGCATGCAACAAGGGACTCCTCTTGCTTGATTCCATTATCCTGGATTTTCCAGTATATGTTTGGTGTAGTTGTGCTCACTCTTTCCCATGTGTTGTGTTCCAGATTCTATTTATGGGTTGAAGCACACTTCCATTACCTATATATATTTAATGGTGGTGCCGTCCCTATTTTGTTTTATGATACTTACAGGCACTGCTCACGGTATTATGAGGGATGATAACGTGCCACCCCAGCAGCAGTCGAACTGCTTGGATCCGGGGTTGCTGTTGCTCGAGGGTCTCCGGACCCAGGGGTTTGCAGCCACTTCAAATGTAAGGGGATAGTTACAAGGGATGAATGTTCGTGACGCCACCTGGGGTTGCGGTAAAGGGGAGTACCGCCGCTGCCGATGGGAGTACCGGGCAGATGGTGTGGGGCAGCCAGGTGTCAGTCCCTCCGCAGGTAGGGAAGGCCCCGGATAGTGGGGTATTTGGTGAATGGGTGGCTTGGCCTTGGAAAGCAGGGTGCAGGGGTCTGATTACTCACTGCGGTAGTCGTGTTGCTAGATCAGGTGGAATAAGCAGACACTCACACAGATGGTAAACCTAGGCACTGTAGTCTCTACAGGGGAAGCCCGTCCAGGTCTCACTCCCACTTGGTAAGTCAGAGCCCTGCCTCCGTGCCCAAATTGATTTACAGGTGTGGCCCCTTGGCTTGAAGCTTTCGCTACCCGTGTGTATGGCAGCTGTGCTCTTGGTGGCTGGCGCTTGGAATTCAGTGGGTTGTGTATTTTGGAGAACCCTATCCCCCGCATTGTGCTGATGCCTCCAATCTTTGAGCTCTTGGGGAAAGTTCATAAAAAGACTATCCTCCACAGGTTAATTATCAGGTTGCTTGAAGCTACTCCCCGATCTAGGGTTCTGTACCCCACCAAGCTCGGTACCGGTAAGGTGGCTGGGCTTTCTGGTGCCAACAGTCCTCCTAGACTGCGTCTGTTACACTCCTGTCCAGTGTTCCCAATACTGGTCCCCGACTCCTGTGGTCCCGGACCACTGTCTGCGACCCAACCTGTTGCCTCCCTGGGTGCTCCAACTCCCCTGCTCCTCACTCTTTGAGAGCTAACACTTCACTGACTCTAAGCTGACTTTCACCCTCCCACCAGTCTGCCTGACCCCTAGGTGGGTGACCCTGCTTCAACCTGACCAACCCACTGGTATGTTTATCCAGCCCTGGTGTGAGGTGTGGTTGGGATTTGTAGTGCGGATGTCAGTGACACTGTTGATGGGAACCTGGATCCACGGGAGGGTAGGCCCTGCACCCTGGAGTACAGGATGCAGTTCCCTGTAGCACCCTGATGTAGTCAGGGGCGCTACAATGACAGACTCCAAAATTCTCAGTGTTGATGAGGATCCCAGTGATCAAACCCCTGTGAACAGTTCTTAAAAATGGCTTTTCATGTATATAAGTAATAGTTATGAAATAAACAATTGTGATCATTCTCCTTGGTATGGGCTAATTATAGAATTTAGCAAATCAGCATGGTTTATACTTGTGAAAAGCACAGTACACAGTACATTACACCCCTTACCGGCATCACCACACTGTCCTGCTCCCTACCCCCGGCAGGGAGGCCAGCACACTCACCCTCCCAGCCTCCATCCCTGGTTCCTGCCACTGTCTCCGGGGGCCTGCGCACACAACACTAGCCTTTTTTGAGTGCTCTTAGAGCGCGCGCACCTTATCTTAAAAGGCCAGTATTCCCTAACCTTGAAGTGCGGTATTTAATGTACCCTCTCCTTAAGGGAGGTGCCTGGGCAACATAGTCTGTATGTTGCTGTTGTCAGGTCTCTAAATGCTGCTGTTGTTTAGTGCTGTGTTCCACATTGGTAATACTAGGTTCCAGTACCTGATGTATTCACTGCTGCTGCATCTATCCACTCCAGCTGAACCTGGTATACTGGCTTCTGCTGCATCGTGTCTTGTCTGCCAAGTCTGCTATACTGGCCTCTGCTACATCGTAACCTATTGGCCAAGTCAGCAATTCCAGCTGCTGCATTGTATTCTATTGACTGAACCTGCTATACCGTTCGCTGCTTCATCATACCCTATCTGCCAAGTCTGCTAAGCCGGCCGCTGCTGCATCGAACTACATCGGCTGAGTCTGCTGCATAAGCTGTCCTAGCTGCACTTGCCTTAACAGAGATTGTCCGTGTCCATACCCCTGGGGTCAGCTGTCGCAGCACCAATCTCCCTGAGTGTTATCTGGTTTCTACATGCAGCGCAGCACCCTGACCATCAGAGGCTTTTGTGAAAACCTGGTGTGAACCATAGTCTAGCCCCTCAGGTATTCTGTGTGCTGTGGCCCTGTGGGTCCTCTCCTGCCTCACACCTGCAAGCATTACACCCCTCTTGTTGAATACACAATTTAATTGCTCATTGTAAAACAAATCTGTTTTATAATAATCTTCTTTCTGAATGGCGCTATGTAGCATTGTTCTTGTCTTCACTGCAAGGTTGACCGTGAACAGGACATATTACTCTTGTTTACCCTCTTTTTTTTCTTAATGTTTATTACATTTGTCATGGGAGCAGTTAGCTTCAAACAATTGTTTTGAAACCACCGAATTAGGCAAGGTCAGATATATGGATTGTGTTTTATCATCTGTCTCGGTCTCCATTCACCCGGTCTCCTCTATACTCTCTAGTCAGACCTTAGGTCCGTCACTACTGCAAACTGGGCCCTATCTGACCCACTACCAGGAAATTCTCCATGATCTTGCTACATAGTCCTTCCCTCTCTGGGCTAGTCTAAACTCTTAACTCTATAGATTCCTACTCCCTGCCTGTTGCTGGACAGAACACAGCTTCATCACATGACAGGCAAAGACTTAAAATGTATCACAGCACAACAAGACTTGTCTTTAAGGGGGAACATGGGCAGTATGTCCATAGTCTTACAACATATATAGCAATGCCACAGCATTGCTGCATATAGCAAAAATAACAGTCTTCTTTAAAGCCCAGCCACAGGCAGGTTTTCAAGGGAGCTCCGGCATGATAAGTACTTCAGCAGACCCCTAGCTGACATACAACCAATGGTAATCTGCGATCATTTAACGGGTGCGCCATTGAGCGATAGAATGACGGACCCCCATGTCAGCTCTTTGTTAATGACGCTGACAGAGCTTAACAACGACATTTACCAGGTTAATTGCAACCTGCAATTGTTAGAGGCAGATCCTGGCTCTAACACATAGTCATCACCTGCCGAGTATGGGGCGAACTCACCCCGTGAGCCCACTCAATACACCGCATCCAACTTGCACTGTATATGTAGGGCAGATATCGTGAAGGGGATAACCTGGATCCTCCCTGCAGCAACAACATCAAGGATGCTGATGTTTACTCCTGGCCCCTAGAGCAAAACTGCACTGCTGAAAAGCTAGTCTCAATTTGTCCTCTTTGTCAAGAAACAAAACAACCTGATATGCAAAATTCACTGATTAACAATGCCACCTATGGCAGTAATTTAAGTGATCCGTGTGATTAATGTGTTTAGATATGATAACACCTTGGTAAGCTGCTCTATAGCTGACTCAGGCAGATGGAGGACCAACCTTTGTACCTTCCCAAGCCACAAGATTATAGAATTGTTGGTCTAAACTTCATCAAATGACCCGTGTTCATCTCTGTTGGATTTCTGCCAATGTTTCCTGGAGTTGGCATGAGACTTTATCACATGGATTCTGTGTTTTGGACTTTTTCTGATTTATCTCCTTTTTTGTCTTTGCACATTTTATGGATATTTTCTGTCTTCATATTTATAATTATTAAACACTGCACCTGTGTAGATTATAGTGAAAAAAAATTGTTTTGTCCTGTAAAGTTTCTCTATAGACTGCAGATAGTACATATGTTGTGTGTGTAGTGTCGGTACTTATCAATGTGCCTGGGTGTGTGGACTGGAGTATATCTTGTGCTCAATTTGTAAACTGAGTGATGGATGAAGTGAGATAGAACTGTCGCGCCCAGGGATATGGGGTACTCGGTCCCGGGCAGTGTTTATCTTGGGAATGTCACGGTGGTGGCCATTGCCCGGTTCTGTGCCCTGGGCCCTTTTTGTAATGGGGTGTATTTACAGGAGATTAGATTAGTGTTCATACGTGACGCCACTTGCGGTGTTGCGGCTATGGGTATAGAGCCGCCACTGCAGAATGTCACTATTGAAGCTGGTGTTAATTGCAGCCTGGATGGTAGACCCTCCACAAGCAGGGCCGGGCCCCAGAGGATGGGTGATGTGACGGGCGTCAGAAGAATTAGTGCAACTGGTTTTTACTCACTGCTGGTTGATGGTAACTGGTTACCCAAGGTCGTCTGGTTTCACCTCCAGGTCCCCTTCGTCCCAGTGCCAGTGTAGTGATCTGGTTCCTTCTTCCCCTGCACCTGTCTCTGGTAAATGGGTCCCCGGGACATAGAGCAACTGGGGGGCCCCGTCCGATGGTTTGTCCACTTCTGTCCGCCTGACGGTAGCGTGAACCCTGTAGAGTTGGAGACTCTGTTACTGTCCCCGGTTCTCCCTTTTCTACTGAGCCTTCGGATTATTAGGGTCAGCGAGGTCCTTGATCGTCTCCTCACTGTGCAGGTGTTAACAGGTCGGTTTGGAGCTCTTTCCTGTCCTGTCCTAGGGTCATGTACCCCGTCGGTGCGTAGTTCCGGGAGTACTCCACCGTACTCCACCAGCAACTACTCTCTTGGGTACCAGGTTACTGTCAACCCTGAGTCAGTGCATCTCCTCCTGTCCACCTTCACTCCTCGACTCTCTCAGACTATCGCTGACTCTCTGTCCTCAGTCCGCCCCTCCCACCTGGTCAACTAGTGGACTGGATTGGCTTCACCTCTAGGCGGCCATCCATTGGTCCGACCCTAGCCCTGTACCATTGTATGGGGGATTGTTGGGGGAAAACTGGGATTACCTGGAGTTTTGATTGTTACCGGCACTGGTCTCCCGGGGCCCTAGGGGGTAAGCCCTGCATCCTGGTGGGGATGCAGAACCTTGTAGCACCCTGATGGCTTCAGGGGCACTACAGAACTGTGCAAGAGTGTTTAGCATAATGGATTCTGCTAACGGTGCACTACATTAATCCAAGACACACTGCCCAGCTATGGCACAGCCTGGAGAAAGCTCTCCATCACCTGTGAGTAATCCAGTTTTAAGAATAAAAGGTATCTGGTACTTATTCAAGAGAAACTAACCTCAACATTTATTTAACCAGGCTAACTTCTCCCACAAAAAGACAAGCCCCCTGAGGAAGCGTTTTTCTGCGAAATATACATTGGGGTGGAGGTCTTACTGAGCTGATACACCTATCCACAATGGGTAATATTATTTTGAAATGCTAGACTGAGTGATTTGGACCACATGTGCCATAATGTCGATCATACAATGTAAATCTGAATAATGACAGTGGATTTACATGTGTAGGTCTATTTTTGCTCAGCTATCATCCTTTTGTCCAATTTGGAGGTGTAATACTAATCTATACTGGTTCATATAAATGGTGATTGTATTTTTCTATATCCTTTTTGACCAGACACTGCGACTATAATCACTTTATGGGCAACATAGCAATAATTACCCTGTTGTTTGCACTAAGCACTTTAATTGTATCATCTAGGTGATATGTATACTAAGGGCATACCCGTTTGGATGCACGGATGCACTTTATGAGCCAACACCCACTTATGTCTATAATAAGACACAGTATTTTGGGAGGCTTTTTTCATTTTTATATATATATATATATATATATATACGAAACAAGAAAGCCTGCGGAGACACCATCACATGTTTCTCAAGAAACATGTGTTGGTGTCTCCGCAGGCTTTCTTGTTTCGAATATTTCCCAGGAGGCATTGCTCTAGAATCACTGCGTTAAGAAACACATGATGGTATCTCCGCGGTGTTGGATGTTGATCTCCCTAAGGTCAACCATCCTTGCTTTTATATATATATATATATATATATATATATATATATACGAGGCATCCTTGCGGTATATGCTCTACAGTCCATCTATCTGTTGCTTCATATTAGCAGGAAGGACAGACCTATGTAGGCCCTTCCTGTGTGTTACTTGAAGCACTTTACTGCAACAGAGTTTCAGCCGGTATTTATGTCCTCCGCATCTATGTGTGTTTTGTACACTGTTACACTTCATCTTTTAATGTTCATGTACGGTTTTATTATTGTCAGTATATGTGTGTAATAAAATTATGTACTTTGAAATGCGCAATTACTCCGGTGTTCTTTTTGTTTAAAAAGATAGTAGTGGAGTTAGCATATTACTTTTGATAATGCAAACCTGGATATATGTATTAATTGCCAGCTACGGCACAGTCTGGAGAAAGCTCTCCATCACCTGTGAGTAATCCAGTTTTAAGAATAAAAGGTATCTGGTACTTATTCAAGAGAAACTAACTTCAACATTTATTTAACCAGGTTAACTTCTCCCACAAAATAACAAGATTGGATCACAGTTGCATGACCTTCAGCTCACGCTCACAGCAGACCCTGATCCGACTGTCATTAGCGTATGGCAGTTGGAGCGAGGCCTTAATTTGAGGGTAACATAAAGGAGACAGTTGCACACTGCAGTGCTAAGATATGTGGCACGATGAATATGGGAATATAGACCGATGAATATGGTAATATAGACATGCATTACTGCTATGAAAAAAACATGTAAAAATTGAGATACGTAGCACACAAAATTGACCAGATTTTATGTGAGCCCAACAGCCCGCGACAAGGCAACCTCATTTTTGTTTGATCCCTATCAAACTAGTGTCTCTGTTTGTGTTAAAAAAAAACTACAATATATGGGCGGACAGGAACCTGCAATTGGAGAATTAAAATCGCCTGCGGATGAAGAGCAGGAGTGCTCAATCTGAAGGCATAACCCTGTAATCTAAGAAAAAGACTGATGGCACTTCCTAACTTTCTAATGTAAACAGGTGCAAACTGAATATGAAACATAGTAACAAAAGATAGGATGTGCCAAAATGTGCTATAACATTTACAGTGTATAATATACATAATATACAATAAAACATACAAAATTTAAAACTGAGAGGAAAATAATCCTTTCATAAGGAAGCAATTCTTCAAGAAAATTGTAGCCAGTGATTATAGCAAAATACACAAGAGTCGATCATATTTGAGTGGTATTTGTAGGAATGAGGAGGTATAAACAGAACACACCTAGATGGGTGCAATCAAGGAGACAATATTCTCATGAGTATAGAATAATTCTGTCAAATTACTCCTAGAGTAATATGACCCCCTAAATACGTTTACTGAGGACATATATAAGGGCATCTGTTGGCCATCCACTTTATCCTGGCCTATCTTCAGTTGTCTTGACTAGCTCTCTCCACTGGCATCTTGCAGGTATGGATGAAAGAGTGAGGCTGACGATCTGCGCAATTCTTCCTCACTTTAATCCAAGTCACGCACAAGTTATTACTTCAATCACTGAAAGTCCTGTAGCGATGGGGGAGTGACAAAAAAGCAGGTCAGGAGTCACAGGAAAGCTGCAGTTATAAACCTGCACACAGGTGGCCTAGGGCATAGGGTTGCTCCTCACTGAGCTGAAGCAGCAGTGGAGTTCGGTAGCCCTCTGGGTGTCTGAGCACCCCTTTTTAGGATTACCCTGATCACCTCCATCGAGGAAGAGGCGAGAAAAGGTGCTTCATTTTTACCTGGCCAGCCTTCAAGAGCTGGCGGGTATACCTCATAATGGTCGACACACAAAGAAGAAAATGATTGTACTCAATATTGGCACATGGAAAGTGACAACTCTGCTAGACGATAACAAAGCAGACAGACCACAGCTGAACAGTAGAGATGAGCGAACCGGCCGTGGTTCGGCTCGAGTTCGGTTCGTCGAACGGAGGTCTCGTTCGAGTTCAGTTCGGTGAACGTTCGACGAACCGAACTCGAACCAATAGGATATAATGGGAGGCAATCACAAACACATAAAAACGCATTATAAATGTACACATACAGTTAATAAACATTGCCATAACACTTACCGGTCCCCGCGATCCCTCCTGCACTCTGTCTCCTGCCGCTATTCCATCCGATGATCGCTGAATCCTCCCGGTGACCAGCACTGCCAGCAGAGATGCAGGACCTATCGTGACGTCAAAATAGCCATGTGACCAGTCACATGGCTATTATCTCATTGGCTACAGACTGGTCACATGACTATGACGCGTCATGTAGGACCTGTCATTGCACTCTCCGGTACACGGTGCACATTTGTGTATCGCCGTGTACCGGCGACATGCTCTAGCACACGGTAGACTCCCCGTTCCGTTAGGGACCGGCTGACACAGTCATTAACGGAGATCACCGTTGCCATAGCAACGCAGTTAGTGGTGACGTCACCGCCAACCGCGGCTCCGAGAGCACCGTTGCTATGGTAACGCGTCTGTCAGCGTTACCGCTGACAGCCAGCAGCACTGATCACTCATGGAGTGAAGGCTGCACACTGCTTCGCGTGCAGCCTTCACGGAGTGAAGGCTGCACGAGAAGCAGCATCTTCCCCCATGCAGCAGTGATGGAGCAGAGCTGCATTTGTTGAATGAGAAAGACAGAAGACCATGGATCGTGGAGGGCTGACAGGGGGTAATAAAGATGGAGTCTCTAATGTGTCTATTTATTTCTATTAAAGTATTTTTTCTCTGTGTGGTGTCTTTTTTTTAACCCTTTATTGGAGATTCTTAATGGCCGGGTCAAACGTGCCTGACATTAAGAATCTCTGGCTTAATACTAGCTAGTAAAACAAAGCTAGTATTAACTCATTATTACCCAACAAGCCACCCGGCTTCAGGGCTGTTGGAAGAGTTGGATACAGCGCCAGATGATGGCGCTTCTATGAAAGCGCCATTTTCTGGGGCGGCTGCGGACTGCAATTCGCAGCAGAGGCGCCCAGAAACCTCGGGCTAACCTGTGCTGCGGATTCCAATCCCCAGCTGCCTAGTTGTACCCGGCTGGACACAAAAATGGGGCGAAGCCCACGTCATTTGTTTTTTAATTATTTCATGAAATAGGTGAAATAATTAAAACAAACGGGCTTCCCTATATTTTTGGTTCCCAGCCGGGTACAAATAGGCAACTGGGGGTTGGAGGCAGCCCGTGGCTGCCTGCTGTACCTGGCTAGCATACAAAAATATGGCGAAGCCCACGTCATTTTTTTGGTGGGCAAAAAACTTCTGCCTACAGTCCTGGATGGAGTATGCTGAGCCTTGTAGTTCTGCAGCTGCTGTCTGCTCTTCTCCATACAGACAGACAGCAGCTGCAGAACTACAAGGCTCAGCATACTCCATCCAGGACTATATGCAGAAGTTTTTTGCCCCCTGAAAAAATTATGTGGGCTTCGCCATATTTTTGTATGCTAGCCAGGTACAGCAGGCAGGTACGGCTGCCCCCAACCCCCAGTTGCCTATTTGTACATGGCTGGGAACCAAAAATAAAGGGAAACCCTTTGTTTATTATTTCATTAATTTCATGAAATAATTAGAAAACAAATGACGTAGGCTTCGCCCCATTTTTGTGTCCAGCCAGATACAACTAGGCAGCTGGGGATTGGAATCCGCAGCACAGGTTGGCCTGAGCTTTCTGGGCCCCACTGCTGCGAATTGCAGTCTGCAGCCGCCTCAGAAAATGTCACTTTCATAGAAGTGCCATCTTCTGGCGCTGTATCCAACTCTTCCAGCACCTGCCTGCTATACCTGGCTAGCATACAAAAATATGGCGAAGCTCACGTCCTTTTTTTGTAGTTTTTTGGCAAAAAAAATAAAAAATGCTTCCCTGGATTTTCCATTGCCAGTGAAGGTAACACCAAGCAGTGGGGGTTAGCAGCCAGTAGCTGCTTGGATTACCCTTAGCTAGCAATACAAAAAATGCAGCGGGAGCCCATATATATTTTTTTTAATTATTTATTTAAATAACTAAAAACAAAATGGGCTTCCCTGTATTTTGATTGCTGGACATCACAGTGCTGTAAAAATAAATCTTTAAAAAAATGACGTAGCGCACCGCGGTATTTTTGATTCTCAGTGCAGATAAAGCAGACAGCTATGGGTTGCCACCCCCATCTGCCTGCCGTTACCTTGGTTGGCAATCAAAATACAGGGAAGCCCATTAATTTTTTCTATTTAAAAAATAGTTAAAAAAAAATGACGTTGGGTCCCCCCATTTTTGATAGCCAGCTAGGGTAAAGCAGACGGCTGTAGCCTGAAAACCACAGCTGGCAGCTTTACCGTGGTTGGGGATCCAATGTGGAGGTCCCCCCAGGCTCTTTTTTTATAATTATTTTATAAATATTAATAATTACACAAAAAAAGTAGGGACCCCCCCAAATTGGATCACCAGCCAAGGTAAAGCGGACAGCTGTGGTCTGGTATTCTCAGGGTGGGAAGGTCCATAGTTATTGGGCCTTCACAGCCTAAAAATAGCAGGCCGCAGGCACCCCAGACGTTGCGCATCCACTAGCTTCACCCCAGCTCATCCCTTGCTCTGGTGCAGTGGCAAACGGGGTAATAAATCGGGTTGATACTAGCTGTAAGGTCACCTGACATCAAGCCCAGCAGTTTGTGATGTCATGGCGTCTATTAGATACCCAACATCATAAACTGTCAGTACTAACAAAAAAAAAAATCGACAAAAGAAATTTATTTGAAAAAACAGTCCCCAAAACATTTCCTCTTTCACCAATTTATTGTAAGAAAAAAAATAAAGGGGGTTACTAGACGGACTCTGGACCGTCTAGAATATGGGGGGGAGACACTCAGGGAACGTATCCCCCATTTTCTAGGAGTGCAGACCCTTCATGTGAGGAGTGTGGGTGCAATGAATCTGCACTCACTCTCCCCGGGTCCACAGCAGCAGAGTCCATGTCGTAATGGTTGCTACCAAACCTGCAATGCCCTGCTCATGAGGTAAGGGCATGCCTAATCAGGAGAACTATTCTACATTTCCAAATATTGGTATTTGCTGATATTATTGCTATTCCACCTACTATATATTGGGGATAGGATCTTGGAGATGGAATACCCCTTTAAGTCCAGTTATCCAGCTGAATGAATACTTAACAACAGAGCTCGCTATTTAGATGTGTTTTCTTGTGACGTATAACGGACTCTCATGTTTGGTAGTCATTCAGCAGGGAAACTATAAAAGCAAATCCCTCCATTTGGAAATGTAGTATATAGCTCTCCTGATCAATTATGTTCCTTACCTCATGAGCAGGGCATTGCAGTAATAATAATAATTTATTCATTTATATAGCGTTATTAATTCCATAGCGCTGTATGTCTTTGGAGTGTGGGAGGAAACCGGAGTACCCGGAGGAAACCCACGCAAACACGGGGAGAACATACAAACTCCTTGCAGATGGTGTCCTTGGTGAGAATTGAACCCAGGACCTCAGCGCTGCAAGACTGCAGTGCTAACCACTGAGCCAACATGCCGCCCATTTAGCTTACAGATGCATAACCACCACTCACTGTGTCTGAACACAGGAAGCTGAGCTGACAGCCGCTCTGTGCATGCGGCAGCGTCTATTGTGAAGGAGAGGGCCGTGGGGGGATCAACGCTGCACAGGTACCGTGGGACACAGGGGAACACCGGTGGGGTTATAGGGGGTGACCTGGCAGGGCCTGGGGAGGAGTTTTCTGTCGCATGTGTCATGGCACATGCGACAGAAATCAGAGGAGTAGGGTGAATGCGGCCGGCGCGCTGCTGTGCGCGCGGCCATCTTGGATTTCTGGGAGGGCATCAGGGGGGGCACTTTGGCGACACCGGGGGACTGGAGGGGACCGGGGAGGAGATTTATCATTTTTGTTCATGCCAGATGGGAGATAAATAATTTTTTACTGGCACTGTCATTTACTGTAACGTGATCATCGGTGTACGGTGTATACCTGTGATCACGTGAGCGGGGACCGGAAAAACCGTCCTGAATCATGATCTCCAGGGTCTCAGCTAGCCCTGAAACCCCGGAGATTTTCTGACGCTGGGGGGCATTATTCACTTATTTCTGCCTTCTGTTTATAAACGGCAGATCAGAATAAGGCTACATTAACACGACCGATCCATTTTTGCGGTCTGCAAAAAACAGTCCGTTTTTTTTCACGGGTGCATCCATGTGGCGTCCGTTTCCGTTCCGTAGACAGTCCATATGTCATCTGTTTGTCATCCGTGTGCCTTCCGTTTTTTTGTGTACTGCAAAAAAACTGAAGGAGGGTAAATACATAAATTTACCCAGGATCCATAGCTTCATCCTACATGAGGCGGTCACATGTTCACTCCAGTGCTATTTTCTACTGCTTTTCACAGCGTAGAGCGCTTTGGTGATTTTCTTGTGCTTCTGCACTTCATATCAGTCTTTTCTGTCATTATAATGGCAGAAAGACACATAATGTCCCACTCTCCTGCATTTTGTAATTTTGCACCCTTTGGTGCCTTTCATGTGGCACTAAGGGGTGCTTAGCTTTGTATTTAGCCGAAAAAAAAAAATGACGTAGGGTTCCCCCTATTTTTGTAGCCAGCTAGGGTAAAGCAGACGGCTGCAGCCTGCAGATCACAGCTGGCAACCTCACCTTGGCTGGTAATCCAAAACTGAGGGCACCCCACGCTGTTATTTTAAATTAAATAAATAATTAAAAAAAAACAACACGTAGGGGTCCCCCCAAAATTGGATCACCAGCCAAGGTAAAGCAGACAGCTGGGGTCTGATATTCTCAGACTAGGGAGGTCCATGGTTATTGGACTCTCCCCAGCCTAAAAATAGCAGGCCGCAGCCGCCTCAGAAGTGGCGCATCCATTAGATGTGCCAATCCTGGTGCTTCGCCCCAGCTCATCCCTCGCCCTGGTGCGGTGGCAAACGGGGTAATATATGGGGTTAATACCAGATGTGTAATGTCACCTGGCATCAAGCCCTAGGGTTGGTGAGGTCAGGCGTCTATCAGATACCCGACATCACCAACCCAGTCAGTAATAAAAAAAAATAGACGACAAACACATTTTTATTTGAAAAAACACTCCCCAATACATTCCCTCTTCAACCAATTTATTAGAAAGAAAAACAAATCCAGGTCTGGTGTAATCCAAGGGGTTGCCATGACGATCCACACTGTCCCAGTCAATGAAGAGCAGGATGTTCCCCATTGGCTGGGAGAGCAGTGCAGTGACCTGAGCTAACATCAATGGGTCAGCCCAGGTCACTGCAGGGGATGACAAGTGCTGCTGTCAGCGAGGTACATTACCTGCGCTGATCTCCTGCACTGCTGACAGCACCTGTCACTGAGTTCAATGACCGCCGCCTTCACAGCCAAGTATCGCGAGCGGCCCGTGACGTCACCGCTAGTCAGTCTCGGGTCGGAAGCGAGAGAAGGTGATGTGACAAGCGGCGGCCATGGAGGACAGTGACAGCGCTGAGGTTGGGACTTCATCACCGCAGGTAAGCCGAGCGGGACCATGTGTGCAGAGTGCAGGTGGGCGGAGCCATGTGTGCTGGCAGCGGAGTGCGAAGTGGGTGGCGCTGAGGACGTCAGTGTCGTGGACTGCTTGGCTGGGGACAGGTGAGTGTGAGTGTGAGTGTGTGTGTGTGTGTACATGCCGCGTGCAGGAGGGGGCAGAGTGAGCTGAGCGGGGAAGTGTGGGCTTCCTGCACGTAACTAGGATAAACATCGGCTTACTAACCAAAGCGCTTTGCTTGGATACCCGATGTTTATCTTGGTTGCCAGCTTCTGGCAGGCTGATAGCGATGGCTCCTGCACACTGTAGCTGTAAAAAGCCCTGCTTTTGCTGCTAGAACCGTTCTCGAACGTATCTACAACTATCGAGCTTTAGCAAAAAGCTCGAGTTCTAGTTCGATCTAGAACAGCCCCCAAAATCACTCGAGCCGCGAACTGGAGAACCTCGAACCGCGAACCGCGCTCAACTCTACTGAACAGCTCAACAGCAGAATTACAAAAGCCAGCACTGCATCCTGGAAACTACATAAGAAAATCTTGGAGCCGAGGAGACCAAGCTGTAGGTCTACTGTGTGGTTGTCCTTACCACACTTCTCTATGACAGCGAGACATGGACTGTTTACAGTCTGCATGGCAAATAGCTCAGTCATTTTCATCTGAGCTTTCTCTGCAGACTTCTCCATTGTCGGTGGCAATACAACATCTCCAATACGGCAATCCTAGAACAAACTTGGCTCTGCAGCATCTACACTTTCCTGCTGAAAACCCAATCCAGGCGGGTTGGACATTTGGTTCAAATACCAGACAGCCGCCTATTACCTAAAGAACTGCTGTATGGAGAACTGTGTCAGGGAAAGTGAAAAGTTGGGGAGCGGAAGAAATGTTACAAAGACTACCTTAAAGTGTCCCTCAAAACCCTGGGAGTTGACATTAACAATTAGAAGAAGCTCTCATAGGGCCATCCTGCTAAGGCTAGTTTCACACTTGCGTTGAACGGTATCCGTTGCATTGCGCTGTGTGACGGATGCAACGGATGTGTTGCGTATAGTGGCACAACGGATGTGTCGCGGGCGGGGAGGAGGGTGCCGGCACCGCGCTCACCCCTCTGCTCGGGTCCGGCTGCTGCTGCTCAGTGGTGGCTCGAGCGGTGGGCCGGATCCCAGGGGTTCTCGAGCGGCACTCCTCGCCCGTGAGTGAAAGGGGTTTTGTTGGGGAGATTGTCCGTGACGCCACCCATGGTTGTGGTGATTTGTAGCACCACCGCTGCTCAATATGGGGATCCCGGGAGTGGTGATGCGGAGCAGCCAGGTGTTGTGTTGCCCCTCCGTGGGTAGGGGTTGGTGATCCCGGGGCCCAGTGATGGTGTGGAAGGGTGCAGGGCCTGGTGGGCGCAGGGACGCGGGGGCAGCACTGTGCCTTGCGGCACTGTGGTACTCACTCAGCCTGAGACGTTGACACAGTTTTACGGTAAACCACACGGCTGGAAAGACGGTTCCCACGGACGGCTGCACTTGCTCTCCCAGCAGGTAACGGTGATGTCCCTCTGACCTGCACCTGATGTTTCTAGGTTGGTAGCGATGGGTTCCCACCGGTAACCCACTCCCCGGCTTGGATATGGGTCGGAGGAGCCCTACTTTTGCCCGCAGACGCTGGCCCTGAGGAGCTGGTGCCCTGGCGGTGGCGGTGTTCCTCACTAATGGTTGGACGGTTGTCTTCAATTGGGACTTGGTTGTTGGGGGATCGACGTCCCCTTCACTGACGGATTCGGCAAATTATGGCGACTCCTAGCCTTGCCGGGGTCCGAGAGGCCCCTGCCCTGGTGCTGACTGTCCTTCGTATACTGCTCCAGACCGCCGGGCCACTACTCGACCGCGGTCCTTCCAGCAACCTCCGAGCAGTCCCCCTCCAGACGATCACCGCTGTTGCTGACCTTGCTGACCTGTCCTGCACTTAGCTGGACTCACTTCAGGCCTTTCTACGCTCCCTTTTGTTCCTTTTCTTCTTTGCTCCACTACCACTTCACTTTCACTTAGCTCCTCTACCACTTCCTTCTACTTTCACTTCCCTCACTAAACTGACTGGTTCTTCCTGCCTCCAGGGCTGTGTACTCCTCAGTGGGCGGAGCCAACCGCCTGGCCCACCCCCTGGTGTGAACATCAGCCCCTGGAGGAAGGCAACAAGGATTTTGGTAGCTTTGGTGTTCCTAACTGGGATGTAGGGTGTGGTGGTGTCATGACCTGTGACCCCTGGCTTGCCCAGGGCGTCACATTCCCCCTTAGCAAAATGCAGACCGTCCGCGGGCTGCCCGTCCAACACCGGTTTTATTTTCTGTAAGTGTAAAAAGTAAACATATAAAGCATAACATCATCCCACAACGGGAGGCACATTTCTTAAACGTTACTAAACGGTTTTACGGGTACGGTTTCCGCTCTCTCCCACCCAAGCAACCTGGCCCTGATGCTGCCCCTAAAGCCCAAGCAGTACCCCTTGACTCACAGTCCAGCACAAGTCTCCCGAGCGGGATCTGTCCTTCCCCTCCAGAGGGTAGCCACTGGTTCCTTTGGTGGCTGGGCCCCAGCCTGCTCTGCTGAGGGCCCTCCCTCCAACCTGCCTCTCCGGAGGCGGCTATGCGGAAACGGTACGGTAAAACAACATATTTACAAGCCACTTAACGTTTGTGGTTGCCCTGCAAGTTCACGGGCTTGTCCATGGATAGTTCCCATGCTAACTTTTTAAACGGTCCCCACGGGGACAACGGTGCCGGCTCCGGCCGGTTCAATCACAAAGAATCAGGTGAAGTACTCGGTAATCATCATTTTTCTTATCATTCTCAAAACTTTCAAACACTTTTAAACAACACTCTGGTAGTCCCAACGGGGACTGCTGCAGCGGGCATCCGCTGCCCTACTCGTACTTTTCTGCTGAGGCGGACCCATTCTCTGCCACCAGCACATCAAACATGCACTGACATGCCTGCGGTGACAGGGGCACCCGGTACCCATTTCCACCGGTACGCGGGGTATGGACAACCACGGGGTCTCCTACATAGCGGGAACGCTCACTTGCCTCTTCAAACTCAGCAGCAGACCCGGGACTAGGGCCGGAGTCGTCATCTCGTGTTCCTGCGTGAGGCGGGTCACCGCCAGCTGTCGCAGCTTCCTGGCCTCCAGCATCCAGCCTTTCAGACCCTTCCGCGGTAGCACGGACCAGCAGATTAGGCGAGCTTACACTAAGGCGCCCCATAAGTAACGGCAAGGGTGATGCATAGGCCGAGACTAGGCCGGGCCCCTCAGCCGCAGCGGCCGGTCCTGGTAGGACATAGGGACGTGGGTCACCAGTCGACTCTGCTACATCCATTTCCCCTCCGTACATCGGGGCAGTTGTAATCAGCTCCTCCACCTCGTTGGTCCACTGCTCCATCATCCGGAAGATCTGATCCTGCTGACGCCGGTGGAATTGAATCACCCGAGCCTTCATCCAGGCGACGGTTCCAGGCTCAGGGTCTGGCACAGTCACTGCCGGGACTTCTGGCACCATGCTGTTAAGGGGCCGCGGTCCTAGCGGTTCCCCCTGGTGTACTTCAGGGACGTCCCGGACGTCTGCAGCCGGCTGGTCCGCCGGAGCGGCTGGGCAGGGTATCGCTACCAATTGGGTAGGTAGCGGGCCTAATGGCGGAGCGGCAGTAGCCATCACGGGTAGCGAGGAGAGAGGCAGGGTGAGCGGAAGCCGGCAGGGCCCCTCAGCTCGAATAGCCGATCCCTCAGGAATACAGGGGCGTGGGTCGCTTACCCGCTCCTCCAAATCCTCTTCTGCCTCGCGTCTCCACATAGCAGCCACCACATCCGCCATGTCGGTCTCCCACTCCTCCAGGAGGAGTTGCATATGGGCCTGCAGACAATTACTCAGCGGGACGGTCCGGTCCCTCAACCACGTCGCCGTGCCGGGCGCGGGGGTCTCGCTGTTATTGACTGGAGCGGACATCTCGGCAATCGTGCCTTCCAGGAACCCGATATTGCTGCAGAGCCCTGGCGTCTCTGCTTTTATAGCTGCTTTCACATGCAGCCAGCCGCCATCGCGTCCCCCTTAGCTTATTTCCGGCCACTCCTCTATTGGGGCGGAGTTTTGGCCTTCGCACCTCTGCTACTCAAGAAGACGCTCGAGCGGGAACTTTTCGCGCCAAAGATGGCGACTTCTGGAAATTTTCAGCCGGATACCTCCGGCGGTCACAAGGCGCACCTCTACCCAACGGCAGAGCGGTAAGATCCTGTTCGTGACGCCAAGTTGTCGCGGGCGGGGAGGAGGGTGCCGGCACCGCGCTCACCCCTCTGCTCGGGTCCGGCTGCTGCTGCTCAGTGGTGGCTCGAGCGGTGGGCCGGATCCCGGGGGTTCTCGAGCGGCACTCCTCGCACGTGAGTGAAAGGGGTTTTGTTGGGGAGATTGTCCGTGACGCCACCCATGGTTGTGGTGATTTGTAGCACCACCGCTGCTCAATATGGGGATCCCGGGAGTGGTGATGCGGAGCAGCCAGGTGTTGTGTTGCCCCTCCGTGGGTAGGGGTTGGTGATCCCGGGGCCCAGTGATGGTGTGGAAGGGTGCAGGGCCTGGTGGGTGCAGGGACGCGGGGGCAGCGCTGTGCCTTGCGGCACTGTGGTACTCACTCAGCCTGAGACGTTGACACAGTTTTACGGTAAACCACACGGCTGGAAAGACGGTTCCCACGGACGGCTGCACTTGCTCTCCCAGCAGGTAATGGTGATGTCCCTCTGACCTGCACCTGATGTTTCTAAGTTGGTAGCGATGGGTTCCCACCGGTAACCCGCTCCCCGGCTTGGATATGGGCCGGAGGAGCCCTACTTTTGCCCACAGACGCTGGCCCTGAGGAGCTGGTGCCCTGGCGGTGGCGGTGTTCCTCACTAATGGTTGGACGGTTGTCTTCAATTGGGACTTGGTTGTTGGGGGATCGACGTCCCCTTCACTGACGGATTCGGCAAATTATGGCGACTCCTAGCCTTGCCGGGGTCCGAGAGGCCCCTGCCCTGGTGCTGACTGTCCTTCGTATACTGCTCCAGACCGCCGGGCCACTACTCGACCGCGGTCCTTCCAGCAACCTCCGAGCAGTCCCCCTCCAGACGATCACCGCTGTTGCTGACCTTGCTGACCTGTCCTGCACTTAGCTGGACTCACTTCAGGCCTTTCTACGCTCCCTTTTGTTCCTTTTCTTCTTTGCTCCACTACCACTTCACTTTCACTTAGCTCCTCTACCACTTCCTTCTACTTTCACTTCCCTCACTAAACTGACTGGTTCTTCCTGCCTCCAGGGCTGTGTACTCCTCGGTGGAGCCAACTGCCTGGCCCACCCCCTGGTGTGAACATCAGCCCCTGGAGGAAGGCAACAAGGATTTTGGTAGCTTTGGTGTTCCTAACTGGGATGTAGGGTGTGGTGGTGTGATGACCTGTGACCCCTGGCTTGCCCAGGGCGTCACATTCCCCCTTAGCAAAATGCAGACCGTCCGCGGGCTGCCCGTCCAACACCGGTTTTATTTTCTGTAAGTGTAAAAAGTAAACATATAAAGCATAACATCATCCCACAACGGGAGGCACATTTCTTAAACGTTACTAAACGGTTTTACGGGTACGGTGTCCGCTCTCTCCCACCCAAGCAACCTGGCCCTGATGCTGCCCCTAAAGCCCAGGCAGCACCCCTTGACCCACAGTCCAGCACAAGTCTCCCGAGCGGGATCTGTCCTTCCCCTCCAGAGGGTAGCCACCGGTTCCTTTGGTGGCTGGGCCCCAGCCTGCTCTGCTGAGGGCCCTCCCTCCAACCTGCCTCTCCGGAGGCGGCTATGCGGAAACGGTACGGTAAAACAACATATTTACAAGCCACTTAACGTTTGTGGTTGCCCTGCAAGTTCACGGGCTTGTCCATGGATAGTTCCCATGCTAACTTTTTAAACGGTCCCCACGGGGACAACGGTGCCGGCTCCGGCCGGTTCAATCACAAAGAATCAGGTGAAGTACTCGGTAATCATCATTTTTCTAATCATTCTCAAAACTTTCAAACACTTTTAAACAACACTCTGGTAGTCCCAACGGGGACTGCTGCAGCGGGCATCCACTGCCCTACTCGTACTTTTCTGCTGAGGCGGACCCATTCTCTGCCACCAGCACATCAAACATGCACTGACATGCCTGCGGTGACAGGGGCACCCGGTACCCATTTCCACCGGTACGCGGGGTATGGACAACCACGGGGTCTCCTACATAGCGGGAACGCTCACTTGCCTCTTCAAACAGATGCAACGGATGCTGCAAAACAACGGAATCCGTTTTGCTTTTTTTTTTTTTTTTTTACAGTTTTACCAGCGGCAGACTATTGTGAACGATCAGCCGATCGCTCCCAGTAGCCGGCCGCCGGGTGATCAGCTGATCACTCCCAGTAGCCGGCCGCCGGGTGATCAGCTGATCGCTCCCTGCAGACGGCCGCCGGGTGATCAGCTGATCGCTCCCAGTAGCCGGCCGCCGGGTGATTAGCTGATCGCTCCCTGCAGCCGGCCGCCGGGTGATCAGCTGATCGCTCCCAGTAGCCGGCCGCTGGGTGATCAGCTGATCGCTCCCTGCAGCCGGCCGCCGGGTGATCAGCTGATCGCTCCCTGCAGCCGGCCGCCGGGTGATCAGCTGATCGCTCCCTGCAGCCGGCCGCCGAGTGATCAGCTGATCGCTCCCTGCAGCCGACCGACGGGTGATCAGCTGATCGCTCCCAGTAGCCGGCCACCGGGTGATCAGCTGATCGCTCCCAGCAGCCGGTTGCCGGGTGATCAGCTGATCGCTCGGCCGCCAAGAAAGTGTGCGGGGGCAGAGCTGAGCGGGGCCATGGCGCTGAGGACAGGTGAGTGTGTGTGCGTGTGTGTATACATGCGGAGTGGAGTGCGGGAGGGGGCGGAGCCATGGCGCTGAGGACAGGTGGGTGAGTGTGTGTGTGTGTGTGTGTATATATATATATATACACATGCGGAGTTGAGTGCGGGAGGGGGCGGAGCCGAGCGGGGAAGTGTCGGTCTCCCTGAACATGTGGCCAGGGTAAATATCGGGCAAAGCACTTTGCGTGGTTACCCGATATTTACATTGGTTACGGTTGCAGGGAGCCAGAGAGAGCATGCGCAGTGAAATCCTAAGGATTCCGTTGCTCAAAAAAAGGTTACATGCTGCGTTCCTCCCGCTGGGCGGAAGCAACGGAGCGTCACCCAGCGGAAGCAACGTAGGTCCTTTTGGCACAATCCGTCATCCATACAAGTCTATGGGAAACAGCGGAATCCGTTAACGGATTCCGCTGTTTTCCAAAAGGGCGGATTGTAACGGAAGGAAAACAATGCAAGTGTGAAAGTACACTAAGCAAGGTGATATCAGCTCAGGAGCTTGTGCAGCTAAAGACAGGGGAATATTTGAGGCAAAATGAAAGTTAGCTGTGCATAAGACACAAGCAATATCTACTGTCCTGACTACACTTACTCACTTCTGTCCCCTATGTGATTGAACCTTCAGGGCATAGATTGGCCTAATCCTGTCACCTCCAGACCCACAGCCATTGATCATCTTCTAAACCCTCAAGTCATAGTCATCTTTGACTACAAAGTACAAACAACTACCGTAAAGAGAAAACTTCAAAGAACAAATGCATTATGCCAGGATGCAAACCATTAATCAACCTTAAAAATAGAAAGGCCAGGTTAGACTTTGCCAAAAAAACATCTAAAGATGCCAGCCCAATTCTGGAAAAGCATTATTTGGAAACATGAACCTAAGAGAGATCAACCAGTACCAGAATAATAGGAGGAAGAAAGTATGAAGAAGGCTTGAAGCAACTCATGGTCCAAAGCACCCCACATTCTCTGTAAAAAAATATTGGACGCAGTGTGATGGCATGGGCATGCATGGCTTCCCAGGGTCACTAGTGTTTATTGATGATGTGACTGAATACAGAAGCAGCTGGATTAATTCTGAAGTGTACAGGACTATACTTTCTTCTCAGACTTAACCAATGTAGCAAGGTTGATTGGATGGCACTTCACTGTACAGAGAGGCAATGACTCAAAAATACTGCAAAAGCAACCCAGGGGTTTTTTAAAGCAAAGAAGTGGACTATTCTGCAATGGCCTAGTCAATCACCGGTTCTCAATCCAATCGAGCATGGATTTTACATTCTGAAGATAAAACTTAAGGCAGAAATAAAAACAAGCAATGACTGAAGTTAGCTGCAGTAAAGGCCTGGCAAATTATCACAAATAAGAAACCCAAATCACAAAGATGCTGTCTCTGTTTCTGGACTCAACTGTATTTCTTGGACAATGTCGTCACTGGTACAGATCTAAAACTGTGTAATTTATAATGAAATTGTAAAAAACCCAAAGTGTATCCTTGGACTAGAAAGTATTAATTTGCTTCAAATTTATCAAAGTTGTTAATAATGGATGGTAAATTTGATAGCTCTTTAGACTGTTCATTCTGCTTATAAGTTGAGTTAGAAGTGTGCCCCTAAAGCAGGGGGGCGAACCTCTGGCCCGCGGGCCGTATGTGGCACGCAATGGCCTTTTCTGCGGCCCTTGGCAGATTCCCGGAGGCCGCAGTGCTCTGGCAGATGCTCCTCCTGTCGGCTACCTGTCCTTTAAATCCCCATGTGCTTTGCAAGCATGGCTGCCGTAGCTATGTGCGAGCTGTGTAGTTGTAGCTCGCCTAAAGGCATCAGAGAGCTACAAGGTTCTGCATCCTCACCAGGATGCAGGCCCTACCCCCTAGGGCCCCAGAAGACCAGTCCGGTCACAAACAAACACTTCACAAAATCCCAGTTTTCCCCAACAATCCCCATAGAATGGTTCAAGGCTAGGGTCGGACCAATGGATGGCCGCCTAGAGGTGGAGCCAGTCCAGTCCACTAGTTGACCAAGTGGGAGGGGCGGACAGTGGACAGACAGTCAGTCCGAGGAGTGGGGCGGTGAAGGTGGACAGGAGGAGACGCACTGACTTGGAGTGAGCAGTGACCTAGTGCCCAGGAGGGTAGTTGCTGGTGGAGTACGGTGGAGTACTCCTGGAACTATGCACCAACGGGGTGCAGGACCCTAAGACAGGCAGAAGCTCTAGGCAGGTCTGTTAATACCTGCACAGCAAGGGGACCATCAAGGACCTCGCTGACTTTAAAAATCCGAGACTCAGTAGCAAAGAGAGAACCGGGGACAGGACCAGAGACTCCAACCCCACAGGGTTCACGCTACTGTCATACGGACTGCAGTGGAAAACCACTGGATGGGAACCCCCTGTTGCTCTACGCCACGGGGACCCATTAACTAGAGACAGGTGCAGGGAAGAAGGTACCAGATTACTAAACTGGCACTGGGACAAAGGGGACCTGAAGGTGAAACCAGCCAATTTCGGGTGACCAGTTACCATCAGAAAAAGTGAGAAAAGAACCAGTTGCACCGAACTCCTTGTGTGAACTACCTTCTTCCGACACCCGTCACATCACCTAACCTCTGGGGCCCGGCCCTGCTTGCGGAGGGCCTATCATTCAGGCTGCCATTAACACCAGCCCCAGTAGTGGACATTGGCAGCGGTGGCTCCATCCACATAGCTGCAACACCGCAAGTGGCGTCACTTGTGAACACTATTTTAATCCCCTGTAAATACTTCCCCTTTACAAAAAGGGCCCAGGGCATGGAATCGGGCAATGGCCACCAAAGTGACATTCCCCAGTTGTACACCACCCGGGACCGAGTGCCCCATAACCCTGGACGAAACATAGTCACATAGGGTGCCGGCCGGCAGACTGCACTGGGGGGAGCTTCCCATCTACCTCAGGCTCCTGCATGATCTCCTGTCATATTTTAGTTAGAAGCACAGTGATGGGGGAGGGGCTTGCACGACGGTGAGGAGACTGCAGAGTGCAATGTGCTCAGCCTCTCACCCCCCATTCCTGTGCACTCAGCCTCTGTGCTCGGCTGCTCAGGTGTAGCACTGCAGAGGAGTCAGGAGACAGAATGAAGCCAGCGCTGATTGACATTAACCACTCAGTGACCAAGCTGCTTTCTGCTGTAGCCAGCCCTTGAGCTCCGCTGCTGAATCCATCTTGCATGAGGAGGGAGCATCAGTCAGGAACTTGTGCTGCACCTGATCTTACAGGGGCAACTAAGCAGCAGGTACTTATATCTGAGCTAAGTGTGTTTATATCTAATATATCCAATCATATATCAAATATATTAGGGACTTCAATGATCAGTGTAGGTATGCTGTATATGTCCAGTGTGTGAGTGCTGTATATGGGGTGTGAGTGCTGCATACAGGGTGTGAGTGCTGTGTATGGCGTCTGTGATTGCTGTATACAGTAACTGTGAGTGCTGTATACAGCGACTGTGAGTGCTGTATACAGCATCTGTGAGTGCTGTGAATGGCGTGTGAATGCTGTGAATGGCGTGTGAGTGCTGTGTATGGTGTGTGAGTGCTGTGTACGGCGTGTGTGAGTGCTGTGTACAATATACATGTGTACTGTATATGGCCAGTGTGTGTCATGTGCGGTATACAATATGACCAGTGTGTCAATTTTGTGTGCTCTATATGACCATTGTGTCAATTTTGTGTGCAGTATATGGCCAGTGTGTCAATTTTCTGTGCAATATACTGCCCGTGTGTCGGGGCTGTGTGCTGTATACGGCCAGTGTGTCCATTTTCTGTGCAGTATATGGCCAGTGCGTCAATTTTGTGTGCAGTATACTGCCAGTGTGTCAGGGCTGTGTCCAGTATATGGCCAGTGTGTCAGAGTTGTGTGCAGTATGCGGCCAGTGTGTCAGAGCTGTGTGCGGTATACTGCCTGTGTGTCAGAGCTGTGTGCTGTATACTGCCAGTATGTCAGAGCTGTGTGCAGTATATAGCGAGTGTGTCGGGGCTGTGTGTGGTATACGGCCAGTCTGTCATGGCTGTGTTCGGTATATGACCAGTGTGTGAGGGCTGTGTGTGTATGTACAGCGTCTCCTATGTGATGTATATAGTTTACCAATCTTAATTTCACAAACTTGACTGTGCTCCAGACTGAGACAAACCTGGAAAAGCAGCTGTAAGAAGAAACATAAGTATCACCGAACATCACAGCCGCACCAAAGAGAAGACGCTCCAGCCACCACAGTAAGGTGAGTTAATTAATTGTTTCACCAAATACATTAGGATACTTTACAAGTTTAAAATTTTTTGCGGCCCCCCTAAGGTTGGTAAATATTTCCAAATGATTATTATTATTATTATTATTATTATAAATGGCCCCTGGCAGAAAAAAGGTTCCCCTCCCCTGCCCTAAATGATGGCATAATTATAGACCATGTCCCTTTCCTGCTAAGGCACCCCCCCCTGTGGAGCACGACAGGAAAAATGTCTAGGCTACTTTCACACTTCAGTCTGTCTTTTTCCATCAGTCACAATCCGTTGCCTTGAGAAAATATGGTATCCTGCAAAATATTTTGCATGATTCAGTTTTTCCCCAGACTTGAATTAACGACGGATTGCAACTGATGGCCTTGCGTCGCGTGATGGATCAGTCGTGGAATGACGGAACATCGGGCGGAAGGAACTGACACTGTAACGTTTTTTCGAGCATCAATAAAACGCAATTAGTAGGATTCCGTCGCAATCCATCAAGAGGTATAATGGTTGTCAATGGTGCAGGATTCCGCTGTAATCTGTCATACGATGGAATCTAATGCTGCTCCAGGGACCTGGGACACATCGATGCGTTCCACTGCAGGTTCTCCATGCATTCCACTGCAGGTTCTCCATGCATTCTACTGCAGATCCTTGTGTTCAAGTTACAAATTTCAAGAACTCCAAATTTTGCCCCCCTAAAATGAAAGGAAAAATAAAATAACTTAAAAAGTTGGAATTCACATTGTAATGATCTCTTTACATAAAGTTCTTCAGCATTCTTTATTCCCTTACAAAAAAAAACCTAGGAGCTTTTACTAGAGTGCATTCAAAGATCCGAAAGTGATCTCCATGAAATGTATAGACAAACACGTAAAAGTCTGTTCCTAAGAAGTGGTTATGTAACACCCGATATAACAAAGAATCTAATCTTTCTATAGAGTGACTGTCAAGCAACACCAAAATAGAATCAAACCATGAAACAATTAATTTCTGGATCCCCTAATTAAGCTGTCAAGTTACCAGCTTCAAGCGTTGCTGAGTAATGACACATTCAAAAACTTCAGAAAGTTTAATCTCTCATAAAGTTAATATTTGAGAAGGACATTTTAAAGTGGAAGGCTAGGAATAATAATGGTACTGTACAAGGATTCATTTTTCCCATGTCACCCTCTAGCAATGTTGCAAAACATCCCTAAATTCCAGGACACTACGTAAAATTAGGGCTCTTTTTTGCCATCTGTAAAAAAAATTGAAGGCATCCGTAATTTTATTGAAAATAATGAAACATATACAAATTATTTTGACCGTAATTCTCATTTTACAGTTTACAGTGATCTTTTCATATAGGTATTATGGGCTTGTGATAGTAGGATCTATGATGATTATCTCTTAACTCTATTTTAAGTGTGTAGTTGTGTGTATGTATGAAAAATTTGGGAGGAAAATGAGGGGTGCATCTTAAAATCCAAATGTAGCTTACAGGGAGGTGGTAAAGAAGGGTCAAAGGAAGCAGGGGTAATGCTATGCGGTGTGCTGCCGGCGCTGCTTTGTGTGGCGCTGTTCTGTGAGGCGGGTGGCACGGCTCTGCTCTGTGCGGCAGGGCTCTGTTCTGTGCGGGGCTGCTCTGCTCTGTGGGTGGCTGCTCTTTGTGACGGGTGGCGGTCAGGACTTAAAATAATGGTGTCTAGAGTCAGTACATGCGCAGATGGAGCTCTCAGCTCAAGCTCTCATCTGCATACGCGCTGACTCCGGCTGCCATTATTTGAAACCCTCACCGCCATCTTCAGAATGGCCGGGGCCCCAGGACAACACAACCAAGGTGATAAACCTAATCCATAGAGCCAAACTTTCTAACATGCCGTTAATGCTCCTTTCAACTAACGCCGAGAAGGCTTTCAAAAGAGTAAATTGGACCTATATGGAAGAAACTCTAGCACATATTGGATTGGGAAGTAAAATGTTGGATTGGGTGTTGTCCTAGTATTCCTCCCCATCGGCTTGAGGCTAGAGTGCGGGTGAACGGTTTCCTATCTGACTCTTTTAGCATATAGAACAGGACGCGGCAGGGCTGCCCTTTTTCGCCTCTGATTTTTGTACTAGCCATCAAGCCCTTTCTTAGACACGTTCGGGCTAATGGGAATATTAACGAAATAAAAATTCTCTCCTTCACAAATAAAATTGCTGCTTATGCGGATGACCTCCTTTTCTTTACCACCAACCCTAGAATCTCGCTTCCTAATCGAATGGCGGAATTCCACAGCTACTCTCACTTCTCTAACTTCAAAATTATTTTTTTCCAAATTGGAGGCTCTGAATGTTGGTCTTCCTCCCCCCGCTTGTGAGTCACCTTAAGGGAGCTTTTAGTTTTATATGGGCAGCGCAAACTTTAAGCTATCTAGGAATACACTGTGTGCAGACTTATTAGGCAAATGAGTATTTTGATCACATGATAATTTTTATACATGTTGTCCTACTCCAAGCTGTATAGGCTTGAGAGCTAACTACCAATTAAGTAAATAAGGTAATGTGCATCTCTGTAATGAGGAGGGGGTGTGGTGTAATGACATCAACACCCTATATAAGGGGTGCATACTTATTAGGCAACTTCCTTTCCTTTGGCAAAATGGGTCAGAAGAGAGATTTGACGGGCTCTGAAAAGTCCAAAATTGTGAGATGTCTTGCAGAGGGATGCAGCAGTCTTGAAATTGCCAAACTTTTGAAGCGCTATCACTGAACAATCAAGCGTTTCATGGCAAATAGCCAACAGGGTCGCAAGAAGCGTGTTGGGCAAAAAATGCGCAAAATAATTGCCCATGAATTGAGGAAAATCAAGCGTGAAGCTGCCAAGATGCCATTTGCCACCAGTTTGGCCATATTTCAGAGCTGCAACGTTACTGGAGTATCAAAAAGCATAAGGTGTGCCACACTCAGGGACATGGGCAAGGTAAGGAAGGCTGAAAAACGACCACCTTTGGACAAGAAACATAAGATAAAATGTCAAGACTGGGCCAAGAAATATCTTAAGAATGATTTTTCACAGGTTTTATGGACTGATGAAATGAGAGTGACTCTTGGTGGGCCAGATGGATGGGCCAGAGGCTGATCAGTAAAGAGCAGAGAGCTCCACTCTGACTCAGACGCCAGCAAGGTGGAGGTGGGGTACTGGTATGGGCTGGTATCATCAAAGATGAACTTGTGGGACCTTTTCGGGTTGAGGATGGAGTGAAGCTCAACTCCCAGATCTACTGCCAGTGTCTGGAAGCCAACTTCTTCAAGCAATGATACAGGAAGAAGTTGGTATCGTTCAAAAAGACATGATTTTCATGCAGAACAATGCTCCATCACATGCATCCAACTACTCCACAGCGTGGCTGGCCAGTAAAGGTCTAAAAGATGAAAAAATAATGACATGGCCATCTTGTTCACTTGATCTGATCCCCATAGAGAACCTGTGGTCCCTCATAAAATTTAAGATCTACAGGGAGAATAAACAGTACACCTCTCGGAACATTGTCTGGGAGGCTGTGGTGGCTGCTGCACGCAATGTTGATCGTAAACAGATCAATCAACTGACAGAATCTATGGATGGTAGGCTGTTGAGTGTCATCATAAAGAAAGGTGGCTATATTGGTCACTAATTTTTTGGGGTTTTGTTTTTGCATGTCATAAATGTTTATTTCTAAATTTTGTGCAGTTATATTGGTTTACCTTGTGAAAATAAACAAGTGAGATGGGAATATATTTGGTTTTTATTAATTTGCCTAATAAGTCTGCACTGTAATAGTTACCTCAAAATCTAAAAAAAACCCCACCCAAACTGCCAAAAATATTAAGCTTTGATATTTATGAGTCTTTTGGGTTGATTGAGAACTTAGTTGTAGATCAAAAATAAAAAAAATCCGCTAAAATACAACTTGGCTAATAATTCTGCACACGGTGTAAAGATAACTGCATCCCTTCTGATGCTATACCAAAGCAATTTCCCGGGACTTCTCAAAACTATAAGAGCAGACTGTGAGAAGTGGTCAAAATCTAAGAGGTACTTTACACGTTGCGACATCGCTAGCATCGGCTAGCGATGTCCAGCATGAAAGCACCCGCCCCCGTCGCACATGCGATATGTGGTGATTGCTGCTGTAGCGAATATTATCGCTATGGCAGCTTTACGCGCACATACCTGCTCGGCGACGTCGCTGTGACTGCCGAACTATACCTCCTTCAAGGGGGAGGTGCGTTCGGCGTCACAGCGACGTCACCGTGACGTCACTAATTGGCCGGCCAATAGAAGCCGGGCGGCGGAGATGAGCGGGACATAACATCCCGCCCACCTTCTCCCTTCCGCATTACCGTCGGGACGCAGGTAAGGAGATGTTTGTCTCTCCTGCGGGTTTACATACAGCGATGTGTGCTGCCACAGGAGCTACAAACAACATCGTACCTGCGGTCGACCCGACATTATGAAAATGACCGACGCTACACAGAGCACCGATTTTCGACGCTTTTGCGATCGTTTATCGGAGCATCTAGGATTTACACGTTGCGATGTCATTACCGGCACCGGATGTGCGTCACTAACGACGTGACCCCGACGATATTTTGGATGTGATGTCGCAACGTGTAAAGTACCCCTAACTTTACCTGGTTTGGTAAGTGCCAAATCTTAAAAATGAATATCTTACGAGAATATTATATTTGCTACAGACCTTGCCTATCGCAGTCCCTTCACCTTTCTTCAAAAGAATAAATGCAATTCAAACAGCCTTTATCTGGGCTGGCAAGGGAGCTAGGGTTAAACTTGCTGTCCTATGTAGACCCAAAGCTGAAGGGGGCATTTGCCTCCTGAATCTCAAGCTGTACCACGTGGCTTCCCACCTGGTGTGAATTGTTGACTGCTGTAGAAACAAATATAACAAGTCATGGGTCCAGATAGAGCAGAGCTTTTCAGACTTCTCATTATGCACCCTTCCCTGGGTCACCTCTGCTGCCCCTACCCCCTGAAAGTGCATCCTACAATTGGGCCCACACTAAAAATTTGCTTGGCTCCATTAGTGGGCAGGGTGGCGATTCCTCCCCTCTCAAATCTTGCACCATTTCTCAGTCACCCCAGCTTTAGTCCTGACTCTTTGGATCCCATTTTTAGGGCATGGAGTAGAGCAGGTTTTGGAGTAGGTGGAGTAGTGACTCGGACTGGCCCTCACTTGAAGAGCTGATCGCTGCTTCAGATCCGGTGTCACTGGGGAATTGGAGAAGTTCCCAACTGAAGGATTTCTTGAACACACTTTCACCTAGGACACAGTTTTTGACGGATAAGACTCTTTTTGAACCTACCTGCCTAGCATCGGGACCTATCCGACATACTCTCACAATATCCTACTCCCTGTTGGTCTTGCCCCTGGATCATACACCTCCCCCCTACATTCTGCAATGGGAAAGAGACTTAGATGTAACCTTCCCAATGGAACAGCGAGCCAACATACAGTATTTAGTCTTGCCCATAAGACGTCCTTTAGCTTGAGATTACAGGAGGTGAATTACAAACGTCTCTCATGCTGGTACAGAGTCCCCTCTCATTTACATACATTTCCTTCAGTGGACCCAATGTGTTGGCGGTGTAGTAGGGCAAAAGGTACTTTCCTACACATCTTTTGGGAGTGTAGTGTGTTGCAGCTGTGGCGCCCCTGAGGCTCAGTCCCCACAGAGTATTGCATCTGACTTAAGGTGCAATGCTCTTCCTGGGTAAGGAAGAGGTTAACCACTGGTTTTCACTTACACAACTCACACAGCCAGGAAATGAGTCAGCAGTTACACAACACACACACAGCTTAGCAGCCCCACTGAAACTGGGAACAAGGTGGTTACCATAACAACGTTTTATTTCCAGCCACTAATGAGTCATCAGCAAGGTGGGGGCAGAACAGAGGAAGTTACAAAGCACACAGTTTCACTTCAGAATAGTCTGAGACTCAGAACAACACGGTCACTATAGAGAGTGCTTAAGAGCTTCTATAGTTAGGACCAGTTTTATCCTGTTATACTGTTTATTCCCATTTAATAGGTGCTCCATGGACAATGCTACCAGGTGTGTATCTTGTCAGATGTATGCATGCCTTGAACAGCCGTTCGAGGGTGAATATGTCTGCACTAGATGCAAGCTTTTTACATATTTGGAAGCCCAGGTAACTGATCTAAATATGCAGCTTGCAACACTCAGGAGCATTGCAAACCTGGAGAGGAGTTTAGAGCTCACTCGGCTTTCTCTGGCTGGGGCCAGTGCTATGGAGGAGGGTGGAGGTGGGGAAGGTCAGGACCCAGAGGTAGGTAGCTGGGTAACCATAAGAAGAAGAGTTAGGGGGAAAAGTGTCAGGGAGCCTAGCCCTGATCTGGCACAACCTAGTAAATATGCCTGTTTGGCTGATATTAGGAATGAAGGGCCAGGACTAGGATCACTACAACAGGATATGGCTCCTAGCAACCAGGACAATGACTGCTGTAGGAAGGAGGGAAATAGGAGTGCAGCAAACTCCAGACAGATGGTGGTAGGGGACTCTATAATTAGGCGGACAGATAGGGTCATTTGTCGCCGAGACCGTGAAAGCCGAACAGTGTGTTGTTTGCCGGTTGCTCAGGTTCGGTTCAGACTCACACGCACACTCACACTCAGACTCACACTCAGACTCACACTCAGACTCAGACTCACACGCACACTCACGCACACTCACACTCAGACTCACACGCACACACACGCACACTCACACTCACACTCAGACTCACACTCAGACTCACACTCAGACTCACACGCACACTCAGACTCAGACTCACACGCACACTCACACTCAGACTCACACTCAGACTCACACTCAGACTCACGACACTCACACTCAGACTCACACTCAGACTCACACTCAGACTCACACACAGACTCACACACAGACTCACACGCACACTCAGACTCACACTCAGATTCACACGCACACTCACACTCAGACTCACACGCACACTCACACTCAGACTCACACGCACACTCACACTCAGACTCACACTTAGACTCACACTCACACGCACATTCACACTCAGACTCACACGCACACTCACACTCAGACTCACACGCACACTCACACGCACACTCACACGCACACGCACACTCACACTCACACGCACACTCACACTCAGACTCACACGCACACTCACACTCAGACTCACACGCACACTCAGACTCACACGCACACTCACACGCACACTCACACTCACACTCAGACTCACACTCAGACTCACACTCAGACTCACACGCACACGCACACTCAGACTCACACGCACACTCAGACTCACACTCAGACTCACACTCAGACTCACACGCACACTCACACGCACACTCACACGCACACTCACACGCACACTCACACGCACACTCAGACTCACACGCACACTCAGACTCAGACTCACACTCAGACTCACACTCAGACTCACACGCACACTCACACGCACACTCACACGCACACTCAGACTCAGACTCACACGCACACTGAGACTCAGACTCACACGCACACTCAGACTCACACTCAGACTCACACTCAGACTCACACGCACACTCAGACTCACACTCAGACTCACACGCACACTCACACTCAGACTCACACTCAGACTCACACGCACACTCAGACTCAGACTCACACGCACACTCACGCACACTCACACTCAGACTCACACACGCACACTCACACTCAGACTCACACTCAGACTCACACGCACACGCACACTCAGATTCACACGCACACTCACACTCAGACTCACACTCAGACTCACACTCAGACTCACACGCACACTCAGACTCACACTCAGACTCACACTCAGATTCACACGCACACTCACACTCAGACTCACACGCACACTCACACTCAGACTCACACTCAGACTCACACTCAGACTCACACGCACACTCACACGCACATTCACACTCAGACTCACACTCAGACTCACACGCACACTCAGACTCACACGCACACTCACACGCACACTCACACGCACACTCACACTCAGACTCACACGCACACTCACACTCAGACTCACACGCACACTCAGACTCACACGCACACTCACACGCACACTCACACGCACACTCACACTCAGACTCACACGCACACTCACACTCAGACTCACACGCACACTCAGACTCACACGCACACTCACACTCAGACTCACACGCACACTCACACGCACACTCACACGCACACTCACACGCACACTCACACTCAGACTCACACGCACACTCACACTCAGACTCACACGCACACTCAGACTCACACGCACACTCACACTCAGACTCACACGCACACTCACACTCAGACTCACACGCACACTCACACGCACACTCACACGCACACTCACACTCAGACTCACACGCACACTCACACTTTCACACTCACATCAGATCGCATCCACGTCCTGCAGCGGCGGACCACACACACCTCACACACACATCAGATCGCATCCACGTCCTGCAGCGGTGGAACACACACACCTCACACACACATAAGAACAGACACACACACACACACATCAGATCACATTCACTCTCACACACACCTCACACACACATCAGATCGCATCCACATACTCACAACATCCCGTGATATCGCTTGCTTCTCGGCGGTGATACTGTGCAGTGATCTTCCAGGACCTGCCGGAGGATCACATGGCCGGAAGGATGTGGTATCTCCGGATGTTGTGAGTGTGTCAGCGCGTATGTGCAATATCGTCAGTGTGTGTGTGTATGCGATCGGATGTGTGTGAGTGTGTGTGTGTGAGTGTATGTGATCGGATGTGTGTGAATGTGTGTGAGTGTATGCGATCGGATGTGTGTGAGTGTGTGAGTGTGTGTGTGTGAGTGTATGCGATCGGATCTGTGAGTGTCGGCAGAGGAGCACGGCGTGCAGCACAGCTGCTGGGACCGCCCACCGGTGGGCACAGGGAGAAGTGGTGTGTGTGTGTGAGTGTATGCGATCAGATGTGTGCGTGTTTACTGTCTGATGTGTGACTGTGGAGCACGATGGGGGGTGCACAGCATGGGGGATGGAGCACGATGGGGGGTGCACAGCATGGGGGATGGAGCACGATGGGGAGTGCGCAGCATGGGGGATGGAGCACGATGGGGAGTGCGCAGCATGGGGGATGGAGCACGATGGGGTGTGCGCAGCATGGGGGATGGAGCACGATGGGGGGTGCGCAGCATGGGGGATGGAGCACGATGGGGAGTGCGCAGCATGGGGGATGGAGCACGATGGGGAGTGCGCAGCATGGGGGATGGAGCACGATGGGGGGTGCGCAGCATGGGGGATGGAGCACGATGGGGGGTGGAGCACGATGGGGGGTGCACACCTCCCCCCAAAACACACACACACACTGCCACACACGCACTGCACAACACACCACACACACACTGGGAACCACAAACACCGCCCTACACAGACACCCACACACACAGACAACGCCGCAGACACAACACCCAACACACAAACACCGCGGCACACACAAATATACGCACATACCGCACAACACACACATTGCACAAAACATACCTCCCCCCAAAACACACACACACACACACACCCACACAAACTGCGCAACACATATACACCACGATACAGACACACAGCGCTCCACAAATAACGACACAACGCAACACACAAACAACACCGCTCTCACCCCCCGCTACACCCAGACAACACCCAGAACATGTACAGCCCCTACACAAACACTTGGTAACTACACACAACAACATCTATATATATATATATATATATATATATATATATAACAAAAATCATACATTAACTACACAATACGTAAATTCTAGAATACCGTAGAATCGGGCCACCTTCTAGTAATATAATAACTGACAGACAGCATGGATTCATGAAAGATAAGTCATGTCTAACCAACCTGTCGGGGTTCTATGATGGGGTAAGTGCAAACCTGGATATTGGTAATGCAGCTGATGTGATTTATTTGGACTTTGCAAAGACATTTGATACTGTACCACATAATAGCCTTATACTAAAGCTCCAGAAGCAAGGACTAGGGGAAACTATATGCAACTGGGTAAAGAATTGGTTAAAAGATAGGAAACAGAGTAGTCATAAATGGTACATTCTCTAAATGGGCTATAGTCAGCAGTGGGGTGCCACAGGGATCTGTGCTAGGACCAATTCTTTTTAATCACTTTATTAATGATCTTGTGGATGGAATTGATAGTAAAGTGTCAGTCTTTGCTGATGACACCAAACTATGTAGGATATTAAAAACTGACCTTGATACACAGTGCAATATTACAAAAAGATCTGGATAAGATGTCAGAATGGGCAGATACTTGGCACATGAGATAAATGTAAAGTAATGCACCGAGGACAGAGTAATCCTATAACTGCATATACATTAAATGGAAGTAAACTCGGGACTACAGAACAGGAGAAGGACTTAGGTATTCTCAATACAAATAAGCTGAGCAGCAGTATTCAATGTCAGGCTGCAGCTGCTAAAGCTAACAAGATTTTAGTGTTTAAAAAAGAGAAATTAAATCCCGTGATCCCAATGTATTGTTACCCCTCTATAAATCACTTGTAAGGCCACATCTAGAACATGGGATTCAGTTTTGGGCTCCACATTTTAAAAAGGACATTCAGAAGTTAGAGTCAGTTCAAAGGAGGGTAACTAGACTATTACAAGGAATGGAAGGCCTCGCATATGATGACAGGTTGAAAAAGTTAGATATGTTTAGCTTAGAAAAAAGACGTCTCAGAGGAGATCTCATTTTTATGTATAAATACATGTGTGGTCAATATAAAGGACTGGCACATGACTTATTCCTTCCAAAGACAATACTAAGGACCAGGGGGCATACATTGCGAGTGGAAGAAAAGCGATTCCGACAGCTAAATAGGAAAGGGTTCTTTACAGTTAGAGCAGTCAGACTGTGGAATGCCCTACCACAAGAGGTAGTAATGGCAGATACTATAACGGATTTTAATAAAGGGCTGGATGATTTCCTCAGTACGCATAACATTGTTGGTTATAAATGACTTAGGGACAAAATGTAGAACTGGTGGAGGAAGGTTGAACTAGATGGACCTAGGTCTTTTTTCAACCTAAGTAACTATTTAACAACAGTAGAGTTGCTATCTGACTGGTAGCTCCTGTGGGACGAAGTAGAAACACGGTTGCCGACGGGAGAGCTTTATTGCTCACTTGGAACCAGCACTGATCAGGGTTCAGAGCCCTAGGATGGAACAAACTTCACAGTTCCCAGAGCACAGTGCTACATAGGGTCCGGAGCCGTGAGCTGAGTCCGGCTACACCACGGACCCGCGGCACTTGCAGACGGGACAGTAACTTTAACCCCTTAACGACCGCGGGCAGTAAAATTACGACCTAGCGGACATAACGTTACTGCCCGCGGTCTGCCGGCAGCAGCATGCCGCGATTGGCGCACATCTCAGCTGATTTTCACAGCTGAGATGTGTGCCTGCTAGACACAAGCAGAATTGTTATCTGCTTGTGCCATTTAACCCCTGTGACAGCGCCATTATAAACGCGATCGCGGTAAAGTTTTACTTACCGCCCGATACCGGAAATCACGTGACATGATCACGTGACTTCGGGTGGTTATCATGGTAGCACAGGGTCATGTGATGACTCCTGTGCTAGACATGAACCACTTTCACTTTCGGTTTCTACGGAGGCCAGGGAAGCAGGAAGTGCACATATCTGCTGTTTACAGCTGTGTAGCTGTGATCAGCAGATAGTGCAGAGCGATCGGATTGTTGACCGCTATAGCCCGCTAGGGGGACTAGTAAAATTAAAAAAATAAATAAAAAAAAAAGTTTTAAAAAATTAAAAAAAAAATAAAAAAACCTAAAAGTTCAAATCACCCCCCCTTTCGCCTCATTGAAAATTAAAGGGTTAAAAAATTAAAAAATATACACACATTTGGTATCGCCGCGTTCAGAAACGCCCGATCTATCAAAATATAAAATCAATTAATCTGATCAGTAAACGGTGTAGCGGCAAAAAAATTCCAAACGCCAAAATGACGTTTTTTTGTCGCCACAACTTTTGCGCAAAATGCAATAACAGGCGATCAAAACGTAGCATCTGCGCAAAAATAGTACCGTTAAAAACATCATCTCGAGTCGCAAAAAATAAGCTGTCACTGAGCCATAGATCCCTAAAAATGAGAACGCTATGGGTCACGGAATATGGCGTAAAACGTGCGCCACTTTTTTCAGACAAACGTCCGATTTTTTTTTAACCCCTTATATAAAGGTAAACCTATACATGTTTGGTGTCTACGAACTCGCACTGACCTGAGGCATCACAACCACACATCAGTTTTACCATACAGTGAACACAGTGAATAAAATATCTCAAAAACAATAGTGCTATCGCACTTTTTTTGCAATTTTTCTGCATTTGGAAATTTTTTTACTGTTTTCCAGTACACTATATGGTAAAATCTATGGTTTAATTTAAAAGTACAGCTTGTTATGCAAAAAATGAGCCCTCACATGACCATATTGACTGAAAAATAAAAAAGTTACGTCTCTCAGAAAAAGAATGGCGAAAAAAAAAACGGAAAGCGAAAAATCGGCCGGTCGTGAAGGGGTTAAAACTACATCGGGCTCCCCAAGCACTTCAGGTCACTGGTATCCATACTAAAAGGCGCAAGGAGCGAGGGCCCACAGACTACCACACCAGTTCTGACCTTTGACTTACCCAGGATCGGCTGGAGCTTAATCGCAGTGGGGACCGGTGCCTCCGGGCAATCTACAAACTGTGAGTAAAAGACCTGGAAATGCAATTGCTGTGTCTATCCATTATTGCCGTCACCATCTCCCCACACTTCAATGGCCACCGTCTCCCCCATCACCTCCCCGTGGCCCACTCCACCTTTGGGGAGCAGAACCATCTTTTCTGCTACTAAATCCACTCCGGAGGACAGCGACAGCAGCGGCGGCTAATCCCTGGCCGTGTACTGCAGGTGGCGTCACGAGACAAACTTTCATTCCATCATCACCATCCCCCTTTTATTGTACACCTCGGGGCCATGAAGCCAGGCACAAGGGCCACCCTGTGACATCTCCTGACCCGACATCACTGGCCCGGCGATGAGTATTTAACCTCTGCCCCGTGGGTGCTACACAGAACTTTTGGACAGGAGTCAGTCAGATTATCCACAAAATAACGAGCAATGCGGGAGAAATGGGTCCGGCATTATACTTATTGCAACACAGTGAAATGTCGGCTTCTGCATACAAACGTTCACTCTTGAGATTTCTAATTATGGTGGCCCGCTCGTGTGTGCCTCTTAACTGGAGGAAAGCTACCTGTCCCACCGTGTCACTGTGGATCGAGAGGGTTAACGATATTATGAATATGGAGGACCTGACATCTTCAATCCATGACATTACGAGAAGTTCTGGGCCACCTGGTACTATTGTCTAGACTTCCAACAGACATACGACTATAAGGAGGCACTGAGATACACGGAAAGAGATACCTTGCGGATCAAGGTGTGTGGAGGGATGGCACTGGGGTTCGATGGAACGCTCATTGCTCACCCCCCCTTTTTCTTTTCCTTAATCCTCTTTCTCTGCTCTTCCTATCGTTCATCCTTTCTTTGTTCCCTCGCTTTTTCTCTCTTTCCTGCGATTTTTCCTTTCTTACTCTCTCCTGTTCGGTTGGGCTGTTTCGTCTTCAAACCGCTGAAAAACTGGAGGCTGTCATAGCTCTGTAAAAACTTTTGACAGTCCAGTTTATATCTTGTTTTACCTAAAATGATTTGCATTCTTCTATGTGCAATGTTTCTCTGTGGTTTCCATTTTGTTTATTGATGTCAAGTTAAATAAAGAATTATAAAAAAAGAATGGCCGGTGCCTCACCGCCCCCCTGCACATAGCAGAGCCGTGCTACACAGAGCAGCCCTGCACAGAGCAGAGCCGCGTCAACAACCCCGCACAGAGCAGATCTGCTTCACCAGCCTCGCACAGAACAAAGCCGCATCATCAGCCCTGCACAGAGCAGAGCCGCATTACCAGCTCCACACAGAGCAGGCCACGTCACCAGCCCCACACAGAGCAGACCTGAATCACCAGCCCTGCACAGAGCAGAGCCGCGTCACCAGCTTCGCACAGAGCAGAGCCGCATCACCAGCCCCACACAGAGCAGACCTGCGCAACCAGCCCCGCAAAGAGCAGAGCCACGTCACCAGCTCCACACAGAGCAGACCTGTGTCACCAGCCCCGCAAAGAGCAGAGCCACATCACCAGCTCCACACAGAGGAGGCCGCGTCACCAGCCCAGCACAGAGCAGACCTGTGTCACCAGCCCCGCAAAGAGCAGAGCCACATCACCAGCTCCACACAGAGCAGGCCGCGTCACCAGCACAGCACAGAGCAGGCCGCGTCACCAGCCCAGCACAGAGCAGACCTGTGTCACCAGCCCCGCAAAGAGCAGAGCCACATCACCAGCTCCAGCACTGCCTGCAGTGAGTATCTGGGCCCCCCTCTGTACCACTCACAGCATCACAGTACTCCAGCACTGCTCGTCTCTTATGATCCCCGCTCCGCTGCTGCCCCCTCTCCCTGGTAAGACACCACCGGATTATAAAACGGAACCCATAATTTATTTTTTTTTACATTTTTTCCCCCCCAAATTCGGGGTGCGTCTTATAATCCGGTGTGTCTTCTAAAACAAAAAATACGGTATAATTCTTCTCTCTGTGTAATGGATTCCATTTCTTATTTTAGATAAGAGCCACATGGGATTTTTTTGTTCAAATCAAAACTAATAGATGCTTAGGAATGTGAAACTTAGAAGTTAACTCACACCTAGACACAAAGCTGTTTGCATACAATACTACCATTTAGTCAAGGGGATATACTGTCTATGTTAATGCCAGCACTATGTAAGGTGTCCGTCACCCATCCGTGTCTCCGGTATGTGTTTGCCATTTTTTACACGTACCGGAGACACGTACACACGGGGACCTAGGTAATCCCAATGGTTAGGAGACACGTAAGTATTTAGGAACGGAACGTGTGTCCGTTCCTTACTTACGTGTCTCCGTGAGTTCCATACGCTGACATGTCCGTGTTGCTCCGGCAACACGGGTGTCTCATGGCCCGCACACGTACCACACGGATGTAGTGTGGATGCGGTTCCGTGTGATACGCGCCGGAGAAACACACATGTCAGGTTAAAAATAAAAAAAACACATTCTCACCTCCACCAGCCCTGCAGTATTTGCCGCGGCTGTCACCTGCATCCGTCCCCCAGTGAATTTGAGCAACGCATCTTCTTCACTGGGGGCCGGAAGCAGCGTCAGCATGGCGTGGCCAGTGCTGGACGCTGTCATTCAGCACCACAGACAGCTCCGGAAGAAACAGGTAAGGCGGGGCTTTCCGTTCTCCGTGTGTTATTACGTATAACACACGGAGAACACGTACGTGCCATAAACATGGCACACGGGGAACAAACCACCCCTTTAACACGTACGTGACAAAAACGTTACGTTTTGTCATGTAAGTGTGGCAGAGGCCTAAGAGATAAGATGAGCCAATTAGGATGCTACAATTCATGTCCAAGAAATGCCTTTATAACTGAGTGAGGATCATGTAATAAAGGCACCTTTTTTTTTTTTAGACAAAGATGAAGCTGTTTTGCTACGTCTGTCTCAGCGTGGCTTTCTACGTATGTATGTACGTAGTCTCTGTGCTTTAATTTGGAGCAGGCACAAAGTCTCATACGTCACTACACTGAGTGACGACGAAATACTGTGGGCATATATCACTTATCATAATGATTTATGATGGTTTTCCAAAATGTCCATAAAAAAGTGTTTGCCCATGATTTTTTTATACATTATCCAGAAAAATAAAAAGTCAAGTTGTCAATGTGATGCCCCTGCGGTAACCAGGTGTCACAAAACAAGTTAATATCACTGTAACAGCTTGGGTCCTACATAACTGTGCCAGTCAGTACACACACCAGCACACCAGGACACTTACACTTAGAACCAGGTGACAGGGCTGGGCACTGTGAGCTAACAGGCAGCCACCTGGGGGAGGAGCGAATGGCCTGGGGGTGTGGGTTAAGAGAGAAAAGAGGAGAAAGGAGAAGGAAGGTGGTTGAGGGGAGTCTGAAGTGGGCAGTTGTAAGAAAGAGGGAGTTTACAGAAAAGGTGTCAAGACAGACAAAGGAATCTTGAGACACAGAGAAAGAGAAGGAAACTAAAAGGAGAGTGAGGAGAAAGAAGGCCGGCGGAGTAGTAAAGACACCGCCAGGACCTGAGGAGAAACATCAGCCACTCAGGGGAGAAAGTAGCTGGAGAGCGAGAGATCAAGCTCCAGGGAGAGTGGAATCCTGTGGGGGTGGAAATCCAGGGCTCCCAGTACTTTGCACGCACGGGGTGCAGATCCCAGAACAGACCGAGACTTCAAGCCATCTGTTAACTCTGCCAGGCGGGTGGGATAACAGGACTCATCTGCCACCACTAACGTCCGAGGCATCAGCAGCAAAGGGAGGACCGGGAAATATTCCCTTAAATAGTCCAAGCTGCCTGCGGCAGGACCCACACCCCAGGAGGACCTCCAAGTGCTCCACGCCAGGGAGGACCCACACACACACAAGTGTATCGGTGGGCGAGTGGCACCAGGTCAGCTGGCACAGGGACACAGGACTCGGGCGTTCCTGGGAATCATCACGTCCTCAGGGTACGAGCCCAGCTGTAAGTAAAGTGACCAAACTGCACTCCCCTGTCTGGACTGAGTTATTTCCCTGCCCCTCCACATTAACCCCTCACCTACCCCTGGGGAAAAGCCCTACTCACAGAGGGCTTCACCATCCATGCTGCCCCATCCATCATCCCCAGGGAGGACCGTCAGCGGCAACCATACCATCCCTGGACACGCACCACGAGTGGCGTAGTCAGACTATATTTATTATTTTTTCCTTTTATTTAAATCTGGTCGATGGTGTCCCCGGATCCGGGACCCCTGGAGCCACGGCCCGCCCGGATCCGAGCAGCTCGGCTGCCCCGGGGTGCGACAGCTTTAAAAACTGGCGTAGTCAGCAGGATTGAGACAAGGCCCGCCAAAATGGGTGACAAGCGCTTCTTTTTGGACTTTACCGCCAAAATTTGAACTTGCCGCCATTTTCTTAACTGTAAAATTGCTGCGCCATCAGTAAAAGGCGCGAAACCTGAACTCCCCGCCCCTAAGGTGTGTCCACGATGTAAGAGGACAGCCCAAGGCAGATACACCGAAACTCTGCAAAAACAAGTTTCTGGATGCGAGAGAGAGAGAAAGAATGTCCACCCCAGGGGAGCAGGAGTTCGGTGACCTGGAGCCAGGCACTGCCGCTTGGCTGGACTGGGAGCTGACCCAGTTCTGCATCCGGGCGTGGGCGCAGTCACTCCGGAAAATGATGGAGTGGCGTGCGGAGCTGCGGGACGTAGCTGTGGAGATGCGGGCCCATGAGAGCCGGGCTGAGCGACCAGTGCTGGGCCAGGAGGTGGCCACCCAGACCCCCTTGCTGATGCCACTTGGGATAGAGGTGGAATGAGAATGCTGCACCACCAGAGAGCACCAGTTGGAGACGACCACCAGCAGTGTCCTGATACCGACCCCAGCCACGGACCAGGCTGCAACCCCAGTCCCAACAGCCAGACCACACCAGGCCTCACCGCTGCCGTCACCAGCCGAGGACACAGTAAAGACGCCTGATGCCCCGCCTGCGACGACCTTGCCTACCATCATGGATTAAAAGGACTCCCGCCTTGGAGACCCTACCAACTGCCGTTGCCGGGGCCCTGGCAACGGAACTCCCGGAGGTGAGCCAACCTGCCCCATCCGAGATCCTTACTCAGCTCCCTTCATCAGGATAACAGGCAAAAAACATCAAAGAGATTTGATGTTTTTTGCCTGTTGTCCTGATGAAGGGAGCTGAGTACTCCTGAAACGCGTAGACCTGTGCATGAAAATAAAGAAACATTAATCCTTTCATCGTTCCGGATTGGTCAATAGCGCGGCTATACAACCCGAATTCTACATTCACCTTTCATCTGCTAAACCCAGGGCTGTAGCTATTTACCTGGACACTATATGCATTTACAGTGCTGGCCAAAAGTATTGGCACCCCTGCAATTCTGTCAGATAATACTCAGTTTCTTATTGAAAATGATTGCAATCACAAATTCTTTGGTATTATTATCTTCATTTATTTTGCTTGCAATGAAAAAACACAAAAGAGAATGAAACAAAAATCAAATCATTGATCATTTCACACAAAACTCCAAAAATGGGCCAGACAAAAGTATTGGCACCCTTTGCCTAATACTTGGTTGCACAACCTTTAGCCAAAATAACTGCGAACAACCGCTTCCGGTAACCATCAATGAGTTTCTTACAATGCTCTGCGGGAATTTTAGACCATTCTTCTTTGGCAAACTGCTACAGGTCCCTGAGATTTGAAGAGTGCCTTCTCCAAACTGCCATTTTGAGATCTCTCCACAGGTGTTCTACGGGAATCAGGTCTGGACTCATTGCTGGCCACTTTACTAGTCCCCAGTGCTTTCTATCAAACCATTTTCTAGTGCTTTTTGCAGTGTGTTTTGGGTCATTGTCCTGCTGGAAGACCCATGACCTCTGAGGAAGACCCAGCTTTCTCACACTGGGCCCTACATTATGCTGCAAAATTTGTTGGTAGTCTTCAGACTTCATAATGCCATGCACACGGTCAAGCAGTCCAGTGCCAGAGGCAGCAAAGCAACCCCAAAACATCAGGGAACCTCCGCCATGTTTGACTGTAGGAACCGTGTTCTTTTCTTTGAATGCCTCTTTTTTTTCCTGTAAACTCTGTTGGGTATCCTGGGTATCCTACTATACAGTCCCTTTTTCATTCAGACGCCGACGGATAGTACGGGTTGACACTGTTGTACCCTCGGACTGCAGGGCAGCTTCAACTTGTTTGGATGTTAGTCGAGGTTCTTTATCCACCATCCGCACAATCTTGCATTGAAATCTCTTGTCGATTTTTCTTTTCCTTCCACAGCTAGGGAGGTTAGCCACAGTGCCATGGGCTTTAAACGTCTTGATGACACTGCGCACCGTAGACACAGGAACTTTCAGGTCTTTGGAGATGGACTTGTAGCCTTGAGATTTTTCATGCTTCCTCACAATTTGGATTCTCAAGTCCTCAGACAGTTCTTTGGTCTTCTTTCTTATCTCCATGCTCAATGTTGTACACACAAGGACACAGGACAGATGTTGAGTCAACTTTAATCCATGTCAACTGGCTGCAAGTGTGATTCAGTTATTGCCAACACCTGTTAGGTGCCACAGGTATGTTACAGGTGCTGTTAATTACACAAATTAGAGAAGCATCACGTGATTTTTCAAACAGTGCCAATACTTTTGTCCACCCCTTTTTTATGTTTGGTGTGGAATTATATCCAATTTGGCTTTATGACAAAATTATTTTTTTCTTTTCATTGAAGACAAATTAAATGAAGATAATAATACCATAAATTTGTGATTGCAATCATTTTCAAGAAGAAACTGAGTATTCTCTGACAGAATTGCAGGGGTGCCAATACTTTGGGCCAGCACTGTATAGGGGTTGTGACTGGCACAACTCCTATAGGTGAGTTTTATTTTTATTAATTCCTTTTTCTGGGTAAGACCCTATTTGCGCTTCTCTTACACAGCTTTTCATATATAAGATATCACTAGTGAAAACTTCTGTTAAGGCTCTAAATCACTCCTATTATATACTATCTAAACTTTATTTTATGCTATGTAATGTTTCTAACAAATGTCTTTGTGACTGTCTCAAGATTGGGGATCAACTGCACATACATAGATGTATCCTATTGGACCTATACAGCACACATGATTATGCAAATTAAAAAGTCTAATTTCTTAATTTTTTATTTGTGAAATGAGATGTAAACTTATAGAGAAAGAACATAAGTATAAAGATAAATGAGCACAGTGCAATGTAAATATATGTACAATATGTTTATAACATTCCGAAGCTACAGATGTCTAAGTTGCCAACTCTATATCTCCCGTGTGTTTTCACTCCCAAGGGTATATGCCCAAAATGTCTTTTTTACAGGTGGATTCCATTGCAGAATACACTCAAAAGAATGAATATATTTTTTTATATGTGAAAATGTTTAATGTTTTAATCATTTCAAGTTTCTAAAAACATCAAGCGGTTAAAAGAAGTGATATTTCCATTCTTTTCGGCATTTTAAGCTCAAAAGACACTCAGTACTTGATACTACAAGTTAATAGCAAAGCTAAAAAGGTGTCTAGTTGTCTGTTGGTGTAGCTAAAAAGTGACAAAAAGTACGCAATAGGGTATCACCTGTAGGTAGGTAGCAGGGCCGCTTCAGGCAAACACGGTCAAATGCCAGGGCCCTGGGCTGACGGGGGAACCCACTCGCAGTGGCAGGGGTGTTGTACCGCCAATTGCGGCAGGCCACGTCACCGCTAGTCAGGGGGGCCCAGTACCAGCTCTGTCACCGGCCTCTTCCCCCACCGAGGATCGCACTTTCAATTGTATCGGCATCGCAGTTGCCAATACAATTGAAAGCAATGATGAGATGGAGCGGCATACTCCCTCTCTCATCATTCTCCCTCTGTGTCTGTCGGCGCTCTGATAGCTCACCAGCGGAGCACGATGACGTCAACAATGCATGCCTGCAGTGAGGTCAGAGCGACAGCAGTGGATGCGCTGAGGAGACATGAGCAGAGGGGGAACGAGAAGTAAGTATGTATTCACTCACTGTGGCCAGACTACCATGAGGGTGCATTAAATGATATGGGGGCTGTATACTACATGAAGGTACCTAATGCTATCTGGGTCTGCACTGTGCTATATGGGGTTTGTATACTACATGAAGTTGCCTAATGCTATCTGGATCTGCACTGTGCTATATGGGGGTTGTATACTACATGAAGGTGCCTAATGCTATCTGGGTCTGCACTGTGCTATATGGGGGCTGTATATTACATGAAGGTGCCTAATGCTATCTGGGTCTGCACTGTGCTATATGCGGGCTGTATTCTATATGAGGTGCCTAATGCTATCTGGATATTCATTGTGCACGTAAACTCTTGGGGTTCCTTTTGGTGTAACACAATTCGCACTATATGGTAGGAGCACTGGAATCTAGAGAATAGGTAGGGAGCAGACAATCACTAGCAGCCGTGGAACGGGGACACCACCACTAGTAAGACGCCGACCTCCATATGTCAGGAAGGGAAAGGTGAAGGATAGTATATAAATTCCCCCCTTTTTTCCTTTAATCTAATTTTATTAAGTGTTCTATGTAATGTATTGTGGCATATTTGGTGATAAAAATTAAATGTTTTAGAAGGTAGTGTGTAATTGTGGTTTTGGCAGCTGATAGCTACCTGAGGTATTGAAGTAGTGGTACACAAGTATACCCCTTTTCTTAGTAATATGTATGCCCCCTAGTAATGTGTATGTCCCCAGCCTCTCTTCTGATGTACAGTGCCTTGCAAAAGTATTCGGCTTCCTTGAATTTTTCAGCCTTTTCCCACATTTCAGGCTTCAAGCATAAAGATAAAAAGTTTAATGTTATGGTGAAGAATCAACAACAAGTGGGACACAGTTGTGAAGTTGAATGAAATGTATTAATTATATTTTTTTAAAAATAATAAACTGAAAAGTGGGGCATGCAATATTATTCGTCCCCTTTACTTTCAGTGCAGCAAACTCACTCCAGAAGTTCATTGAGGATCTCTGAATGATCCAATGTTGTCTTAAATGACTGATGATGATAAATATGAGAAAACTGTGTGTAATCAAGTCTCCGTATAAATACACCTGCTCTGTGATAGTCTCAGTTTTCTGTTTAAAGCGCAGATAGCATCATGAAGACCAAGGAACACAACAGGCAGGTCCGTGATACTGTTGTAGAGAATGTTAAAGTTGGATTTGGTTACAAAAAGATCTCCAAAACTTTAAACATCCCGAGGAGCACTGTGCAAGCGATCATATTGAAATGGAAGGAGTATCATACCACTGCAAATTTAAAATGACCCGGCCGTCCATCCAAACTTTCATCTCAAACTTGGAGAAGATTGATCAGAGATGCAGCCAAGAGGCCCATGATCACTCTGGATGAACTGCAGAGATCTACAGCTGAGGTGGGAGAGTCTTTCCATAGGACAACAATCAGTTGTACACTGCACAAATCTGGCCTTAATGGAAGAGTGGCAAAGAGAAACCCATTTCTCAAAGATATCCATAAAAAGTGTTATTTAAAGTTTCCCACCAGCCACCTGGGAGACACACCAAACATGTGGAAGAAGGTGCTCTGGTCAGATGAAACCAAAATCGAACTATTTGGGCACAATGCCAAATTATATGTTTGGCGTAAAAGCATCACAGCTCATCACCCAGAACACATCATCCCCACTGTCAAACATAGTGGTGGCAACATCATGGTTTGGGCCTACTTTTCTTCAGCAGGGACAGGGAAGATGGTTAAAATTGATGGGAAGATGGATGGAGCCAAATACAGGACCATTCTTGAAGAAAACCTGTTGGAGTCTGCAAAATACCTTAGACTGGGACAGAGATTTGTCTTCCAACAAGACAATGATCCCAAACATAAAGCAAAATCTACAATGGAATGGTTCACAAATAAACATATCCAGGTGTTAGAACGGCCAAGTCAAAGTCCAGATCTGAATCCAATCGAGAATCTGTGGAAAGAGCTGAAAATTGCTGTTCACAAACGCTCTCCATCCAACCTCACTCAGCTCGAGCTATTTGCAAAGGGAAAATGGGCAAGAATTTCAGTCTCTCGATGTGCAAAACTGATAGAGACGTACCCCAAGCGACTTGCAGCTGTAATCGCAGCAAAAGGTTGCTCTACAAAGTATTAACTTAAAGGGGACAAATAATATTGCAAGACCCAATTTTCAGTTATTTATTTCTTAAAAAAGTTTAAAATAAGCAATAAATTTTGTTGAACTTCACAATTGTGTCCCACTTGTTGTTGATTCTTCACCATTACATTAAAAGTTTAATCTTTATGTTTGAAGCCTGAAATGTGGGGAAAAAGGATGAAAAATTCAAGGGAGCCGAATACTTTCGCAAGGCACTGTATATACAGCAGTGTCAGTGTGTTCTATGTGCGGCCATGTCTGTTAGTGACGGCCACCAATCAGCGTGGCACAGACACATGCCCAGGAGGAGCTGGATGGAGACAAGCGGGGGAGGTGAATGAGGCTGTTGCCGGCTTCCCAATATTAAAAATATCTCTAATGTGTCTGTGTGTGCATGTATGATGTGTATCTATGTATGTCAGTCTATATGACTCTGTCTAGATTTATGTCTAATTATACGTATTTTTGTGAATTTCTCTTTAAAGATGTATGTGTACGTATGCCTGTATGTGTATGTATCTGTGCATGTCTATGTGTATTCTGTCTCTTCCTGGTAGCAATGAATCCAACCGCTCTAATTATCAGTCCCTTAGATAACTGTATGATTTTACTCACTCTACCGGCTTCCACAGATAGTGTTAACTCAGCCCAAACGATGACTTGTAGGAAGACAAGGAGAAACGCTGTAGTTTTCTTCTAGAATCTTGTATTAAGTACAAAGTAAAGGCAGGTGAAAAGGAATAATCTGTACAGGGTTGCAGACATGTCTCTTCAGTAATGATTCCTCTAGACTAAACTGAAGGAGAAGGGAGGAGCTTTCTATACAGAAGCCAACAAAGGGAGGTACATAGGGACAAACTTCATACAGTCTAATCTACCTAGTAACAATAAGGAATTTCCTGGTAGGAGGAAAAATATGCAATGCAAGAATTATATACAACAGGTTTTTCCCATTCATGGGACACAACACTCCCCGTCTGAAATCATATGATTTCAAAAGTCCTAATATGACGTAAGGAGTCGATCCTGTCCCTCGATGTCACAAAATCTGTAACGAGAAAAGAGACAAACACAAAAAATGCAACCGTAATGCACGGAATTCAAGTCCATGCTTTGTTGATGACGCATTGTCCTTGCGTAAAAATGTAAAAGTAGAAAAATGTAAAAATTGAATCCAAGTTCAACAAACCCATCTTCAGATTGGGGAAGCCGCAAACATGCCAACTCTTCCTCCAACCCAATAATCCAACGGTAAAGTTTTAGTCCAAAGGAAAAGTTCAAGGTTCAATTGGACACGGACAGTTGTGTCTCCGTACAGCAGGGGTGAGGAAAGGTACGCTCCCTGCCGTGGCAGTGTCCAACGACAAAGTTACTTCATGTAACGTCCTCCTTTGGTAAAAGTAGCACGAGTTCGGTGACTGGACGAATCACACACATGTGCCAGCCGTGACACGTTGAAGACTTGTAGTCAGTGAAACAGTGAGCAATGTGAATAAGACAAGCTACGATTCGTACCTCAGATGACCAACTTGAGAAGCGCTCGAAGCGATGAGGTCTCAGCTTCTGTTCTGATGTCACTGAAGTGTAGCGAGCAGAGACGACCGGTCTAATTTCCTTGTCGGATTCTGGTTCCACCAGCTCGTACATGTTGCCAGCGTAGTTATCGCAGGTCTCCTCGTATAAGATACTTGGAGGTGTCAGCCACATGTTGTCGCCGAGTTTGGATGCAGCAGTGAGTCTCGTTCCTCGGTCGGCTGGGTTTTGTTCGGTGGGAATGTGGTGCCACTGTTCAGCATGATCTCTGTTTAGGATATTTTGCGTAATCTCGACAAAGCATTTCTCCATCTCTGGTTGTCTTTCCAAAGTGCGTTTTAGAGAGGAGGACCTTGCGGTTGCTTGCTGGGAGTTGTTTGGCAACCTTGGCCTTGGAGACTGAAAGGGTAATGGGGCTACCCAACTGTTAGAGTAATTTTGAGAGAACTCTTTATCCATAATCTTTATGAATTCTTTGTCTTCTCTCGTCGGAGCTAATTTGTTGTCTTCGTTTGTAGACTCGAACGCTGTTGACCCAAAGTCGTCATCCCAGAGATGATATGCGTCCGCGCAGTCGGGAGGCTGCTGTCGCCACCTGGTGTCGCTCAGCCTCTCTTTCACCCCGTAGTGATGCGGACATGGTTGAAAGTGAGTGCCGCGACCGTTTGGGAGGATGTGCGTCTTGTAGGAGGAGATCGCGTCGGGACTCTTCATTTTGCCTATGCAGACGTTTCCTATGATCACCCAGCCTAAGTCATAGCGCTGAGCGAATGGCGCATCGTGTGGCCCGTTGATGTGTTGGCGTACTTTGTGTAGCCGGAGGATGTCCCTTCCAATCAGAATCAGGATTTTTGCACTATGATCAAGAGGTGGGATCTTGCTGGCGATAGTTCTCAGGTGAGGGTGGTGAAGAGCTGCCTCTGGTGTTGGAATCTCTTCCCGGTTAGCCGGTATCTGGTTGCACTCGACGAGTGTCGGTTGAGGTATCTCTACGGTATTTTCAAGAGATGTTACCATGAGACCACTGGCTCTTCTTCCGCAAGCTTCTGAGATGCCGCTGCAAGTACCTAGTGTATAAGGGTAGGCATTTCCTTTTAAGCCGAACAAGTCGAAGAGTTCAGACCTGGCAAGTGACCTGTTACTCTGGTCGTCCAGGATGCTGTACACCTTCACGGCCCTTTCTGGGTGACCTTTGGGATATACCCTTACTAGGCATATTTTCGCACAAGACTTGTCCCAGAGATCTTCTCCGCAGACTGCGGTGCGCAAGGAGGATACTGTGAGGTGGTTTGCAGCTTGGCCTGTACTCTCCCTGCCATGACTTGTGGTAGGAGAAGGTGTAGGTGCAGGATCAGGCTGAGATGGGTTCAGCGCTTGTACGTGATCTGTGCTGTCACACTCCATGCACTTAATTGTAACCTTACAGTCCTTGGCAAGGTGTTCTGTAGAGGCACAACACCTGAAACATACCCCAAACCTTTTCAAGAGTTCCTTTTGTTCTTGTAGGGGTTTCTTCCTGAAGCCAATGCACTTCTTCAGGGGGTGTGGCAGTTTGTGAATAGGACATTGGCGGATCGGATTTTCCGCCTTCCTGCCTTCAGTGCCATTGTCTGGTGCTGACGGTGTAGGTGGTAGAACATCGGTCTTTTTGACTGATAATGGGCCCCTACATTTCCTGTCATTTTGATGAGGGCTCTCATATCTGGGAGCCGGTGAAGTGGAGCCGGTGGGTTCTCCACAGGTGAAGCTGGGGTCTGCCTTACGTTCCGCGATGCCATTGATGAACTCGCAGAAGTAGGAGAATGGAGGGAAGGAGACTTGGTGCTCTTTTTTATAGTTTGTGCCTACCGTAGTCCACCTTTCCTGCAAGTTGTAAGGTAATTTGGCGACTATGGGTTTCACCCCACGAGCGGTGTCCAGGTAGCTTAGGCCAGGTAGGTGTGTGTCTGTTTTGGCCAGCTGGATCTCGGACAGCAGGTCGCTGAGTTCCTGGTACTTTGAAGCATCCTTGCCAGATATTTTGGGAAGGTCGTATAGTTGTTTCAGCAATGCATCTTCAATTGCTTCAGGACTGCCGAAGCCTTTCTCTAGTCTGTCCCATGCGGTTGCGAGACCAGTTGTTGGGTCGCTGATGTAGACGGATCTGAGTCTCTTGATTCTCTCAGTAGACCGTGGCCCTAGCCACCTGATTAGCAAGTCCAGCTCTTCAGCAGCTGTAATGCCGAGGTCACGCGTTGCGGTTTTGAAGGCACACTTCCACCCTCTGTAGTTTTCGGGCTGGTCGTCGAACTTTGTGAGACCGGTGTTGGTGAGTTCTCGGCGGATCATGTACCTCGCAAAGTCGGACATGTCTGATCTTTCCGACGTTGGGGGCACATTTGCTGGCTGCGTGGTGCTGGTTGCGTGATTCGTAGCTTCTTGGTTCGGGAACATGGGAAAGTATGGAGTGGCGTAGGCGTTTAGACCAGTGATCGGTTTGGTGTGTACAATCTCTGATGTATACGGGGCCGGAACTACATAGTTGTTGGGAGTGTAGCGCCTTGCCGGCATGTTAGGTTGCATGTAGACATGGGCATACGGAGGTTGCTGATGCGCAGGGTGTGGCTGTGCATTAGAATATGAAGCTGGTTCAGGCTTGAAAGTCTGAGGTGCATTGGACTGACCTGGAAGGCTGGAAGCTGTAGGTGGATCAGTGTCTTGAGGCTCTGGAGAAGTGTTAGCACTGACGGGAATGTTGATGGTAGTTGGCAGTTCGTCGGCTTGGCTCAGCACGTAATCTCTTGTACGCTTAAGTAAGTCTTCTGTGTCGAGATCACACAAACTGGCGCTGCCTTCTTGGCTCCCACCCAGAGCTTGCTCAAAGACTTTTAGCCTTGCCATGGCCGCCACATGTTCACATTCCTTCTGTAGGGCTTCAATCTCTGCTTCTTTGCGTGCAGATTCTGCTTTCATCTCCGCTTCTCTGCATGCAGATTCTGCTTTAATCTCTGCTTCTTTGCGTGCAGATTCTGCTTTCATCTCTGCTTCTTTGCGTGCAGATTCTGCTTTCATCTCTGCTTCTCTCTGGGCGAAGATGGCTTGTACTTTCGTTGTTTCTGCTTCGGCGCGCGCCTTTATGAGCTGCTCGCTGAGGGTTGAGTACCTTGATGAGCCTGATTTGAGTGAGTGCCTTGAGCTCTTAACGGACCTGGATTTGTAAGATGCCGCTCCTGACATTTGCGCCATTTTTGCTTCAGTCTCGCTCACAATGTCGCGCACAGTTTGGTCTCGTTCAGCATTAAGCTGTTGGAAGTCCTGTAGTTCTTTTTGAGACTCGGACGTATTTGATCTCAGGAGGGTAGAGGAATATTTTTTACAAATCTCTTTGTAAGACCGGTATGCTGAGTACAGTTGTTCAAGGGCTCCCTCTGGTGGTAGCTCATGAGCACCAGGCGCAGATAAAACAGTCACTTGTTTTTGCACTCTTTGCCACAATAATGCTGTCTGGGTAAACAGTTCACTTCTGGCTGTTTCTAGGTTCTCTTTAACCTTCCATGTTGGTTTGGTCAACCGCTTAGACCTTTCACTGTAATGTAAGTGTGAGTCCATGTCTTCCTCTTGTTGCTTTAAAACAGGTAGGGAAAATGTTCTTTTTGACTCCATCAGGAAGGGTGAATGCTGCTCTGCACTGGTTGTCAGGGAAACCTATACAATGTTGCAATCTCTGCAGCCAGCAGTCTGTGTTTGCAGGATGTATTTGCAGAGTCTCTGGCTGCAATTCACAATTAGCTTATGGGGGATTCTTGGTTTATAGCTGCACACAATTCTGATAACAGGTTAATACTTTACAGGGCACTTTGTCTGAAGCTGCTATAAAGTTTTATGCTGTGGCTCGTTATCAGCCCCTTGGGGTAATCCTTTCTCTGGATTGTATGCAGTATAGCACTCCTGGAAACAGGTTGTTTACTGATATATGTATACTAATCCCGGTCACAGCTAGTCCTTTTCACTATTCTGTCTCTTCCTGGTAGCAATGAATCCAACCGCTCTAATTATCAGTCCCTTAGATAACTGTATGATTTTACTCACTCTACCGGCTTCCACAGATAGTGTTAACTCAGCCCAAACGATGACTTGTAGGAAGACAAGGAGAAACGCTGTAGTTTTCTTCTAGAATCTTGTATTAAGTACAAAGTAAAGGCAGGTGAAAAGGAATAATCTGTACAGGGTTGCAGACATGTCTCTTCAGTAATGATTCCTCTAGACTAAACTGAAGGAGAAGGGAGGAGCTTTCTATACAGAAGCCAACTAAGGGAGGTACATAGGGACAAACTTCATACAGTCTAATCTACCTAGTAACAATAAGTATTCAAAAGGAGCCACAGCCACACCATAATTTACCAGAAAATTATATAGCAATATAGAAAAACCATAATGATCATAATGACTGGATGGGGACTAGGACAAGTCGTTATACATAGGTACAAACAAGAGAAATTACAACCAAAGTCCAAGGTACAAAAAGTGAAAAAACTTTATTTGGTGGATAGGTGCAGAGCGGCACAAACCAAGTGTGGACATAGGCAGGTGATCACTAAATATTAGGGATCTTACCCAACTGCTGACAGATCACTGACAATCCATACATGTGATATACAATAACATGTGAAACATAGTTTATATATATGTATGATCGAGAGGTCAGCAGTCCTCCAGGAAGGACAGAAAAACTCCTAAGCATCAATGTACTGGGGTCCCAATCTACACAAATTACCTCCTGTGGGGATCATGGCAACCATATGTGATGCATATTAAATATTGGCATTATAAAAAGGTTGCACAATGTGTAAGGTGCAGGGGTGAGAAAGGGACCCTGGCGCCCCAAACGCCAGAAGAGACAAAACCAATTCAAATTGTCATTATTACCTGCAGAGATGCAGTGATGAAGCAGAGCCTATGTACAACCCGACGGCCGTTTCGGCAATGAAGCCTTCATCAGGACGTGAATGTTATTGTATATCACATGTATGGATTGTCAGTGATCTGTCAGCAGTTGGTAAGATCCCTAATATTTAGTGATCACCTGCCTATGTCCACACTTGGTTTGTGCCGCTCTGCACCTATCCACCAAATAAAGTTTTTTCACTTTTTGTACCTTGGACTTTGGTCCTAGTAACAATAAGGAATTTCCTGGTAGGAGGAAAAATATGCAATGCAAGAATTATATACAACAGGTTTTTCCCATTCATGGGACACAACAATGTGTGGTGGGGCCCACTGAAACTATTTCGCCCAGAGTCCACAAAAACCTTGAGCCGGCACTTGTAGGTAGTATGGTGTTGCTCAGCTGGCCAGCCATATCTCCTATGTAGGTATAGATACCTGCTGCTTCGTGTGCTGGAATAAACCCAGCAGTAAATGCAGTAGTAGAAAGTGATATATGAATAAATCTGCTGCTGTGCTGGTCAAGAAGGTATCTAAAGGAGAAGATGTTGTTGGTCAAAAAAGCAATTTTATTAATCAACACATTTCAGAATTGAACAAACTCCTTATTAGGCTCCTGTCCCTGGTTTGGGCTCCAAACCATGGCAGGCTTTGCAAGTAGCCTGGCTTCTTTCAATTTGATGAACTGCCTTGCAGTGGTGTAACTAGAGTTCAATGGGCCCTGGGGCAAAATTTGGACCTGGGCCCCCCATTATGTTGGTCATATGTACATACAGTACTGACCAAAAGTTTGGACACACCTTCTCATTCAAAGACTATTCTTTATTTTTATGACTCTGAAAATCGTAGATTCACATTGAAGTCATCAAAACTATGAATTAACACATGTGGAATGAAATATTTAATAATAAAAAAGTGTGAAACAACTGAAAATATGTCTTATATTCTAGGTTCTTCAAAGTAGCCACGTTTTGTTTTGATTACTGCTTTGCTCACTCTTGGCATTCTCTTGATGAGCTTCAAGAGGTAGTCACGGGAAATGGTTTAATAAGTGGGATTTCTTGCCTTATAAATGGGGTTGGGACCATCAGTTGTGTTGTGCAGAAGTCTGGTGGATACACAGCTGATAGTCCTACTGAATAGACTATTAGAATTTGTATTATGGCAAGAAAAAAGCAGCTAAGTAGAAAAAAAACGAGTGGCCATCATTACTTTAAAAAATGAAGGTCAGTCAATCCGAAAAATTGGGAAAACTTTGAAAGTGTCCCCAAGTGCAGTGGCAAAAACCATCAAATGCTACAAAGAAACTGGCTCACATGAGGACCGCCCCCGGAAAGAAAGACCAAAAGTCACCTCTGCTATGGAGGATGTTTATCCGAGTCACCAGCCTCCGAAATCGCAGGTTAACAGCAGTTCAGGTTAGAGACCAGGTCAATGCCACACAGAGTTCTAGCAGCAGACACATGAACAACTGTTAAGAGGAGACTTTGTGCCTTTGTGCAGCAGGCATTCATGGTAAAATAGCTGCTAGGAAACCACTGCTAAGGACGGACAGGCAACAAGCAGAAGAGACTTGTTTGGGCTAAAGAACACAAGGAATGGACATTAGACCAGTGGAAATCTGTGCTTTGGCCTGATGAGTCCAAATGTGAGATCTTTGGATCCAACCACCGTGTCTTTGTGCGACGCAGAAAAGGGGAACGGATGGACTCTACATGCCTGGTTCCCACCGTGAAGCATGGAGGAGGAGGTGTGGTGGTGACACTGTTGGGGATTTATTCAAAGATGCCTACCACAGCATCTTGCAGCGGCATGCTATTCCATCCGGTTTGCGTATAGTTGGAGAATCATTTATTTTTCAATAGGACAATGACCCCAAACACACCTCCAGGCTGTGTAATGGCTATTTGACTAAGAAGGAGAATGATGGGGTGCTATGCCAGATGACCTGGCCTCCACAGTCACCAGACCTGAACCCAATCGAGATGGTTTGGGGTGAGCTGGACCGCAGAGTGAAGGCAAAAGCGCCAACAAGTGCTAAGCATCTCTGGGAACTCCTTCAAGACTGTTGGAAGACCATTTCTGGTGACTACCTCTTAAAGCTCATCAAGAGAATGCCAAGAGTGTGCAAAGCAGTAATCAAAGCAAAAGGTGGCTACTTTGAAGAACCTAGAATATAAGACATATTTTCAGTTGTTTCACACTTTTTTGTTAAGTATTTCATTCCACATGTGTTAATTCATAGTTTTGATGCCTTCAATGTGATTCTACAATTTTCAGAGCCAAGAAAACTCTTTGAATGAGAAGGTGTGTCCAAACGTGTAGTTTGTACTGTATATGTATGTATGAGTTGTCTTCCCCCCATTATGTAGTAATGTCTTCCTCCCTGTTCTAATGTTGCCCGTCCTGGGCTCCTTCCTCGTAAATGTCTCTCATCCTGGTACATATGCCCCATCCTAGTATATATATTTCCCATTCTAGCCCACATCCTGGTGTATATATAACCCCATCCTGGTAAAAATGTTACCATACGGTTATATATGTCCCCATCCTGGGCCCCTCCTGGTATATACTGTCACCCTTCTGATATTTACTGTCCCCCTCCTGTTATTTAATGTCTTCCTCCTGGTATATACTGTCACCCTGCTGGGCTCCCCCTGGCATATACTGACCCTTCCTGGTAAATACTGTCCCCTTCCTGATATATATTGTCCCCCTCCTGGTATATATGTCCCCATCATGGTAAATGTTTCCGTTCTGTATAATACAAAAAACAACATTATACTCACCGTTCCTGGCTCCCACGTTGCGCGGCGTCCTCCTGTGTAGCCAGCGCACAGTGGCCAGCAGCTTTCATCAGTGTTGGTGCTATTGCAACGCATCATGTCATTCATATACACCACACTTAGTCACTGGGACACAGATGAAAGCTGCTGACTTCTGTTTGGCTGGCAGCGAGTATCGCAGTACAGGTACCCAATGGGTCTCTGCACTGTGATGCATTTCAGCTGTATGTACAGCTTCAGACCCAAATCCAACTGAAGCATGGGCTGGGGCGGCGGGCCCCCTGCACCTCTGGGCCTGGTCTCGTGTGTGATCCCTGCGACTGTGATTGCTTCGCACCTGCTGCCTCGGCTTATCTAATGGCCTCTAATGGCCTCTTGGACTCTCACCTGGCCCCTGGTATTGATGGCGACTAACCCTGCTTGAATTTGTTCTGAGGGACAGAGCTGTGGTGTCTATAAACTCAGGGGTTCTGTCTGCAACCTGCCCTGGGTCTTGGACCTCCTGTCTCGTGTCCTCCTTTGGTGTTGCACGGCTACTGGGCTACTGAGGTTGAAAGACTTCCTTGCTTATCCTAAGAGTCATCTGCCTTCTGCCTGTGGTCAGTAATTCTGCTACCTGTCTGCCAGAGGTCTCCAGGGGGTGTGTTTATGTGTCGCCCAGGGTTATGGGGTACTCAGTCCCGGGCGGCGTATAACTGGGGAATGTCACTTTGGTGGCCATTGCCTGGTCCTGTGTCCTGGGTGCTTTTTAAAAGGGGGGAATATTTACAGGGGATTTGAATAATGTTCACATGTGATGCAACTTGCGGTGTTGCGGCTATAGGGATGGAGCCGCCGCTGCATAGTTTTCACTACTGGGGCTCGTGTTAATGGCAGCCTGGATGTTAGACTCTCTGCAAGCAGGATCAGGCCCCAGAGGATAGGTGATGTAGACGGGTGTGGAAAGAAGGTAGGCCACAACAGGAGTTTCAGTGTAACTGGTTCTTTACTCACTGTAAGCTGGTAACTGGTCACCCTAGGCTGGCTGGTCTTAACTGCATGTCCCCATAGTCCCAGGGCCGGTTTAGTGACCTGGTGGCTTCTTCCTCTGCACCTATCTTTTGGTTGGTGGGTCCCCGTGGCGTAGAGCGGCTGGGGGTCCCCTCCTGGTTGTCTTCTTCAGCAGTCCGTATGATGGTAGCGTGAACCTTGTGGTGTTGGAGTCTCTGGTTCTGTGCCCAGTTTTATCAGGTCTGCCTGGAGCTTTTGCCTGACCTAGGATTCTGTACCCTGTTGGTGCATAGTTCCGGGAGCACTCCACCGTTTTCCACCGGCAACTAACTGCCTGGGCCCTCAGGTCACTGTTCACTCCTGTCAATCTGTCTGCTCACTTTCACATTCACTGCTCAACAGTCTACTGTCTGACTGTCCACTGTCTGCCTTTCCCATCTGGTTGTCTAGTGGACTGGATTGGCTCCACCTCTAGACGGCCATCCATTGGTCCGACCTTAGCCTTGTACCATTCTATGGGGGATTGTTGGGGAAAACAGGGATTTTCTGGAGTGGTTGTGTGTTACCGGCACTGGTCTTCTGGGTCTCTATGGTGTAGGCCCTGCATCCCGGTGAGGATGTAGTACCTTGTAGCTCCCCGATGGGTTCAGGGGCGCTACATGCCTCCTTGGTTAATTCCAGCACGTCCTTGGGCTGCAAGTGATACAGGTTACACTTTTTATTTTACACACATTTAAACATTAACATCTTCCGCGCGGGGGAGGTTCAGACTTTAACGTTGCTTAAACGGGTATACCCCTTCCCTGAACCCACCACCCAAAGGTCCTGATCCCAAGACCCTCTAAGGAGGCAGATCACCGGTTGCTCTGGTGACCAGGTCTCAGCTGCCTCTGCAACAGACCTTTGCTGCACCCAGCCTCTCCTGGTGGCGGTGTCCATTATGGTCTACAGGTGGTATTCTGGTGATGCACAACTGGTGAAACTATTTACATTTTTAAAGTTTTTGGCTGCTGCCAGTCCTGCAGCCAGGGTCCATTTTTATATCAAACTGGTAAATGCAACACAGTTAACTTTCTATTCTGGAGGTCTTAACTGTTCTGGGCCTTTCCTTCAAGTGATCCCTTGATATGGTAGATGTAGTTTTCCCTTGATCTTTGGTAATTACACAAACTTTCTTGCTGTTTGTGTTAGAATGTAGCACTGTGTATGGTTCTGCTTCAAATTGATCATCGAGTTTGTGAACTCTTCTCTTTCTTTTCAGAACTAATTCTCCGGGTGTGAAAGGATCAGCTTCTGCTTTCTTATTATAGTCCTTTTTTTGTTTTTCTTGACTCCGGTTCAAGCTCTTTTCAACGCATTCCTGTATTTTCTTGTACTGCGCTTGATGAGTATTCCAGTTACTCTCTGATGAATCCAGTTCTGACATAACTTCCATTTCAAGATCAACTGGTAATCTTCCAGGTCTCGCTCTCATGAGATATGCTGGGGAACAGTTTGTTGATCTTACTGGGATGTTATTGTAGATATCCACTAGGTCAGGTAGCTTCTCTGGCCACGTTTCTTTCCTCTAGTGGGAGAGTCTCCAGCAATTCAATGACGATTTGGGTCATTCTTTTACACATTCCATTGGTTTGTGCATGGTAAGGGGTGGTACAAATCTTCTTGCATCCATACAAGTTGCAGAACTCCTGGAATATCTCAGTTTCAAATGCAGGTCCTTGATCTGTTAATACCTGTTCAGGGTATCCATGTGGTCTGCAGAAATGTGCTTGAAAGGCTTTTGCTGCTGTCCTTGCTGTTAAGTCCTTTACTGGAACTGGAGGGCATACGTGTAGCCTGTTCTACTGGGTGTTAATTTTACATGGTCCAGGGCTACAAGATCCAATGGCTGTTTGGTAACAATGGGCTGCAATGGTGCTCTTTGACTGTCGCGATCCTTCCTTCTCAATGCACAGGGGCCACAGTTTCTGCACCAGTTTTTTATGGAGTTTCTCATCCCAATCCAATAGAACCGGTCACGCAGCAATGCTTCCAACTTCTTCATCCTGGATAATGCATCTGCGTTGGCATTCTTGCGACCAGCACGATATTTGATGGTGAAATCATAATTTGCTAGTCGAGCCACGCAGCATTGCTCCAGTGCACCTAATTTTGCTGTATTCATTTGGATCAGAGGGTTGTTATCCATGAAAACGGTACACTTTGCGGCTGCCAGATAGTGTTTGAACCGCTCTGTGACTGCTCAGACCAATGCCAGAAACTCCAGCTTGAAGGAGCTGTAATTCTCAGGGTTCCTTTCTGTAGGACGGAACTTGCTGCTTGCATAGGCAATCACTCTTTCTTTGCCACTCTGCACTTGGGACAGCACAGCTCCCAATCCCACATTGCTGGCATTGGTATACAGCACAAAAGGTAGATTGTAATCAGGATACGCCAGAATCTCGTCGCCAGTCAGGGCCAAGTTCATCTGTCTGAAGGAGTTTTCTTCTCCCTCATCCCATTCGAATGGAAGACCAGAAGTTTTACCATTTTTGGTCTGGCCTTTCAGATTTTGACTAGATAACTGAGTAGTTTTCTCCTGTTACTTGCCGGTGCTAAATTGATTTCCTGTGTGTTAAGGACATTATGAAACCAACCCTGCTCTCTACCAGAACTCATCTCAAGATAAGTTGGTCTTTGTACCTCTGCTTATTGTTTCCGTTTCCACTTTCTTGTTGTTTTTTCTCTTTTGATACTATTGCTTGATTCCTATTGTGCCTGTGTGGAGTTCCTGGTGGAAGTGGATAATTTCCTGGTTAGAGCGTCTATATATTAGGTTCCATGATTCTGCAATGTATTTTGTTTTGTTATGCTTGGTATTAAGTTCAGTCCCTCATCTATATTAGTGTTTTTGGATCCCAGTAACATCAGAGTACTGATAAAGTGGGGTAGAGGCCGTGTGGTCTCAGGGTTTTTCCATGTCAGGCATGCTGAGATGTTTTTAGGGTTTTTACGACTGCAGACAGTGCTCTTTCCTATCCTTTCCTGTAAAGATAGTTTGGGCCTCATCTTTGCTGAATCTGTTTTCTAGCTTTGTATTGTATTTTCCTATATCACCGTAGTCTTTACATGTGCGGGGCTATCTATATCTTTGGGGATTGCTCCGAGGCAGATTAGCTTTTATTATATTTCTATCTGTAAGAATATTTAGTTCTCCGGCTGTGTCGAGACAACTAGGTAATCGTAGGCTCGTCCCACAGCTACTTCTATTTGTGTGTCAGGATTAGGTCTGCAGTCCGTTAAGGTTCCAGCCACTCTGGTTACTTTTTGGGTTTCCTAGTTTTTGTCCTTTTTCTGATCCTCCTCGGTCACTGAATCATAACACCGTCCCATCAGCATGGATCCACCAGATGACGACATAGACCCTCCCATCACCATCACCATGGATCCGTCCAATGACGTCATAGACCTGCCTACGATGATACCCAGCAATCAGCTCATGGACTAACACATTGTTCAACCCACTGACCAATGGACACATCCAAGCATGCCCACTGTAGGGCTGACCATGCCCCTTTTCCTAATTTTTATAAATGCATGTTCTTGAATAAATCTGTTTCTGGGCTGACCTTGGTCGAGGAAAGATGAACATCCGACTGTGTGTCTGATGTAATTTTTCAAGCATGCACTCGATCCACACCAATTAGAATCAGACAGTAGGCAACTTGTGGAACTTTGTAAGAGTTCACCCTAACAATATTATATGGTTAAAAGCAATAGACTGTACTTAAAACATGGTTCATGATGTGGAAACAAAACAAGAGCTAGCATTCTAAATAACACCATCTGGGCCCTGTTCAGCTAAGACCCCCTGGCGTAAACAGGTAATTGAACTAGTACATCTGCTGTGAACCTTGGTTTTGTATATACCACAGGGTAGAAGCGACAAATTATCAACTCTGAAGTCAGGTCTGCTAGACTTCAAAGATCTAGTCCTTGTAGAAGCAAAGACAGGACAACGCCACACAGCAGTGGAAAATTTCAGATACAGATGTTCATTTAAGTGATTTTTATTGTCGACGCGTTTCTGAGAGCTATTTCTCCTTCAGGAAAAAAATCACATCAAGATGCGACAAGAAAAATCACAGAAATTAAGCTATCCATCCGGGTTTTTCTATAGCTGCTCAACTTTGTTTGCTTCTACAAGGACTACTACTACCTTCAGGGATGCTGCCACAGCCATCAATGCTTTTTCAGTAGTTGTAGCTTCTCACAACTACCCCAGGTGAGCCTGTTTGTCCTTCCACAGATTTTTATCACCCCCCTGATAAGAACCTATCTGTGCTACTTTTTCTTTCCAGTATTTGATTTAGAGTTCAAAGATCTGCAACTAGACTCTTGAAAGCCATCATAATTACGGTAGACACATTTTCGATCTCATGATCCCAAAGGGAATCACATGCAGTGGCGCAACTGGTATCCGATGGGCCCTGTTGCAAAATTTGGACCTGGTCCTATGCTCCCCCTTTACATGTCGGCCAGATGTATGGACCCTTAACGTGTTCTAAATCCTATAAGGACATATGAGTTGTCCCCCTCCCCATTGTTTAGTGATGTCCCCAATCTTAGTCCCAACTTGATATATATGTCTTCATCCTGATGTGAATGTTCTCCTTCCTAGTAAATATGTCTCCTATCCTGGTATATATGTTCCACATCCTGGTACACTGACGAGCAAAAGGGCAACAATGTTTTGAACTTTTGACTTCCAGGCTCCATATTTAACCATCCACTATAGCTTTGAACGTGAGAGTACATTCATTTTATAGACAATAATCTTGGTTATCTCATACATGAATTTGACTTGCAGCTATAGTATATGATAAGTTATGCATATTCATGTCATGTCATTGCATTTTTACTGTGTTGCTCAAAAAAATTAAAAATCAAAATTTTTATTATTTTGCTAGTATTTTGTTAATCCACCTTTGGCTTTCAACACTGCCTGAATCTCTGTGGACATGCTCTTGATCAGATTCAAACATGTCTCTACCGAAATCTGATCCCAGGTCTTTTCTGCACGTTCCCAATGTTGGTGCATACTGGTCAACTCACTTCGGTATGTATACAGCTTTTTCTTCATCGCTACCCACAATGTTCAATTGGGTTGAGGTCTGAATACTGTGGAGGCCAATCTTGCACCTCTTCTTCATTATTATTAAACCATTTCTTCACCAATCTCAATATACTGTATACTTTGGATTGTTGTCCTGCTGGAAAACTATGTTGTCCTTTTTATACCCATAGTAACTGAGTGTATGAAATGACTCATCTTGTAGTATACTCACATATAGCTCAGCACTGAGACCATCATCGATCCTGGTCAAGTATCCAACGCCATTGGCTGGGAAACAACTCCATATCATCAGCCTTCTTCCATCAAACTTGATAGACTCTTTTTCAATCCATCAGCCCCCTTTTCCTTTGTTTCTTCCAGACCCCTTTGCACCCACCAGCAGGGCTGTATTTTGCCTTCATGCTGCCCTAGGCACTTTAAGTGGTCGCGCCCCTTAGTGACAACGTAAAACTGAGTTTTCGCACACGACATCTGTTTAAGGCAGATCTACTCTGTAGCACACTTTAAAAAGTATCAATGAGAAACGAACCCCCCCCCCCAATGGGAATCACCACAGGCACATCAAAACATAGCATGAGTATAAAATATTCCCACCACACCGTCCCCACTTATATACTGTGACTGTGACACTGCCCCTAATAAACTAAAACACCACACTGCCCTCCCTTATAAACTACTGTATATGCACCACACCTTCCTCGATTATGAAATATGATCTGTACACTGTGAGGAGGGAGCAGCATGATGTGAGGACAATGTCCCATGCATGCTGCCCCCTCCTCACAATGTCCCATGCATGCTGCCCCCTCCTCACAATGTCCCATGCATGCTGCCCCCTCCTCACAATGTCCCATGCATGCTGCTCTCTTCTCACAATGTCCCATGCATGCTGCCCCCTCTTCACAATGTCCCATGCATGCTGCTCCCTCCTCACAATGTCCCATGCATGCTGCCCCTCCTCACAATGTCCCATGCATGCTGCTCCCTCCTCACAATATCCCATGAATGCTGCTCCCTCCTCACAATGTCTCATGCATGCTGCTCCCTCCTCACAATGTCTCATGTATGCTGCTCCCGCCTCACAATGTCCCATGCATGCTGCTCCCTCAGCACAATGTCTCATGCTTGATGCTCCCTCCTCACAGTGTCCCATGCATGCTGCTCTCTTCTCACAATGTCCCATGCATGCTGCTCCCTCCTCAAAATGTCCCATGCATGCTGCGCCCTCTTCACAATGTCCCATGCATGCTGCTCCCTCCTCACAATGTCCCATGCATGCTGCCCCCTCCTCACAATGTCCCATGCATGCTGCCCCTCCTCACAATGTCCCATGCATGCTGCTCCCTCCTCACAATATCCCATGAATGCTGCTCCCTCCTCACAATGTCTCATGCATGCTGCTCCCTCCTCACAATATCTCATGTATGCTGCTCCCGCCTCACAATGTCCCATGCATGCTGCTCCCTCAGCACAATGTCTCATGCTTGATGCTCCCTCCACAGTGTCCCATGCATGCTGCTCCCTCCTCACAATGTCCCATGCATGCTGCCCCCTCCTCACAATGTCTCATGCATGCTGCCCCCTCCTCAGTGTCCCATGCATGCTGCCCCCTCCTCACAATGTCCCATGCATGCTGCCCCCTCCTCACAATGTCCCATGCATGCTGCCCCCTCCTCACAATGTCCCATGCATGCTGCTCTCTTCTCACAATGTCCCATGCATTCTGCCCCCTCTTCACAATGTCCCATGCATGCTGCTCCCTCCTCACAATATCCCATGAATGCTGCTCCCTCCTCACAATGTCTCATGCATGCTGCTCCCTCCTCACAATGTCTCATGTATGCTGCTCCCGCCTCACAATGTCCCATGCATGCTGCGCCCTCTTCACAATGTCCCATGCATGCTGCTCCCTCCTCACAATGTCCCATGCATGCTGCCCCCTCCTCACAATGTCCCATGCATGCTGCCCCCTCCTCACAATGTCCCATGCATGCTGCTCTCTTCTCACAATGTCCCATGCATGCTGCCCCCTCTTCACAATGTCCCATGCATGCTGCTCCCTCCTCACAATGTCCCATGCATGCTGCCCCTCCTCACAATGTCCCATGCATGCTGCTCCCTCCTCACAATGTCTCATGTATGCTGCTCCCGCCTCACAATGTCCCATGCATGCTGCTCCCTCAGCACAATGTCTCATGCTTGATGCTCCCTCCTCACAGTGTCCCATGCATGCTGCTCCCTCCTCACAATGTCCCATGCATGCTGCCCCCTCCTCACAATGTCTCATGCATGCTGCCCCCTCCTCAGTGTCCCATGCATGCTGCCCCCTTCTCACAATGTCCCATGCATGCTGCCCCCTCCTCACAATGTCTCATGCATGCTGCCCCCTCCTCAGTGTCCCATGCATGCTGCCCCCTTCTCACAATGTCCCATGCATGCTGTCCCTCTCCATGAGCTCCTAATGCTGCCTTCCTCTTTTCCATAATGAGACCTTCATGTTGCCCCACTCATGCTAAGACCACCACACTAACGCTTATGCTGAGACCCCCCCACACACACACTACCCCACTCTTGATATTGACTCCCCTACATTGCTCCACTCCATACTGATCCCACACATGCTGCCGCTTCTTCACAATGAGCTCCCAATGCTGCCCCCTCTTATTCTGAGTCCTTACACTCCCCCCACCCAATCGATTTTGTCATTGCCCTATCCCTCATCCCTTGTCCTCTGTCTCTAGCATTAGCCCCTCTCTCCCACTCCCCCAGCATCAGCCTCTCTCCCCCAGCATCAGCCTCTATCTTCCCTCAGCATCAGCCTCTCTCCCCCAGTCTCAGCCTTTGCCTCCCTCCAGCCTCAGCCTGCCCCAGTCTCCGCCTCAGCCTCCCTCCAACCTCCCTCCAGTCTCAGCCTCAGCCTCCCTCAAGTCTCAGCCTCCCTCCAGTCTCAGCCTCAGCCTCCCTCCAGCCTCCCCCCAGTCTCAGCCTCAGCCTCCCTCCAGTCTCAGCCTCAGCCTCCCTCCAGCCTCCCCCCAGTCTCAGCCTCAGTCTCCCTCCAGCCTCCCCCCAGTCTCAGCCTCCCTCCAGTCTCAGCTTCTGCCTCCCTCCAGCCTCCCCCCAGTCTCAGCCTCCCTCCAGCCTCCCTCCAGTCTCAGCCTCCCTCCAGCCTCACCCCAGTCTCAGCCTCCCTCCAGCCTCACCCCAGTCTCAGCCTCCTTCCAACCTTCCCCCCAGTCCCAGCCTCTGCCTCCCTCAAGCCTCCCCCCAGTCTCAGCCTCTGCCTCCCTCCAGCCTCCCCACAGTCTCAGCCTCTGCCTCTCTCCAGTCTCAGCCTCAGCCTCCCTCCAACCTCCCCCCAGTCTCAGCCTCTGCCTCTCTCCAGTCTCAGCCTCTGCCTCCCTCCAGCCTCCCTCCAGTCTCAGCCTCTGCCTCCCTCCAGCCTCCCCACAGTCTCAGCCTCTGCCTCTCTCCAGTCTCAGCCTCTGCCTCCCTCCAACCTCCCCCCAGTCTCAGCCTCTGCCTCTCTCCAGTCTCAGCCTCTGCCTCCCTCCAGCCTCCCTCCAGTCTCAGCCTCTGCCTCCCTCCAGTCTCTGCCTCTGCCTCCCTCCAGCCTCCCCCCAGTCTCAGCCTCTGCCTCCCTCCAGCCTCCCCCAGTCTCTGCCTCTGCCTCCCTCCAGCCTCCCCCCAGTCTCTGCCTCTGCCTCCCTCCAGCCTCCCCACAGTCTCTGCCTCTGCCTCCCTCCAGCCTCCCCCCAGTCTCAGCCTCTGCCTCCCTCCAGCCTCCCCCCAGTCTCAGCCTCTGCCTCCCTCCAGCCTCCCCCCAGTCTCAGCCTCTGCCTCCCTCCAGCCTCCCCCCAGTCTCAGCCTCTGCCTCCCTCCAGCCTCCCCCCAGTCTCAGCCTCTGCCTCTCTCCAGCCTCCCCCCAGTCTCAGCCTCTGCCTCCCTCCAGCCTCCCCCCAGTCTCTGCCTCTGCCTCCCTCCAGCCTCCCCCCAGTCTCTGCCTCTGCCTCCCTCCAGTCTCAGCCTCTGCCTCCCTCCAGCCTCCCCCCAGTCTCAGCCTCTGCCTCCCTTTAGTCTCAGCCTCTGCCTCCCTCCAGCCTCCCCCCAGTCTCAGCCTCTGCCTCTCTCCAGCCTCCCCCCAGTCTCAGCCTCTGCCTCCCTCCAGCCTCCCCCCAGTCTCTGCCTCCCTCCAGCCTCCCCCCAGTCTCAGCCTCTGCCTCTCTCCAGTCTCAGCCTCTGCCTCCCTCCAGCCTCCCCCCAGTCTCAGCCTCTGCCTCCCTCCAGTCTCAGCCTCTGCCTCCCTCCAGCCTCCCCCCAGTCTCAGCCTCTGCCTCCCTCCAGCCTCCCCCCAGTCTCAGCTTCTGCCTCCCTCCAGCCTCCCCCCAGTCTCAGCCTCTGCCTCCCTCCAGTATCTGCCTTTGCCGCCTCCCCCCCGCATGCGCAGATCTCCGGTCTGCATTAGAGACACTCCCACGCTCCTTATGAATCCACTTACCTGCTCCAGTGCCCGCCGCCATCTTCCTGGCTCACGTGAGTATCCTCTTCTGACACCGGATTCCATCACGGCGTCCTCCGCGGCGTCCTGCTGTGAGCTCTGCATGTGACGTCCACACAGCAGTGGACGCAGCACAGAGGAAGGAGCTGATTGGCGTGCGCCTGTGACCCCGGAAGTGCAGGCGCCGGCAGTTCCGGGGTCAATCAGCTCCCTGTGCTCGGCGGCCACAAAAAAAAATGTAAAAAAAAAAAAAAAAATTTTTTTTTTTTTTTTGCTGCCAGAAGGTGCCGCCCCTCACAATCTGCCGCCCTAGGCACCGGACCACGGGTGCCTAATGGTAAATACGGCCCTGCCCACCAGAGTATAGTCTATTGACTTTTGTCGCATTGCTCCATATCACCCATTTACAATCTTTTACTGTCCACTTTTCAGACTTTTTTTTTTCAAAACTCGAGCCAATGCATCTTATGATGATATTGAAGTGTATGAGACCCCACCATTACTAATTTGTAAGTGAAAAGAAATAAACACAAACACCGAAAAAAATCCTTTATTTGAAATAAAGTACTAAAAAAACAAAAAACCCCTTTCACCCCTTATTAACCCTTATTAACCCCAAACACCCAGTTCCGATGTAATCCACACAATACCGGCTCTGCTACATACATACTGAAGGCACAGCGCGCAGGCACAGAACATGTCCGCATGCTGTGAACTTCAAGCCTAGACTAAGCTGCAGCGATGATCAGTGACATCACTCAGTTTATTTGCGGTCACAGCTGGAGGTTCCCACAGTATTCCAGCTTTGACCGCAGGTAAACTGACCTCAGGTGACCTCATTAATCTCAGTGACCTCAGCTCAGGTGATGTCACAGAGTTCACAGATCTTCATCTCCTGGCAGAAAACCGTGGGGTTTTTTTTGCCAAGAGATGCAGATTTGGTGCTGAAATTTATTCAAATTTGGTGGTGAAATCTGGCCCAATAACCATGGGCCTCCCCAGTCTGAGAATACCAGCCCCCAGCTGTCGGCATTATCATGGCTGGATATCAAATTTGGGGAAACAGCATGCTGTTTTTTAAAATTATTCATTTAAATAATATAAAAAAGCTGTATGTGGTTCCTCCTATTTTGATGCACAGACAAGATAAGCTCACGGCTAGGGGCTGCAGCCTGTAGCCGTGTGCTTTATCTGTTCTGGGTATCACAATATGGAGGGGACCCTACACCAATTTATTTATTTTAACATGATAGGGGGACAACACAGCATATGTGATTGCAAGCATTCAGACACACGGGCATACAGGGTGGGAGCATGGTCTGACTGCAACCAATCACAGACACCGCAATTGCCTATGGGTGGGGGAAGCAGTGCATATACATGATCTTAATGAGCGGCCCCGGAAGTAGTGCTACAGCTGCGCGTATGACTCTTAAATATCTCCAAATGTATGGTGGAGGAGCGCAAGGTCTCTAATATCCACCAGCTTCATGATGTCATCATGGAGGAGGTGAAGAAGATTCCAATAGCAAGCTGTGAAGCTCTTGTGAACTCCATGCCCCTGAGAGTAAAGGCAGTGCTTGAAAATAATGGTGGCCACTCAAAATATTGACACATTGGGCACAATTTGGCCATTTTCACCTAGGGGTGTACTCACTTTTGTTGCCAGCAGTTTTGACATTAATGATTGTATTGAGTTATTTAGAGGGCACACCAAATTTACACTGTTATACAAGCTGTACACTGACTACTTTACATTGTATTTGTAACGTCGGCGTCCCTGCACCGTCCTGCCTTCCCTCCTTGGCAGGGAAGCCGACATACTCACTGCCGTGGTTGGTCTACTCATGACCCTGCTTCTCCACAGTCGTTTATATGTTCCTCCTTCTGCCACGAGCATTCTGCTGCCTTTGCTCTGCTCCCTCTCCTGTCTGTGTCCCAAGATCTGCACATGCCATGCAGGACTCCAACTATGGCTCTTATGGTGGACGCTCCCTGCTTCTTTTTTTTTTAACCCTTTCAGCCCCCAGCCTGTTTTCACCTTAAAGACTGGGCCATTTTTTACATTTCTGACCAGTGTCACTTTGACAGGTTATAACTCTGGAACGCTTCAACGGATCCTGGCGATTCTGAGATTGTTTTTTCGTGACATATTGTACTTCATGTCAATGGTAAATTTAGGCCGATATTTTTTGCGTTTGTGTGAAAAGTTTGGAAATTTGGCGAAAATTTTGAAAATTTTGCAATTTTCAAAATTTGAAATTTTATGCCCATAAATCTGTGAGATATGTCACACAAAATAGTTACTATATAACATTTCCCACTTGTCTACTTTACACCAGCGCAATTTTCGAAACAAAATTTTTTTCCTTTAGGAAGTTAGAAGGGTTCAAAGTTCATCAGCAATTTTTCATTTTTCCAACAAAATTTCCCAAAAAATTTTTTTAGGTACCACATCACATTTGGAGTGACTTTGAGAGGCCTAGGTGACAGAAAATACCCAAAAGTGACCCCATTCTAAAATCTGCACCCCTCACACTGCTCAAAACTACATCCAAAAAGTTTATTAACCCTATAGGAGCTTTACAGCAACCAAAGCAATGTGGAAGGAAAAAATGAAAATTGTACTTTTTTTTTCCAATTTAAAAGTTTTATTGAGTTTATAATAAGAAAATAAAGAAAATATACATCCATGCTTTGACAAATGAAATGGATCAAAGGTCTAAACGACACAACACCATCGTAGACCTGAAGGCAGAATGTAAATGATTAACATAGTACATGGGAATTCAATTGAAACCATGAGAGAAATAAAAAGAAATAATGAAACAGAAAGGGAAGGTGAAGAAGAGCAGCAGTCATGATATTTAGAGAAGGAGGGATAAGACAGCAAAAGAAGAAGAGATAGAGGAAGAAAAAGTGTGTCGGCCGGGTCTGATACATAGTCCGTTGGACCAAAATATGTCGGATGGGAGGAGTATGATAACAAGGGGAAAGGGGCCAGAGTACCCAGACACCGGAGATTAAATTAGGTCAAGAAATTTTCCGCCAGACAGGAATGATTCCCACTGAAACCATTTAGTGGCCATCCCTACTGTCTGTCCACGTGACTGGGCCATCACCATCTCCATACGGTGAATCACATTCACTTCCAATACCCACTCATCTAACGTGGGGGGAGCAGGGTCCTTCCAACGCCTCGGGATCACCGTCTTGGCTGCCTGAAGGAGGTGACCCAGGAGGGATTTTTTGTAGATCTTTTCTGGTACATTAAAGATGTACAATAAGACTGCCTCTGGACGACCAGGGACTGTGATCCCGGTGACCTCCCGTATGGCTGTTAGTACTTTGTTCCAAAAGACCGCTAGGCTCGGGCAATACCACCAGATGTGGGACATGGTGCCCCCCTGCGCTCCACAACGCCAGCAGGTATCAGGTACTTCTGGACACCAAGCATGCAAAAATGCTGGGACCCTGTACCACCTGGAAAGTATTTTATAACTAGTTTCTTGCATCCTGGTGGCAACCACGGACCTGTGTGTCAGACGGAAACAGCGCTCCCATTGATCCCCCCCGAACGTCTGATTGAGCTCCTCCTCCCAAGCCGTACAAAAGCGGGGAAGAGATACCTCTGTCGCGCTTGTCATGAGTTTGTACACTTTTGATATTGCATGACGTGTATCGGAGGAAACCGCGCAGAGGTTTTCAAAACATGTCGGAAGCGAGGGATGGGCCATAACACTGTCTTGTGAGGTTATAAAATGTTTAAGTTGACCGTATTCAAAATGGAACCGCAATTTAAAAGTATGATTCTCTACAATCTTCAAGAGTGGTAGGAGGGAACCCTCCGGGGCTACCTGGTTCAGTCTCAAAGGGTTTTGTTTTGAGCTGCCCAGAAAGTTGTTGGATGATGCCCCTGGTATAAACTCTGGGTTATCCGTTAGGGGCATGAGGGGACCCCTGGGCTGGATCAGGCGATCGCGACGTGGTGTAGCGTGTATAGATTTCAGTGTTTGTTTGGTGCTATAAGACATGTTAATCTTATGTTTAGTAAGGAGTGGCCAGGTCCACGGCAGGGTCGGCACTGATAAAGGGCATAGATCCTGTGCCAGACTAACCCAAAGCTTGGAACTAGAGTTATGTAACAGGTCTAAAACTCTGGCGTAAGCGGTTGCCAGATAATACCGCCTACAGTCGGGCAACCCTGCCCCACCCGCGTTCTTGGTCCTAGTCAGGACGCTACTCCTTAGACGGGCGCGTTTCTTCGACCAAACAAATTGATTGAATAAGCGCTGTATCCTGGCCCAATATGCCGCCGGAACATAAACCGGGACCGTTTGTATCAAATATAACAGTCTTGGCAGGGCCGTCATCCGGAGAGCACTAATCCTGCCGAACCAAGAAAGAGTACCCCTTTGCCAGGAAACTAAGTCTCCCTCAAGTTTTGACAGAAAATTTTGATAATTCAGTGCGAAGAGCCTGGTCAGATCGGATGGGATATGAATGCCCAAGTAACCAATACTGCCGTGGGGTGGCCATCTAAAGGGGAAATTTGGTTTTATAGCATCTATAGTTGTTTGAGGCAAGGAAATATTTAGGGCCTCTGATTTTTCAAAATTGATTTTGAAGTTGGACCACCTGCTAAAGCGGTTTAGTTCCAACATTAGTGACGGGAGAGATTTAAGGGGATTGCACAGATAAACGAGGAGATCGTCGGCAAAAGCGGCACACTTATGCTCCCGATTGGCGATATTGATTCCCTGTATATCTGGATTATTCCTAATGGCGGATAGCAAATGTTCCATGACCAGGATGTACAACAAAGGTGACAGAGGACACCCCTGTCGGGTCCCATTATGGATGGAGAAGGGTCTCGACAGAGTGCCATTGATCTTAAGGTGTGCCGTCGGAGAATGGTATAAGGCCATAATCCTGGACGAGAACACCGGCCCCAAGCCTATATGCTCCAGTGTCTGAGAAAGTGACTGCCAGGAGACTCTGTCGAAAGCCTTCTCAGCATCCAGAGACAACAACATCAGGGAAAGCTTTTTGGTGTGTGCATGATGGATCAGGTCCAGGGTCTTTATGGTGTTATCCCTTGCCTCCCTACCCGGGACAAAACCGACCTGATCCAAATGAATCAGGTCAGGCAGCAGAGGGCTAAGTCTGTTTGCCAGGAGCTTGGCATAAATTTTTAAATCTACGTTAAGGAGAGATATAGGTCTAAAGCTACTACACGCCGTGGGGTCTTTTCCAGTCTTAAGGAGTAGAGAAATATGGGCCGTGGTGGAGTGGGGTGGGAAAGGGACTAAATCTGAAATCGAGTTAAAGGAGAGAAGCATTAAGGGTGCTAGCTGTTCTGAAAAGGATTTGTAAAACTTGGCGGGAAACCCGTCGGGACCAGGGCTCTTGTTGCCAGGTGTGTCGCGGATCACCGCCAATAAATCCTCCAATGAAAAAGGACTCTCCAGGTCTTCAACTACAGAGCTGTCGAGTTGCCTAAATGGCGAGGGCATGGGGGGGCGCCCCTCACCTAACTCAGGAGGTCTAACAGGTAAATTGTATAGTCTAGAATAAAAGTCGTGAAAAGTATTTGAGATGTCGGGGGTGGCATAAAGTAGTTCATCATGTGAGTTCTTGATGCATGGAATGAGAGTATGAGCTCTCCTTTCTCTCAGCGCATTGGCCAGCAGTCTGCCTGGCTTATCCCCAAACTCATAAAACCTCCCCTTACCCACCTGTAATAGTCGTTTATAAGAAGAGTCCAGCAGCTTTTTAACCTCAATCCTAGCGTGTAATAGGGCCTGTAGAATAGGGGCCGATAAGGCACGTTTGTGGATGAGCTCCAGTTCAGAAACCCTATGAAGAGCTTTTACTATGTCTTGGGCCCTTTCTTTTTTAATGCAGGACCCATGTTTAATAAAAATGCCTCGTAGAACGCACTTCAATGCTTCCCACTTATAGGTGGGGGCAGTGTCGTCCACTGAGTGGTCCTCTATGAACCTAGTAATAGAGGTCTGAACATCCGTAACACAGAGCTCATCCAGCAGCAACGACTCGTTCAGCCGCCATGACCCTCTAGGGGTCGAGAGAGAGGGAATTTCGATCGTACAATAGACCGGCGCGTGATCAGACCATATTATGTTACCCATCCCGGTATGTCGTATCCAAGGGAGGGCATTATGCTGTAGAAATATATAGTCGATACGACTATATGAGTCCTGCGTGTGGGAATAGAAACTATAATCTCTGTCGGATGGGTGTTGTAGTCTCCAAGTATCGAACATTTGGATACGAAATAAAGCTTTTTTGATACGTTTAATGGTAGAGTAAGCAATGCTGGATTTCCCCCTGGAGTTATCCAATGTGGGGTCCAGGGTGACATTAAGGTCGCCGCATAAAATTACGGTACCTTGTATCAAAGGGATCGCAACGTCTACCAGCCGTGCAACAAAGCTATCCTGCCTTAAATTTGGGGCGTATGCATTGATTATTGTAAGTGTTTGGTCCCCCACCTTCAGTGACAGGATAATATATCTTCCAAGGCTATCCGTCGTGCACTTTAAGATTTGATGGGGAAGGGATTTATGAATGGCTATCGCTACACCTTTGGAACGGGAGTCCGGATTATCTGAGGTTACCCATGTCTGATAGTATTTATTCTTGAGGGTTGGGGAGTGTCCCTGTTTGAAATGGGTCTCCTGGAAACATACTATTCTCACCTTTCGTTTATGAAGGTGGTAAAGTATCTGCGACCTTTTCTCCGGGACATTGAGGCCTTTGGCGTTGAGAGAAGCTATGGTGAGGTCCGCCATCTATAGGGGAATGAGACATTAGAAATATATGAAAAAAGAAATCGGGCGTGATCAGCCCGGCCGCCAAAGACAGAAAGAAGAAAAGTCTTGAGATTAGAAGAAGAATGTAGAAGGGAGAGGAAAAAAAATAACAGCAGGCATAAAAACCTTGCACAATAAACTAAGACCGAACAAACGTTCCTAGGGAACATATCCGCCATTACTCGGCAGGACAGGGGATCCCAACCTATTTGGGGGAAAAAGCTGTCAGACATAACCGAACAGAGCTCCATATATACTTGCAACAATAAAGTTAACCATAAACACTGGCAAAAGTATCAGATGTTTGTGCAATACGGGCGATAACTAGACTTGAGGTCAGAATGAAAAAGACCTTTATCTCAGGTAACGGAAAGTAATGCAGGACCTGGAGGCATGCACGACCTCCAAGCTTGTCTATGTCTGCTGCCGAGGGCGGCCCGATCTGCGGCCCCTATCTCCTCTAGGTGGCAGCCCTCTCCTGGAATCACTATGTAGGATCGGCCTGGTGGTGCTGGCTTTTCCCCCAGGAACCCAAGGCTGTAGCAGCGTTGTAGGCCATTCTGAGATGGAAATGGTGGGAAGGCCAAGGTTCGCGACGAATGCCGGAAAGTCATCAGGGGAACGTAAGATCCACCACCGTGAGTCCTTCTGTACCGATAGGGAGAAGGGGAATCCCCATCGGAACGGCAGGCCCTTCTCTTTTAAGACATCCAGAAGAGGCTTAAGGGTAGCACGCTGGGCCAGAGTGTGCCGCGAGAGGTCAGGCATTATGCGGATGGCTGAACCATTATATGATAAGTTCTGTTTCCTCCGTGCGGCAAGCAAGATGGCCTCCTTGGCGGCAAAAAAATGCACCCTACATACAACATCTCTTGGCCGAGGGTCCTTTGGGTCTGGGGGACGTAGGGCCCGATGAGCTCTGTCAAGTTCAAGAGAAGCTCCTGGTGGTCTCTTTAGTAAGCTATTAAAGATTGAACAGAGAACTACAGGGATATCCGGGGCGGCAATGGACTCAGGCAATCCCCTAACCCGTAGATTGTTTCGTCTGTTTCTGTTCTCCAGATCATCTACATGCTGTTGGAGGGCAAATAATTGTTTGGACTGGATCTTCACTGACTCTTGGATAGATTGAATAGAGACCTGAGAATTTGATTGACGCTCATCAAGGGTATCTACCCTATGGGAGAGTGAGGAAAGTTCAGACCGCAATTGGGTGAATTCCTGTTTACATTCCGCCACTACTTGGTTGGCTAATGCTGCAATATCATTCTTGGTGGGCATCGCTTGTAACAGCAAGCGCAAATCTGCTAAGGATGCCGGACGATCCTCACCCATCGGGGCATCAGTATGGGGTATGTTGGCATATGCCCGAAAAGAGTCCTGAAACGCCGGACCATATATCACTTTCTGAGTACCCTGGGGGTTAGTCATGCCTCCCCACGCTTGTGGCATTAATGCATGTTGGAGTGGGGGAGATCCCAGCACCTGTAGCCCACTATTCATGGGCATCAGAGTGCCCCTCCTTGATTCTTCACCTGGGCTTGCCAGGCTTTCTGCCCAGGAGGAACCTGTGGACCAGCTCTCTGAATGGGTGGGGGATGTCTCCCCCTGGGGAATTCCCCAGGATTCATTTGCAGCCACCAGGGGATTATATGGACCCTCTCCTTCCCCAATGCTCTCCAGGGGCCCTTTAATCTCTGGTAGGGGAGAGGTGCATGTAATACCACCGCAGTCTCTGGTTAGGGCTCCCCTTGCTGAGCCCTCACGCAGACCCAGCATCTGTGAACCGCAGGCAGGCAACTGATCAGGGTTAGCAGAGTGAAATGCAGCCGCTTTCAACCCCCCCTCCACAGCACCTGTGTGCAAGGATGGTGTGTTCATCTCCTCCGCTACACAACGCAGCGACATCTTCTCCCGTGCACGGGCCTGCAGTGGTGAGTCACCGCTTGTGCCAGGATGCACGTGCGCCCCGCTCTCCTCGGCCGCAGCTCCCAGCTTCCCATGTGCACCGACCACACGCGAGCTGTGTGAACTCACCGGATCCTGCAGCTTTGCAATGGGACGCGTAGCAGGTAAGGCACTGGCTGTGGGTGTCCTGACCTCCACTACTGAACCGCCGGTTTGTTCCCTCCGTGCGCGGCCGCCATCTTGAAATGGCGCCGCAGGCTTTGCTGTCTCTCTCAGCGTCGGGCTTCCCCTGTTAGCCACCGCAGTTATGGCTCCCGCTGTGGGTTCTTCTATGGCACGGGAACTCCCGGTCGCTGCTCCCATCTTCCGGGCTTCTGAAGGTGCCGTGATTTTAGGCAACGAGCCTGGTAAAGGATCATGGTCTGCAGGCCTCAGCTCCCGTCCTGGCTGTGGTGCTGTCCCAGGCTCCCGGGAGCGGGTGAGGTAGGATCCAATATTGCTCTGGGATGAAGGTGGCCGCTTCCTGGTGCTGGGCTTAGCCTTTTTGTTAGAGGATTTGCCCATTTTAGCAGTAAAAACCAGTTTTATGGGGGATTGCAGTGAGGAGCTCAGAGAGAAAGCGTCCTTACACAGTCATGTCCGGCTCCGCCCCCGAAAATTGTACTTTTTTACACAAAAATGTTACTTTAGACATAAAATTTAGCATTTTCACAAGGGTATCAGGAAAAATGCACCATAAAATTAATTATGCAATTTCTCCTGAGTACACCGATATCTCATATGTGGGGGAAATCAATTGTTTGGGCGCACGGCAAGGCTCGGAAGAGAAGGAGCATCATTTGAATTTTTGAAAGCAAAATTGTCTGGAATAATTAGCAGATGCGATGTTGCGTTTGGAGACCCCCTGAGGTGCCTAAACAATGGAGCTACCCCACAAGTGACCCCATTTTGGAAACTAGACCCCTCATGGAATTTATCTAGATGTTTATTGAGCACTTTGAACCTCTGGGGGCTTCACAAAAGTTAATAACTTTGAGCCATGAAAATAAAAAAAAAAATTACCACGAAATTGTTACTTCAACCAGGTAGCTTTTTTTTTCACAAGGGTATCAGGAAAAATTGCAACATAAAATGTATTGTGCATTTTCTCCTGAGTACACAGATACCTCATATGTGGTGGAAATCAAATGTTTGGGCGCACAGCAGGGCTCAGAAGGCAAGGAGCGACATTTGACTTTTCAAACGCAAAATTGTCTGAAATCGTTAGTGGATGCCATGTTGTGTTTGGAGACCCCCTGAGGTGCCTAAACAATGGAGCTCCCCCCCAAGTGACCCCATTTTGGAAACTAGACCCCTCATTGAATTTATCTAGATGTTTACTGAACACTTTGAACCCCTGGAGGCTTCACAAAAGTTTAGAATGTTCAGCCGTGAAAATATATATATTTTTTTTTTACCATGAAATTGTTATTTCAACCAGGTAGCTTTTTTTTCCTCAAGGGTATCAGGAAAAAATGCACCATAAAATGTATTGTGCAAATTCTCCTGAGTACACAGATACCTCATATGTGGTGGAAAGTAATTTTCTGGGCACACGGCGGGGCTCAGAAGAGAAGGAGCGCCATTTCACAGCAAAATTGGTTGGAATTATTAGCGTACGCCATGTTGCGTTTGGAGACCCCCTGAGGTGCCTAAACAATGGAGCTCCCCCACAAGTGACCTCATTTTGGAAACTAGACCCCCATGGCATAAATCTACATGGGTAATGAGCGCTTTGAACCCTCACATGCTTCATACATTGAGGCATAAAAACAAAAAAGTACTTTTTTTTCCACAAAAATGTTATTTTAGGCTCAATTTTTTAATTTGTACAGGGGTAACAGGATAAAATGGACCACAAAATTTGTTGGGCAATTTGTTCTGACTACGCTGATATCTCATATGTGGCAGAAAACCACTGTTTGGGCGCACGGCAGAGCTCCAGAGGGAAGGAGCGTCATTTGACTTTTTAAATGGAAAATCAGCTTGAATCGTTAGCCGCACCATGTTGCGTTTGGAGATCCCCCCGATGTGCCCAAACAGTCGAGCTCCCCCACATGTGACCCCATGTCGGAAACTAGACCCCCCCCATACAAAGAAATATTAGTTGGGCAAAATAAAAAATACAGACGTTAGTAAAAAAAAAAAAAAAATTTATATATATATATATATATATATATATATATATATATATGTATATATGAGCGCCTGCAACTGACACTAAGGCAAGTGCCACATGTGAGAGCGATGCACAAATCTCGCATCGCATCACCGGCACAGCCGCACACTCCTGTCTGGAAGAGAGCGACCGTGCCGAATGATGCGGTGTGAGACTCGTGCATCGCTCTCATGTGTGGCACCCTTACAATATTCAGTAAAAAATACTGTAGTTGACGATTACTACAGTATAATTTTACTGGCCCTAAACTAAGTTGTGCTGCAAAAAGGGGGGGACTAGGTGGGATGGAAAAAAGATGGATGGAGGATAGAAGAGGGCGCAACGGATGCAGGAGCGGCGGAGGATGGGTGAGGGCGCGGCGGAGGATGGAAGAGGGGGCGCAGCGGAGGATGGGAGAGGGCGTGGTGGATGGAGGAGCGGCGGAGGATGGGTGAGGGCACAACGGATGCAGGAGCGGCGGAGGAAGGCGGGGTGAGGGGAAGGGTGGAAGGTGAGTGGGAGGTGAGATTGGGGATAGCTACCTTACAGAATGGATCTAGGCAGCAGGATTGCAGCAGATCCGGGAGGGGGGAGAGGGGGAAGAGGATTAAGGGGAATGGGAGAGAGCAGGCAGCAGATCAGGGAGGGGGCAGAGGCTGATGGGGGAGTGAGGTGGCAGATGCAGGGGCGCAGAGGCTGATGGGGGAGTGAGGTGGCAGATGCAGGGGTGCAGCGGCAGATGCAGGGGCGCATCGGCAGATGGGGAGAGAACGGTGGCTGATGGGGAGAGTGCGGCGGCAGATGGGGAGAGTGCGGCGGCAGATGGGGACAGTGCGGCGGCTGATGGGGAGAGTGCAGCGGCTGATGGGGAGAGTGCAGCGGCAGATGCAGGGGTGGTGGAGCAGCTGATGGGGAGAGTGCAGTGGCTGATGGGGAGAGTGCAGCGGCAGATGCAGGGGCGGCGGAGCGGCAGATGCAGGGGCGGCGCATCGGCGGATACAAGGAGGCAGCAGAAAGAAAGCAGCGGCGTCAGATGCAGGGGGGCACAGTGTGAGGAGAGCAGCGGCGTCAGATGCCCCCATGCATCTGACGCCGCTGCTCTCCTCCCGCTGCGACACCCCCTGCATCTGACGCCGCTGCTCTCTTACTGATGAGTAGCGGCGTAACATGCAGGGGCGCAGCGGGAGAGCAGGGGCGAAGCACATGGAGCAGGGCAGCGGTGGATCTGGGGCTGTGACTCACAGATGGGCACCCGCAGGGATCGCTCTCCTCAGATTCCACGGAGGGAGAAGCTAAGGAGAGTGATCTCCTACAGCGAGCTCACCCAGATGTATGGTGCTTGGAGAGATCGGTCACAAGGCCGATCTCTCCAATCAGAGCTGGGGGCGGGTGCAGTAAAGCTCACTGAGCTCCAGCCAATGGCCAGTGCTGCAGCTGCACTGACATAGCTGGATTTCAATGCTTCAGCCATTTTCAATGGCTGAAACATAACACTGGCTGTGATTGGCTGAGCGGCGTTCGTCAGCCAATCACAGCCTCAGTAGGTCCGGGAAGGAGACACCACCCCTCCTGAGGTCAGGTACAAGTCCTCTCCTTCCCGAATGTACAGTTTTTTAAAATCGATCGCGGTGCCCGGCACTCCGGGGCCGCGATTTCGCCATGACGGATGTATCCGTCATGGGTCTTTAAGTACCAGGGCACCATGACGGCTAGATCCGTCAAAGGTCATGAAGGGGTTAAACCAAAATGTTTTTATTAAAGATTTTATACAATACATAAATCAGACAAAATCGGGGTCAACATAACCCCAAAATCCCCATCCCTCCCTCCCCCAAGTGAAAATAAAATTAAAAAAATCACGTATTTGACTGTTCACCACATGTGATGAATAGATGTCGTAGTTCTCTTTAGAAAATACAATGTCCAAGGGTATACGAGAGAACCAGAATCATCAACATTCTCATCCCGGTTAACATCATGTATGCCAAAAGTTAGATAAAAGCAAGCAATGAGTCCATAGAAGGAAGTTACAGTTCCCGCATTCATACAACATTTCTGTTATATATACACCATGGCTTAAAACAAGAGCCCAATCGGAACCTAAATAAGTCCTTAGATGCCAGACCAAAGCCGTCTATCCACGGGGCCCAGTTCTTTTCAAATTTGGCCATACAATTCCGTTTTAAATATATTCCCTTCTCCAAGTTTACCATCCATTTGATCTTGTTAACAAACTCTGATGTGGTTGGAACTTGATCTGAAATCCAATATTCTGCTATTAATTTCCTTGCCATATATAACATACAGGCAACCGCCACTTTACCCTCCTCCTCCATCTTCAGATCTTCGATATAACCCAGGATACATACAAATGGGGTGAGGCTCAGATCTATGGTATAGACTCTATTAATGGTTGAAGCCACGCCTCTCCAAAACACCTCCAAACTAGGGCAAGATCACAACATGTGGAGCATGGACGCTGAGTCTGCCCCACATCGTGGACAAGTGGAGTCCGGTCTGGCACCTATGTCAAACAAAAATTTTGGGGTACGATAGACTCGATTAATCACATACAGCTGAGACAATCTGTGGGCTTCCCCCAGAGATCAGGTATTCTTTCCAATATTTCCGCCCACTGATTGTCCTCAATAGGACCCAACTCTTGTTCCCATCTCCCTTTAGAGTTCGGTGAATGATGCATTAATAGCATGTCCAGTACTTCACCATACAATACAGATATCAAACCAGATGAACCATTTGAGAAAGCTATTCTCTGAATTATTCTATTGCATTGGATCGCATGGCCGGCTATACTGACTTCAGCACGGTATGCATGTCTTAATTGAAGGTATTTATAGAACTCGCCATTCAAAAACCCAAACTCCAATTGTAACTAGGAGAACTCTTTAAAGGTATCCCCGTCCAGTAGCTGTAGTCTGACCAACCCTCTCCCCCTCCAGCCTCCAAACCCCTCTAGTTTATTTAGGTTGGGCAGCCATGGGGTATCCCAGACAGAGGTAAACTGCGAAGGTCCCTTGATGTCCTGCATATCTTTAATTTTATCCCATAACTTATGTATCAACATAAGGGTAGGCGTAGTTTCCAGGGACGAGTGAAATCTACCTGATTCCAGGACCTCGTAAAGACTAGATGATTTGAAATGTTGCTGCAATAAGACTCTTTGCGGGTCCCCCCCCCTCCCCCGGATCATCCCACTCTCGGATATGTTGCATTTGAGCGGCTGCAAAGTACACCCATGGATTCGGCACTGAGAGTCCTCCTTTGCTTTTATTTCTCTGTAGCATTTCTAATTTAATTATTGGACTATGTCGTCCCCAAATCAGTTCCCTAAAAAGTGAATTAACGTTGACGTACAGCAGCTGAGGCATCCAAATCATTTTTACCAGCTTCGCCCGTCCCACCACCGACAGAGGTAGCCGGGTCCATATGTCAACTTTATCCTTACATTTTTTAAGAATTGGGATCAGATTGAGTTTAGTGTAATCATTCACTTTGGCGGTAACCTTAATTCCCAAGTATTTAAATTGCGAGGAGATCTGCAGTCCTGAAGAAGCATATCTAGGGATATTATTCAAGTTATCTACAGGGAGTAGCACAGACTTCCCCCAATTTATAGCTAGCCCAGAATAACTTCCAAACTGCTGAATCAACTCCATGGCCAATGGTAATAAGACCATTGCATCTGACAGGAAGACGAGACTATCATCTGGATATAGAGCCACTTTTTCCTCCCGATCACCTCTTCTAAAGCCCATTATATTTGGATGTCGGCGTACAATCTCAGCTATGGGCTCTATAGCCATTGCAAACAGAAGAGGTGAGAGAGGACACCCCTGACGAGTGCCCCTAGCCAAATTAAATGTTGGAGTAAGCCTGCCATTAACATGACTTCTGCAAGTGGGCCGCCGTATAATAATTTTACCCAGGAGATAAAGTCCTCACCCAGCCCAGACTTACAAAGAACCGCCCACAAAAAGTTCCGTTCAATAGAATCGAATGCTTTGGCTGCGTCTAGGGAGCAGATAACTCTGTTCCCCGGATTATCTACTGGAAGTTGTAAATTGAGGTGAAGGCGCCTAATGTTAACCGCTGTAGATCTAGAGGGCATAAAGCTGGACTGGTCAGAATGAATCAGAGAGGAAATCACCTTGTTTAATCTAGATGCCAATACCTTGGCTATGATTTTCATATCTGTGGTAAGGAGAGATATCAGTCTATATGAATCAGGAAGTAAGGGGTTCTTACCTGGTTTAAGTATGACCACCACGATGGACTCCTGCATTGATGAAGGAAGGCGGCCCGTCTCAACCGCCCCTTGGAACGTATCCAGAAGCTGCGGCAATAGGATCTCCCCAAATTTTTTGTATATTTCTATGGGAAGACCATCTGATCCCGGGGACTTTCCATTAGACATGGAAGTCACTGCCAGCAGCAGTTCCTCCAATTGCAGGGGGCCATTCAGGAAGGTCCAATCCGCCTCAGAGAGCCTAGGAAGAGGTATACCCTCAAGATATGAATCAATCTGGTCCTTATTAAAGCTTAGATTGGAAGTATATAATTGCTGGTAAAAGTCAGCAAAAACCTGCAAAATCCTCTCCGACTCATTGACCACAGATCCCGTGGAGTCCCTTACCACCCAAACAAAGGAGTTTCCCTGGTGTGCCCTAGCTATTACAGCTAATAGATGCCCTGCTTTTTCCCCCTCCTCAAAAAATTTGTGCTGTGAGAACATCCGCCAATTCTTGGCCTTTTCCCTGAGGTGAATATCATACGACTTCTGGGCCTCCTTCCACTCAAACAGATTCTGAGTGGTTGCCGATTCCATGTACTGACGTTCCGTAGACTGGACCCTGTCCCTAAGAAATACTCCAAACTGACGTGACCGGGTCTTAGATCTGCTCATCCCCGGTATTAATGCCCCCCGCAAACAAGCCTTCATGGCATCCCGTATAACATTTTGGGAAATATCCTCCTGGACATTTTCTTTAAAGTAATGGTTTAAGGTAATAGCAATAGGGTCAGCCTCAATAATTTGCAACCAAAAAGGGTTCAGGGACCAGGTGGCAAGGGCCGGATCAGGCTCAGGGAGAAGTCGGAGGCAGGTCATCATGGGCGAATGATCCGAGATGGCTCTAGGTAGGTAAGATACCGACTCCACTAGTGGCAACTCTCCCGCAGACCCCAGTATCATGTCAATTCTGGAATGGGTTTCATGTGACTTAGAGTAACAGGAGAATTGGCGAATCCCCAGATGTCCAACCCTCCACACATCTGTCAGTGCCAGATCTTTTAGCGTCTCACCAAAACTTGAAATAGGCAGTGTCGCCAGAGACGTTGTTAAATTTGCCCCAATATGGGTGAATAGTGTTATTGAAATCACCCATACATAGCACCTGTATATCCGAATTCTCCTGCATAGCCTCTGCCACCATCTTTATGACCTCGTTATTGTAGGGTGGAGGGATGTATACCCCTATTAGTAACAACTCTTTGTTCAGAATTTTACACCGGACCCAAATAAACCCCCCTTCCCTGTCTACTTTGGATGCAATGGGTTCAAACGGTATGGCTTTATGTATCAATAGGCTGACCCCCCCTGGAGTAAGATGAAAAAGTAGAATGGTAACTATAGCTAATCCATGATGTATTCAGGTATGTTATTTTTTCATTATCTAAGTGGGTTTCCTGTAGACAGACTATAGCAGGAAAATGATCCCTGACAAAGTCCATAACTGCCGCCCTCTTTGTGGGATCACCCAGACCACGGACATTCCACGTTAAGATGTTAACCTTCCCCGCCATACCAAACAAGTAGAAACATTTTGCATTCCCAACAATCCCTCAAAAACAAAATGACATCATACACTCTTGGTCCCATACCCGTAGAACCCTAGAAGACAGAATCATGTACAGAACTACAACATTAGCAATATCATACATTCTTAGTTTCCCATAAAACCCGAACGAAAATACACATTCAAAAACATTGAAGCCGAACAGAGGACACCAGTTCATCCTGCAACCTGGCATGAAACTCTAAAAAAAAGAGGGTGCAACAAAGAAAAAAGGGGGGGGATCACCCCTGGAGACGCTGCCTTCTCAAAATGACATAGCCAAATTCTGTGACCACTGGGCCATAGTGGTTCTAGAGAAGAACAAAAGGAAACAATCCTGCAGCCGTGAATATCTACCGGAAGCACTTGACATTGAGAAGAAAAAAAAAAAAATGAAGAAGTGGAAAGAGATTTTTCTTTTTTTCTCTCTTTTCCCTTTATATCTCCATAAAACTAAATTAAACATCCCCTGGATTTCTTCTCCTTGTAGCAGAGGTTGTAATTTAATTCAGCAGCACCAGGGTTTCTCCTCTCCCTCCTCCTGATTGTTGCAGAGATTGCTTGATTCGCTGCTCGTTCAGATCCAGCCACCGGAGGGCATCCTTCGGATTTTCAAAGAAAAAGATCTCGTTGCTGCCACTCTAAGCCTCGCTGGGTATAACATGGAGTAGGAGATATGCAGAGCCCTCAAGCGCCGCTTTAGGCTATGTGCGCACTAGAAAAGTGATTTCTCTCAAGAAAATTTCTTGAGAAACTTCTGGGAGTTGAAGATTACCGCACCTGCGGTAAAAAAACGCACCAAATCCGTGGGAAAAATGCATGTGTTTTTGCCGCGTTTTTTCCGCAGGTTGGTCCCTGCGTTTTTTTTATGCTGTAACTGCAATAAATAATATAGATAATAGATAGATAATCGATAGACAGATAATCGATAGACAGATAATGGATAGGGGGAAAGATGGATAGATGAATAGATAGATAGATAGATGAGAAAGACCTATATAATGTCCCACCTCCCTGCATTTTCTAAGCTGGCACCCTTTAGTGACTTTCATGTGGCACTAAAGGGTGCTTAGCCTTGTATTTAGCCATAAAATAAATAATTAAAAAAAAAACGACGTGAGGTCCCCCCATCTTTTGTAGCCAGCTAGGGTAAAGCAGACGGCTGCAGCCTGCAAACCACAGCTGGCAGCTTCACCTTGGCTAGTAATCCAAAACAGAGGGCACCCCACGCTGTTATTTTACATTAAATAAATTTAAAACAGAAAAACGTGGGGTCCCCCCCAAATTGGATCATCAGCCGAGGTAAAGCGGACAGCTGTGGTCTGGTATTCTAAGACTAGGGAGGTCCACTGTTATTGGACACTCCCCAGCCTAAAAATAGCAGGCCGCAGCCGCCCCAGAAGTGGCGCATCCATTAGACGTGCCAATCCTGGCGCTTCGCCCCAACTCATCCCGTTGCCCTGGTGCGTTGGCAAATGAGGTAATATATGGGGTTGATGCCAGATGTGTAATGCCACCTGGCATCAAGCCCTGGGGTTCGTGAGGTCAGGAGTCTATCAGATACCCGACATCACTAACCCAGTCAGTAAGAAATAAAAAATAGACAACAAAAAAAGTTTTATTTGAAAAAACACTCCCCAAAACATTCCCTCTTTCACCAATTTATTGAAAAGAACAATCAATTCCACGTCCGGCGTAATCCAATAAGGGGGGGGTCCCCACGGCGACCCATACCATAGTTACTGTCCCAGTCAATGAAGAACAGAATGTTCCCCATTGGCTGGGAGAGCAATGCAGTGACCTGAGCTAACATCAATAGCCCAGGTCACTGCAGGGGATGACGAGCGCTGCTGTCAGGAGGATAGATGAGATCATTACCTGCTGTGATGATCTCCTGCAGTCCTGCCATCAGCGCGGTCACTGACTTCTATGCCCGCCGCGTTGTCAGCAGTATTGCAAGAGCCCGTGACGTCACCGCTAGTGACAGTCTCGGGCCGCTCGCGAGACGGGCATAGACAGCAGTGACCGCGGTGACGTCAGGAGGCAGGAGATCATCACAGCAGGTAATGATCTCTTCTCACCTCCTGACAGCAGCGCTCGGTATCCCCGCGGCTGCACGCACTGCTGTGTGTCAGTGTCTGCCAGCGCTGCAGCGTGAGAAGCAGCTGATACTGCGGGCAGACACTGACACACAGCAGTGCAGGCAGCCGCGGGGCCGGAGCGGGACACAGACTGCACGTGCACGGGCACCTGGAGGTCACACGGAAGCGCTTCTGTGCGGCGTCCAGGGAGTGTGACGTGTGTGTTTACTCTGCTCCGCTTCCTCTTCCTGGCATAATGACATCACTTCCTGCAAAACCGCAGGCAGCGATGTGCATTACCGCAGGTAAATCGCGGCTATAACGAGGGTATACCGCACATCATTTGCTACCTGCGGTATACCCGCGGTATTTCGCGATTACATTACAGTGAATGGAGTGAAATACCGGGGGTATTCCGCAGGTACCTGCGGAAAAGAAGTGACATGCACATTTTCTCAAGAAATTTTCTCAAAAAAATCTTCACAAAGAATTTTCTTGAGAAAAAAACGCAGCATGCGCACAGCTATTTTTTTCCCATAGGTTTTGCTGGGAAATGTCTGCAGAAAGATTTCAAACATTTCTCAAGAAATTTCCGCAGCAAAACCGCGGGTAAATCCGCGGGTAAAATGGCCTAGTGCGCACATAGCCTTACATCAATGAAGCACGCTCTTCGCTTCGATATCTCCACAGAAAAGTCCGGGAAAAATGAAACTCTGCGGGCTGCACGTAGGATGGCATCTCTATCTCTATAATGGAGCAGTTTAATCAACACCGGTCTTGGAGGGGCTCCCGGTGGCAGTGGTCTTGTGAGGACTCTGTGTGCCCGTTCAACTGCATAGAGTCGTGAAAGAACCTCATCACCAAATATCTTGTGCAGCCATTTCTCGAAAAATTCAGATGGATTTGTACCTTCCGTCTTCTCCGGGATTCCGATCACTCTCACATTATTCCTCCTCAGCCTGTTCTCTAAGTCATCAGTTTTGTTCATCAGGGCTGCCAACTGTTTTTCATGACTGCTCACCTTTCTGGACACTTGCGGTAACTTATCTTACAAGTCACTTATTCTTCCTTCTGAAGCTGCCATTCTGTCAGATGCTTTTTGCAGGCCCTGACTTATATGAGATATTTCCTTTCTGATTTGTCCCATCTGGGTATTTAGAGTGGTGCCAAATTGCTTAATAGCAGATAATATGTCCTTCAGCGTGGGCTCCTCACCCTGAAAGCTCACATCACCCATGATGATCTGTGTCTCTGTTGTTTCAGGATCCTGACCATTTTGCAGCAGTGGGGACATCACTTCCTCCCTAGCCGATTCACTGCCCTCCTCCCCCTCCTTATCCATTAACACAGCATACTGGCCCGGATTTATTAGTGATTCCTGCCTGCTCGAACCTGCTGGGCTTTGTAGTGCTCCGTGACTGCTTGAGCCTGTCGGACTTTGTGGTGCTGTGTATTTGCTCAAGTCCTTGTAGTGCCCCTTGTTTGCCCAAGGATGCAGGGCTTTTTGCTACCCTGCACTTGCCCGAGTCTGCTGGGCCTTGTGGTGCCCCTTGTTTGCCCGAGGCTGCAGGGCTTTTTGATACTCCACACTTGCATGAGTCTGCTGGGATGCATGGGCTTGCTGAGCCTTGAGGTGCCTCCCGCCTGCTCAACTCCATTGGGCTTTGCGATGCCCTGGGTTTGCCCGAATCTGCTGGGCTCTGTATTGCCCCCCCAGTGGAGGGGGTTCCCCCACCACCAGGAGCCCTTGCAAATCCCGCCAGCTTCACTGCCGCGTTTGCTGACAAACTCCTTCCCGCCTTGGCACTCACTGTTTGCTGGCCAGCGCCATTTTGGGACTTTCCCCGCTCTGTGGCTGCTGCTTCCCGCTGCAGTCTGCTATTCCCTCTGGTCATGGCTCCGCACTGTGAGGTAGGTAATATGATCAGGGAGGTGTCCGGTGTCTATTTAGTTGGTAAGTTCAGTCCTGTGGGCCCAGTGGAATCAGTAGTTTGCAGCCTCCCCGGGAGCTCTCCTTCTATGCTTCAGGTCAGGCCCTGCCCCTGACGCTCCCTGCTTCTTAAAAGAGCAGCGTGCACTCCAAACGTCTTCACCAGCTTATTGCCTATTGCTGGGAAACTCAAAGTATTTATTTGAGCAGTGTGTATTTTCAGTCTGTCTGCAAGTTGCTGGTTGTCTAGTCCACGTTATCCTGAGCTAGTCTTGTGTATCTGAACCTGTGTTCCAGCAATCCATTTTTGCCCATTTTTTTCTAGCCTGTGCTCCAGAAACTGTCTGGTGTTCCCGTTCCTGTGTGCCAGCCTTCAGCCTGTACCAGCGGTCCTGCCAGTACCTGCCGTAAAGCCTGTACCAGCCATCCTGCCACTACCTGCTGCCCAGCCTGTACCAGCCTTTCAGCCAGTACCTGCCATCCAGTCCATACCAGCTGTCTCGTCTGTACCTGTCGTCTCGCCTGTACCAGTCCAGCCTGGGTTCCTGTACCTGTCCTGCCAGTGGTCCAGTACCCATCCTACCATTCTGTACCTGCATCTGTCCTGTGACTCTGTTTGTACTATAACTGGTACCTGTCCTGGCTGCTGCTGTTCAGGTCAACTACTACGGAGTGGTACCTGGTGTCTCCCAGCAGCCAAGTCCAACCTCTCCATCAGTGGTACTGGTGAATACCTGATAGGCACTTAGTTACATCCCTCCAGGGTAAGTTCAGGATCTGTGGTTCAGAGGGTCCACACCCCATCTCGGCCGTGCAGCGCCACTCCTAGCATAACAGCATCAAAGTATCATATCTTCAGTGTTGCCCCATGAAAAGATATAATAAAGTATTTACAATAATTTTAAGGGTGTTCTCACTTTTGTGATATACTGTGTGTGTGAGTCTGTGTGTGTGTGTGTGTGTGTGTGTGTGTGTGTGTGTATATAGCTGCAGTACCCCGGTAGTAACTGTCTCTCTCCCAGCCTCTGTCTGTCTGTCACTTTCTGTCTGTGTGTCTGTCTGTGTGTCTGTCTCTTTCTGTCTGTCTCTGTCTGTGTGTCTGTCTCTATCCATGTGTGTCTCTGTCTCTATCCATGTCTGTCTGTCTGTGTCTACCTCTCTGTCTGTCTGTGTCTATTTCTCTGTCTGTCTGTGACTATCTGTGTCTCTATGTCTGTCTCTGTATCAGTCTCTATCTGTCTCTCTCTCTGCGTCTGTCCCTCTATCTCTGTGTCTGTCTATCTCTCTCTGTCTCTCTCCCTCTAGGTTTGTGTCTGTTTATGTCTCTCTCTATCTCTGTGTCTGTCTGTCTCTATTTCTGTGTCTGTCTGTGTCTGTCTGTTTCTCTCTATCCCTGTGTCTGTCAGTCTCTTTCCCCGTCTGTCTCGTTCCAGGTCTGTCTCGTTCCAGGTCTGTCTCGTTCCAGGTCTGTCTTGTTCCAGGTCTGTTTCTCCCTGTCTGTCTCGTTCCAGGTCTGTCTCATCTCAGGTCTGTCTCTTTCCTCATCTGTCTCTTTCCCTGTCTGTCTCTCTCCTCGTCTGTCTCTTTCCCCGCCTGTCTCTTTCCCCGCCTGTCTCTGTCTCTTTCACTGTCTCTTTCCTTGTCTCTTTCCTTGTCTGTCTCTTTCACAGTCTCTTTCCTTGTCTATGGGCGGCTTTGCACGTTGCAACATCGCACGTGCGATGTCGGTGGGGTCAAATCGAAAGTGACGCACATCCGGCGTCACTTTCGACATCGTAGTGTGTAAATCCTAGATGATACGATGAACAAGCGCAAAAGCGTCGTTATCATATCATCGGTGTATTCTCAGACATTTCCATAATGCCGGTGCCGCGACAGGTCCGATGTTGTTCCTCGTTCCTGCGGCAGCACACATCGCTGTGTGTGAAGCTGCAGGAGCGAGGAACATCTCCTTACCTGCCGCCGGCGGCTATATGGAAGGAAGGAGGTGGGTGGGATGTTTACGTCCTGCTCATCTCCGCCCCTCCACTGCTATTGGCCGCCTGCCGTGTGACGTCGCTATGACGCCGCACGACCTGCCCGCTTAGGAAGGAGGTGGGTCGCCGGCCAGAGCGACGGTCGCAGGGCAGGTGAAGGGGCAGGGCATGTGAAGCTGGCGTAGCGATAATGTTCGCTATGCCAACTATCACAAGATATCGTACCTGCGACGGGGGTGGGGACTATCGCACTCAACATCGCAGCATCGGCTTGCGATGTCGTAATGTGCAAAGCCCGCCTATGTCTCTTTCCCTGTTTTTGTCTCTTTCCCTGTCTTTTCCTTGTCTCTGTCTCTTTGCCTGTTTTTGTCTCTTTCCCTGTTTTTTTCTCTTTCCCAGTCTGTCTCTTTCCCTGTCTCTTTCTCTGTCTGTCCCTTTCCCTTTCTTTCTGTCTCTTTACCTGTCTGTCTTTGTCTGTCTCTCTTCCTATCTGCCTGTCTCTTTCCCTGTCTGTGTCTGTCTACCTCTGTCTCTTTGACTGTCTGTCTTTCTTTCTGTCTCTTTCCCTGTCTGCCTCTTATTCTGTCTGTGCATAGGTCTCTCTCTCTCTGTCTCTATTTCTATCTGTGTCTGTCTCTTCACTAACATCTTATTACCTCACACATAAGCTTCTAATACTAAGAATGTCCCTTGTTCCTATAGCAACCAATCACAGCTCCTATTAATAACCTGTAGCTCGCAGCGCCATTGACTTTAATGGAGGCAGGTTTGTTGGAGAGCAACTGTAAAGCGCGAGGTTAAATTTTCCTATCAAAACATAGTCTATGACGTTCCCTGAGTCACATGAGGCGTCTGTGCAAAATTACGTGATTGTACATGCGACCATTCGGATTCATTTAGTGGACATACACACACACACACACACACACACACACACACACTCAGCTTTCTATAATTATATATATTTATATCTCTCTCTCTCTCATATATATATATATATATATATATATCTATACATATATATATATATATATATATATATATATATATATATACTAGCTGTACTACCCGGCTTCGCCTGGGTTAATAACTGCTGTTAGCAAAATAGAATGTATTAACAAAATGTATTCTGCACACAAAAACCACAAAACAAATATATAGAAATGTAATTGTTAAAGGGCAAAAACTAAGCTAATAGAAGCATTTCACAACATATATTTCAACACCACAGATATTCCACACAGATTTAACTAAATTGGCCAAGTAATGTGCTCCGTCTGTCTCTTTCCAGATCTGTCTCTTCCCCTGTCTCTTTCCCCATCTGTCTCTGTCTGTCTCTTTCCCTGTCTGTCTCTTTCCTCGTCTGCCTGTATCTGTCTCTTTCTTTGTCTGTCTCTATCTCTCTGTTTCTTTCCCCATCTGTCTCTTTCCCAGGTCTGTCTCTTTCCCAGTCTGTCTCCCCGCCTCTTTGTCTGTGTCTTTTCCTGTCTGTCTCTTTCCCTGTCTGCCTGTCTTTGTCTGTCTCTATTTCTCTATCTCTTTCCCCGTCTGTCTCTATCAAGGTTTGTGTCTTTCCCCATCTATCGTTGTCTGTCTCTCTGGCTGACTCCTCCTTCCCTGTCTGCCTGTCTCTGTCCCTGTCTGCATGTCTGTCTGTCTCTTTCCCCATCTGTCTCTTTCCAGGTCTGTCTCTTTTCAGGTCTGTCTCTTTCCAGGTCTGTCTCTCTTTTTCACCGTCTGTCTCTCTGTCTGTCTCGTTCCCTGTCTGTCTCTATCTCTCTGTCTCTTTCCCTGTCTGTCTCTCTCTATCCGTCTCCCCGCCGACATCTTATTACCTCACATATAAGCTTCTTATACTATGAATGTCTTTTGTTCCTATAGCAACCACTCACAGCTCCTACTAATAACCTGTAGTTCCAGGCTCCATTTACTTTAATGAAGGCATGTTTTTTGGAGATTAACTGTAAAGCGCGAAGTTAAATTTTCCTGTCAAAACATAATCTACGACGTTCCATGGGTCAGATGAGGTGTCTGTGCAAAATTTCGTGATTGTAAATGCGACGGTGCGGATACACTTTTTGTTTCACTTTTTCCCCATTATGTAGATAGGGGCAAAATTGATTGGTAAATTGGAACGCGCGGGGCTGCGACGGTGCAGATGCCAATCCCGGACATACATACACACACACATACACACATTCAGCTTTATATATTATATATATATACTAGCTGTACTACCCGGCTTCACCCAGGTTAATAACTGCTGTTAACAAAATAGAATGTATTAACAAAAATGTATTCTGCACACAAAAACCACAAAAAAATAGATTGAAATGTAATTATTAACTTGTTGCCTATATTAACCAATCAGAGCTCAGATTAATTAACTGTAGCAAAATAGAAGCTAAGCTGTGATTGGTTGCTTTTGGCAGCCTGATAAATTTCCAGGCAACAGAAAGCCCTCCCCCCCGACAGTGTATATTAGCTCACATATACACATATAGACAGGTCATGTGACTGACAGCTGCCGTATTTCCTATATGGTACATTTGTTGTTCTTGTAGTTTGGCTGCTTATTAATCAGATTTTTATTTTTGAAGGATAATACCAGACTTGTGTGTGTTTTAGGGCGATTATGTGGCGAGGTTGGTGTATGTGTGGTGAAATGTGTGCTGAGGGTGGTATATGTGTTCAAGCACGTGGTAGTGTGTGGCACATTTTGTGTGTGTGTGTTCATATCCCCGAGTGTGGTGAGTATCCCATGTCGGGGCCCCACCTTAGCAACTGTACGGTATATACTCTTTGGCGCCATCGCTCTCATTCTTTAAGTCCCCCTTGTTCACATCTGGCAGCTGTCAATTTGCCCCCAACACTTTTCGTTTCACTTTTTCCCCATTATGTAGATAGGGGCAAAATTGATTGGTATATTGGAACGCGCTGGGTTAAAATTTCGCCTCACAACATAGCACCCGGTGCTGCCCGGGATAGTAACTGTCTCTCTGTTTCTCTACCATTTTCTGTCTGTGTCCCCCTCTGTATATATCTCTCTGTCTCTATCTCTTTGTCTGTCTGCCTCTTTCCCTGTCTGTCTCTGTCTCTTTCTCCGTCTGTCACACTCTCTTTCCCTGTCTGTCTATCTCTGTCACTTTCCCTGTCTGTCTCTTTCCCTATCTGTCTCTTTCCCTCTCTTTCCCTGTCTGTCTCTTTCCCTCTTTCCCTCTGTCTCTTTCCCTGTGTCTGTCTCTTTGTCTGTCTCTTTACCTGTCTTTGTCTGTCTTTTACCCTGTCTGTCTCTTTCCCTCTCTTTCCCTGTCTGTCTGTTTCCCTGTGTCTGTCTCTGTCTCTTTGTCTGTCTCTTTACCTGTCTGTGTCTGTCTCTTAACCTGTCTCTCTCTTTCCCTCTCTTTCCCTGTCTGTCTCTTTCCCTGTCAGTCTGTTTCTTTGTTTGTGTCTGTCTCTTTGTGTCTGTCTCTTACCCTGTGTGTATCTGTTTCTTACCCTGTCTGTGTCTGCCTCTTTCCCTGTCTGTGTCTGTCTCTTTACCTGGCTGCATTGTGACACGCCAACATTCCATATAAGGGCGTGGCTGCGCATTCTTCTGAAGTTCTGGCTGCACTGTGGCTCCCAGCTCCATTCGCTTTAATGGAGGCAGGTTTTTTGGTGAATAACTGTAAAGCACGGGGTTAAAATTTCCCATCAAAACATAGCCTATGACGCTCTCGGGGTCCAGAAGTGTGAGTGTGCCAAATTTTGTGGCTGTAGCTGCGACTGTGCAGATGCCAATCCCGGACACACACACACACACACACACACACACACACATACACACATTCAGCTTTTTATATATATATATATATATATATATATATATATTGTGCAATGTATTATACAAATACTGAAAATCACACCCAGTGTACAGGACAGAAGTAGTATATACAGTTAGGTCCAGAAATATTTGGACAGTGACACAAGTTTTGTTATTTTAGCTGTTTACAAAAACATGTTCAGAAATACAATTATATATATAATATGGGCTGAAAGTGCACACTCCCAGCTGCAATATGAGAGTTTTCACATCCAAATCGGAGAAAGGGTTTAGGAATCATAGCTCTGTAATGCATAGCCTCCTCTTTTTCAAGGGACCAAAAGTAATTGGACAAGGGACTCTAAGGGCTGCAATTAACTCTGAAGGCGTCTCCCTCGTTAACCTGTAATCAATGAAGTAGTTAAAAGGTCTGGGGTTGATTACAGGTGTGTGATTTTGCATTTGGAAGCTGTTGCTGTGACCAGACAACATGCGGTCTAAGGAACTGTCAATTAAGGTGAAGCAGAACATCCTGAGGCTGAAAAAAAAGAAAAAATCCATCAGAGAGATAGCAGACATGCTTGGAGTAGCAAAATCAACAGTCGGGTACATTCTGAGAAAAAAGGAATTGACTGGTAAGCTTGGGAACTCAAAAAGGCCTGGGCGTCCACGGATGACAACAGTGGTGGATGATCGCCGCATACTTTCTTTGGTGAAGAAGAACCCGTTCACAACATCAACTGAAGTCCAGAACACTCTCAGTGAAGTAGGTGTATCTGTCTCTAAGTCAACAGTAAAGAGAAGACTCCATGAAAGTAAATACAAAGGGTTCACATCTAGATGCAAACCATTCATCAATTCCAAAAATAGACAGGCCAGAGTTAAATTTGCTGAAAAACACCTGATGAAGCCAGCTCAGTTCTGGAAAAGTATTCTATGGACAGATGAGACAAAGATCAACCTGTACCAGAATGATGGGAAGAAAAAAGTTTGGAGAAGAAAGGGAACGGCACATGATCCAAGGCACACATCCTCTGTAAAACATGGTGGAGGCAACGTGATGGCATGGGCATGCATGGCTTTCAATGGCACTGGGTCACTTGTGTTTATTGATGACATGACAGCAGACAAGAGTAGCCGGATGAATTCTGAAGTGTACTGGGATATACTTTCAGCCCAGATTCAGCCAAATGCCGCAAAGTTGATCGGACGGCGCTTCATAGTACAGAGGGACAATGACCCCAAGCATACAGCCAAAGCTACCCAGGAGTTCATGAGTGCAAAAAAGTGGAACATTCTGCAATGGCCAAGTCAATCACCAGATCTTAACCCAATTGAGCATGCATTTCTCTTGCTCAAATCCAGACTTAAGACGGAAAGACCCACAAACAAGCAAGACCTGAAGGCTGCGGCTGTAAAGGCCTGGCAAAGCATTAAGAAGGAGGAAACCCAGCGTTTGGTGATGTCCATGGGTTCCAGACTTAAGGCAGTGATTGCCTCCAAAGGATTCGCAACAAAATATTGAAAATAAAAATATTTTGTTTGGGTTTGGTTTATTTGTCCAATTACTTTTGACCTCCTAAAATGTGGAGTGTTTGTAAAGAAATATGTACAATTCCTACAATTTCTATCAGATATTTTTGTTCAAACCTTCAAATTAAACGTTACAATCTGCACTTGAATTCTGTTGTAGAGGTTTCATTTCAAATCCAATGTGGTGGCATGCAGAGCCCAACTCGCGAAAATTGTGTCACTGTCCAAATATTTCTGGACCTAACTGTATATACTGCAAGATGGTAAGCCTGATGATGTGGGGTTGTTTCACAGCCAAAGGTGTTGGATACTTGACCAGGATTGATGGTGGTCTCAATGCTGAGCTATATGTGAGCATCCTACAAGATGAGTTACTTCTTTCACTCGAGTAGTATGGGTATGAAAAAGATGACATAGTGTTAAAGCAGGACAACAACCCGAAGTATATGTTGTGATTGGAAAACAAATGGTTCACTGGCAATGAAATAGAGGTGCTGGATTGGCCCCCACAGTCCCCGAACCTCAACCCAATCAAACACTTGTGGGTAGAGTTGAATAAAAAGCTGTATACATACCCAAGTGAGTCTGCCAGTATGCATTAACATTGGGAACATGTAGAAGAGACCTGGGATCAGATTTCAGTAGAGATGTGGCGTCCCTGAGGCTTCAGTCGCCACAGGGTACAGCACCTCACTTTGGGTGCAGTGCTTAATTCGAATCCAGAGGAGGTCGGTACCGGTGTCCCCATTTACACAACTCATACACACAACCAGGTTGCCCTCCCAAATGGGGACCGGGCTAGGGTCGGGTCTTAAGGCAGTCACCAAACATGGGGGGCAGCCACCCACTAGTGACAGGCATCCGGGGAGCAGCAGCCACCAGGGGGAGTTAGTAGCCAACACAACAGTTAGAAAGTTCTCCAGCAGGAGAGGAAAGGAGCAGACGGTCTAACCAATGGCTCTGATAGGACATAGGAGTTCATATGGTCGCCGAGGGGAGAGCTTGGTTGCTCCCTCGGACCCAGCGCAGCACAGGGTGCAGAACCCTAGGGGAGATTATACTTCAAGTTGGTTTTCAAGAATCTGCCGGGACAGGTGGATTGCATGTCACTCTGGCCAATACAGAGCCCGGAGCACAGTGCTACATAGGATCCGGGGCCTAGATCTGAGTTGAGCCCCATTGTGGAACCGCGGCACTTGCAAATGGGACAGGAGTGTCACTCAACACAGACTGGGGTCCCTAAGTAGCTTTAAGCATCTTACACGGTGCTGAGAGGAAGGGCCCACTGACCACTGCACCGGACTGACCTCCAAAAGGATCCAGGTTCGACTGGAACCATCACAGTGGGTGACTGGTACTTCCCGGGCGAGCAGCATAACAGTGAGTAAAGCTACCTGGAACCGCAGAGACTGTGTGAGCCTGTTATTGCCGACGCCATCGCCCCGCGCTGTGGCGCCAACGGCCAAGTACAACTCCGCTCATCATGCTCCCCGGGGCCCGCTCCACCTGTGGGGAGCAGATACTATCTTTGCTGCTATTATCATCAGCCCCGGAGGACGGCGACAGAAGCTAATCCCTGGCTGCGTAAAGCAGGTGGCGTCACGACAATCATCCGCATCCATCCATTCCCCCTCTACGTGGACACCACGGGGTCACGAAACCCTGCGGGCTACCCGAGACATCCCCCTGACCCTACGTTGGCCCGGCAATGAGTAACCCCTCCGGCCCCGTGGGGTGCTCCAGAGAGATGCTTGAATCTGATCGAGAGCATGCCCAGAGGAATTCAGGCAGTGTTGAGAGCCAAAGATGGATTTACAAAATACTAACAAAATAACTAGAATTGAAATTTAGATTTTTACTAGCAGTAACGTCGCAGTGATATGACAAGAATCTGCATAACAAATCAAGCTAAACAATTGCAAGTCATATTTATGTATACGATAGCCAAGATGATTTTCTATAAAATTATATGGGTCTCATGTTCGAAGTTATAGCAGATGGGGAGATATGGAACCTAAAATGCAAAAGTTCACAACATTGTTACACTTTTGCTCGTCAGTGTATTTCCTTTGTGTGTACTGGAACAACGCAAAATTGGACATAATTTCACACAAATCCCCATAAATGGGCCAAACAAAATTGTTGGCACCTTTACAAAATTGTGGGTAAATAACTGTGTTTCAACCATGTGATAATCGTTCAAACTTACCTGTGACAAGTAACAGGTGCGGGCAATGTGGAAGTCACCCTGAAACCAGATAAAAAGGGGAGAAATTGTATCAATCTTGGCATGTCCATGTGTGTCACACTAAGCTTTAGAGAACAAAAAGAGAAAAAGGGAACTTTTGAAGACATGAGAATCAAAATTGTTGAAAAATATCAACAATCTTAAGGTTAAAAGTCCATATCCAGAGATCTTCATGTTCCTTTATCCATGGTGTGAAACATAATCATGAAGTTTACATTCCATTGCACTGAAGATAATCTCCTTGAATGTGGACAGCAGAGAAAAAATGATGAAAGGTTGCAATGCAGGATAGTCCAGATGGTGGGTTTGCATCTTAGGTCATGGGTCTTCCAGCAGGACAATGACCGCAAACATTCTTCAAGAAGTCCCCAGAAATGGATGGAAACAAACTGCTGGAGAGTTGTGAAGTGGTCAGTAATGAGTCCTAATCTAAATCCCATTGAACACATGTGGAGAGATCGGCAGTTTATAGAGTTAAGCCCCCGTCACATTTAACGACTTACCAGCGATCCTGAAAACTATGAGACCTGATAAGGATCGCTGGTAAGTCGCTGGGAGGTCGCTGGTGAGATGTCACACAGTCAGACCTTACCAATGATGCATAAGCGACCTGTATAATGATGAGCGACCTGTATAGGAGGTCATTGTTAGGTGTCAAACACAGCAATGTGTCCTGCCCAGCAGGACATCACCTTTGAAGACAATGTTCCGGACCCTTCAGCAGCGACTAGCGATCTCACAGCAGGGGCCTGATCGCTGGTAGGTGTCACACATAACGAGATCGCTGGCAAGATCGTTACTGCGTCACAGAAACGGTGACGCAGCAACGATCTCGTTAGCAATCTCGTTGTGTGTGACAGGGCCTTAAATGTGGTCCAACATTCCAGGAGAGAGGTGTAAGAAGCTTGTTGATGGTAGGGAGCGATTGTTTGAAGTTATTTTTTTCAAAGGGTGTGCAACCAAATATTAAGTTGAGGATGCCAATAATTTGGTCGGACCCATTTTTGGAGTATTGTATGACATTATGTCCAATTTGCCTTTTTCTAACTTTTTTTATGTTGTTCCAATACACACAAAGAAAACAAACTTGTGTATAACAAAACATATGTAATTGCAATAATTTTCTGCCCGGCGGGGATATTGCCAGTCTTGGCCTGGTCGGCACAACTATGAATCTGGTCTGACACTGGTCTCAACTGTCTATCTTCAGAAGCATACTCCCTACCCTACCAGCAAAGTAGGTATGGTTAGGGCTAGGAGTGTAGCTCCTGCAATTATCGTTTGAATAAATGTATTTTCCAATATGTCATATATATTCGATTACACATTTCACCGTTTGCTTCTTTATTATAAATTGATTTGCGGTAAATCTCATTTACAATGCTGCCATACTCTGCAAATTCACCCAGTGGGAACATGTTTGACCTGAAATAATGAGATAACAAACCTAAGCGACCATAAAGTTAATTTCTAAAGATTCCATTACTGGCCAAATACTTCTGCACCAGACACTACATGTGAACGCAGGCTTTTTTTTATGAATCTTAGTGACTGGTTTCACAATTGTTAGTTGCTGCTGCAATCTACGCAGGTTATTGACGATGCTCCTGGCCCAGAGTCCTCTCCTATTTCATCTTATGAGATTTTATTTAACAGTGAATCTTGAATCTGTAGAACTCTTACAGATCATTATATTTTATCCATTCATACCTTCTATATCAGTAAAGATTGCCTCATTTTGCAGACTTCTATTTTCAATGCATTTCTCCGGCATATTGATTTATTGTTGAATTCAGCCTGTTATGCTTTTCCGCCAGAATAAAAAAAAAAACCTTCTTATTCTAAGCAGTAGACCAAAAATGAATTATTATCTGCACAGTAAATACAGCAACAAAAAGCTCAAGGAAGAAAAAGTAAAACACCGTGGCAAAGAACTACCGTAGATTTATGGCCTGAACACATCAATGCTATTTTAATTGATAAATGATTTATCCTCGTCTGCACTTTAAAGCACCATCCCAGCGTTTGTTTTTTTTTATTGCGCTACTGGAGTGATACTTTAAATGCAAGCCCCTTGCCCTGTTGGATACTCACATTCTCGCAGCTTCACTCACTATCATCACTGCTGCTGTGATGTATGACCTGCCAGCACGGTCCTGGATTTCATGGAGTGCGCCGGAGGTCACTCTTTATGCATCTCTATAGACTTGCATTGAGAGCTTGTGACATAACTTCTGACTTCCGGCCAGTCAGAAGTTGTTGTCACAAGATGGTGCTGCAGGACCAGAGTGGCATTGGTAAACAGTGGGTGGTGCTTTAATATTAGTGGAGCTTTAATTAGACAAATATACTATGCAGAAGCGGTTTCTGCACCAAACCGTGCAATACCTTGTCACTGGATTTATAGGTCAGCTTCAGTCCTCCTTATGGAAACAATGGTCCTGGGTGCACGTAGACAAGGAAAGAGAAAATCCAAACCAATGTCCAGGAGGTAGAAATCGACTGCAAACACCATCCAGTATTCCAAAGTGCTTTAGTCCAACGTTACCTGCAGTCAAAACTAGCGGGGAGAGAGCCGAGTGCAGACCCCCTATTGACGACGGACTTTTCACACTTACTTGTGCTTCAACAGGTCCCTTTATATATATATATATATATATATATATATATAAAACGTTTGGACACACCTTCTCATTCAAAGAGTTTTCTTTATTTTCATGTCTCTGAAAATTGTAGATTTATGGGGTTAAACAGCTAGGGGCCCAGGGGTATCACCTATGTGCCCACATGATCGTCATGATGTAAGTTTACGAAATTGGTCATGAACCCTTTCCCGAACATGACGTAAATGTAGCACTGACACCCCTCACTCCTCTCCCCGCAGGGACGTGTGCTTACTCATTGCCATGGCTGGCTCTCACCCACTAGGGGAGGTGCCTGATCAATGTGTTCAGTTAGTTAATGGTTCTGTGCCCTAGCCAGCTAATTGTCAGGTCCCCTTGTCCATCTTGTCCTGATTGTACCATCTTGCCCTGTTGGTACTTCGTACTTGTCCATCAACCCTAGCCATGCCATCTGCCTCAGCCACTCCGGTGGTTCCAGCTTTACTATTACCTGTGTCCATCAATCCCGGCTGTGCCATCTGTCTCAGATACTCAGGTGGTCTCAGCTTTGCTAGTGAGTGTAGTGTATCAATCAACCTCGGCCGTGTCATCTGTCAACAGCTACCCCAGTGGTTCCTGTCCTTGCTAGTGACTCTGCCTGTTCGTCCTGGCCATGCTGTCTGCCTCAGCTATCCCGGTAGTTCCAGTCCTTGCTAGTGTCTCTGCCTGTCTGTTATGGCCATGTTTCCTGCCTCAGCTATCCTGGGGTCCCCATCTACACTAGAAACTCAGCCTGTCAGCATCTGTGTTCGTTTCTGCCCTGGGGGTCAGCTGCCACAGTCCCGGTCACTACCCTGGGAGTGATACCTAGCATCTTCCTCGCGGTGGGCGCTAAGTCAAGCCCTTCCCACTAAAGCGTAAGCCCGGAGTCCCCCTGTGTTCCAGTGGGTCCACTTTAACTCACTGCGTTACCATCCCCGGCAACGAGTGTTTCATTAACACTAGAAGTCCCAGAAATTTCGAGCTCCCACCTGAAGTCCCGAAATAGGGTCAAATGACCCTTAGTCAATTATATTATCAAATACAATAAACTAGAACTAACTAGAAACTAAATGGCTAAACGCAATGGAAAACAACAACTTCCTGTGGTGCGACAGTAATGGCCTTAATTACAGAACAAAAGACGGTGATTATAGGATGTTAGCTAAAATCCTTCAGGTCATTCGACCCGTCTCTGGGTTCCAAAGGTAGAAATGTTAAATGACCGCTCTCTGGGACTTCTAGTGTTAAACTTACATCAAACGTTGTGAAGGAGATAATTGACATTTGCGAGTTCACTCAAAAAAGGATAAGTACCAGGGATCAATCAAAAATAGTTAACAAATTAAAAAAATCAAAGTTAAAACTATAAGATTTATTAGGTATGCATTAAAAAGAGAAAAATGATGCACTTACATCCATTAAATAGTTGGTACACATCAGGGTAAAGAATATATATATATATATATATATATATATATATATATATATATATAATACCAGTGAAAAAATGTATACTTATCAAAGCTACCAATTGGATGCGGGGATGATATAAGAGTAAACGGTTACTGTATTAAAGGGCAAAAAAGGATCTTTACCCTAAAAAAACCCTTACATCACCCTACAACTGTGTCCTATCTTGCCATGTAGATGGCACCCTAATACTGTAGCACCCCTGCTCCAAGGCGACTATCCCTGCTAAGTCCCTAGATAGCCCATATTAGCACAAAATGTCCTGTATTATTATATCAACAACAAAACAAATTGGATAAAGACATTGCTAACTCATATGAATGTATCAGTATTCTCTGGGCCAGGTACAACATTATCTCAAAATTTCAGATTATACATGTTAAACATCATTAATCAATACAAACCACTTGCTTAGTAACTAATCAAAATCAATTTCCTGCATGTAGACCCCCAATAGTCAGGGTGGAACACTTCCTTGATAAGCGGTAAGACAGTTACATTAAAAATGGCCCAAAAAAAATCTTAGAACATAGAAGTCAATACGTTTAATGTTGCTGAAGAGCTCAGGCCTGACGCGTTTCACCTCCATTATGTGGTTCATCAGGAGAAGAGGAAAATGGGTTGATGCTTCAGATATATCACAAAATGATGCTGCTGCCTCTGGTACTGTAATAACTACAGTGAACTTGCTTGCCAACATTCCCTATTTTGCTTGGACAAATCCAGCAATTGGGAAGTGGTGCCCAAAAGCAGGAGTGGAACGATTGTGGCTGCAGGGGTCGCCATCACGACCAGGTCCGGCAGTTCAGGGCGCCCGAGGACCTCAGCCACTGGCACACCGCCAATGGCGGCAAACCACGTGACCACTATGGGGCCCGGTGCCAATACAATTGAAGGCAATGATGAGAGAGTGATTGGTGTGCTCCCTCTCTCATCATTTTCCCGCTGTGTCTGCGGCGCTCCGACATGTCAGCACAATGACATCACTACTGCATGCTGTGCTGACATCTGCAGAGCGGCAGAATGGTGGACACTCTGAGGAGACTGGAGCAGTGGGGGAATGAGGAGAAGTATGTATTTAATCACGGTGGCCAGACGACTATGGGAGTGCATTAAACGAGATCAGAGTTGTATGCTAGTACATGGGTTATGCATAGTGGTATATGGGTGCTGCATAATACTATATGGGGTGCCTAATACTATATGGGGGCTACATAATATATGGGGGCTGCATAATACTATACGGAGGAATATTGGGTGCATTATAATACATGGAGGATTATGGGGGTGCACTAAACTATATGCAGGACTATGGGGGTACATTATAATACTTGGAGGACTATGAGGAGTGTATTATAATATATGGAGGACTATGGGGGCTGCAGTATATGATATGAAGGACTATGAGGACTGCAATATAATACATGGAGGACTATGGGGTGGTGTGCATTATAATATATGGAGGACTATGGGTAGTGTATTATAATATATGGAGAACTATGGGAAGTGTATTTTAATATATGGAGGACTATGGGAAGTGTAATATAATATATGGAGAACTATGGGAAGTGTATTATAATATATGGAGAACTATGGGAAGTGTATTATAATATATGGAGAACTATGAGATGCATTATATGATATGAAGGACTATGGGGAATGCATTATAATGTATGGATAACTATGGGGGGTGCATTAAAATATATGGACAACTATGGTGGGTGCATTATAATATATAGACAGCAATGGTTGGTGCATTATAATATATAGACAACTATGGTGGGTGCATTCTAATATATGAAGGACTATGGGGTTCATTATAAAATATGAGGGACTATGAGATGCATTATAATTAGAGATGAGCGATGTTCGAGGTTCGCCAATTTCATGTTCGAGTGATTTTGGGGGGTGTTGGAGTCGTTCGACGAACTCGAACGATTTGGTAAAAGTTCGGTAGTTCGAGTTACGTTCGATAACGGTTCGATCAAAAAAAAAGCGTAGCTAGTTACTAGCTGGCTTCTCACTGTAATAGTGTGAGTCACTGTGAATCATGATATTATCAAAATTCAGAATAGTGTGCGGGGGGGACGGGGTTTAGATCAGTGCTGCTGCTGAGTGCTGAAAGAATGCCGATCACCAATTTTTTTTTCCCCTAACCGCGCGTAGAGTGGGGCGGGCCAGGCTGTCAGCAAATCACAGACACACACACAGCAAAATGGATTTTTGCCGGACAAGCAAGGGCATGTGTCATAGGCTGTGCATGTCACATGTCCTTGCCTTATAAGACACGGCCATTTTCCCCTTCGCTGCCATTACCTCTCTGCTGCGGGTGGGTGACAGTCACTGCTCCCGCTCCCGCTGCTGCTGCTGTGTGCGCTATAGACAAACAGTGAAATCTACACAGCGCTTTAGGGATTAGGGACTACTTGTAATTTCAGCCCTTTTCAGGGCTGCATTACAGCCGTTCATAGGCATTGTTGCTAGGCAGGTCCGTGCCAACGCTGTTCAGGGCTTTAGATAACAGTGTCTGGCTACATCAGCTCAGGCAATTCCTTGCTTCATTTTTTCCTTGGCAGGGACAGAAACTGAGGCTTCCTTTGCTGTCCTGCTACCTACAGCACCTGTGCATTCTACCCACCTGCCCATGTTTGCTACGCTATTTTTATAGCAAACAGTGATGACACTTAGTGGCATACAAAAAGTGTCTGGGATACTAACTTAGTGTTCCTCTGGTGCCAAGCAAGGTACACCACCTCTGCATTCTACACACCTGCCCATTTTTGCTACACTATTTTTTTAGCAAACATTGCTGACACTTAGTATCCCAGACACTTTTAGTATGCCAAACATTGCTGACACTTAGTGGCATACTAAAAGTGTCTGGGATACTAACTTAGTGTTCCTCTGGTGCCACGCAAGGTACACCACCTCTGCATTCTACACACCTGCCCATTTTTGCTACGCAATTTTTATAGCAAACAGTGCTGACACTTTTAGGGGCATAGTCAAATTGTTAGGGATACTACCTTTGGGTTCCTGTCCTGTCAAGCAAGGTACACCACATGTGCATTCTACACTCCTCTCCATTTCTGCTATGCAATTTTTAACTGCAGGTAGTCCAGGCAATCTGTGACGACAGTGCAGGCGTGGATATAATGTTGTCTTCATCAAAAGGTGGTTCTCTTGATGTCTGAGAGAGCTCAACACCAGCAGCTGTTTCCACTTCAAAAACAACCGACGACCTGCCAATCACACTGCCTGTAGCGGGTAAAGGGGTGGAAGGTCTGCGTCAAAAAACGTGTGACTGCTGTCCCCACAGTCACAGAGGATGAACAGCACGCAGATGCACTTGATGGGGCAGATGGTGCTTGCACAGCCCCGCGAGGCCGCATTGTAGCACAGTGAACTTCACATTGCGACTTATGATTCATTTAAAGTAGTGTACAGGGTAAGCTCCCCAGTATACAGCAAAACCACACAATAGGAAAGGGATTCTAGGCAGTTGGGTTGGTAAATGATTGCTTAACTTTCCAAAAACAAACAATATGAACCATGCATCAAACTGAAAGAATAGAAGAATCTATTCACAATTCCAAAAGCCTACACCCCTATGCTGCGACACTCGTAATGGCGATTTATACCCCCTGCTCACCAACATTTGCCTAACCAAGGGACTGTCTAAACAGTTGCCTACTACCTGGTAATCCCTCTGCGTAGCAGGAGTAATTGTGTGTGTGTGCGAACACGAATTACCAGTGTCGCATCACAAGAGTTTACAACTTATCTACCGAAACATAGACAAAACCCATTACCCCCCCCGAATACCCTTGTTAGCTGAAGCCTCACAGATAAGGCAGATGATAACAGTGTGAAGGCAAACCACACAGCTCTGCAACACAGTCCTGGAAATCTTGTAAAGCAACAGTCAATTCAAACATGTGTCACTATCCCTCTATGATTTTAACTGTAACTGACAAATTGACAGAGCAGAGGCATCAAGTCTAAGGGGGGCTTTACACGTTGCGACATCGCTTCCGAAATATCGTCGGGGTCACGTCATTAGTGACGCACATCCAGCGCCGGTAGCGACATCTCAAGCGTTGAAAATCGGTGATCTGTGTAGCGTCGTTCATTTTCATAATGTCGGGTCGACCGCAGGTACGGTGTTGTTTGTCGTTCCTGCAGCTCCACACATCGCTGTGTGTAAACCCGCAGGAGCGACAAACATCACCTTACCTGCATCCCGACGGTAATGCGTAAGGGAGAAGATGGGCGGGATGTTACGTCCCGCTCACCTCTGCCCCTCCGCTTCTATTGGCCAGCTGATTAGTGACGTTGCGGTGACGTCGCTGTGACGCCGAACGCACCTCCCCCTTGAAGGAGGGATAGTTCGGCAGTCACAGCGACGTCGCCAAGCAGGTATGTGCGTGTGAAGCTGCTGTAGCAATAATGTTCACTACGGCAGCAATCACCACATATCGCATGTGCGACGGGGGCGGGTACTATCGCGCTCGGCATTGCTAGCCGATGCTAGCGATGTCGCAACGTGTAAAGCCCGCCTTATTGTCTATATAGTCAGCCTAAGCAGAACAGATATGTGTTTTGCTAAGAAAATAAAGTGTTACGTGCACGCATTACTGTCTGGTCCCAGCCTACCGTACCTGGGTACTGTGGTGTCCAGTTGCCATCAATACAGAGTTTACGATCCTCAACCGGTAAACAGTATAGACAGCACCGGAAGTATGTCGGTCTCCGGCACAAGATGCTGCTCACAGGCGTTACGGTCCTCCTCACCAAACTCCAACACGAGTCCCCTCACAATTCACCAAAGTGTTTCCGCGGTGGCTCCTTGCTGTAACGCACACCTTTATTTTTTCCTTCACTTCAGAGACAGCACCTCCACCTCTGCTCTCCAAGTCCTCAGCCGAAGACCGTTTTGCTATTGCTATAGTGACCAAACAGTCAAAGGCAGATGCAAAAAAACAGCAGCCTCTTGTGGGTACTCTGCAACAATGCATGCAATGAATGGCAAATAAGCATGTTGCATTCACAGTGGATAAAGCTCATCAATACACCCTCACGCTATCACTTCATATCCATGTGACAGTTCATGGACGAAGTACTCAAAGTAGTGATTTTTTGGACTCTACTTAGAGATTGGTGACAAATCTCACAGATGACATGACTTGGGTGATCTTTTGCAATGTATAAAAAGCCCCAGGCTAGGCACTGCTTACAGCCCATGCAACCTGCAGAGCCACCACGACTTCTGCTCAGAGGCAGAGTTGTGGCTGAGGATTCAGTTGTTGACGTGCTTCCAGTACTTTGTCTCTGTCCATGAAGACGCAACGTAACCTCGTCGTCAGTAGCATCCTCCGCCACCTCCTCTGCTGACCTCATTGACTGGCTGACTTTGGTTTGAAAGTAAGTGGGGTCTCCAACTCATCATCACCCTGTGTGTTTTCACTCCCCTTGTCCTGACTCCTCCGAGCCAACCTCTTCCTGCCCTGACCGAATAGTAAAGTTGTCGTTCCATTCAGGTATCTGAGTCTCCTCAGCATGTTCCCCATTGTCTCCACCAGGATGATTTACAGTTTGAAAATGAGGGTGTACATTATGATCAGCACGTTCTTCATCGGGTCTTGGATCAGACTTACAAAGTTTCTGGGCATCAGTGCAGATCATTTCCTTGTCTGTACCCACTGCAGTTTTGTAGCAGACCTCTGATTCCCAGGCTATTGTGTGACTGAACAGCTCTGCCGACTCAACCATCTCTGTTACCCCATTCTCAGCAGGGCTGGTGGAAACTTGTGAGCTGTTTGGAAGCAAGTGCGATTGGGTTGACGTAACAGAGAAATGGAGTATTTGGGATATTGAAGTGGAGGTGGAGGAGAGGCCACTTGATGGAGCACTGGAGATCCATTGAAGCACCTGCTTTTTTGTTGCCTCATCTACATTTGGTAGCGATGGTCGTGTCCCTGAAAAAAGGGATCATATCAGATTATCCAAGGGAAGAAGTACACCTCTTATTTTGGCTGGTAGTTGGTGTTACGAATCGGTGCCGCCGTAGACGCAAGCAGCCAGCTGCGGTTCCAGTTGCGCCAGGTGTCAGCTGCCATTTTTGTCCGTCCCTCGGGTCGTCCAGCTGGCTGCTTCCTCATCCACATCTAAGTGTGGAGAGACGGCTAGTGTGCATGCGTGTGCCGATTTACCACAGACACAGCCTAAGTACAGTGTTTTGCCTAGTGAGCATGCTCAGCATGACTGTGCCATTCCTGAGGCTAAAGGCCCTGTCACACACAGAGATAAATCTTTGGCAGATCTGTGGTTGCAGTGAAATTGTGGACAATCAGTGCCAGGTTTGTTGCTGTGTACAAATGGAACAATATGTCCATGATTTCACTGCAACCACAGATCTGCCAAAGATTTATCTCTGTGTGTGACGGGGCCTTAAGTCCTCAGTTTGTGATACTGTGCATTCTCCCACACTTAGTGCGAAAAGCCTCTTTGCACAGGTACTTGGACTCCGTGCCGTGCCTAAGTCCTGTGTTGGGCCTACAGAGCATGCAGAAGCTGATAGTCTGTTTTCTGAGACTGTTTTCAGGCAAATGAGCATGCTCAGGCACTTACTGCATCAGAGGATAGGTCTATAAAGGAACTCAATGGCCATGTCCGTGAGGTGTCATTCCATGATAGTCCAGAGGGCATCAGGTGTCTCGATGATGTGGCCACTCCGGAGTGGCTCACAGAGGCCCGCCCCTTTGATTTGGCACCTCATCATTGTTCGTCAGATGATGACTGGTGAGGTGTTTGGGGCGTGGCTGCCATGAGGTCATCATTGAATTGGCGATTCCGGATAGGTCGCTAGTTATGTCACTAATGATGTGGCACTCTGCTTTTGGCTCATGGAGGTGCATTGTGGTCCACCCTGGGTTGGGGTGGACCCAGGTTAGAAAAGGGGCCGGAGACAACAAGGAGGTGCGCAGTCTTCTATTATGCTCACACAGAGCACACCTCCATGTGTTGAACCCATTGCGGCTTTAGGCCAGAGGTAGGCAGGGATGAGGCGTCGGTGCAGGACGCCACCACACTTGGTAACGCAGAACGGTTACGACCAGCTCCTGTCCTACCAATCCTGCTACTGCAGCACAGTGGCATTAACTGGGCTGCTGCTGCGCCTTCTGTCCACAGGTGTGCCCCCTACGCACACAGACAGCGTACCCAATGGCCCCTGTGTTGTTAACAGGGAGTTCCTGGGCTGGGTGTGGATCATGTGACGCTAACAGGGTTCCCAGTCTCCAGATCCGATTGTCGTCTAACTCAGTTCAGGCTACTATTTGTTTCAGAGGCACCCAGCTCAGTATCCTCCGCCTAACCTTCGGGTTGCCAGCATTTCCTTTTCCATCTAGGAGCACGGTGGACCCCGACTGGCAATTGGGATATATACCACCTTATCCAAATCTGCAAGTCCCCCCATAACAGATGGTGTTTCTTCAGCAGATGTTACTGTTCCTTAAGCACCAAACCCACGGACACAAACTTTTTTCCCCTTTACAACACACCTGTTCCCTTTTCCACCAGCATATGGCCTTTTTCCATTCATTTTGTATATGACCAAATTTGGAACTCTGCAGGGACACCCTACTCAACGCCGTCTCAGCACAGCATCCACCCCTCGGTCCCTCAGATGTGGACAAGTGAAAGACCATTTCCTCCTAGCCATGACAAAGCGTTGAGATTCACTCTGTGCAGCACTAGTGTTTAGTAGAAAAGCCGATCTAAGATTGCGTACCAGCTTCTGCTGATACTCCTGTCCCTTTCTATGGCAGGACTTATTTTGCCAAATTTTGTCTTGTACTGGGGATCTAAGAGTGTGGCCACCCAGTAGTGAACATTCCTTCGAATTCGGACAATCCGAGGGTCATGTTGTAGGTAGTGCAGCAAGAAGGCACTCATGTGTCTTGCACATCCAGGAGGACCAAGTCATTGCTGTGTTGGTGGCTGAGAAGTGAGAATCATGCTTTTTTTTTTTTTTTTTTTTTTAAATCAGATACTTTTTTATTAAAACAGAATACATACAACAGAATAACAAATTGGCATCCAAATTAAGTTTATCATATCTATTACCCCTTTAACTTCCCCTCCCGCCCCCTTCTCCGGCAGCAACACTCCTCCCCGATACTACGTCCCATTTAGTACACACTTAGAATACCCTCCAACTGCAGTATAGCAACCATCCCATTCACCCCGATGTGCAGGAAGAACTACTAGTAACACAAATAAAACAAAACACACACATCAGAGGTCTTCGACAGCTATCCCGTTCCCTAACCAGTTTACTGGTCCATCACTCGTCCTATTCGCATTGCAGCCAAGGAGACCATAGCTTCTCAAACATTTTAACATTCCCCCTTCTTTCATACACTCCCTGTTCCAGCTGAAGAATACATTTCACCCTTTTAATATACTCTCCCCTGGTCAGGGGGTCTTTTTTAATGCAGGACCTATCAATTAGCTTTCTTGCCGCATACAGCAGCCTAACAATGGCAATTTTCATAGTATTTTCCACCCCAAGCTCCTCAACATATCCCAATAGGCATATCAATGGTTCCCTGGGAAGGACACACCCATATGTTCTTCCTATCTTGTGAATGACCTTAGTCCAAAAGGAGACCAGTCTCGGACAAGACCGGATCATATGAAAAATACCTGCGTCAGATCCCTGACACCTTGGACACTCCGAACTCCTTTTCAACCCGATTTTAAACATCAGTAAGGGAGACCTATATACCCAGTGAATCATGTATAGGTGAGATAGTCTGGCTGGTTCGCTCATAGAGAGTCTAGGTACATACTCCAGGATACTCTCCCACACCTCCATTATCGTCCCAACTTCCTCCTCCCATTTAGATTTAGTTTTAAGTGGGTAGTAGGTATGTAGTATATCTTTATATGTGCCAGAAATGATCCCTTTAGTGCTTCCTCCCCCCTTACACAAATACTCCAGTACCAGGTCAGTCTGTATGTCCACATACTTGGGCTGCAATCGCATGTTTCAATTGACTGTAGTGGAGCCAGCCAGACACCGGCAACTGAAACTCACTCTGTAACTGGGGGAACGATTTCAAAATTCCTCCGTCCAATATCTGATGCATGTATATTACACCCTTGCGTCTCCATTCCTCAATATTCCCCATTTTCTGAATCTCCGGGAGATTACTGTTATCCTAGATAGGTGTAAACGTAGTTAACCGGGTCACCCCCTCACCCTTTTCAGCTTCTCCCAGGTCTTATTTATAAGTGCCATTGTAGGAGATGTTCCACCCAGGAGCCCCACCGCACCATCCTCTAGTCCCATTACCAATGGACTTCTATCCACTATGTATTCCAGCACTTCTTTAATACCCCCATCTTTCTCTCGATCAGACCACCCCGTGAGGTGTTGACATTGCGCCGCCATATAACACAATTCTGGATTTGGGATTGCTAGACCCCCCTCATCTTTCGGCCTCTGTCAAGTCTCTAATCGCACCCTGGGCTGCTTTTTACCCCACACCAGGTCTCTAAACAGCGAGTTTATCCCTTTAAATCTTTTCTTTGAAATACAAACAGGGGCATTGTGCAGTATGTATAGGAGTTTAGGCATTACTACCATCTTTAGTAAATTAACCCTTCCAACAACTGACAAATGTAGCTTGTTCCAGGCATCCACTTTGGCTCTCAATTTTTTAAGAAGCGGCCATAAGTTCACCTGTATGTATTTTTCTACTGGCAGAGATATCTGGATACCTAGATATTTCAATTCGTCCACACTCTTCAATTTGTTAGCCCCAGTATCATCATTTGTCCAGGTTACTTCCCCATCCACTTTAAAGAGGCACGATTTAGACCAATTAATGGTCAGTCCCAAAACTTCTCCAAATTTCTCTATTATCTGCATGGCATGATCCAATGAGGCTGACGGGTCTCCCAAGAAAAGTAATAAGTCGTCAGCATAAAGAGCTATTTTCTCCTCTAAATGCCTATATCTAAAGCCATGGATCTCCGTCGATTTCCTAATGGCCGCAGCCAGAGGCTCTATTGCAATAGCAAATAGGAGCGGCGATAGTGGGCAGCCCTGCCTCGTTCCCTGATGCAACTCGAACTCTGCGGAGGTCATACCGTTAACTCTAACTTTAGCAGTAGGCCTATTATACAACAGCTGCACCCACTTTACAAACCGTGGACCAAAACCCATATGCTGCAACACTTTCCACAGATACCCCCACACTATCGAACGCTTTCCGGGCATCTAGCGAAGCGATCACCCTCCGGCCAGGGTTGTCAGGCGGCAACTGTAGATTAAGATATAATCTCCTGATATTAGCAGCTGTCGACCTATTGGCCATGAACCCTGATTGATCCGTATGTATTAGGTTAGATGTAACTCCAGTCAGCCGGTTTGACAACACCTTAGCCAGAAGCTTCACGTCTGCTGTTAATAACGAGATTGGTCTATATGAGTCTGGAAGCCTCGGATTTTTATCCTCTTTAGGAATTACTACTATTATTGCTTCTCTCATAGATTCAGGCAATACACCTTCCCCCTCCGCCACCTCAAAGACTTTCAATAGTTTGGGTAATAGGATTTCTTCTATCTGTTTATAAATTTCAACCGGTAGCCTGTCTGCTCCCGGTGCCTTGTCATTGCTCATGCCATGCAGAGCGTCCTCCAGTTCATCAATAGCAATAGGTGACTCCAATTTATCTCTCTCTGCCACAGACAACACAGTAAGCTCACCTCGCTCAAGAAATGAGTCCACCTCTTCCACCCTCATCTCTCCGCTAGAAGAATATAGCGTGCGATAGAAATCTTTAAAGACCCCTAGGATCTCCTCAACCTCAGTGACCAGTGTCCCCTCCACCGTGTCCATACCATGCACAAATGAGCTACTCCTTTGAGCTGCAGCTATGACCGATAATAGATGACCAACTTTTTCTCCCCCTTCATAAAAATGCAGTTTTTGGAATGCCTGCTTCCCTACCGCCTTCTCTAAAAGCATCTTATTAACCTGTTCATGCGCCTGCCTAAGATTTTGCTTCGCGTCCGTAGTATTACTCCGAATTGCTTCCAGCTCCGCGTTATCTAAGGCCTCCAGGCTATTTTTCTCATCCTGCTTCGTCTGTGTTTTACATCTACAGATATCCCTGAACAGGAGCCCCCTGAGGTATGCCTTCATCGCATCCCATACCACCAGGGGACCAGTGCTACCCTCGTTGTGGATAAAGAATTCTCCAAGATCCCATTCTATATTCCCCATATTAATATGACGGATCCATGCTGGATGAAGCTTCCACTCTCCCCTCCTTCCCCCTTCCAGGGTCCCCCGTCGTATGGACACTAGAATCGGGCTGTGATCTGAAATCACTCTTGTCAAATATTGCACTATGATTGCATCCATCAGATCACTAGCTAGAGCCATGTCAATGCAGGACAAAGTGTTATGTGAAGCCGAATAACAAGAGAAGCAGGATACCCTCCCATTCCTCACTCGCCAGGCATCCACCATTCCAAGTTCCCAGATAAGAGTGCCAAACGACGTCATACAACTATCCTGAATACCTGGAGGTCTACTACTCCTATCCCAGTACAGGTCTATCACATTATTGAAATCCCCCACCAGTAAAAAAGGGATTACTCCCCCCTTTTCAGAGAACCCCCTTATCTCCCTTAGTTTGGTGCACATATTTGGAGGTGGTATATATATTGCAGCTAAACACATGAGTCTGCCAAATATTTTACACTTGACGGCTACACACTGTCCCTCTTTATCCACATACACTTATATCTCTTCATATTGCACAGAGTTGTGGATCAGCAGTGATACACCCCTTGCATAGTTGGAAAAGGTGGAATGATAGGCCTTCTGCACCCATCTCCTATTTAAAACACGTTTTGTCTCCTTTGTTAGATGCATTTCTAGTACACATATTACTGACGGATTCTGGTCTTGAACATATTTAATTATTGCCGCTCTCCTAGACCTATCTGATAGCCCTCTAATATTCCAACTCAACACATTAATTCTATCCCCCATTATCCCACCCAGTAAAACCATCAAACCTTGTAGTATCTACCCATGCTGCCTCTACCCTACCCGTTTCCCCCCCCCCCCTGCTACCCTCCTCTCCTGCAACCCACTACCTCCTGTTTTTGAGTACTCCCATGGAGCATCGGGTTTTCCAAACCTGGTCCAGAATCCCTACTAAATTCCTCACCACCTCCCTCACCTTCCCCTCTTAGACACATTTTGAAACTCGTCCCTTTTCCAACAATTCCCCACTCCCACCCTTTCTATGTATAATCATATTCCACTCAACCAACATAACAGTAAAATGGTGAACAGTAATTAAACTGGAATCTCAAATTGTAAACACCACCACCACGCCTAATTAGGGAGTCACCATGTCCTGCGAAGCTCACATCAAACCCTTCGCATTCCCCCTGCATACTACCTCAATCCCAAAGGGAAAGAGGGGGGAAAAAAAAAGGGGGGGGGGAAGAAAGAAAAAAAAACAAGAAGGGTCCCCTGTAAGCTCTTAAGGATGTCGTAGAGCCTCAGCCGGCCTTCTCAACACACTGCAGATTTAGACAGTCAGCTCATTCCTTCACACGGATCCGCTTTTCGTTTGCGTCCAACCACTGCATGGCTTCCTCCGGAGTTGTAAAAAAGTGCACCCGCTCCAACGCCGTCACTCTTAGCTTTGCCGGGAACATCATTGAGTATTGCACCCCAATCTCTCGCAGGCGCCTCTTTACTCCAGTAAAAGTCATACGTAGCTTTTGAACAGAAATGGAGTAGTCCGGGTATATGGAAATTCTCTGACCGTCAATCATAAGATCCTCCATGTCTCTTGCCTTTCGTAGTATAGTGTCCCTGTCCCTGTAGTTAAGGAGCTTGGCTAGCATAGTGCGAGGGCCCCTGCCCGCTGGCTGTGGCTGCATCGGGACTCTGTGTGCACGTTCCACGGCATAGAGCTTGGATAAGGCATCAGCACCAATTTTCCCCCTGAGCCAGCCTTCTACATATTCAGTGGGGTTTCTTCCTTCCGCTTTCTCATGAATGCCAACAATCCTGATGTTATTCCTTCTAGAGCGATTCTCTAAGTCATCGCTTTTTGCCATGATTTCAGCTATCTGCTGTGCAAATGTTTTTTCAGACTTTTGTAGTTTTGTGATATGATCCTCTGTTATCCCAACTTTTTCTTCCACAGGTCCTGTTCTCAGGTCAGCTTTTTTGAGGTCTTTCTTACTGCCAGCCACCTCTGCCTGTATTCCTGTAACTTGTTTTGTCAGGGTAGTCAGAGCTTCTTTACAAAAGGACACCACTGCAAAAACGTCCTTTAGAGTTGGGTTTTCTGTAGCCTCCTCTGCACTATGTGCTTTCTCCACCTCCCGTGTATTATCTTCCTGCTCTTCACCATCCCCCATCTCATCAGAACTGGCAGCGTCTATCCACTCCTCCTCCTCACCTCTGTTATCTGTATGCTGCAGGAATCTCTCTGAATTCCAAGCAAACTTATCCAGCCTTGCAGGTACCTGCATCCTCTGTTGACAGACTTCATTAGCTTTCTTCCTTATCATGGCACCATCTTGAGAGCTGGGGACTTTCCCGCCTCCAGTATCTTTCTGCCTGCGACGGACCATGGCACCTCTCCGGATCCATCAAAGTGAGGAGGTGCTCCGGCACAAAACGTCCATGCAGACAAAATTGTTAGAGATTAAAAAAACATCTTTAATTCCTAATAGTTAAAAAACATGGTGAGGAAAAAATTTCCTATGATTGACGCGTTTCAGACTCTGGGTCTTTAGTCATAATCATCACCTCTCTGGATCCACCAGACTCACTCCAGACAAGTCCCCACCACCTTATCTTCCAGACAGCCAGCTGAGGCAGCGATAACAGCGGTGTTCAGGTATTTATTGTGGGTGTTTGCAGGAGAACTCCAGAGACACGTCTCCTCACATTGCCATCCAGGCCATGCCCCCCGAGAATCATGCTTCCTTCCTCTGCCCTCTCCCCCCAACCTCACACAACAGAAATGTGATCAAGCTCTCCCTCATCTACTGAGTCTTCCATGCCCATCGCCAGTTCGTCCTCCATTTCTTCCTGGGCTCCTGCACCTTCCTCAACAGTTTGGCTGATACTATGAGCCCTTGTTAATCCCTTTCCCCCACCGTACCATGCCTGCCGCCTTGGTGCTGCTGAACGTGTGAACCTTGTAGATCTTGTTATCCCTCCCGCATATGACTCTTCATGTACTTCCTCCCCTTCCTCTTGTCCTGCCACCTGACTCTGAATAATGTTTAGAGTGTGCTCCAGCATGTAGATGACCGTAATTGTCATAATGATAATGGCATCGTCAGCGCTTAACATCTTCGTCGCCATTTGTAAACTGTGAAGAAGCGTGCATAGGTACTTGATCTGAGACCACGCCAGCAGCGTGATCTGCCCCACCTCTGGATCTCGTTAGCCCAGGCTAACGTATTGCATAGTCATAACGTATTGCAGCAGGGCTCGCCGGTGCTGCCACAGGCGCTGCAACATGTGCAGATTCAACTTCCTGCGTGTCGGCAAATCGCATTGCAGGCGGTGAACAGGCAGATCGAAAGACTTCTGGAGCGATGCAAGTTGTTCATCTGCTGGGTGTGAACGGTGTAAGTGAGCACATAGCGAGCGTACCCTCTGCAGAAGGCCATGTAGGCCGGGATAGTGGTTTAAAAATTGCTAGACAACCAGGTTGAACACGTCAGCCGTTCGACGAACCGAACTCGAACTCTAGGGGGGTGGCTCATCTCTAATTATAATCTCGGATATTATATAAGGAGTATGGGAAAGCTGGATGCTGAGGGAAAGAGGCAAGTGTCAGCGTAATTATCATGTACCCCAAGGGGGACGGGAGGGGGGTCAGGTCCAAATTCTGCCCCTGCGCCCATCGAACGCTAGATATACCACTGCCCAAAAGTGTATGGTTTGAGGCATTCTTGGGGGAGGGCTTCAATGTCACAAATTTTGCTTTCTAAATGTTGGAAAGTATGAGTGAATGGGAATAAATGTGGTACAGCTACATTAGCAGGCCCAATCACACACCTGCGCTGAAAGTAATACCCTGGAACACACCTTTGTGCTCTATGTAAATGTTCACAGACAGTAAATTCTAGGCAAACTTTGATATGCTGTATTTATGCAGCCTACAGTCAAGTTCTCTTCCATTTGCTTCCCCAATAGGCACTAAACATTCTTTCACATTCACACTCTATGATGATGTGCATGAAAGTAGCAGACACAGTAGTGAAATATTTTATTTGGCGTTTTAGTTTTATTTAATTGTACAGTACAAAAGCATGCAAAAAATATCATCTCTATGAATGGTACATACTTACAAGAAACAGATACAAACTGGCATTTCATGGAGTCATATCATGCTTTTGTTCAAGTCCATTGAAATACAGTGCTTGCAGCTCAAAGCAAACATATAACATACCACACATACAGTTAGGACCAGAAATATTTGGACAGTGACACAAGTTTTGTTATTTTAGCTGTTTACAAAAACATGTTCAGAAATACAATTATATATATAATATGGGCTTAAAGTGCACACTCCCAGCTGCAATATGAGAGTTTTCACATCCAAATTGGAGAAAGGGTTTAGGAATCATAGCTCTGTAATGGTCTCCCTCGTTAACCTGTAATCAATGAAGTAGTTAAAAGGTCTGGGGTTGATTACAGGTGTGTGGTTTTGCATTTGGAATCTGTTGCTGTGACCAGACAACATGTGGTCTAAGGAACTCTCAATTGAGGTGAAGCAGAACATCCTGAGGCTGAAAAAAAAGAAAAAATCCATCAGAGAGATAGCAGACATGCTTGGAGTAGCAAAATCAACAGTCGGGTACATTCTGAGAAAAAAGGAATTGACTGGTGAGCTTGGGAACTCAAAAAGGCCTGGGCGTCCACAGATGACAACAGTGGTGGATGATCGCCGCATACTTTCTTTGGTGAAGAAGAACCCGTTCACAACATCAACTGAAGTCCAGAACACTCTCAGTGAAGTAGGTGTATCTGTCTCTAAGTCAACAGTAAAGAGAAGACTCCATGAAAGTAAATACAAAGGGTTCACATCTAGATGCAAACCATTCATCAATTCCAAAAATAGACAGGCCAGAGTTAAATTTGCTGAAAAACACCTCATGAAGCCAGCTCAGTTCTGGAAAAGTATTCTATGGACAGATGAGACAAAGATCAACCTGTACCAGAATGATGGGAAGAAAAAAGTTTGGAGAAGAAAGGGAACGGCACATGATCCAAGGCACACCACATCCTCTGTAAAACATGGTGGAGGCAACGTGATGGCATGGGCATGCATGGCTTTCAATGGCACTGGGTCACTTGTGTTTATTGATGACATAACAGCAGACAAGAGTAGCCGGATGAATTCTGAAGTGTACCAGGATATACTTTCAGCCCAGATTCAGCCAAATGCCGCAAAGTTGATCGGACGGCGCTTCATAGTACAGATGGACAATGACCCCAAGCATACAGCCAAAGCTACCCAGGAGTTCATGAGTGCAAAAAAGTGGAACATTCTGCAATGGCCAAGTCAATCACCAGATCTTAACCCAATTGAGCATGCATTTCACTTGCTCAAATCCAGACTTAAGACGGAAAGACCCACAAACAAGCAAGACCTGAAGGCTGCGGCTGTAAAGGCCTGGCAAAGCATTAAGAAGGAGGAAACCCAGCGTTTGGTGATGTCCATGGGTTCCAGACTTAAGGCAGTGATTGCCTCCAAAGGATTCGCAACAAAATATTGAAAATAAAAATATTTTGTTTGGGTTTGGTTTATTTGTCCAATTACTTTTGACCTCCTAAAATGTGGAGTGTTTGTAAAGAAATGTGTACAATTCCTACAATTTCTATCAGATATTTTTGTTCAAACCTTCAAATTAAACGTTACAATCTGCACTTGAATTCTGTTGTAGAGGTTTCATTTCAAATCCAATGTGGTGGCATGCAGAGCCCAACTCGCGAAAATTGTGTCACTGTCCAAATATTTCTGGACCTAACTGTACATATATAGAGATACAAAAAGAGCGTAGCTATACATCAGTAATGATGACACATTATTGTTGAGTTTAAGTACTGAAAGGTTTGGATTGAAAAGAAAATGGTTCATACAGTTAGGTCCAGAAATATTTGGACAGTGACACAAGTTTTGTTATTTTAGCCGTTTACAAAAACATGTTCAGAAATACAATTATATATATAATATGGGCTGAAAGTGCACACTCCCAGCTGCAATATGAGAGTTTTCACATCCAAATCGGAGAAAGGGTTTAGGAATCATAGCTCTGTAATGCATAGCCTCCTCTTTTTCAAGGGACCAAAAGTAATTGGACAAGGGACTCTAAGGGCTGCAATTAACTCTGAAGGCGTCTCCCTCGTTAACCTGTAATCAATGAAGTAGTTAAAAGGTCTGGGGTTGATTACAGGTGTGTGGTTTTGCATTTGGAAGCTGTTGCTGTGACCAGACAACATGCGGTCTAAGGAACTCTCAATTGAGGTGAAGCAGAACATCCTGAGGCTGAAAAAAAAGAAAACATCCATCAGAGAGATAGCAGACATGCTTGGAGTAGCAAAATCAACAGTCGGGTACATTCTGAGAAAAAAGGAATTGACTGGTGAGCTTGGGAACTCAAAAAGGCCTGGGCGTCCACGGATGACAACAGTGGTGGATGATCGCCGCATACTTTCTTTGGTGAAGAAGAACCCGTTCACAACATCAACTGAAGTCCAGAACACTCTCAGTGAAGTAGGTGTATCTGTCTCTAAGTCAACAGTAAAGAGAAGACTCCATGAAAGTAAATACAAAGGGTTCACATCTAGATGCAAACCATTCATCAATTCCAAAAATAGACAGGCCAGAGTTAAATTTGCTGAAAAACACCTCATGAAGCCAGCTCAGTTCTGGAAAAGTATTCTATGGACAGATGAGACAAAGATCAACCTGTACCAGAATGATGGGAAGAAAAAAGTTTGGAGAAGAAAGGGAACGGCACATGATCCAAGGCACACCACATCCTCTGTAAAACATGGTGGAGGCAACGTGATGGCATGGGCATGCATGGCTTTCAATGGCACTGGGTCACTTGTGTTTATTGATGACATAACAGCAGACAAGAGTAGCCGGATGAATTCTGAAGTGTACCGGGATATACTTTCAGCCCAGATTCAGCCAAATGCCGCAAAGTTGATCAGACGGTGCTTCATAGTACAGATGGACAATGACCCCAAGCATACAGCCAAAGCTACCCAGGACTTCATGAGTGCAAAAAAGTGGAACATTCTGCAATGCCCAAGTCAATCACCAGATCTTAACCCAATTGAGCATGCATTTCACTTGCTCAAATCCAGACTTAAGACGGAAAGACCCACAAACAAGCAAGACCTGAAGGCTGCGGCTGTAAAGGCCTGGCAAAGCATTAACAAGGAGGAAACCCAGCGTTTGGTGATGTCCATGGGTTCCAGACTTAAGGCAGTGATTGCCTCCAAAGGATTCGCAACAAAATATTGAAAATAAAAATATTTTGTTTGGGTTTGGTTTATTTGTCCAATTACTTTTGACCTCCTAAAATGTGGAGTGTTTGTAAAGAAATGTGTACAATTCCTACAATTTCTATCAGATATTTTTGTTCAAACCTTTAAATTAAACGTTACAATCTGCACTTGAATTCTGTTGTAGAGGTTTCATTTCAAATCCAATGTGGTGGCATGCAGAGCCCAACTCGCGAAAATTGTGTCACTGTCCAAATATTTCTGGACCTAACTGTAATTCTCGGAAAAGGAAAACTAAACAATATACTGGCATTCTTTGATCCATGACGGCCGTTGTATGTATATTCAGTTGCTCTTTTAAAAGTTGTCTGGTTTAGACTATCTGTGTATTAAAAGGGCCTATCAACAATAAACTGATTATAGAATGCACTATAGTCCTAAATGGAGAGACCCCTCTATTTACTTATATTGGGCTGAGAAGATGTGTTTCATAATAGGATTTCTAAAACCAGGCTATTCCATTAAAGACACATTTATATCATTTGTCAATGTGAAAGCCTGAGTGTGGAATGTACTCACTGTTAGGATTCCCCACTGTTTCACACTCGTAGTGGTTGTTAGATGATAGCTCATCTACAGACTTGCAATGACCACTTTTTCTACCATTTCTGTCAATTGAGAGAACCAAAATTGAAAGTGCTCGACATATGATCGCACAATGCCAATCACACACAAGTGGTTCATGACAAGCTCTAGGATTGTAGAAATAGTATATTTCTAATAGCTAGTAATTTACACACTAATAGGATTTTGCATTTTAGATTTCTTAACAAATTATATAAATGTACCTTAAAAATATATTATCTGTAGCCAAATCCCCAGTTTTAAAGAATACATACAATGTAGGCTACACCAAACCCAACGCATTCCTAGGCTACGTTCACATCTGCAGAACCCAGTCAAAACCGACAATTGTCAATGTGGCCTGTATGATTTCATTGGCATCAGTTATGCAACAGAAGAATTTTTTATATGAATTCCATTTGTCTGTTCCTAAAAACAGAACAGACAAATGGAAGTCAAGGGTGAACGTAGCCAAATTAATACATAACTTTACTATATACAGTTAGGTCCAGAAATATTTGGACAGTGACACAATTTTCGCGAGTTGGGCTCTGCATGCCACCACATTGGATTTGAAATGAAACCTCTACAACAGAATTCAAGTGCAGATTGTAACGTTTAATTTGAAGGTTTGAACAAAAATATCTGATAGAAATTGTAGGAATTGTACACATTTCTTTACAAACACTCCACATTTTAGGAGGTCAAAAGTAATTGGACAAATAAACCAAACCCAAACAAAATATTTTTATTTTCAATATTTTGTTGCGAATCCTTTGGAGGCAATCACTGCCTTAAGTCTGGAACCCATGGACATCACCAAACGCTGGGTTTCCTCCTTCTTAATGCTTTGCCAGGCCTTTACAGCCGCAGCCTTCAGGTCTTGCTTGTTTGTGGGTCTTTCCGTCTTAAGTCTGGATTTGAGCAAGTGAAATGCATGCTCAATTGGGTTAAGATCTGGTGATTGACTTGGCCATTGCAGAATGTTCCACTTTTTTGCACTCATGAACTCCTGGGTAGCTTTGGCTGTATGCTTGGGGTCATTGTCCATCTGTACTATGAAGCGCCGTCCGATCAACTTTGCGGCATTTTGCTGAATCTGGGCTGAAAGTATATCCCGGTACACTTCAGAATTCATCCGGCTACTCTTGTCTGCTGTTATGTCATCAATAAACACAAGTGACCCAGTGCCATTGAAAGCCATGCATGCCCATGCCATCAAGTTGCCTCCACCATGTTTTACAGAGGATGTGGTGTGCCTTGGATCATGTGCCGTTCCCTTTCTTCTCCAAACTTTTTTCTTCCCATCATTCTGGTACAGGTTGATCTTTGTCTCATCTGTCCATAGAATACTTTTCCAGAACTGAGCTGGCTTCATGAGGTGTTTTTCAGCAAATTTAACTCTGGCCTGTCTATTTTTGGAATTGATGAATGGTTTGCATCTAGATGTGAACCCTTTGTATTTACTTTCATGGACTCTTCTCTTTACTGTTGACTTAGAGACAGATACACCTACTTCACTGAGAGTGTTCTGGACTTCAGTTGATGTTGTGAACGGGTTCTTCTTCACCAAAGAAAGTATGCGGCGATCATCCACCACTGTTGTCATCCGTGGACGCCCAGGCCTTTTTGAGTTCCCAAGCTCACCAGTCAATTCCTTTTTTCTCAGAATGTACCCGACTGTTGATTTTGCTACTCCAAGCATGTCTGCTATCTCTCTGATGGATTTTTTCTTTTTTTTCAGCCTCAGGATGTTCTGCTTCACCTCAATTGAGAGTTCCTTAGACCGCATGTTGTCTGGTCACAGCAACAGCTTCCAAATGCAAAACCACACACCTGTAATCAACCCTAGACCTTTTAACTACTTCATTGATTACAGGTTAACGAGGGAGACGCCTTCAGAGTTAATTGCAGCCCTTAGAGTCCCTTGTCTAATTACTTTTGGTCCCTTGAAAAAGAGGAGGCTATGCATTACAGAGCTATGATTCCTAAACCCTTTCTCCGATTTGGATGTGAAAACTCTCATATTGCAGCTGGGAGTGTGCACTTTCAGCTCATATTATATATATAATTGTATTTCTGAACATGTTTTTGTAAACAGCTAAAATAACAAAACTTGTGTCACTGTCCAAATATTTCTGGACCTAACTGTATTTATATATACCTAGTATTAGTTTCATGCAATGCAATCTGAGGGCAACCTTAGCAAGATTATAAAAAAGGGACCTTTGTTCTATAAGTATTTTATGATTTATTTTCAACATGGCCATCAGAATTTTAAGAATTCTAGATCTATTGTAGGACACAAATGTGGTGGGACAAACATTTTATTTATCCCTGGTTTAAAAATTAAAGCAAATTTGTAGAGTAATGTCTGCTCACTCAAAAAATTGGGTGCTCGAAAATAGAAGAGTCAAATAAGAATAGATTATTTTCGGTACACCATTGGAAAAATTATAAGAATTCAAAGACTGATTTTTGTAATATAAGTCCACTTTAATTTTTCAAGCAAAAAAAAAACGTTGAACAGAATTTAACAGGTATCCAGAGACTGACATTTCGGCCTTTCGGGCCTTTCTCAAGGTACTTATCTACATATAAAACATCAAATCAGAAACAAAATACATATACAGACAAAATTATTAATTATTATTTTGCATTTATAGATTACTTGCCAATTAATGGTCCCAATATATCGATTTTTCCTGAAATTATGTTACATGTTTCCACTGGTAGTCAAGCAGATGTACACTCTAGTTTAGTCCATTATATCACAATGTGATTTATTTTATGTCTGTATATGTATTTTGTTTTTGATTTGATGTTTTATACTACCTGTAGATAAATACCTTGAGAAAGGCCCTAAAGGCCGACGTTTCGGTCTCCAGATACCTGTAAAATTCTGTTCAACAATTTTTTTCCTTGAAAAATTAATATGGACTTATATTACAAAAATCATACTTTGAAATCTTATCATTTTTCCAATGGTGTGCCGAAAATAATCTATTTTTATTAAAAACTGAAGTAAGATATGAAAAAAAACCTTAAAAAAAATTACTTTGTCCGAAACATTTTTACTGATGAATTTTGTTTAGAAGGCAAAGGGATTTTCCATGAGAGACATTTATGACCAATCCACAGAATAAGTAATAGGCGGCCTCATCATTGCCCCTCTCCCCACTGTTTAGGAGATCTAGGGATCCAGTTCCATGCAGCAATGCGGGGAATGAAGGGATCAGGAACCTCTTGTCCTAGTGGTGAAGCCCCAGTATCCTTTGGATAGTTTCATAGTTTTAAGGTTAAAGGGAGACACAAGTTTAATGAGCTGAACCTAATCATTGATAATTGTCTTGTAAAAAAAACACTTTAAGGCTATGTGTCCACGCTGTGGATTTTGCCGCGGATTTGCCGCGGATTTACCGCGGATTTTCCGAAAATCTGCAGCAGCGGCACTTCCAAGCCATTTCAATGGCATTTTGGAAATGCTGTGTCCATGCTGCGGATTTTTCCGCGGCGGATTTGCCGCGGATTTTGATGCGGAAAAATCTGCAGCATGTCAATTATTCTTGCGGATTTTGGTGCGGATTTTGGGTATAGAATGGGGAAAAAAAAAAAAAAAATCCGCATCAAAATCCGCGGCAATTCCGCGGTAAATCCGCGGCAAAAATAAGGTGCGGATTTGCCGCGAAAGTCGCGGATTTTCATGCAGAAAAATCCGCAGGTACATTCTACCATGGACACATAGCCTGAGACTGAAATCAAATCAATGGTGAAATAAAATAAATGTAATTTTACACCAATCTATAGCTTTGATTTAATATTTTTGACAGAAATAGATTCGATTTCACTATCATACAAATATATACTTCAAGATTAATGTATTAAAATCTATCAAAGCTGCATTACATGATTTCTACACTGGAAACAACTAGAAAGCATACACAAATCATGCAGAGATAAATAATTGGGGCTGTAAGTAGGTCGACTATTATTTGCCAATTAAAGACTCTGAAGCCATTAATGCTCTTTGCACATTTGATTTAACTGAACAAGGTTATTAGTAATAATATTACTTGGTAGGTGAATGGACCTGATCTCTAGATGCTTCCTCTCACAGGCACATAACACAACAATGGCAGTTAGAGCTTGGAAAAAGAGAATATACCTAATTCAATAACTAGAAAAAGAGGTTTCCAGCGCCAGGAATAAGTTAAAAATCCTTTTTTATTGAAAATAAGGTAATAAAAATCCAGCAGATACCATAATAGATGTCAGAAAGATGGCAGAACAACGCGTTTCGACGCTTCAGGTCTTAGTCATGTTCATGTTATTACCTTATTTTCAATAAAAAAGAATTTTTAACTTATTCCTGGCGCTGGAAACCTCTTTTTCTATTTTCAATTGGATGGTTACCGAGCCTCATTCCCTGCGCAGGATCCCTGATTGCAACCAGCAGGTCAGTCCTTGGTGAGCTGGACTCTCCCTTATCTTCTAATTCAATAACTATGCTATCCACTGAATAAATATCAGAGTTTAGTGACATGGAAAACTGGTCATTAACAGGACTGCATTATATGGAAGCATACAGGGACAGATTTTGCGGATACCGTAGAGACGGAAGGGTCTGGATATCCACATACCTCCCCGACCATGGGTGTGTTAAAATGGTGTCTGTTTGTTTGACTCATGGTCAGTATGTGGAGGCTGCTATGTTTCCAGGGAGGAACCTCTAAGATAAGGACTGTGTGTACTGATCGCGGTCAGTTAGTGGAGACTGAGATACCTCCACTGGGATGCTTTGGAAAAGTTTACCTGAACCTAATGAAATGGTCTGAAAATCATGTTGATGTTCCTTGAAGCTAGATAAGGGCTTATTTTATATGACCAGGACTGTGGTTTATCTGGTATGAATAAGCCAATGGACTTTTAACCTTCGTCAGGCTGCATAATTTTGCCAAAATTTCTCGACCCCTTATCTCAGAAGGGGGTGGAGATATTTTATTGAAATTTGGCCAATATATTCTGGACCAAAACTGCTGAGATGTCACGAAATTTCAGCCCTCTACGGCTTTTCGAAAAAAAAAAAAAAATATTGCAATTTTAAAACGGAATAGTTACAATTGTACCTATTCAGCCAGACGAAGGTTAAACGAAAAGTGTTCCTGTTGTTACCTCTAAGAGGCAAGCTGAGTGAGTAACCCCATCACACTGTACTCAGAGAGCCTACAATAACCATTCATAAATCCTATACAGCTGGAAAAGATGTGACCTCATATGTTCAGAAGTCAAAGTGAGGCAGTTTCCATAACTCTATAACTGCCATTAAAGTAAGTGGCATTGGGGACCCACTAACATTTAATCCATCTCTAGTTTCTAGAACACCAAAAATGGTGAGATGAAAAAGTGAATATAAATCAAGGCTTTATTAATTCAGTGCTGTAGGCTTAAACAATAATAAGTTAAAATCTGCACAATGTGACCAAGGTTAAAGAAAAATGTCACATCTGATGTTTTATTCACTTTGTTTGAATTACAAAACATTATTTTCTGCACTTTGACTGTAGATTGTTTTGACATTGCTAAACTACTGAGAGCGTTAGATAGGAAATCTGAAAAGCTGTTCAAACATACTTTTGTGTATTCCCTTATTTAGCAAGACTGAGAAGGAGAAGTTGTAAGGCCATGATTACAATTTCCCCAAAGTGTGTCCCTTTATGAGCATTATCCTAAAGGCCACTTTACACACAGCGACATCGCTGGTGAAAGCACCCACCCCCGTCGGTTGTGCATCACGGGCAAATCACTGCCCATGGCGCACAACATCGTTAGTCCCCGTCACACATACTTACCTGCCTAGCGATGTCGCTGTGGCCGGCGAACCGCCTCCTTTCTAAGGGGGAGGCTCGTTTGGCATCACAGCAGCGTCACTAAGCGGCCACCCAATAGAAGTGGAGGGGTGGAGAAGAGCGGCTGGAACATGCCGCCCACCTCCTTCCTTCCTCATTGCTGGCAGCCGCATGTACGATGTTGTTCCTTGTTCCTGCGGTGTCACACGTAGCAATGTGTGCTGCCGCAGGAACGACGAACAACCTGCATCCTGCAACAGCAACGATATTGAGATTAGAACGACGTGTCAACAATCAACGATATGGTGAGTAATTTTGATCGGTAGCGGTCTTTTGTGTGTTTCACACGCAACAACGTCACTAACGAGGCCGGATGTGTGTTAGCGATGTCGTTGCGTGTAAAGCCCCCTTAAGCCCTCTACAGAGCTCTGTGTGATACCTCTACTACGTTTATGGACACTAAAGCCATTGCACATGTAAGAAATATCTGCACTTTGAACCATGCTATGGATTCACACAAGTGCGTACCAGCTAAACGATTAGGAAAATAAAATACTATCACTTCCATGTGGAAGAAAATAAAAAGCAACAAAAATGGATGTAAAGTTGCTTGAAGCTGTATAGCTTACTCTTCCTTCACATTGATTTTTTTTTTGCAGGGCTTTTTATTGTTGACTTAAATACACCAGAAAAAATGGCTATGACCTCAGGCCTTCACGAAGAAGACCATATGACTGTGTCTGGTACTTAAAGAGTAACTAAACATTTATTTGTTTGCTTATTCTTTAATAATTTGGGCCAGTATGGAAAGTTATGGTATTTTGCAACTGCATCTTAATGTCAGAGAGAAGGGGAACACAGTGATCAGAGAGAAGGGGGACACAATCACGCCACCACAAAACCCTTATTTTCAAACAAATCTAGTAACAATGGCAAAATATATTTTTTCGTGCTGTATTTCATCCACAAATAACTGAAATACAAAAAGTGTTAAAATTAGGTAGGGTATGTTAACGATTTCAGATTGCAATGAAGGGTCATGATACTATGATAAATCTGACATGATTAGGCTTAGTGTGTGATGGATTGGAATGGTGATCAAAGGAACCAACTGACATATAATCGGGTTTCTGCACTTGATTAGCACTTAATGCTCTTATTCTTTTCCATCATTTGACACAACCCCTGAAATCTATGTGAAATATCTCATAGAATTGGCACATGATATACATATACACACTGATACTGTCACAGCCTTGGTTTCTAGGAAATGCACCTGTGACTCAGGGAGGCCCCTGCGGCGGTTGTTGTGGACACTGTGGGAAATCATTGATGCCGAGTCTGCGGCGCATTCTCATTTGTTCCAGCTCACTGGGAGACCACTCTCCTTAGAGGGCTCATTAGAGTGCAGTCACATGTGGTTTATAAATGTAGGCAGTGACTGCCGGGAAATAGCAGGTTCTTGGGCAGAGAGTAACGTCTACACTCACGGTAATCCTACTTCTAGAGACTAAGAAAAAAAACAACTGTTGATCTTAACATTGTGCATAATTCAGACAAATTGAGATACTGCAGTAGCTCAGCTGCTGTGAAATATTCATCTTTTGAAATAACGTCTTTGAATGACGGTGATCTGATACTGTGATAGCCAGTCAGTGCTATAGATATACTGGCAAGGGAAAGTTCATAGCGGAAAAGAAATGTAGAAAACAAAGGTGAAATTGCCCACTTTCCATGGTGTCTCTCCTTTACAACTTTATCGCTAGTTTACATATTTTACATCATCCAGCCAATAGACTTTAATTATAATTGCTATGTGTATATGATGAGCAGACAAAACAAATTCTCTATGGGGCATAACTGTCATTCTGTGCCAAAATGAGAAAATTTGTTCTTATTGCTATCTTAGCATTTATACATCTGCATACATTTAGAATGGCTACATATAGTGAACATTCTGCCTCTCATAGCAACTGATGGATTTTTGGTTAACAAAGAAAGAGATAGATGTATAACAAATAATCATATAAAACAAGAATATTGCATTGCATTTCAGTTACACTTATCGTTATAATCGGTGGCATACAAAAGAGAGGGTGGTCCTGTAGTGAATATCAAAATGGGCCATCATTATGGTGCTAGATTTTAAGACCCAGGACAGAAGTGCCTAATATATTTACAGCTTTTCCATGACCCTTGAACCAATACTTTATTCTCTTGTTTGCTAAGAATTTGTCGCAGGGGTACCACGACCTAGAGTGGTACCCTCTATTTCAGATATCAGGAGATCACAGCGCATAGCTACATGCACACTTGCATGGGTTAAATCTGCTAGCTCTGCAGATTCTCCTTGGTCTGACGCTGGAAGGGTTAAGCAGTTTGTTTGGTCACCTAACTCAGGATGAAAAGCCTGATCTCTGCTGTTCTGATTTTCTCACTTGCCTCTGCTATAAATACTCTCCTTTCAGCTCAGGGAGTTGCCAGTGATAGCTTAGCTATACCTAGCCATTAGACTGGCCTTTTGAGCTGTGGACTAAGGAGTCATTTTTGGAACTGTAGCTGGTGATTGCTGAGTGGAAGTTCATGTGGGGTTTCCCATTCATTTAATCCATTTTGCCTCACTTATCTAATCCCTTTACTCCTTCTTGTAGCTTGGTGTGCTTTGTAAGATTGCTGTTTATTTTACCTGTCTGTCTTATCCCTTCTGTGTCTTTATCCTAGAGCAGGACTAGTGTACCCGTTACCCTGTGCACTAGACAGGGTTGTGTTCAGGGAAAGACAGGGATACCAACATGATTGCTGCATGGGTTCAAAGAACCCATTTAGGGGCGTCAAGGAACTCAGGGTTGCTTAGGGTGTCAGCGGTTCACCCTCCCTATCCTTCCCTAGTGGCAGTGTTGCCTTCTCTTGTCTCGCCTTGTGCCAACCAGCCCCCTTGGTGGAGCGCAACAACCAAGAGCTTCCCTAGAGTGGTACCTGGTGCCTATTGTCAGACAAGTCCAATCTCTGGTGTAGGCTGGGTAGGCACTTAGTTACGCCCCTCTCAGAGTAAGCCCGGTTCTGGGAATAGTGGTTCTATGTCCTTCTCTCTGCTCCATCTTGTAGCATGATACAATCCAGTTTCTCTGGAGAGGGGTTATGATTAACTAGTAGTAATGAAATTTGAATAAAGTAGAACTGGGCTCCACGAGCTCCTGAGCAGCCACTTTATAGCTACTTGACTATTATGACATTTTTCCTTCTAATTTTCTGTGCGCTAAACATTTAGCAAAGTCCCTCCTTCCAGTACTTTTCACTAACCCATTTACAACAGCCCAAATAAATAAATACCCAGAAATTCATCATTTAGTGTTGGGTCCTGGAAACCATCTTCCTCTACTTGACATCCAGAACTGAACAATTAGGATTATATGAATATTAATGTGAGTGACAATGCCGGGATATGGAGAATCAATGTTGTCACTCACACATGGCAATCTAGGTTAGTGAGCAGCAGCCAGGGCATATTTTTCCCACTGCCTAGCAGAAAATGCAGTTGAGAAATAAAAGAGCATTTGCCATTAGATAAACTAAACCATTATTAAAGGGAAGCTATAATCAGAAAATTACCTATTGTTTAAATTAGTTATTTGGGTTACATGGATTTTTAAAAAAAGTTGTCTTTTTTTTCATATTACCATCTTTATACAACTAAAAAAATAGCATTCTTGCAAATTTCACATTGGCCACTGGGGTTTTTAGGCTCACACTTCCTATCCTTTCAGAAATACTTTACAGCAAGCCTCTATATCAGGGGTGGAGAACCTTTTTACTGCCGGGGGCCATTTGGAATTTTTTACCAACCTTCGGGGGCCACACCAAATTATGAACTTGAAAACTACCCTGCTATATTCGGTCAAACAATTAACTCACCCCTAATGTGGTGGCTGGAGCTGCTTCTCTTTGGTGTGGCTGTGATGTTTGGTGATATTGATCATGTTGTTTCTCACAACTGCTTTTGCAGGTTTGTCTCGGTCTAGAGAGGCTGGGTGCATACACAACCCAGGAGACACTGTGGTATATACATCACAGGAGACACTGGGGCGCATAAATTACAGGAAACATTGGGGGGACATATTACAGGAGGAGCTGGGGCATATACATCCCAGGAGAGGCTGAGGCATATACATCACAGGATGGGCTGGGGCATATACAACCCAGAAGAAGCTGGGACATATACATAACAGGAGAGGCTGGGGCATATACATCCCAGGAGAGGCTAGGGCATATACATCACAGGAGGGGCTGGGGCATACATATCCCAGGAGAGGCTGGGGCATATACATCAGAGGAGGGTCTGGGACATATACATCTCAGAAGAGGTTGGGGCATGTACATCCCAGGAGAGGCTGGAGTGTATAAATCCCAGGAGAAGCTGGGGCATATACATCACAGAAGAGGCTGAGACATACACATCATAGGAGACAACAATGTGGTAGAAAAAGAAATGGCCGCACATCCAAAATTTATAATGCCGCTAGGCAAAGAATTAACAATTGCAACAATTAATGGTTAAGAATTAACAATGGCCGCCACACAGCACAAACACAAAGTGATGGGAGCAGATTAACTCACCTTACACCAGCTCCCAATATGTGAACTAGGAGCAAAAAAAGGCAGACTCCTCTTGCAGTCTCATGCTAATTAAAATCACCTGTGCCAAATGGGAGGAGTGCTGGTCCAAGTAAAATGGTTCCGCACCATTAAGGCGTCAGTGTAGGGACCCACTCAGAGGTTCGCCATGACGTGGCAGTGGGCGTCATATAGTCTGATCAGAATGTTAAACCAAGAACCTAGTGTACAGGTATTTAATTTTTTGCCTAGTGGCATTCGATCACCTTATGAATTTTGGATGTGCGGCCATTTCTTTTTTCTACCACATTGTTGCTATGCTTAATGTATCCCCTCATTTTTTTGTTTTTACTTGGACCAGCACTCCTCCCATTTGGCACAGGTGCTTTTAATTAGCAGGAGACTGCAAGAGGGGTCTGCCTTTTCTTCACTCTCAGGTTACATACTGGGAGCTGGTGTAAGGTGAGTTAATATGCTCCCTTCACACAGTGTTTGTGCTGTGTGGCAGCCATTGTTGCAGTGATTTTGTGTCTGTGGGGTGATGTGGCCTGGAGTCATGGGGACTCAGCCTTGCAGCATGGGTGCTGTGAGGCACCAGGTCACCTACCCTGCTGGTGCATTGTTGCTATGACGATGGTTGTATTTAGAAAAGAGGTGCACAGCACTGTTGACATTAAGGAAATAACAGGGTGCTGCCACAAGCAGTTTAAATATGATTCATAAGGGAGAAGAAAAGAACTGCTTATTGCGGGAAGCACACCCAGTCAATATTAAATAGAAGGGTTTTTATTGAATCACACAAAAAATATTAAAAACATTTAAAAACATATACCCCAACCTGGGTATCTCCATACACCATGAATATCTGTCTGAAATACAGCTTGCAAAAAATCACAAACACAGTGCAGTATAGACAATATATCAACACTTAGTATGGCAGATGAGACCATAAGTTCATTGGTGCAACCATTATATCAAATCAACATATATAGTCCCTAAAATGGAGAATCAGAATATACTTTCCACTATAGGAATAGATTAGTACATAGTCCTAATAGATTTGTTCCAACCAAGTAGTGCGCCAAACCAAGTAGAAAACCAGATAATATAAATCATGGTATACACACACTGAGTATTATAAATGAGGTTAAGTTCACCAAAGAGCCCAGTATATTAACCCATCAATTGGACAAGCTGAATGAAAAAGGCAATGTTCCATAAGGAACCAGAGGTAAAGTGCCTTAACCAAGTGATAACAAACCGATGGTGGACCCAGTCAGATAGAATAACCTCACTGCATGGAGACCCCCAGGGATACGCCCCACGCGTATCGCCGCTAGGCTTCCTCAGGGACAGACAATAGTGGTGATTCAAACACCAATCCCCTTATATAGTATACATTTTGTAGTTACAATTACATGTAGCCGTGTGTCACCTGTGTGCTCCGGTCCGGACCGTTTTGGAGCAAATAACGCTCCACGTGTGCAGATCGTCGGCCATGGTAACCGCAGCCCATGGCCGACGCCGTGCAGGTATCTGTTACATAGCATCAAGTCCCGGCTCCTATGTGTGAGCTTGTGTCGCGCGCATGCGTGTAAGTGCCCCTCATGCCGTCAGCGTCTCTGATCGTCATAAGCTTAAAGTTAGTATACAGAGGGAGGGGAACTACTGCTTGCGCTTGCGCAGTGTTGCCGGAATCATGACATAGAAGATATTTCCGAAAGGGAAATGTCATAATACCGTAGTAAGCCCAAGGAGAAGAGAATGCATAGGATATCTAGCGTCGCAGTAGACATCTCATACTCATGCTACATGTGTCATATATCCAAGAGGGGGCAGGTCGTGGGACCGATACTTATAATAAGTCGTCCCTATTTGTCCATAAATGATGGCCACATGTTGCAAAAAAGGAACGTAGAGAGGGCAAGACACAGATCATTATATGTCTATCAAATCTTCACTTTGTCCTCTCTGGATAAATGACACAGCAGCAATCTGCATCCCATTCCATATTAGTATCATAATACAGCATATGGTCAGTAGCGCACCTGAAATCCCTTAAATATATTACAAGAACATACTGTCAAGTATATGACCAAGTGCACATCTAGAGTCCCATAACGTCCATTATTCCCTCAAGTTTTTGGGTTATATAAATATCTTCTGTTGTCCTCTTTCTCTGTTTATATCCCAGATGGAGAGGTAAGTATGGTCCGTCATGGTGATCCAGTAGACGTGATGTCTTTCCCAGTTATCTTGTATAGAGTATATAACCCATCCGTCATGTCCAAACTTCATATCCAACAAAACTCGATGGTATCCATCATCTAGATCTGCATATATGTTGTTTCAGCCCAAAAAACTTGTAAAAAGAAGTTCTTCATTAAGACCATGCGGTGTGATGGAATTTAACTCAAAGATCCATCTGGATTCTGTCTGCAGCAGCCATTTATGGCAGGAGCCTCCCCTGCCATTGCCCCTGAATTTCTGTAGCCCCAAAATGCGTATTCCTCTAGGGTTAGACTTATGATGTTGGAGAAAGTGGGTGGCTATAGGGGTAAGCAACTTACCCTTCCTTTGGTCCGAGACTGCTAAGTTGATAGTGGAAATGTGTTTTTGAATTCTTTTCCTCAGCTCTTGTGACGTTTGGCCCACATATGTTAAATTACAGGGACAGATTATAGTATAAATGACATTTTTTGATTTGCAGTTAATATAAGATGTTAATATATGTTCCTTGTGATCCTGGGGATTGCAAAATTTGTTTCGAGTAATTTGCATAAATTGGCAAATATTACAATCACCACACGGGTAAGAGCCAATAGGATTATAACCTCTATTCAGTTTGATCTGGGGTCTCACAAAGTGACTGCTCATCAAGGTATCCCGCAGGTTCGGTGCCCTCCGTGCCGTTATAAGGGGGCGTGCACTGACCACATTGCGCGTCTGAAGATCCGTGGTTAGAATGGGCCAATGATCTTGTAAAATACTTCTGATATTATTCCACTGATTATTATATACGGTGATGAGTCTCACCTGCTGTTCCTGCTTCTTCAATTTCGTCCCAATCAATGACGCTTGTGATTCTTGATTTGCCCTCTGGAATGCCCTCGAGATCACATTCTTAGGATAACCGCGTGCTCGGAATCTGTGGGTTAAATTTTGGGCTTGTGAACGGAAATCTTCATCATTAGTACAGTTCCGTCTGACTCTAAGAAACTGACCTGTTGGTACACCGGCCTTTATATGCGTAGGATGGAAGCTGTTAAATTCAAGCAAACTGTTCGTCGCTGTTGTCTTCCGGTATAGGTTGGTTATGATTTTGTCGTTATCTCTTATTATCTCCAGATCCAGGAAGTTGACCTTAGAGGATGACATGGTGCAGGTAAGAAATATATTCAAATCGTTGTCATTCAATTGTGCTATAAAGTCCTTACAATCTTCCTCTGTCCCGTCCCAGATAAAAAAGACATCGTCTATATATCTGGACCAGTGCGTTATGCGTGTTTTAAACTGGTCCGATCTATAGACCCACAGCGCTTCCCACCATCCTAAAAAAAGGTTTGCAAACGCCGGTGCACATTTCACTCCCATGGCCACTCCAGAAATTTGTTTATAAAAATTGTGATCAAACAGAAAATAATTATGCTGTAACACAAAATCCAAAAGATCCAACAAAAAGGAATCGTGCATCCGATCTGAATGTATTTGTTTGTCAAGGAAATACGTGACTGCATGCATCCCTTGATTGTGTCCGATATTTGTATATAGCGACTCAACATCGCAAGTCACTAAAAGTGATTGCGATGTGAGTTGTATATCTTGACAGATCTTTATAAAGTTGGATGTGTCACGGATGTAGGAGGGAGTGGACGTGACCATGGGTTGTAGAAAAAAATCCACGTAGTTACTTGCTCTTTCACAAAGGCTACCGATACTGGCAATGATGGGTCTCCCCGGAGGGTTTGTCACAGACTTGTGCACTTTAGGGAGCATATAAAAAGTGGGTATCACAGGATGTTCCACCCACATATATTTTTTCTCCGTGTTGTTTATGATCCCATGTTGAAATGCAGTGTCCAAGATTCTGTGAAATTTGGTTGTGAACACCAAGGTCGGGTCAGAAGGCAACCGGGTATAAAACCTGGAGTTGCTGAGCTGACGCCTGGCCTCCTCCACATACATCTCTGTGGGCCACAACACGTTGTTGCCCCCTTTATCTGCCTCTTTTATAACAAAGTTATTATTCTGTTTGAGGCTTTTGATGGCAGCTTTATCATAGTTTGTCAGATTAGATGTTAGGGGTACATTTTTTAGTTGGAGTATATCTTTTTTGACCAATTCAAAAAAGATACGAACCGATGGAACCAGGGAGAAACATGGTAGCGCTGTGGACTTGTTTTTAAAGGGAAATTTCTTTCTACCTGGAGTCTCTTCGTTTTCTTCCAGTAGATCCAAGAGGTCGCGAAAAACTTGTTGGTCATCAATTGGGAGATCATTTAGCATTTCTGGTTTGTGGTACATCACCTGAAATACAAGATTACGGCAGAAGAGATATAAGTCTTTGATCAGCACAAATTTGTCTAAACCCCTTGTGGGAGAAAAAGTTAAACCCCTTTGGAGTACTTTAGTCTCTTGTTCAGAAAGTGTGTGGTTAGACAAATTGATGATTTGTAAGGCCTCATCTCTCACCTGCTGGACATGGTTCGGTTGGGTATTCTCCGTGGGCTGATCTAACGTCTGGCTCGGGCACCGGTCTTGAATGGCCCCGTCTGTTTTTTTGGTCTGGTCGTTCTTCGATTTATTATGCCGATAGCGCCCACCTCTGCGGGTCCGACATCTGTTTCGCTGCCGGTGGTTGATAAAAAATCACTTGAGCTTGATCTCTCTATGTTTGGTCTATCATAGTTGTCTGCACGGTGTTTGGCGTTATAGGCCCTACGAGTATTGCCCTTGTGTTTCCATCTATAGGCAGTCCTGTTCTCAAAATCCACCTGATCTCTTTTAAACTTTTTCCGCTTTTTATCAATTATTTCCTGCTCATATTTGTCCATAGATTCCTTGAGCTTTTGTTGAAAGGAGGTGACCTGTGTAGTGTCCCCATTTCTCGCCAATTTGGCCTCAAGATCTTTAATATTTGTTCTTGTAGTAGCCAGAAGTGTTCTATCATGCTCAAGAAGCATGTTGATCAATATGCCTGAGCATTTTAGGAGCCCTTGTTCCCATGTTTCTTGGAAATCTAGGGAGGGTTCCCATGCAGGAAAGATGGAAACACGCAGTCCTCGGGGAGCAATACCCGCTTTGAGGTACTCCTCGAGGCTGCGTATATTCCACCATAGGCGGATACCAGTTTTATGGGCTGTTGTGAGGTCAGACATAAGCATTGATAATTCATCTGATGTTTCCATCACCATGTTCGTCTGAAAGAACAATGTGCCAGTTTGCGCCTGCCAGGCGGCCTCTCTAGCATCCCAATCCATGGGCACTGCTAACACAATTATCACACAGGTAAACCACAAGGCAAGTAATAATCAGTATATTATATATACAGGTGTCAACTCTAAAATAAGTTTGCGTGCTACCTAAGAAATTCTTGGCACCTACCAAGAAACAATATCAATTGTATTTAGAAAAGAGGTGCACAGCACTGTTGACATTAAGGAAATAACAGGGTGCTGCCACAAGCAGTTTAAATATGATTCATAAGGGAGAAGAAAAGAACTGCTTATTGCGGGAAGCACACCCAGTCAATATTAAATAGAAGGGTTTTTATTGAATCACACGAAAAATATTAAAAACATTTAAAAACATTTAAAAACATATACCCCAACCTGGGTATCTCCATACACCATGAATATCTGTGTGAAATACAGCTTGCAAAAAATCACAAACACAGTGCAGTATAGACAATATATCAACACTTAGTATGGCAGATGAGACCATAAGTTCATTGGTGCAACCATTATATCAAATCAACATATATAGTCCCTAAAATGGAGAATCAGAATATACTTTCCACTATAGGAATAGATTAGTACATAGTCCTAATAGATTTGTTCCAACCAAGTAGTGCGCCAAACCAAGTAGAAAACCAGATAATATAAATCATGGTATACACACACTGAGTATTATAAATGAGGTTAGGTTCACCAAAGAGCCCAGTATATTAACCCATCAATTGGACAAGCTGAATGAAAAAGGCAATGTTCCATAAGGAACCAGAGGTAAAGTGCCTTAACCAAGTGATAACAAACCGATGGTGGACCCAGTCAGATAGAATAACCTCACTGCATGGAGACCCCCAGGGATACGCCCCACGCATATCGCCGCTAGGCTTCCTCAGGGACAGACAATAGTGGTGATTCAAACACCAATCCCCTTATATAGTATACATTTTGTAGTTACAATTACATTTAGCCGTGTGTCACCTGTGTGCTCCGGTCCGGACCGTTTTGGAGCAAATAACGCTCCACGTGTGCAGATCGTCGGCCATGGTAACCGCAGCCCATGGCCGACGCCGCGCAGGTATCTCTTACATAGCATCAAGTCCCGGCTCCTATGTGTGAGCATGTGTCGCGCGCATGCGTGTAAGTGCCCCTCACGCCGTCAGCGTCTCTGATCGTCATAAGCTTAAAGTTAGTATACAGAGGGAGGGGAACTACTGCTTGCGCTTGCACAGTGTTGCCGGAATCATGACATAGAAGATATTTCCGAAAGGGAAATGTCATAATACCGTAGTAAGCCCAAGGAGAAGAGAATGCATAGGATATCTAGCGTCGCAGTAGACATCTCATACTCATGCTACATGTGTCATATATCCAAGAGGGGGCAGGTCGTGGGACCGATACTTATAATAAGTCGTCCCTATTTGTCCATAAATGATGGCCACATGTTGCAAAAAAGGAACGTAGAGAGGGCAAGACACAGATCATTATATGTCTATCAAATCTTCACTTTGTCCTCTCTGGATAAATGACACAGCAGCAATCTGCATCCCATTCCATATTAGTATCATAATACAGCATATGGTCAGTAGCGCACCTGAAATCCCTTAAATATATTACAAGAACATACTGTCAAGTATATGACCAAGTGCACATCTAGAGTCCCATAACGTCCATTATTCCCTCAAGTTTTTGGGTTATATAAATATCTTCTGTTGTCCTCTTTCTCTGTTTATATCCCAGATGGAGAGGTAAGTATGGTCCGTCATGGTGATCCAGTAGACGTGATGTCTTTCCCAGTTATCTTGTATAGAGTATATAACCCATCCGTCATGTCCAAACTTCATATCCAACAAAACTCGATGGTATCCATCATCTAGATCTGCATATATGTTGTTTCAGCCCAAAAAACCTGTAAAAAGAAGTTCTTCATTAAGACCATGCGGTGTGATGGAATTTAACTCAAAGATCCATCTGGATTCTGTCTGCAGCAGCCATTTATGGCAGGAGCCTCCCCTGCCATTGCCCCTGAATTTCTGTAGCCCCAAAATGCGTATTCCTCTAGGGTTAGACTTATGATGTTGGAGAAAGTGGGTGGCTATAGGGGTAAGCAACTTACCCTTCCTTTGGTCCGAGACTGCTAAGTTGATAGTGGAAATGTGTTTTTGAATTCTTTTCCTCAGCTCTTGTGACGTTTGGCCCACATATGTTAAATTACAGGGACAGATTATAGCATAAATGACATTTTTTGATTTGCAGTTAATATAAGATGTTAATATATGTTCCTTGTGATCCTGGGGATTGCAAAATTTGTTTCGAGTAATTTGCATAAATTGGCAAATATTACAATCACCACACGGGTAAGAGCCAATAGGATTATAACCTCTATTCAGTTTGATCTGGGGTCTCACAAAGTGACTGCTCATCAAGGTATCCCGCAGGTTCGGTGCCCTCTGCAGACAGAATCCAGATGGATCTTTGAGTTAAATTCCATCACACCGCATGGTCTTAATGAAGAACTTCTTTTTACAGGTTTTTTGGGCTGAAACAACATATATGCAGATCTAGATGATGGATACCATCGAGTTTTGTTGGATATGAAGTTTGGACATGACGGATGGGTTATATACTCTATACAAGATAACTGGGAAAGACATCACGTCTACTGGATCACCATGACGGACCATACTTACCTCTCCATCTGGGATATAAACAGAGAAAGAGGACAACAGAAGATATTTATATAACCCAAAAACTTGAGGGAATAATGGACGTTATGGGACTCTAGATGTGCACTTGGTCATATACTTGACAGTATGTTCTTGTAATATATTTAAGGGATTTCAGGTGCGCTACTGACCATATGCTGTATTATGATACTAATATGGAATGGGATGCAGATTGCTGCTGTGTCATTTATCCAGAGAGGACAAAGTGAAGATTTGATAGACATATAATGATCTGTGTCTTGCCCTCTCTACGTTCCTTTTTTGCAACATGTGGCCATCATTTATGGACAAATAGGGACGACTTATTATAAGTATCGGTCCCACGACCTGCCCCCTCTTGGATATATGACACATGTAGCATGAGTATGAGATGTCTACTGCGACGCTAGATATCCTATGCATTCTCTTCTCCTTGGGCTTACTACGGTATTATGACATTTCCCTTTTGGAAATATCTTCTATGTCATGATTCCGGCAACACTGCGCAAGCGCAAGCAGTAGTTCCCCTCCCTCTGTATACTAACTTTAAGCTTATGACGATCAGAGACGCTGACGGCGTGAGGGGCACTTACACGCATGCGCGCGACACAAGCTCACACATAGGAGCCGGGACTTGATGCTATGTAAGAGATACCTGCGCGGCGTCGGCCATGGGCTGCGGTTACCATGGCCGACGATCTGCACACGTGGAGCGTTATTTGCTCCAAAACGGTCCGGACCGGAGCACACAGGTGACACACGGCTAAATGTAATTGTAACTACAAAATTTATACTATATAAGGGGATTGGTGTTTGAATCACCACTATTGTCTGTCCCTGAGGAAGCCTAGCGGCGATACGCGTGGGGCGTATCCCTGGGGGTCTCCATGCAGTGAGGTTATTCTATCTGACTGGGTCCACCATCGGTTTGTTATCACTTGGTTAAGGCACTTTACCTCTGGTTCCTTATGGAACATTACCTTTTTCATTCAGCTTGTCCAATTGATGGGTTAATATACTGGGCTCTTTGGTGAACTTAACCTCATTTATAATACTCAGTGTGTGTATACCATGATTTATATTATCTGGTTTTCTACTTGGTTTGGCGCACTACTTGGTTGCAACAAATCTATTAGGACTATGTACTAATCTATTCCTATAGTGGAAAGTATATTCTGATTCTCCATTTTAGGGACTATATATGTTGATTTGATATAATGGTTGCACCAATGAACTTATGGTCTCATCTGCCATACTAAGTGTTGATATATTGTCTATACTGCACTGTGTTTGTGATTTTTTGCAAGCTGTATTTCACACAGATATTCATGGTGTATGGAGATACCCAGGTTGGGGTATATGTTTTTAAATGTTTTTAATATTTTTTGTGTGATTCAATAAAAACCCTTCTATTTAATATTGACTGGGTGTGCTTCCCGCAATAAGCAGTTCTTTTCTTCTCCCTTATGAATCATATTTAAACTGCTTGTGGCAGCACCCTGTTATTTCCTTAATGTCAACAGTGCTGTGCACCTCTTTTCTAAATACAATTGATATTGTTTCTTGGTAGGTGCCAAGAATTTCTTAGGTAGCACGCAAACTTATTTTAGAGTTGACACCTGTATATATAATATACTGATTATTACTTGCCTTGTGGTTTACCTGTGTGATAATTGTGTTAGCAGTGCCCATGGATTGGGATGCTAGAGAGGCCGCCTGGCAGGCGCAAACTGGCACATTGTTCTTTCAGACGAACATGGTGATGGAAACATCAGATGAATTATCAATGCTTATGTCTGACCTCACAACAGCCCATAAAACTGGTATCCGCCTATGGTGGAATATACGCAGCCTCGAGGAGTACCTCAAAGCGGGTATTGCTCCCCGAGGACTGCGTGTTTCCATCTTTCCTGCATGGGAACCCTCCCTAGATTTCCAAGAAACATGGGAACAAGGGCTCCTAAAATGCTCAGGCATATTGATCAACATGCTTCTTGAGCATGATAGAACACTTCTGGCTACTACAAGAACAAATATTAAAGATCTTGAGGCCAAATTGGCGAGAAATGGGGACACTACACAGGTCACCTCCTTTCAACAAAAGCTTAAGGAATCTATGGACAAATATGAGCAGGAAATAATTGATAAAAAGCGGAAAAAGTTTAAAAGAGATCAGGTGGATTTTGAGAACAGGACTGCCTATAGATGGAAACACAAGGGCAATACTCGTAGGGCCTATAACGCCAAACACCGTGCAGACAACTATGATAGACCAAACATAGAGAGATCAAGCTCAAGTGATTTTTTATCAACCACCGGCAGCGAAACAGATGTCGGACCCGCAGAGGTGGGCGCTATCGGCATAATAAATCGAAGAACGACCAGACCAAAAAAACAGACGGGGCCATTCAAGACCGGTGCCCGAGCCAGACGTTAGATCCGCCCACGGAGAATACCCAACCGAACCATGTCCAGCAGGTGAGAGATGAGGCCTTACAAATCATCAATTTGTCTAACCACACACTTTCTGAACAAGAGACTAAAGTACTCCAAAGGGGTTTAACTTTTTCTCCCACAAGGGGTTTAGACAAATTTGTGCTGATCAAAGACTTATATCTCTTCTGCCGTAATCTTGTATTTCAGGTGATGTACCACAAACCAGAAATGCTAAATGATCTCCCAATTGATGACCAACAAGTTTTTCGCGACCTCTTGGATCTACTGGAAGAAAACGAAGAGACTCCAGGTAGAAAGAAATTTCCCTTTAAAAACAAGTCCACAGCGCTACCATGTTTCTCCCTGGTTCCATCGGTTCGTATCTTTTTTGAATTGGTCGAAAAAGATATACTCCAACTAAAAAATGTACCCCTAACATCTAATCTGACAAACTATGATAAAGCTGCCATCAAAAGCCTCAAACAGAATAATAACTTTGTTATAAAAGAGGCAGATAAAGGGGGCAACATCGTGTTGTGGCACACAGAGATGTATGTGGAGGAGGCCAGGCGTCAGCTCAGCAACTCCAGGTTTTATACCCGGTTGCCTTCTGACCCGACCTTGGTGTTCACAACCAAATTTCACAGAATCTTGGACACTGCATTTCAACATGGGATCATAAACAACACGGAGAAAAAATATATGTGGGTGGAACATCCTGTGATACCCACTTTTTATATGCTCCCTAAAGTGCACAAGTCTGTGACAAACCCTCCGGGGAGACCCATCATTGCCAGTATCGGTAGCCTTTGTGAAAGAGCAAGTAACTACGTGGATTTTTTTCTACAACCCATGGTCACGTCCACTCCCTCCTACATCCGTGACACATCCAACTTTATAAAGATCTGTCAAGATATACAACTCACATCGCAATCACTTTTAGTGACTTGCGATGTTGAGTCGCTATATACAAATATCGGACACAATCAAGGGATGCATGCAGTCACGTATTTCCTTGACAAACAAATACATTCAGATCGGATGCACGATTCCTTTTTGTTGGATCTTTTGGATTTTGTGTTACAGCATAATTATTTTCTGTTTGATCACAATTTTTATAAACACATTTCTGGAGTGGCCATGGGAGTGAAATGTGCACCGGCGTTTGCAAACCTTTTTTTAGGATGGTGGGAAGCGCTGTGGGTCTATAGATCGGACCAGTTTAAAACACGCATAACGCACTGGTCCAGATATATAGACGATGTCTTTTTTATCTGGGACGGGACAGAGGAAGATTGTAAGGACTTTATAGCACAATTGAATGGCAACGATTTGAATATATTTCTTACCTGCACCATGTCATCCTCTAAGGTCAACTTCCTGGATCTGGAGATAATAAGAGATAACGACAAAATCATAACCAACCTATACCGGAAGACAACAGCGACGAACAGTTTGCTTGAATTTAACAGCTTCCATCCTACGCATATAAAGGCCGGTGTACCAACAGGTCAGTTTCTTAGAGTCAGACGGAACTGTACTAATGATGAAGATTTCCGTTCACAAGCCCAAAATTTAACTCACAGATTCCGAGCACGCGGTTATCCTAAGAATGTGATCTCGAGGGCATTCCAGAGGGCAAATCAAGAATCACAAGCGTCATTGATTGGGACGAAATTGAAGAAGCAGGAACGGCAGGTGAGACTCATCACCGTATATAATAATCAGTGGAATAATATCAGAAGTATTTTACAAGATCATTGGCCCATTCTAACCACAGCTCTTCAGACGCGCAATGTGGTCAGTGCACGCCCCCTTATAACGGCACGGAGGGCACCGAACCTGCGGGATACCTTGATGAGCAGTCACTTTGTGAGACCCCAGATCAAACTGAATGGAGGTTATAATCCTATTGGCTCTTACCCGTGTGGTGATTGTAATATTTGCCAATTTATGCAAATTACTCGAAACAAATTTTGCAATCCCCAGGATCACAAGGAACATATATTAACATCTTATATTAACTGCAAATCAAAAAATGTCATTTATGCTATAATCTGTCCCTGTAATTTAACATATGTGGGCCAAACGTCACAAGAGCTGAGGAAAAGAATTCAAAAACACATTTCCACTATCAACTTAGCAGCCTCGGATCAAAGGAAGGGTAAGTTGCTTACCCCTATAGCCACCCACTTTCTCCAACATCATAAGTCTAACCCTAGAGGAATACGCATTTTGGGGCTACAGAAATTCAGGGGCAATGGCAGGGGAGGCTCCTGCCATAAATGGCTGCTGCAGACAGAATCCAGATGGATCTTTGAGTTAAATTCCATCACACCGCATGGTCTTAATGAAGAACTTCTTTTTACAGGTTTTTTGGGCTGAAACAACATATATGCAGATCTAGATGATGGATACCATCGAGTTTTGTTGGATATGAAGTTTGGACATGACGGATGGGTTATATACTCTATACAAGATAACTGGGAAAGACATCACGTCTACTGGATCACCATGACGGACCATACTTACCTCTCCATCTGGGATATAAACAGAGAAAGAGGACAACAGAAGATATTTATATAACCCAAAAACTTGAGGGAATAATGGACGTTATGGGACTCTAGATGTGCACTTGGTCATATACTTGACAGTATGTTCTTGTAATATATTTAAGGGATTTCAGGTGCGCTACTGACCATATGCTGTATTATGATACTAATATGGAATGGGATGCAGATTGCTGCTGTGTCATTTATCCAGAGAGGACAAAGTGAAGATTTGATAGACATATAATGATCTGTGTCTTGCCCTCTCTACGTTCCTTTTTTGCAACATGTGGCCATCATTTATGGACAAATAGGGACGACTTATTATAAGTATCGGTCCCACGACCTGCCCCCTCTTGGATATATGACACATGTAGCATGAGTATGAGATGTCTACTGCGACGCTAGATATCCTATGCATTCTCTTCTCCTTGGGCTTACTACGGTATTATGACATTTCCCTTTCGGAAATATCTTCTATGTCATGATTCCGGCAACACTGCGCAAGCGCAAGCAGTAGTTCCCCTCCCTCTGTATACTAACTTTAAGCTTATGACGATCAGAGACGCTGACGGCGTGAGGGGCACTTACACGCATGCGCGCGACACAAGCTCACACATAGGAGCCGGTACTTGATGCTATGTAAGAGATACCTGCGCGGTGTCGGCCATGGGCTGCGGTTACCATGGCCGACGATCTGCACACGTGGAGCGTTATTTGCTCCAAAACGGTCCGGACCGGAGCACACAGGTGACACACGGCTAAATGTAATTGTAACTACAAAATGTATACTATATAAGGGGATTGGTGTTTGAATCACCACTATTGTCTGTCCCTGAGGAAGCCTAGCGGCGATACGCGTGGGGCGTATCCCTGGGGGTCTCCATGCAGTGAGGTTATTCTATCTGACTGGGTCCACCATCGGTTTGTTATCACTTGGTTAAGGCACTTTACCTCTGGTTCCTTATGGAACATTGCCTTTTTCATTCAGCTTGTCCAATTGATGGGTTAATATACTGGGCTCTTTGGTGAACTTAACCTCATTTATAATACTCAGTGTGTGTATACCATGATTTATATTATCTGGTTTTCTACTTGGTTTGGCGCACTACTTGGTTGCAACAAATCTATTAGGACTATGTACTAATCTATTCCTATAGTGGAAAGTATATTCTGATTCTCCATTTTAGGGACTATATATGTTGATTTGATATAATGGTTGCACCAATGAACTTATGGTCTCATCTGCCATACTAAGTGTTGATATATTGTCTATACTGCACTGTGTTTGTGATTTTTTGCAAGCTGTATTTCACACAGATATTCATGGTGTATGGAGATACTAGAGATGAGCGAACCGGTCGCGGTTCGGCTCGAGGTTGGTTCGCTAAACGGACCTCCCGTTCGAGTTCGGTTCGTCGAACGTTCGACGAACCGAACTCGAACTGCATAGGAAACAATGGCAGGCAATCACAAACACAGAAAAACACCTAGAAAACACCCTCAAAGGTGTCCAAAAGGTCACAAACAACTCACAACACATGGGAAAGTGACAAGGACATATACTCATGCGAAAACAAAACAGCTGGACAAGGAAAAAGAGGAGGACACACAGATATAGGCATGGCACGCCCTTCTAAAATCATGTAAAACACCGCAAGGTGACTCCAAGCGGAGTCTCCCTTTTTTCCAAAAATTGGGCCACACACACACCCACCCCTTCAGTGGCAGCAGTTGTGCCCCAGTTGTACAATTCACAGCTAGATTTGCATCAAGCACATTCAAAAATACGCCATTCTTATCCGTCCCCAGGATGACACCGGGGTAGGTAGCAAAGTCTTTCCTGATCCCAGCTCTGTTCATCTTGGCTTCTTTTAAAAACACAGCAAGCAAGGGTTACTCCAAGCGGAGTCTCCCTTTTTTCCAAAAATTGGGCCCCACACACACCCACCCCTTCAGTGGCAGCAGTTGTGCCCTAGTTGTACACTTCACAGCTACATTTGCATCAAGCACATTCAAAAATACGCCATTCTTATCCGTCCCCAGGATGACACCGGGGTAGGTAGCAAAGTCTTTCCTGATCCCAGCTCTGTTCATCTTGGCTTCTTTTAAAAACAATGTAAGCAAGGGTTACTCCAAGCGGAGTCTCCCTTTTTTCCAAAAATTGGGCCCCACACACACCCACCCCTTCAGTGGCAGCAGTTGTGCCCTAGTTGTACACTTCACAGCTAGATTTGCATCAAGCACATTCAAAAATACGTCATTCTTATCCGTCCCCAGGATGACACCGGGGTAGGTAGCAAAGTCTTTCCTGATCCCAGCTCTGTTCATCTTGGCTTCTTTTAAAAACACATCAAGCAAGGGTTACTCCAAGCGGAGTCTCCCTTTTTTCCAAAAATTGGGCCCCACACACACCCACCCCTTCAGTGGCAGCAGTTGTGCCCTAGTTGTACACTTCACAGCTACATTTGCATCAAGCACATTCAAAAATACGCCATTCTTATCCATCCCCAGGATGACACCGGGGTAGGTAGCAAAGTCTTTGCTGACCCATGACTTGTTCATCTTGGCTTCTTTTAAAAACAATGTAAGCAAGGGTTACTCCAAGCGGAGTCTCCCTTTTTTCCAAAAATTGGGCCCCACACACACCCACCCCTTCAGTGGCAGCAGTTGTGCCCTAGTTGTACACTTCACAGCTACATTTGCATCAAGCACATTCAAAAATACGCCATTCTTATCCGTCCCCAGGATGACACCGGGGTAGGTAGCAAAGTCTTTCCTGATCCCAGCTCTGTTCATCTTGGCTTCTTTTAAAAACACATCAAGCAAGGGTTACTCCAAGCGGAGTCTCCCTTTTTTTCCAAAAATTGGGCCCCACACACCCACCCATTCAGTGGCAGCAGTTGTGCCCCAGTTGTACTCTTCACAGCTAGATTTGCATCAAGCACATTCAAAAATACGTCATTCTTATCCGTCCCCAGGATGACACCGGGGTAGGTAGCAAAGTCTTTCCTGATCCCAGCTCTGTTCATCTTGGCTTCTTTTAAAAACACAGCAAGCAAGGGTTACTCCAAGCGGAGTCTCCCTTTTTTTCCAAAAATTGGGCCCCACACACCCACCCATTCAGTGGCAGCAGTTGTGCCCCAGTTGTACACTTCACAGCTAGATTTGCATCAAGCACATTCAAAAATACGTCATTCTTATCCGTCCCCAGGATGACACCGGGGTAGGTAGCAAAGTCTTTCCTGATCCCAGCTCTGTTCATCTTGGCTTCTTTTAAAAACACAGCAAGCAAGGGTTACTCCAAGCGGAGTCTCCCTTTTTTTCCAAAAATTGGGCCCCACACACCCACCCATTCAGTGGCAGCAGTTGTGCCCCAGTTGTACACTTCACAGCTAGATTTGCATCAAGCACATTCAAAAATACGTCATTCTTATCCGTCCCCAGGATGACACCGGGGTAGGTAGCAAAGTCTTTCCTGATCCCAGCTCTGTTCATCTTGGCTTCTTTTAAAAACACATCAAGCAAGGGTTACTCCAAGCGGAGTCTCCCTTTTTTCCAAAAATTGGGCCCCACACACACCCACCCCTTCAGTGGCAGCAGTTGTGCCCTAGTTGTACACTTCACAGCTACATTTGCATCAAGCACATTCAAAAATACGCCATTCTTATCCATCCCCAGGATGACACCGGGGTAGGTAGCAAAGTCTTTGCTGACCCATGACTTGTTCATCTTGGCTTCTTTTAAAAACAATGTAAGCAAGGGTTACTCCAAGCGGAGTCTCCCTTTTTTCCAAAAATTGGGCCCCACACACACCCACCCCTTCAGTGGCAGCAGTTGTGCCCTAGTTGTACACTTCACAGCTACATTTGCATCAAGCACATTCAAAAATACGCCATTCTTATCCGTCCCCAGGATGACACCGGGGTAGGTAGCAAAGTCTTTCCTGATCCCAGCTCTGTTCATCTTGGCTTCTTTTAAAAACACATCAAGCAAGGGTTACTCCAAGCGGAGTCTCCCTTTTTTTCCAAAAATTGGGCCCCACACACCCACCCATTCAGTGGCAGCAGTTGTGCCCCAGTTGTACACTTCACAGCTAGATTTGCATCAAGCACATTCAAAAATACGTCATTCTTATCCGTCCCCAGGATGACACCGGGGTAGGTAGCAAAGTCTTTCCTGATCCCAGCTCTGTTCATCTTGGCTTCTTTTAAAAACACATCAAGCAAGGGTTACTCCAAGCGGAGTCTCCCTTTTTTTCCAAAAATTGGGCCCCACACACCCACCCATTCAGTGGCAGCAGTTGTGCCCCAGTTGTACACTTCACAGCTAGATTTGCATCAAGCACATTCAAAAATACGTCATTCTTATCCGTCCCCAGGATGACACCGGGGTAGGTAGCAAAGTCTTTCCTGATCCCAGCTCTGTTCATCTTGGCTTCTTTTAAAAACACAGCAAGCAAGGGTTACTCCAAGCGGAGTCTCCCTTTTTTTCCAAAAATTGGGCCCCACACACCCACCCATTCAGTGGCAGCAGTTGTGCCCCAGTTGTACACTTCACAGCTAGATTTGCATCAAGCACATTCAAAAATACGTCATTCTTATCCGTCCCCAGGATGACACCGGGGTAGGTAGCAAAGTCTTTCCTGATCCCAGCTCTGTTCATCTTGGCTTCTTTTAAAAACACAGCAAGCAAGGGTTACTCCAAGCGGAGTCTCCCTTTTTTTCCAAAAATTGGGCCCCACACACCCACCCATTCAGTGGCAGCACTTGTGCCCTAGTTGCAAACAGGATGTTTTGATTTGCATCAAGCACATTCCAAATCAACAAGCATTTACTCTCCCCAGGATGACACAGGGGTAGTAAATTCCTTCTGGATCCATGACTTGTTCATTTTGATGAACGTCAGTCTGTCCACATTGTCACTGGACAGACGCGTGCGCTTATCTGTCAGCACACACCCAGCAGCACTGAATACACGTTCAGAGACAACGCTGGCAGCTGGACACGACAAAATCTCCAAGGCGTAAGTTGCGAGCTCTGGCCATTTTTCTAGGTTTGAAGCCCAAAAGGAGCAAGGCTCCAGTTGCACAGTCATGGCATCGATGTTCATTTGGAGATACTCCTGTATCATCCTCTCCAGCCGTTGACTATGTGTCAGACTTGTTGTCTCTGGTGGCCTTGCAAAAGAGGGTCTAAAAAAATTATGAAAAGATTCCATAAAATTGCTGTTACCGGCACCAGATACGGTCCTACTGGTACGGGTAGACTGTTGAAGATGACGAGACCGTCCCATGTTTGTCAAGTTACAACTGGGAGATTCACTCCCTGCACCTGCACGGTTGTTTGGTGGAAAAGCCGAGCTAAGATCTAGTAACAGCTTCTGCTGATACTCCTGCATACGTGCGTCCCTTTCTATGGCTGGAATTATGTCACAAAATTTGGACTTGTACCGGGGATCTAATAGTGTGGCAATCCAGTAGTCATCATCACTTCTAATTTTGACAATACGACTGTCATGTTGGAGGTAGTGCAACAAAAAGGCACTCATGTGTCTTGCGCAGCCATGCGGACCAAGTCCACGCTGTGTTTGTGGCATAGAGGTGCTACCCGTTCTTTCTTCCTCTGACATCTGACCCCAACCTCTTTCAACTGAAATTTGACCAAGGTCTCCCTCATCCGCTGAGTCTTCCATGTCCATGGACAGTTCGTCCTCCATTTCTTCATGTTCTCCTGCACCTTGCTCAACATTTCGCCTGCTACTATGCGCCCTTGTCGATCCCTGTCCCCCTTGGTCCCATGCCTGCTGCGTTGGTGATGATGAACGTCTGGACCTTGGTGATGTTGTTGTCCCTTGCGCATATGAATCCTTTTGTAGTTCCTCCCCTTCATGTTGTCCCACCCCCTGACTCCGAATAGTGTTTAGCGTGTGCTCCAGCATGTAAATGACTGGAATCGTCATGCTGATAATGGCATTGTCAGCGCTAAACATATTCGTTGCCATGTCGAAACTGTGCAGAAGGGTGCATAGGTCCTTGATCTGAGACCACTCCATCAGGGTGATCTGCCCCACCTCTGCATCTCGTTGGCCCAGGCTATACGTCATGACGTATTGCACCAGGGCTCTGCGGTGCTGCCACAGTCGCTGTAACATGTGGAGAGTTGAATTCCAGCGTGTCGCCACATCGCATTTCAGGCGATGAACCGGCAGGCCGAAAGACTTCTGGAGCGATGCAAGTCGCTCAGCTGCGGCGCTTGAACGGCGGAAGTGAGCAGACAGTTTTCGTGCCCTGTTCAGAAGGCCATCTAGGCCGGGATAGTGTGTTAAAAATTGCTGCACGACAAGGTTCAACACGTGAGCCATACAAGGTACGTGTGTCACCTTGCCCAGGCGAAGGGCCGCACCCAGGTTTGCAGCATTGTCGCACACGGCCTTACCAGGCTGCAGGTTGAGTGGAGACAACCATTTATTAAACTCGGACCGCAGAGCTGACCACAACTCCTCAGCTGTGTGACTCTTATTACCAAGACATGTCAAGCTAAAGACCGCCTGATGCCGTTGCGCTCTGCTGCCAGCATAGTAATGAGGGGTGCGTGATTCCTTCTGCGCAGTGAGAACGCTGGTGGCCTGACCAGGCAGGCTTGGGGCGGAGGTGGAGGACCCAGATGAGGTGGAGGATGCAGAAGCAGTGGCGGAACTTGGACAGACAGAGGATTGACACATAAGTCGTGGGGACGGCAAGACTTGTGCAGCAGACCCTTCACCATCTATCACCATAGTTACCCAGTGCCCAGTCAGCGACATGTAACGTCCCTGTCCATGCTTACTGGTCCAAGTATCGGTGGTGAAATGCACCCGTTCACACACAGAGTTTCTCAAGGAAGCGGTGATGTTGTGTGCGACATGCTGGTGTAGCGCGGGCACACCTTTCTTAGAGAAGTAGTGGCGACTAGGCATCTGGTACTGGGGCACAGCGACAGACATAAGGTCTCTAAAATCCTGTGTGTCCACTAGGCGGAAAGGCAGCATTTCGGTAGCCAACAGCTTACAGAGGGATAGAGTCAACCTCTTAGCTTTGTCATGGGTCGGAGGAAGTGGCCTTTTATTTGACCACATCTGAGGGACAGAGATCTGGCTGCTGTGTGTAGACGGTGTTTAGTAGGGTGTCCCTGGAAAAATGCAGGTTTGTGAGGAAAGTGCAGGCGGAGACATGATGTTGCCTTCATCCAACGTTGGTGCTATCGATGTCTGAGAGAGCTGTACACACTCACTTGTTTCCCCTTCCAAACCAACTGACGACCTTACAAGCAAACTGCCTGTTGCGGTTACAGTGGTGGAAGTTTTGCGTGGAAAAACAGGTGTGACAGCTGTCCCCACAGTCCTAGAAGATGAAGAGCGCGCGGATGCACTGGAAGGGGCGGGCGGTGGATGGTTCGCTCCGCTAGGCCGCATTGCAGCACGGTGAGCTTCCCACCGGGACTTATGATATTTAGTCATGTGACGATTCATGGAAGAAGTTGTCAAACTGCTGAGGTTTTGACCTCTACTAACAGAATCATGACAAATGTTACATATCACATGAGTTGGGCGATCTTTTTCGATGTGAAAAAAGGACCAGGCTAGGCAAGGCTTAGAGGCCATGCGACCTGTTGATCCTCCCCGAATAATGCTCATAGGCAGAGTGGTGGCTGAGGATGCAGTTGTAGACGTGCTACCAGTGCTCCGACTCTGTCCAGGAAGGCGCAAGGTAACTTCGTCGTCGGTTGCATCCTCCTCCACCGCCTCTGTTGACCTCCTCGAGTGCCTGACTGGGGGTTGACAGTAGGTGGGATCTAGAACGTCATCATCAATTGTTGTGTTTGCACTCCCCTCCCCCTCAGACCGAGCCTCTTCTTGCCCTGACCGAATATTTAAGTTGTCATCCCAATCGGGTATCTGCGTCTCATCTTCATCAGTATGTTCCTCATTGTCTATAACCACAGGTGTTACAGTTTGTGACAAAGGGTCAACATTATGCTCAGAAACTTGGTCCTCACGGCCTGAATCAGAGTCACAAAGGTTCTGGGCATCACTGCAGACCATTTCCTGTTCTGTACTCACTGTAGCTTGGGAGCAGACCTCTGATTCCCAGGCTATAGTGTGACTGAACAGCTCTGCAGACTCAGCCATCTCAGTTCCACCATACTGTGCAGGGCTGATGGAGACTTCAGAGCTGGGAGAAATCAAGTGTGATTGGGATGACAACTCAGAGGACTGGTGTTTTTTGGATGCGGTACTTGAAGTGGCTGAGAGGGCACTTGTTGGACCACTTGAGATCCATTCAAGCATTTTCCTTTTTTGCCCATCATCTACCTTTGTTCCTCTTGTTCGTGTCCGTAAAAAAGGGAGCACATCGGATTGTCCACAATAAGTAGTAGACATCTTACTTTTGCTAGTAGATGGTCTATCTGCAGCAGATGATAATGGAGCTTTGCCACCTTCCCCACTGACAAAACCTTTTTTGCCTTTTCCACCACGCCTCTTCCCCTTTCCACCAGCATCTGTCATTTTGCCACTCATGTTGATTGCGACAAGATTGTGGACTGAAAATGTGGTAGTAAAAATTGAGAGGTGGTGAAGATTGCAGTGGTGGTCTAGCTTTATTAACAGCAGAATAATAAAGAATAAATATCCCTGACAATGTAACTTAGTTATAATTAGTTGGAGTGTGCAACGCAGGCAGACGTGCTGCAAATGTCTTGGCACTAGTGGGACTAAAGCAAAGTCCAATAGCCACGTATAGGATGCCACTAGGTACACTGAGTGTTTGCTAGTATAATGGCTTAGTTATAATTAGTTGGAGTGTGCAACGCAGGCAGATGCGCTCTGCAAATGTCTTGGCACTAGTGGGACTATAGCAAAGTCCAATAGCCACGTATAGGATGCCACTAGGTACACTGAGTGTTTGCTAGTATAATGGCTTAGTTATAATTAGTTGGAGTGTGCAACGCAGGCAGATGCGCTCTGCAAATGTCTTGGCACTAGTGGAACTAAAGCAAAGTCCAATAGCCACGTATAGGATGCCACTAGGTACACTAAGTGTTTGCTAGTATAATGGCTTAGTTATAATTAGTTGGAGTGTGCAACGCAGGCAGATGCGCTCTGCAAATGTCTTGGCACTAGTGGGACTATAGCAAAGTCCAATAGCCACGTATAGGATGCCACTAGGTACACTGAGTGTGTGCTAGTATAATGGCTTAGTTATAATTAGTTGGAGTGTGCAACGCAGGCAGATGCGCTCTGCAAATGTCTTGGCACTAGTGGGACTATAGCAAAGTCCAATAGCCACGTATAGGATGCCACTAGGTACACTGAGTGTTTGCTAGTATAATGGCTTAGTTATAATTAGTTGGAGTGTGCAACGCAGGCAGATGCGCTCTGCAAATGTCTTGGCACTAGTGGGACTATAGCAAAGTCCAATAGCCACGTATAGGATGCCACTAGGTACACTGAGTGTGTGCTAGTATAATGGCTTAGTTATAATTAGTTGGAGTGTGCAACGCAGGCAGATGCGCTCTGCAAATGTCTTGGCACTAGTGGGACTATAGCAAAGTCCAATAGCCACGTATAGGATGCCACTAGGTACACTGAGTGTGTGCTAGTATAATGGCTTAGTTATAATTAGTTGGAGTGTGCAACGCAGGCAGATGCGTTCTGCAAATGTCTTGGCACTAGTGGGACTAAAGCAAAGTCCAATAGCCACGTATAGGATGCCACTAGGTACACTGAGTGTGTGCTAGTATAATGGCTTAGTTATAATTAGTTGGAGTGTGCAACGCAGGCAGATGCGCTCTGCAAATGTCTTGGCACTAGTGGGACTATAGCAAAGTCCAATAGCCACGTATAGGATGCCACTAGGTACACTGAGTGTGTGCTAGTATAATGGCTTAGTTATAATTAGTTGGAGTGTGCAACGCAGGCAGATGCGCTCTGCAAATGTCTTGGCACTAGTGGGACTATAGCAAAGTCCAATAGCCACGTATAGGATGCCACTAGGTACACTGAGTGTGTGCTAGTATAATGGCTTAGTTATAATTAGTTGGAGTGTGCAACGCAGGCAGATGCGTTCTGCAAATGTCTTGGCACTAGTGGGACTAAAGCAAAGTCCAATAGCCACGTATAGGATGCCACTAGGTACACTAAGTGTTTGCTAGTATAATGGCTTAGTTATAATTAGTTGGAGTGTGCAACGCAGGCAGATGCGCTCTGCAAATGTCTTGGCACTAGTGGGACTATAGCAAAGTCCAATAGCCACGTATAGGATGCCACTAGGTACACTGAGTGTTTGCTAGTATAATGGCTTAGTTATAATTAGTTGGAGTGTGCAACGCAGGCAGATGCGCTCTGCAAATGTCTTGGCACTAGTGGGACTAAAGCAAAGTCCAATAGCCACGTATAGGATGCCACTAGGTACACTAAGTGTTTGCTAGTATAATGGCTTAGTTATAATTAGTTGGAGTGTGCAACGCAGGCAGATGCGCTCTGCAAATGTCTTGGCACTAGTGGGACTATAGCAAAGTCCAATAGCCACGTATAGGATGCCACTAGGTACACTGAGTGTTTGCTAGTATAATGGCTTAGTTATAATTAGTTGGAGTGTGCAACGCAGGCAGATGCGCTCTGCAAATGTCTTGGCACTAGTGGGACTATAGCAAAGTCCAATAGCCACGTATAGGATGCCACTAGGTACACTGAGTGTTTGCTAGTATAATGGCTTAGTTATAATTAGTTGGAGTGTGCAACGCAGGCAGATGCGCTCTGCAAATGTCTTGGCACTAGTGGGACTATAGCAAAGTCCAATAGCCACGTATAGGATGCCACTAGGTACACTGAGTGTGTGCTAGTATAATGGCTTAGTTATAATTAGTTGGAGTGTGCAACGCAGGCAGATGCGTTCTGCAAATGTCTTGGCACTAGTGGGACTAAAGCAAAGTCCAATAGCCAAGTATAGGATGCCACTAGGTACACTAAGTGTTTGCTAGTATAATGGCTTAGTTATAATTAGTTGGAGTGTGCAACGCAGGCAGATGCGCTCTGCAAATGTCTTGGCACTAGTGGGACTATAGCAAAGTCCAATAGCCACGTATAGGATGCCACTAGGTACACTGAGTGTTTGCTAGTATAATGGCTTAGTTATAATTAGTTGGAGTGTGCAACACAGGCAGATGCGCTCTGCAAATGTCTTGGCACTAGTGGGACTATAGCAAAGTCCAATAGCCACGTATAGGATGCCACTAGGTACACTGAGTGTTTGCTAGTATAATGGCTTAGTTATAATTAGTTGGAGTGTGCAACGCAGGCAGATGCGCTCTGCAAATGTCTTGGCACTAGTGGGACTATAGCAAAGTCCAATAGCCACGTATAGGATGCCACTAGGTACACTGAGTGTTTGCTAGTATAATGGCTTAGTTATAATTAGTTGTAGTGTGCAATGCAGGCAGACGTGCTCTGCAAATGTCTTTGCACTAGTGGGACTATAGCAAAGTCCAATAGCCACAGATAGGATGCCACTAGGTACACTGAGTGTTTGCTAGTATAATGGCTTAGTTATGAGTTGGAGTGTGCAGAGGACAAGAGGGTACAGTGGCAGGATTGTGGTGCTCTGGGTAGAGGAATGGAAGCCTGCCTTTCTATTCCCTCCTAATGGTGAAATGCAGGGAGGAAATCCCTGACCTTGGCTGCACAGACGCTGGCGCTGTTTTCAGGACCTGTCACCTTAACTCTGACCCTGCCGGTTTGAGCCCTTAAAAGGACTGCTATAAAGTGCTCTCCCTATGCTGTCTAACGCTGTGTATGCAGCGCATACAGCTGTATCAGCGATAGGACTCAAGACGGAGCTGCGACAGTGATGTCTGACACCAAAGACGCAGAAGGCAGATAATGGCGTCCGTGAAGAAAATGTCCGGTTTTATAATGCAGGGACATGTGACATGCAGATCCTATCACACATGCCGTTGCTTCTCTGGCTCAAAGTCCACTTAGCTGTGTGTGTGTCTGTGATTGGCTGACATGCTGGCCCGCCCCACAAGACGCGCGCGCTTAGGGAAGGAAGACAAGAAAAAAAAAAAAAAAAATGGCGATCGCCATTATAGAAACAGCAGTGATCTGAAGGCGCTGTTCACGCACACTATACACTGAAATGTGATAATAGTTTGATTCACAGAGTGACTTACACTATTACAGCAGAAACCAAGCTATGATTTAGCTGTTTTTTGGCTGCTAGAACCGTTCTCGAACGTTTCTAGAACTATCGAGCTTTTGCAAAAAGCTCGAGTTCTAGTTCGATCTAGAACATGCCCCAAAATCACTCGAGCCTAGAACTGGAGAACCACGAACCACGAACCGCGCTCAACTCTAGGAGATACCCAGGTTGGGGTATATGTTTTTAAATGTTTTTAATATTTTTTGTGTGATTCAATAAAAACCCTTCTATTTAATATTGACTGGGTGTGCTTCCCGCAATAAGCAGTTCTTTTCTTCTCCCTTATGAGCTATGACGATGGTTGGCACACAGTTCTGTAGAATTAAGGCGTCAGAGTAGGGACCCACTCAGAGGTTCGTCGTGACGTGGCAGTGGGCGTCATACAGTCTGATCAGAATGTTAAACTAAGAACCTCATGTTCGGGTATTTAATTTTTTGCCTAGCAGCATTAGATCAACTTGTGAATTTTGGATGTGCGGCAATTTCTTTTTTCTACCACATTACATCATAGGAATGTTTGGGGGCATGTACATCATAGGAGAGGCTGGGGACATGTATATCACAGGAGAGGCTGGGGTATGTACATCACAGGAGAGTTTGGGGCATGTACATCACAGGAGAGGCTGGGGCATGTACATCACAGGAGAGGCTGGGGCATGTACATCACAGGAGAGGCTGGGCCATGTAGAGTACAGGAGAGGCTGGAGAATTTTCATCATAGGAGAGGCTGGGGCATGTACATCACAGGAAAATCTGGGGCATGTACATTACAGGAGAGGCTGGAAGGTATACATCACAGGAGAGGCTGGAGCAAATACATCACAGGATGGGCGTATATATTACAGGAGATGCTGGGACATGGAAAGCACTGGTGGCGGCACAGACAGCACTAGGTGGCAGCACGGAGAGCACTAGGTGGCAGCACGGACCGCACTAGGTGGCACAACGGACAGCACTAGGTGGCAGCCCGGAGAGCATTAGGTGGCAGCACTGACAGCATTAGGTGGCACAACAGACAGCACTAGGTGGCAGCACAGACAGCACTAGGTAGCAGCACGAACAGCACTAGAAGGCAGCACGGAGAGCACTAGATGGCAGCACTGACAGCACTAGGAGGCAGCACAGAGAGCACTAGGTGGCAGCACGGACAGCAGTGGGGGTTACACAGCACTGAGGGAGTACAGAGCACTTGGGGGTACACACAGTACTAGGGGGTACACAGCACTGGACGGGGGGGGCAGCACTGGGTTGCGGACTCACAGCATTGGGGGGAGGAGGAGTCACACAGCACAGGTCCGGCAGGCATGTACAGCAGGGAGGCTTGTAAAACTGCTGCACCACTTCTTCTGTGACAGGACTGCAGCGCGCTGCTTACCCCGCCCACAAGGTAAGCCCTGCGCACACTAGCACAGGACAGAATTGAGCCTAGAATGTACGGGCTGCAGTCAGGTCCCGGAAGGAGCCCGTACATTCTAGCATCTTCAGTAGTAAATCTGTTACAATATACGGGCTGCAATCAGGATCTGGAATGAGCCTGTACATTCTAGCATCTACCCACAGGCCACAGTGCGTGCGCTTCCTCGCATCACGCAGTCGGATTTAATGGGCCGGCAGCCGGCAAAAGCTTGGCTTATGCTCGATCACTGCGGTTACCGGGAATGTGCCCGGGGGCCACAGAAAAAGTCATCACGGGCCGCAAACGGCCAGCGGGCAGGAGGTTCCCCACCCCTGCTCTATATCAAGGGCAGACATACCATTGGTGCAACCTGTGCAGCTGCACAGGGACCCAAGAAGTAAGAGGGTGCTCTTCAGCTACAAAACAGGTGGGATTATGCATTAGGATGAGGTATTGAATGAGCAACTGAATATCACTGTGAAGGGCCCATATATTGCTCTTGCTCAGGGGGCTTTTTCTGTCTGTGTCCACTCCTGCTATTGACAGATAACACCTCTATACACAGCGAATAACAAAGGATCCACCATTTACAGTAGATAATTTCACAGTTGACCCTGCTCCCCCTCCCTTCACAATAACCTTTGCAAATGTTGATTTGGGACTTCAATAGAGAATATAGGATTGGGATTCAATCATTGTGGGTATGTACACATGTTGTTTCCTAAAACAACAATAAGTTAGAGTCTAAAAAAGCCCAAGTTGCCAATGTGAAAAATGCAAGTGTTCTATGTTTACCAAAATATACAAAAAAAATAAATTTAATATAAAATATGATTTAAACAATACTTCAATTCCTGATGATAGCTTCACTTTGAGTGTACTAGTAATCTAAACACTATATTAAATGATACCTTACAATATTGTATGAACAAGTAAGTAAACTGTTGGAGCACACTATTTTACGAGAGTAGCCTTTCCTATCTCATATGTATTTAAGACTGCCATGGCTAACACTGGCCCAAACTGGTACTTAGACTGGTACTTAAGCTGTCAAAATCCTTGATAGGGAATTACAGGCATATGACAGCTGCTGAACGCTTCTCAATTCTTAGCTGGAATTCGTAGCAGTTTGGAAGATCAAAAATGACATACGAGTTGACACGCTTTCAAATGAAAGTAAGATGTGAAAGGCGACCTGGTGATTTGCTCATATCTAAATTTACTGGAAAAAAACACAAAAAAATTAAGTCATTGTGACCAATATACAGAATAATACCTTATTGTTTGTTATTACCAACACCAAAAAATATTGCCTTATTTTAAAGAGACTCAAACTGGGAAACGACAAGTAGAATCTAAATTTTGATTCATCAGCCCTTTTGCTACAATAAAAAAAATATTTTAATTACTACTTATTATTTGTTATATTATTTTATTTATTACTTAGTATTATTTATTGTTAGAATTGGCAGTCACAAACCTGTCATAAATGGTTCTAAAAAGGTTTTGGTATAGGAAAGAACTACTTTATGGCACCAAAGCTTTAAATTTGTCATTTTTTCAGCAGATTTTTAAATAAACATTCTCAAACTATAAAGAAGTAGAATCTTCCTTGGCTACCTGATACTTTTATGCACACTGCTTTATTTCCATAGCAATAATTGGGCCAGTAATCAGACAATAAATGTGCGGGAATAGTGAATGTCCAATACTTACAGACATTGGACAATGCAAAAAAAATAAAAAGATTCACCAACAAATTAGAAACTGAGAATCAGGAACTTTCACAAAATGAAATTGTTAGAACAGCACTAACTTGAACACGGACTCTTGCGTAAGAAAGATTATTTTGAAGGAAAGAAACAAAAGGTAAATAGCAAAAGGAAAAACGCTCACACAAATGCCATTACCATGCCTACCAAAGAAGTAAATAGATCAGAACCATAAAAAATCCAGGCTGTGTGGTGGACAGGGAACTTGGTGTGGAGCGCAACCAGGCAAAGAAAATAACCAAGTTTAAAACTTGTGAGGCTAGTTATATAAGCTTATATTATACCTTAAGAAGGCTTGCTAGCCGAAATGCATTGTATGTGGATTATGTGAACATCAATAAATAATTTTTAACACTAGAAGTCTCAGAGAGGGGTCATTCAACATTTCTACCATTGGAACCCTATGGAGCTCGAAATTCCTGGGATTTCTAGTGTTAAAAAGGATCACCCCGCTCTGGCCTCCTATGGAAGCGCAATCACACACAGCCTGGATTTTTTTATGGTTCTGATTTGTGGTGCCTATGTGAATCCAAGAGAGGATTCTCTCATAGTATCCAGGGGTTGCTGCAAGCCAAGAGGGGCCAGTTGCCGTGGCTCATTACAGCTACTTTCAAGGCGAATTATACCTTCAAAAAGGTAAGCATTGAATTCGTTTATATCCAAGTCTTTTCACCATTTACTGCGCTTAGGTCAGCGCAGCACTTGTCTTCCCTATTGTACCCATCCAGGTAAACTATTCAATTTATCAAAGAAGTAAATAGAATAACTATATATTAGCAATGCTATGTGAACAAAAAACTTTAAGAGACTATTGCTGATTCAAGAAAGTACTTTTTCTTATACTGCATAATCACAATAATATTTTTTCTATAAGTTACTTAAACATACTCTTCATTTTAAACACTTTTTCTTTGAATTCACATTTTTAGTCTACGTTCTTGACAAGATTATATTTGCAACCGTTTTGCCTAAGCTGCTGCAACATCAACAACAGAAATGTCCTTTCTTAATGTCCTGCGGCAAGTTTCTATCCCTAATTAGAAGAAGAGGCAATTAATTAGGAATACATTAAATTTACAGTCTTTCATTGGGACACTATATACAGCTGACACTAGAGATATTTTCTTCTTCTTCTGCGGTTTAGTGAGAAGAGACATGTCTTCCCTGGTTTTGCTCCCAGTGGTATTGCTTTTTGACTGCTAATTCACTTTATAGAGGGAACTGACACAAACAGTTATTTCTGTTATTATGCTCATAGGACTATTTTGATGTTGGCAGTAGGGACTGTTCAGCTTGGAAATGTGACTTGGTCTGTCATATATTTTGACACTGCTGAGTGAACCAACTTGTACTGAGAGTCCAAAACCTTGTGAAGTTGAGTCCAAGACACAACCCGGTAATTATATTCTACAACTTTATTAAGTGATTATTTTCAAACACAACTTCGAGTTACAACTCCAACACATTTCGAACAGCAAGTTCTTATTCATGATTTACATAGATTCAGTGTATCTTATACTTTTATAAACATGCATGTCTATCGGTATGAAGCTTTCTTCGTGCTACAAGAAATACACTGTGATGATTTCAAGTCTCAAGATGGTTACTTGGGTTCGTTAGTCATTCCTCAGTACACCTGGTTCGGGACACTTCCATAGAACCGCAGGTGTATCTTGAAAAGCCTCACAAGTTTTAAACTTGGTCATATTCTTTGCCTGGTTTTACTCCACACCAAGTTCCCTGTCCATCAATGTGAGTTGACAGTTAGATAGTTTATTTTGTGTTATGTTATGCTACCTGAACTTACCTTCTAAGTGATTGGGAGGAAAGTCTAGGCACCTATTGCTGTGATTATGTCAGCTCTTTTATTATGACCTATATTTGCGAACATTATATTTCATAGAATTCTAGATAGGGTTTATTGAGGAAGGGGCAACTAGCTATTCACATGCAGTTATGAGCAGAGAGGAGTGGATCCGTTGAAGTTTGGGTTTTTTGGGTTCAGTTGGACTTTAGATGAAGTTTTGATCTGGAGGCGGACTTGATCCGAACTTCAATGGAAGTCACTAATTGGGCAGTTCGGCTCTCCGCCCAAAACAGAGCCCTTCCAGGGAAGGGAGGGCAGGTTTTTCCTTTTTTTTTGTACACACCACATATGACAAAGCTAATTTTACCCCCAGTACAAGCCATGCAAACACTGCACCGAGCACCAAGAGTACCAAAGAACATCGATGCTCGGTAGAGTGGTTAGCATAAGTAAAGCACCCAAACTCGAATACTGATTTTTTTTTTGTAAAGTCCGTGTTCAGTATGAACACCAAACTTTACTGTTTGGGTTCGCTCATCTCTACTTATAGCCTTTGGGATGTATAAAGGATTAAGTACTGATATTCTTCTTTAAATTTTCAAAAGTCTCAGGCAGATGCAATCTTTACTAAAAGGAAAAGAAGTCAAGAGCTAGAATTTATCATTTCGAATAACAGCCATTATCTGATGAATAAGCTTATAATATGTGCACAAGCTAATATTGACAGTAGAATATGATTTTTCAATCTAAAGAAAAGTAGTTTCTGTCTTAATTCCTTTCTCAATATCCATGTTGGAGGAACCAAAAATCCAGGCTCATCTTCCTCAGAGTATAATCATCAGAATCTGAACTTTCCTCAGACTTGGGAATATTAGAAGATTGTTATTTATTTTAAAGATAATTCTCCTAAGTTACTTAAAGCTATCAAGCACATAGTTAAGTGCAATAAGGATATTAAAAGGAAATCAAAGTAGCACTGAATTACTTTCCAAAGACTGAAAAATAAAGTTATTTACAATCATCAGTTACTATTAATAAAGTTAAAAATTAATTATAACAAACAGTAAATAATATAACATGTGCTCAAGATTCAAAGTTTTTTATAAAAGTAAAATATTCAGCAACCAATCTTATAAAATAATCTAGATTTTGGGCCCAAGGAATCTTGTTTTTTTTCATGGACTCATTGGACAAAAACATTGGTTTGTACTAAGGAAAAATGTACCCATATTTGATTTTCTAAAGCAGCTATAGCTACTATTCTGGTAGTCAGAACCTTGCATATTTATCAGTTAATTACAGAATTAGAAGAAGCAGTATCCAACGGGTGAACATGTAGCCACTCATGAAATCCGCTTCAGAATGTTTGTGTGATGCCCTAATTGAAATTTTAACATTAGGAGTTTGGTGCTAAAGAACTCAGCAAACAGAGTGCTATGGTAGAGCAAGGTGCAGATTTAATCCCAAATCAAAATGACGTCCTTATCCATTCTATCCTGCGAGTCTGTTTAGTTCACAGTAACTCTTGGAAAATCTTGTATGACAAGCTGCATTTTCTTTATCAAACAAGAAGTCAACTTTCTGGTGTTTTCCATTCCTTTAAAACTTGTTTTAAATTTAGTCAAAGTTAAAAGGAAACTCTACTTTCAGCAAACATTACATTAATAATACATATGAATATAAAAAACTTTGTAGTATAAAGTAGAGAAAATCTTCAATGACTCATTTCTACCACTCTCCCTCCTAAACATGTATTGAGCAAGATGGATTTGAGTTGGGAGAGCTCGGATTCGATGACAAGATGGACTGCCAGCACAGTGAGGTCCCACTTTACACAGCCTGTTATACTCTATACCCTTCTTTTTTTAGCTCCTTTGATCGCATGTTATGTGTTCACAGCAACAGCTTCCAAATGCAAATGCCACACCTGGAATCAGCTCCCGACCTTTTATCTGCTTAACGGATGATGGATTAACAAGGAAATAGCCCATGTAGCCCATAAAATAGCTTTTGAGATAAGTGTCCAACTACGTTTGGACCATTCCTTGAAAAAGAAGCAGCTACATATTAAAGGTCTGTAATTCCTAAACCCTTACTCCTATTAGGATATGAATACCCACAAATTAAAGATGAGAGCCTGAACTTTAAGCCCCCTATTGATTATATAACTGTATAGTAAATCACAAAAGTGAGTACACCCCTTTACAAATAAGTGAGGGTTGTACTCCCTTTTGTGATATACTGTATCTTGAATATGTTTTGGTTAACAGCTAAAATGCCAAAAATTGTGTCATTGTTCAAATATTTCAGTATCTAATTCTATATTAGACCTATTGTTCATCATCCATTTCCTTCCTGATATGTCCTTTTAATGCTAAGACCCTTTTCCAAACCTCTGTTCGAGACTCTTTTTTCTGGTTTCAGTTTCCTCTGTCAGAAGGAGGCAAGCACTATTACTCTGAGATTGCTTGGTTCCTTGCTATTATAGTTTCTCCTGCTGGTGTAGGACATCCAAGAAACATTACCACTTACCTGAAAACTCCTAAAGCCTGAAAGGCAGCACAATTTTGTGCTTCCAAAAATCTCACTGGTGTCATTCTTTGGTATGCCTATAGAGTGTCCTAATTAAAGCTTAATAATTTAATTTAGTGCTAATAAATTCTCCTTTCTGCATCTCACTGCACATAGAAACTTTAAAAGGGAGCCTCTTATCTGATTCATGCTGCCCAAACCATGGGCAGCATTATTCAGATCCTGGGTAAATGATTGCACCCATGTATATTTTACTCTTAAATGCTCCAGCATCTTAGAGAGACTATACTATAAAGATCTGGCCGAGGATCATAGCCGGAGACAAGACTAGTCTTGTTCTGACCCCCTTCTGGCTTGTCCCAGCACTGGGGGTGACTGACAGGTCTCTTCAATAGTGAGAGACTTGTCAATCACATGCAGCAGTGCTGGGGCAGAGGCAGACTACTCTCATCTCCGATTGTGGTCCCAAATCTTTATGGAGCATTATACCTGGCTGCAATGGTGCAGCCAGGATCTTTTTCATGCTGCCCGCAGTTTGGGCAGCATGATTGAGTTGACAGGGTCTTTTTAATTTACAATATTGTGCCTACAGACTCCAGGAAATGAAACAAAAAAACAACTAAATTTTAACCTCCATCTTCAAAAGAATAACAACTATAGTGCAGCTGTAGAACAATTGTTTGTTTGCTGTTAAACCACAGCACGGGACCACCTGAAAATTATATTGCAGACTGCATTAAAGGTAATCTGTCCACAGGTTTTTCCTATGTAATCTGAGGGCAGCATAAGGTGGGGGCTGACATACTGATTTCAGCATTGTGTAAATTATTAGGTTTTGTGCGGTTTATTCAATATAGTGAGTGTTTTATCAGCAGGAGACTATCACTACAGGACTAGATGCCTGAGTGCCTGGTAGGTCAACCATGCCCCCAGCACTGATTAGCAGCTCACTGTCAATATACAATGTACACAGAAAGCTGTTAATATGGGCTATGGGCGGGGTTAGCGTCCTGAGCTCTACTGCATGTTACTCCTAAAAAACTTTGAATGAATACTGCTGCACTAAAGTGATACATAGTTGGATTCAGGGTCTTTTTGCCTACATCATGCTGCACTCAGATGAGGTAGCAAAAACCTTGTGACAAATTCCCTTTAAACTAGGCAGTGTCCGGCTTCCAGATCTTAGCTTCCATCTTCAGTGCTAGAGAGAGTGCTGTAAGATCCTAGGACACTTGTTCCCGCACTGAAAATAGCAGCAGAACAATGCCTAGATTAGTGCAGTCCTCAGTACAAACCTCGGGCAGGCTGGGCACTGGGTTGACAGCAAAATCCTCTAATTTAGAAAAACGATTATACTACAAAGTCCTGGACTATTATCATTTTTCTTTTGAAAGTGGAGATAAGCTTTAATCTCTATGGCAAACACCTAGACATAAAAAAGCTTTAGTTGCAATATGACCTACCGACTTCTGTGTGAAGTGTGCAATCCATTAGTAGTCTTGTACATTGTTCTTTAACCGCACACCAGCTAACAAGATCTACAACTTGGTATATGAACCACTCCATCATTGACCGATCACATTCACCTGTGTCCTTCCTTCACTTGTTTCTAAACCCGATATATCTTGAGATGTATGGCCCAAGGTGTTATACAAACATGAATAACGAGTATATACCCATTTATCACTTGTAAGCTGCAATGTTACAAAAATATTATACTTTTACTTGATATCACAGGATTGTATTGAATTGGTATCATGACATATTGTATAACAGTAAATAGTTTATAAGGAATTGTAAATCATATTTAGCCCTTGCCTTAATAAATAAACGGTGCCAAAGGCTCTTTGAAAAGGTTTAAAGCTTACAATAACAAAAATAATGTGCTTCTTTACAATGAGGCAACAATATGCTTTCTGTCATACAGTAGTTGTACAGCTTTAGGCCTAGGACAAAAAGACAAATAATGAAAATAAAAGTGACATATGAAACAAAATAACAATGTAGCATTTATTAATTATTGAAAGAGGATCCCCGTTGAAATGTCTGAACAGACTATACAATCCTCCTATTAACAGTGGTTGCCAGAAGTCAACAATACTATCTAGTTCCTCATTAATCATAATTATCCAGAATAAATCATAATGGATAATGCTCATTTACCATTTTTCAATTTCTTATCCATAAGTAGTGATGAGTGAGCACTACCATGCTCGGGTGCTCAGTAGTCATAATGAGTAGTGGTGAGCGAGCACTACCATGCTTGGGTGCTTAGTACTGGTAACGACTAGTGATGAGCGAGCACTACCATGCTTGGGTGCTCAGTACTTGTAACGAATAGTGATGAGTGAGCATTACTATGCTCAGGTGCTCGGTACTCATAACAAGCATTTTAACACTTGAACGGGCTCAACTCATTCATCGGGTAGTGTGGAAGTCAGTGGGGGACTTGTGCATTTTTCTGGAAGATCTTCCATAAAAATGCTCGAGTTTCCCATTAACTTCCATTATACTCAGTAAATGAGTTGAACTCATCCGAGTGCCCGACTGCTTGCTACAAGTACCAAGCATGGTAGTGCTTGTGTGACTCCCTGGACTAGTCAGGTCGTCCCAGGTAGACCCGTGCGCGCACACACACACACACACACACACAAACACACACACTCTCCCCCCCCTTAGAAAGGTGACAGCAGCCAAACTACAAACCTTTGTCACCACCCTCCGAGTTTGATGTTCACACCAGGGGGCGGAGCCAGGCAGTTGGCTCCACCCACCAATGAGTTCACAGGCCTGGAGGTGTGAAACAGTAGAGACGAGTTTTAGCTTTGACAGTGGAAGTGAGGAGAGTCAAGTTCAAGGGCAGGCCTGTGCACAGGTCTGCCAAAGTCGACACTAGGTGTCTGGTTTGGAGCCCAGTCACCTCTGGTAAAGAGGCAGACGGTGGTGGCCGCCTGCAGGAGCTGGGCTTACAGCCGGTGGAACCGTAGGGACTGGGGACGGGCAGTGTCCCGCCGGTACCGAACCGGGTAACCGACTGGAAACTGGAGCACCAGGAGGGGTACTCATACCCAGTACGAGGCCCAGAAACAACTAGGCTAAGTCAAATCAACTGATTGAGGACTGGACTTTAGGACCTTTCCCACACAAGACCTGACTGAAGACAACAGCCCAACCATTAGGGTAATGCCACCGCCAAGGCATAGAGACCCAAGGGCTAGCATCCGTGAGCACACAGGGCTCTCCCGACATACAGCAAGCCGGGGAGCGGACTACCGTTGCTTAGGCATAAGAGTCATAACATTTACACTAAAGAGGTGCAGGAAAAAGGCGGAAACCACCAACCTGTTAAGGGGAAGCTGCAGCCGGCTGCGGGCACCGTTCATCATCTTGTTTGGTTTACCAGAGACTCCAGCGTGTTTTATCATAGTGAGTACACCAATGCCTTCGGGCCGCGCACCGCGCCGCACCGCACCAGCGCCCCAGCACGCATCCATCCCATCAGCACCTCCCTCGGGCCCCCGGGACCATCATCCCCCCTGCTCACGGAGGGGGTCAAAACCAAGCTGCGCAACACCGTCCCTGGGAGCCCAGTCAATGGCAGCGGTGGTGTCCATCCATTCACCACAACCCATGGGTGGCGTCACGAACTTAAATCCCCTGCAAACCACCGCGGCTCCGGCCGTGGACCTCCCCACCGAAGTCCCTACGTGTAGCGCCAACCCCCTTTCAGAGCGACGTGACCCCTGGGTCCGTGGAAGAGCTTGAGCCACCCACCGACGAGCACGGATCCGAGCGGCTCGGCAGCCGGCCGAGCCCCAGGGCGGTACACTTGCTCATCACTACTCGTTACGAGTACCGAGCACCTGAGCATGGTAGTGCTCGCCCATCACTACTTGTTAGGAGTACTGAGCAGATGAGCATGGTAGTGCTCGCTCATCATTACTCGTTACGAGTTCCGAGCACCCAAGCATTGTAGTGCTCGCTCATCACTACTAGGTACGAGTACCATGCACCTGAACATGGTAGTGCTTGCTCATCACTACTAGGTATGTGTAACGAGCACCTGAGCATAGTAGTGCTCGCTTATCATTACTCGTGACGAGTACCGAGCAGCAGAGTAATTATAGTGCGCGCTCATCACTACTAGGTATGAGTACAAAGTACCTGAGCATAGTGGTGCTCGCTCATTATTACTCGTGATGAGTACTGAGCACCTGAGCATAGTATTGCTTGCTCATCACTACTAGGTACGAGTACCGAGCACCGAGCACCCGAACATGGTAGTGTTCGCTCATCACCACTAGGTACAAGTACCAAGCACCTGAGCATAGTAGAACTCGCTCATCACTACAAGGTGCGAGTACTGAGCACCCGAGCATGGTAGTGCTTGCTCATCACTACTAGGTAGGAGTACCGAGCACCGAGCCTAGTAGAACTCGCTCATCACTACAAGGTGCGAGTACTGAGCACCCAAGCATGGTAGTGCTTGCTCATCACTACTAGGTAGGAGTACCGAGCACCGAGCATGATAGTGCTCACTCATCACTACTTGTTACGAGTCCTGAGCACCCTAGCATGGGAGGGCTCACTCAACCCTATCCACAAGTAGTGATAAATACCTGCAACTCAGCTACATTGACCATTGCGAGCAAACTGCCCAAAAATCATGTCCCTGCATAATTAGTGCTCCACGATGTACCTCTGCCTCCCCCCACGCTGCAGCTATACTTATTCATATTGGCTGCTCCGGGAAAACACAGATTCACCATGGGCCAAATGTAAAATGCATAGAAATATAATCTCCATTGCAGTAAAGGTCGATTAGATTAACATTAAGCATCTTACCATCAGGGCAGATGAACATTTAAAGGAGTAAACCTGGATATCCACTTTAATGATACACTGTACTTACCATGCACAGTTATTTTTTTCCACTATCATGTTAAAACAGAGTAATACATTTACCTTGAATTGTTTTTAATGTATTTTTATTAAGATCCATAAAAAGCACCAATTCCTAATAGATGTTCAGTTTGCATAATACATATATCTGCTAAACCATCTGCAGAGTCATGTAGCCATGGACTTCTTTCAACTAGGTTAAAACCCAGAAAGTCAATCTTGAATAATGTTTCCAATTTGCAAAACAAGCTAAAAATATGACAATAGTTCAAATATGAAAATATTAAAAACATATTAACAATTTGTCCCTCAAGATATACTGTAAATAATATCTATGTGTAAATTATAAAAAGGCGAACACCTTGGAAATGAGGCCCACCTACAGAAGAACATTTGTCTAACACAACATTTTGGCTTTCCATTGTTTTTGTAGCTCATCCGTTAGTAATTATTAGCATTACATTAGACTAGACAGTTCTCAATGTAGAAAATTCCTAAATATCTATCACATGCTGTATTTAGTAGCTGCAGCAGACTCACTGTACAATACGTAGCAATCCACATACGCATACTTCCAAGATTCCAGATCTGCTGTGAAGCATTACGTCCTGGAACATGCTTTGCAGGTCATTGATAGGAATCATCACAACTTGCTGACCAGGGGGACAAATGAAGTATGGGGCATTATGAATGAGTGTACTGCAGGTGCAAAGACAAAATAGCCCTTCCTGTAGCAAATGTAAACATTTCTATACAACTGGAACTTACTTAAAGGGAAACAGTCAGCAGGTTTTAGCTGTGAAATCTGAGAGCAGCATGATATTGGGGCAGAGAGCCTGATTCTAGCGATGTATCTTTTACTGCACTGCTTGGTGTAGATTTCATAAAATCCCTGTTTTCTCCATTGAAGATGTAGCATTGGTCAGAATGCTGAGCCCTATTAAACCCCACCCACACCACTCATTGGCAGCTTCCTATGTAAAATGTACAATATCAGCAAGCTGACAATCAGTGGTGAGGGAAGGGTTATACAAGTTATCTGAACTGTCTGGCAAGTGACACCTAGTCCTGCAGTGATAATCTCATGCTGATAAAATATTGATTGCATGGAAACTACAATAAGCAGCCCATGAAGTGATACTGTTTTGGGTGTGTCATGGGTGACAGAAAGTCAGGTGGTTTCTGGCAATAGAAGGTCACAGCGTTTGGCTGCGCAAAAATGCTCCCTGACATTCTATTGTTCCTGCTGGATTTTCATCTCTTTCCAATTTGTACTCAGCAGAGCTCGCCTTCCACCCAGCTATTGATCATCAGTATTCTCTTGATGCTTAAATACTCCCTTCTTCCCTGGACTGGTGCTGGTGATATTATTCAGTTCATTTTAGCTCTGGTTGCAAGCAGGTGGCTTGTTCTTATCTGTAATATCGTTATCGTTATTGCAGATTTGCTTAACTCCTCCCTGTGTCATCTGTGGGTAAGTAGTTCATGCTTTTTCCCCTCGTGTTTCCACCTTGTGCCTTCCTTTAGCATTTAATGGGGTTGACAAAGAGATCATCCCACCCGTTCCCTATTTAGGGTTCAGCACTAGGCATTCCTAGGGTCATGTATCCAGCTTAGCGCATAGGTGTGGAACCTATCTAGGGTGGTGAAAGACCCCAGGGACCAGCTATAGGTTTGGTCAGGGGTCACCATCTCCCCCTTCCCTTCCCTTTCACCGCTCGCTTGGTACTTCCCCGTACCTAGCGTGACAAATACATCCATGGAATCAGCATCTGTACCCCTACATCATGCTGCTCTCAGATTACATAGTAAAAACCTGCTGTCAGATTTCCCTTAGCATACAACCCAAAACATATCTACTTGCACTGGGGCAAGTAATGTGCAAGTTCTAACTAGCCAAAATAACAGAATAATCAGCGCTATCAGCAGCAATCATGTTTTTTTCCCCACAATAATCCCTGTACAGTTCTCTTTACATAAATATACATTGAAATAAAAAAAAAAATGTAAGAATATAAATTCTAAAGCATTGGAGAAGCCAGGAGTGAGGCGAAAGCTAAGGAAAGCTAAGGAAAAGAAAAGCTTTTGGTTTTAGAATCATAAATAAAACATTCATAGGTCAAGCAATCTTCAAGCTACACAGACTGGATCCTGCAGAAGCAAAGATGGAGATGAGGCACATTGTTCTTTGTTTCTTCGGTATACACACATACGTTATGACCATATACATGCAGACAGACACATTTAACACATAGAAAGTGGACCTTTTTTCTACTGACATTGGACATTCCCCCAGTATCTGCTCACCGAGTGTTAATGATGCTACGGAGACACGAGTTACAAGGTGCCTCGTGCTTCAGGAGGTCTCTATTTTCTAGCATGCTCATGAAAACGGGCTCCACAGTGTACAGGCGACAGGTACAGTTCATAGACAGTCGCTATGTATTATTCTCATTCCTATATTGTAAACATTTTACAAAGGGCTGTTTGCGTTGTTTACTGACCACAAGCTTTGGTTCAAGATGGTCATGAGAGTACAAGTTTGTGCAACATAGAAAAAGCCAGGGGTATAGCAGCAGGCAAAGTTCATCGGGGCATGCAAGTCCTCATGATGTTCCCTCATCTTCCTCCACGTCGGCCAGTTCTGTGTCTTTCAGCGCATCTCCACTTGTTTGCTTTCTGAACAAATGAAATGGTGATATTATTGATCAGTTGATTGCATTATAAAACACTGTCCGTATTTCAAAAGAAGAGAAAATGGCAATTAGGTACAATTATAGGTCTACGTAGACCAGGGGTCTCAAACACGCGGCCCACATGCGGCCCCTCAGGGTGGTTCGTGCGGCCCACAGGCCCGTGCCCCTGGTCACTATCGCGGCAGGTGCAGGGGCTGCAGCCACTGTCTGCGATTTATGTCAGATGAATGTGTTGCTGGCGCCGGCAATACAATCATCTCACATAAATCACTGACAGTGACACTGCAGCTGCCGCGATAGTGACCGGGGCACGGGCCTGGGGGGCGCACGAAGCAGAGAGGAGGGAGCGCGGGACAGGTGAGAAGAAGTGTGGGTGTGTGTGTTGGACGTTAACCCCTTAGCGACCTATGACGTACTGGGTACGTTATGGCTCCCTGGTACTTAAGGACCCATGCCGTACCCAGTACGTCATGGCGAAATCGCAGCCCCGGAGGCTGCGATCGCTGCAAATACCTTAGATTCGGGGAGGAGGGGACCTCAGGAGGGGTGGTGTCTCCTCCCCGGACCTACGGAGGCTGTGATTGGCTGAACGGCGTTCGTCAGCCAATCCCAGCAACTAATGTTTCAGCCATTGAAAATCGCTGAAACATTGAAATCCAGCCAAGATCAGTGCAGCTGTAGCCCTGATCATTGGCTGGAGCTGGGTGACCTGTGTTTCACCCGCCCCCAGCTCTGATTGGAGAGACCGGCCTTGTGACCGATCTCTCCAATTACTGTGGATCTGGGGCCGGAGACTGCCCCCTCAGCTTCACTCCGGCGTCTGTGGAAGGTGAGGGGAGCTGCTGACCCATTACTATAGGACAGTGTTTCTCAACTCCAGTCCTCAAGACCCACCAACAGATCATGTTTTCAGGTTTTCCTCAATCAGGTTTTCAGGATTTCCTTAATGTTGCACAGGTGATGGAATTATTCCCTGTCTAACATTGAGGAAAACCTGAAAACATGATCTGTTGGTGGGTCTTGAGGACTGGAGTTGAGAAACACTGCTATAGGATGGGGACAAAGTGCGCACATTACTATGGGATGGGGATAAGGCTGGGGACATTACTATAGGATGGGGACATTACAAGGATGGGCACAATACTATTGGATGAGGACATTATTACTATAGTATGGGGACATTAGGATAGGGACTAGGATGGGCACATTATTATAGGATTGGGACTAGGATGGGGACATTACTATAGGATAGGGACTAGGATGGACACATTACTACAGGATGGGGACAAGGTGGGCACAGTACTATAGGATGGGGACAAGGATGGGCACATGACTATAGGATGGGGACATTACTACAGGATGGGGACAAGGTGGGCACATTACTGTATGATAGGGACATTACTACAAGGGGACAAGGATGGGAAACATTACTATAGAATAGGGATAATGCTGGGGACATTACTATAGGGTGGGTACTAGGTTGGCATATTACTAAAGGATGGGCACATTACTATAGAATGGGAACAGTACTATAGGATGGGGACATTGCTACAAGGGGACAAGGATGGGGAACATTACTATAAGATGGGGACATTACTATAGGATAGGGACAAGGATGAACACATTACTATAACATGGGGACAAGGATGAACACATTACTGCAAAATGGGGACAAGGATGGGGAACATTACTGTGGGATGGGGCACAATACACCAAGGGGACAAGGATGGGCACGTTACAACAAGATGGGGAACATTACTAAAAGATGTTGGTCAAAATTTCTATATAGTGCTAATTGTAAGACTATTAGTTACAAGAAAGGGATAAAATGTAAAAAAAAAAAAAAAAAAAAAAAGGTTTATATTTAAACAAAGAATGTGCACGTTTGCTATAATGAACAAGTGAAAATGTTGAAAATCAGTGATCCCAAGGTGTGTAAAAAAAAAAAATAAAATAAAAAATATATATATATGGTACCAATAACAATGTCACTTTGTCCTGCAAAGAATGCGGCCCCCCAAATTATTTTTTTTCCTCTGTGCGGCCCAAACACCCAGCCGAGTTTGAGACCCCTGACGTAGACCCTAGTTTATGAATCTATCAGAATTTAGGAATATTTGGAGCAAACCTTTTTTCAAATTCAACCCTCCTAACCCTCCTATGGGTATGTAAGCCACAGGAAGCTGAATAAAATGATACCTTGATATCTACGATCCAATGTCTTATTCCAGAGAAATCCACATTTTTCTTATTTGTAAAAATACCGTAGTTTTCGTTTTAGAAGGCGCATCGGATTATAAAGACACACCACAAATTTAGAGGAAAAAAAGGGAAAAAAATTGGGTCCTTCTTAAAATCTGGTGGTGTCTTACCGGGTGGGTGGGCGTCAGCGGTGGTGGAGCGGGGGTCCCCTAAAGCAGGAGCGGTGGTGGAGCATGGTGACGGTGTGGCTGGTGTCCCAGGTGCTCGAGGCAGAAAAAACATACAGAAACTGTCAGCGGTACGGGCTTCAATGACAAGCCGAGATCTCATCTGTGGACGTGCCACCTCCGGGTGTCTTTCTCCTTAAACTGCTGCTGGGAAATCAATAGGCTTGAGGTGGCACATGCGCAGATGAAATCTTGAGCCGAGACCTCCATCTGCGCATGCGCCGACTGCGGGTGCCATTGTTTGAAGCCCGCACCGCCAACATCTCCAGAATGGTCCCTGCTTGACCACAGCTCACAGCATAGAGCAGCGCACTGCCTGCCCGCAGCTCATCCCCCACCTGCAGTACGGACCAGCGCATCGCCTGCGGCGCACCGCCTGCAGTACAGAGCAGAGCATCGCCCACCGCACATAGCAGCACACTGCCCACCTGCCGCACAGAGCAACTCAAAGTTCATAGCATTGCCCCTGCTTCCTGTAACCCCCATCCACCCCCCCCAGTAACCTACATTCGCATTAAAAGACACACCCCTCATTTTCCTCTTTTTGGGAGGAAAAGTGAGTTTTATAATCCTAAAATAAAGGTAATCTGTTCCACGCTATGAGCCGTACACTGATCTGTATGAGAATCTGTCTCTGGGGCTTATTTTTGATAAAAGGAGGCATTACCAGTGTGAGACATATAACTAACACAGGACAGTAGAACTGAACTTTGTCTCCTTACAAACGCTTGTCAGTTATAATCACACACAGCTCTGCAGTAAGATTAGGGGAGCAGAGAGCGGCCATCACTTATCACAATGGCGTCTCCACATTTTATTAAAAATAAGCCCTGGAGGCAGATTCTCGTGTAGATCAGTGTCCGGCCCATAGTCTGGAACAGCTCATTACATATAGGAAAAAAATGGATTTCTCTGGAATAAGACATCGAATTGCTGATATCAAAATATCATTTTATTCAACTTTCTACAACTCATATGTCTATAATGACAGCTTAGGAGGGTTAGTCCTACTGACAGATTCACTTTCAAACAAGCTAGGAAAGATCCAACCTTCAGATGCAGAGATATTAATTTCCTTCATTGCTTTAAGGGGGAAAAGTAAGTATCTAGTAAGTAAAATAAAAAAAATCTTTATTTTTGTATAGTGCTAAGATATTCTGCAGTGCTTTACATACATCAGGAACACTGTCCCCATTGGGGCTCACAATCTATATTCCCTATCTGTATGTCTTTGGAGTGTGGGAGGAAACCGGAGAACCCGGAGGAAACCCACACAAACACAGGGAGAACATACAAACTCCTTGCAGACGTTGTCCTTGGTGGGATTCAAATCGAGGACCCCAGCGCTACAAGACTGCAGTGCTAACCACTGAGCCACCAACTCATAAAAGGTTCCTTTTAAAGGGAACCTGTCACCAGATTTGGCAACTATAAGCTACGGCCACCACCAGTCATGCACACTAGCCGTAATTGAGGTCCTAGGCATGCGCACAATACTTTGATCTGCCCTGCTCAGGACAGATCAAAGTGCACCTGCTCAGGACCCCAGTGTCGGCTTGTGTGGATGACGGAGGACGCGTCATGCACCCAGGCTTCAGAAGAAGGAGACGTAACCTATAAATGGAAGGATATACCATATATTCTTAAATTCCATCTGGAATATCAAAATAACAACTACTAGAAAACCAAACAAAAATATTCCAGAAAAATATCACAATTGATTCATAAATAGAAATTTTATTGGTTAAAAACAGACACACAATTAAAAACATGATAAGAACATGAACAAAGGAGGGGAAGGTAGGGAAAAATGCACATATATATTATCTGGGTGGCCAAATAATGGATATATTATATTTATTTTATTTAAAGGTCCGTAGCCAATGAAAGCTTTGTGCTATAGAAATAATAATAAAAGGTATTTTTAAGCTGGATACATCAATATGGAGACAGCTTTCACACAGTTGGTCACAAAGAAAACTCCTCCAATCTATACATGGATATAAACAATTGCTCTATCGATCAGAGATGCCATCCCTGAAGGACTATAGTAAATGTCCCTGATCTCGATGAAAGACAAATAGAGTCAGGATAACAATGTGGATACAGAGCAAATTCATATAATGAATATTGGCACAATCATTGAACACATGGGAAAACCTTGTAAATCAAAGCACGAGACACGGACCAAAAGTACATCCAGGCCATACCCATTAGCAACCATAGATACCTACCAACCCCTCCACGCCACTCCAACGACTGTTTTGCACCCGCTTCGTCAGGGAGTAAGTAAAATAAAAAAATCTTTATTTTTGTATAGCGCTAACATATTCTGCAGTCCTTTACATACATCAGGAACACTGTCCCCATTGGGGCTCACAATCTATATTCCCTATCTCTGTCTTTGGAGTGTGGGAGGAAACCGGAGAACCCAGAGGAAACCCACACAAACACGGGGAGAACATACAAACTCCTTGTAGACGTTGTCCTTGGTGGGATTCAAAATGAGGACCCCAGCGCTGCAAGACTGCAGTGCTAACCACTGAGCCACCAACTGATAAAAGGTTCCTTTTAAAGGGAACCTGTCACCAGATTTGGCAACTATAAGCTACGGCCACCACCAATCATGCACACTAGCCGTAATTGAGGTCCTATGCATGCGCACAATACTTTGATTTGCCCTGCTCAGGACAGATCAAAGTGCACCTGCTCAGGACCCCAGTGTCGGCTTGTGTGGATGACGGAGGACGTGTCAGGCACCCAGGCTTCAGAAGAAGAAGGACAAAGATGGCCAAAAGAGGAGGCACCGATACCGGAGAACAGTGTCTGCACTGCACCGCCCCTCAGGTGAGTAGTATAAAGTGATTTTTACGTTCTACACAGCGGCCTGGGTTCTTATATACAGCATGTTAGAATGCCATATATAAGGGCTCACTGGTGGTGGCTGCTGCTTATAGACCTCAAATCTGGTGACAGGTTCCCTTTAATATAATCACAAAGGATTATACAGCCATTCTGACACATTAGGTGTCAAAATGTAAATTTGGTCTAAGAGATATATACAATAATATATGCTGATGGTATTGTGAAATATGGTGAGAAATCAAGTTAAGGGTATGTGCGCACGTTGCTTTTTACCTGCTTTTTACCTGCTTTTTTGCTGCTTTTTCTTCTGCGCTGTTTAATGCCAAAATGGATGTGTTCTTCTATTCAAGCAAAGTCTATGGGAATTTGGGTTTCTTGTTCACACTATGTTGTTCAAAATGCTGCCTTTTTGTGGCAGAACTTTGGTCAAAAACTCAGCTTTGCAGTGCAAAACCCAAATGGCAAAAACAATTGACATGTTGCTTCTTTGAAAAGCTGAGTTTTTGACCAAAGTTCTGCCTCAAAAAGGCAGCATTTTGAACAACATAGTGTGAACAAGAAACCCAAATTCCCATAGACTTTGCTTGAATAGAAGAACACATCCATTTTGGCATTAAACAGCGCAGAAGAAAAAGCAGCAAAAAAGCAGGTAAAAAGCAGGTAAAAAGCAACGTGCGCACATACCCTAAAAGTACAATAAAGGGCCTTTTATTGTCAGTCCTTCTGGCAGATGTCCTATATAAAACTCAATTTCTAACTTAAAAAAAGTGTAATCAGAAATGAAACTATTGTTTAAATAAGGTTAATTGTATTAACCTCTTAACGACCCATGATGTGCTATGTATGTCATGGGTCGTCTCCCTGCCTTTCATGTGGGCTGAAGCAGATCAGAAACAAAGTATTTGTAGAACTGTTACTGCGCTGCTGAATATATGACATAAATCCAATGAAATTGTATGAAGGTGGTTTTATTCAACGCACTTCGACGTGTCACCCCACTTCTTCATCAGGAAATCCGCTGATATAACAAGCAACAACAAAAACTCGGTCTATAAATAGCAGGAAGTTTTCAAAAGAGAGCGCCAAAGCAAACACATGGCAGTGAGTCAGAGTTCAGAGGGTTAAAAGAAAAATATAAAGAAAACATATAAAAAGGTGTGTATATTCGATAATAGCAAAAAGAAACAATTGCTCGGAATGAGTGAAGTTGTGGATGCGAACACAAAAAGTGGTGAAACAATGTGTTATTTATTGGAAATTTATACAGGTGTACTGAATGGGAAGAACTGTGCGCGAGGAAGGAGTACAAGTCTGTAGAATTTTATTTTAATGTGAAACTTGTGTGTTTGTGTAAACTTGAGATGCAGGGGAGATAATGGTAATGAAACAACTTGAGGGAGATAAGATTGAATAGTCTGTGTGCAGAGTAACGGCCCCTTTCACACATCAGTTTTTTTGCATCAGTCACAATCAGTTTTGTGACTGATGTGACTGTGGTAAAACTGATGCAACGGATCCTGTGAAAAAATGGATCCGTCCTACCATTTTTTTTCATGGCAAAGGTTATTTACTATTGAAAACCCGTATGAACCCATCCCGGACAAGAGAAAGAAAGAGAAACAGAGAGAGGGAGAAAATGAGAAAGAACGAGATAGATAGAAAGAGAAAAAGAAAGAAGGAGAAAGAGAGAGAGAGAGAAAAAGAGAAAGAGAGAGAGGGAGAAAATGAGAAAGAACGAGATAGATAGAAAGAGAGAAAGAAAGAAGGAGAAAGAGAGAGAGAGAGAAAAAGAGAGAGAGAAAGAGTAAGAGAGAGAGAGAGAAAGAGAAAGAGAGAAAGATGGAAAGAGAGAGAGAAAGAGAAAGAGAGAAAGACTTTTTCTGACCAGAATGGAATTTACACATCTGAGCATGCTTGGTTAAAAAAAAGACGCATACTGCGCCCATAGGCTTCCATTAAAACAAATGATGGACGCCGGCGGATCCGTCGCTAATACAAGTCAATTAGAAAAAAAACGGATCCAGTGCTGGATCCGTTTTTTTAACAAAACGACGGATTGCGACTGATGGCAAAAAACTGATGTGTGAAAGAGGCATGTATGATCGCTCTGGGAGGTCAGCAGAGTTCATCACATGAAGACAATGACGAGGTGAAGCGAGGTTGTATGTGTGTATGTGTGAGGTCTGGGGTCAAGTAAGTGCATTGAGGCCGTAATCGGTACAAAAGAAAGTGAAGTGATGATATCGGGTAGAGTTGTGAAAAGATGCAAGGTATAAATCCTTGTCTCCTTTTTACCTTGTGTCTTTTCACATCTCTACCCGATGTCATCACTTCACTTTCCTTTGTCCCGATTACGGCCTCAATGCACTTAGTTGACCCCAGACCTCACACACACACACATACAACCTCGCTTCACCTCATCATTCTCTTCATGTAATGAATCTACATTATGCATCTACATAATCGTACTGCCCTGGAGAATCATACCGCCAGGTAAGCTGGAAATTTTCACACTGGCCAGTATACTAGATTTACACTTCCTGTTCTATATAGAAGACTTGACAGCATTCTCATTATCATCACAGACAGGATTGCAATGAAATGTAAAGCCTCTCTATAGAGTACATAATGCAGAAATCAGCATTCACAATAGATGATGTAACTGCTTGTCTTCTTCCCTTCCCTTAAGAATTACCGTACCTTTGCCTGATGAGAGCATGATCATTAAATGCAATTCAGAGGGGTCAGAGCTAGTCTATTGCTGCTAATTTCCATTCGTCAAACAGTAAGTAGGAGTCTAATATTAGGTCTACTCACCAGTGTGAAATTGCAAGAATTTTTTTTTAATGAGAAAAATAGTTTTTTTTTTTTAAAAAAAAACATATTAAACATAAAACCTGATTTAAATAATCATTTTAAGAAAACAGCTCTTGTATTATGCAGAATGACTTCTGAAATAAGATAATAGTATATTGTTAGCCATGAGACAATGGAGAATAGGCCTGTGGCACTCGCAGCAGAAACAAAAAATTGTATTTTTCTTATCTCCAGAATAGTTTAAAGACTTCATATTACATAAAGACGACATCCTACAGCACAAGTTAAAGATTTGTATTTAATGCCAAGAACATTTGTTGAGATTGCAAGATTTTTCACAACTTATTACAATATTTTTCCCTGAGGCCTATCTCATAGACTGACCTTCTGCTGTATTGTATTGTAAAGATATTAAATGACAAAGAGAATATTGGCTGGGGGACTGAACGTTTATGAATCAGACGATTGGGTCGTGTAAACCTTCTTGCCGAGAGTTAGAAGACAAATAAAGTACTTGGATACTTCCAGCTGGGTCTGACTATAAATGGTGGTAATACAGGTATAAAACATATAAGGGACTCCAGTTTTTCATTTTTATCACCTGAAAGCTCAGAAAGGAAAACCAGGCTTTGTAACAACAATTTCATCTCTGTAGTCACAGTTGACGAGCATTCTTCTTGGCATCATGCAGACACACATGAGAACTCCAAAACATCAACCAGTAAAACGTTTAGCTTTTGTAGGGTCGTACCGTGGGTGGGCAGAGTTATACCGTATGACCATCTGCATACATGGTCTCAATGTAGCTCATACTGTGTACTTGATTATATTCTTGGTTTGAAAATTCCAGCAACTCGACCAGGAAATTATAAAAACAACTTTTATTCCATATCTTTAAAATAGCTAAAAAATAAGCATGTTTTAAAAAAAACATATGGTTCACCAATGCAGGGAATACGTTTACGCGTTTTGGACTGGATAGTCCTTACTCATAGCATAGCCAAACTGAAATAAACATGCACATATATATATTTTTCCCCCACTTCCCTACAGCGGTGTGTATATATGTGTATGTTTATTTCAGTTTGGCTATATACGAGTGTATGTCCCTACAGGCTTCTCCCGACCTCCATAGCTACCGTGACAGGTCTCTTACTATACATGCATATGGAGAGACTTGGCCCACCAACAGATCATGTTTTCAGGATTTCCTCAATATTAGACAGGGACATCACCTATGAAACATTAAGGAAATCCTGAAAACCTGATCTGTTGGTGGGCCTTAAGGACTAGAGTTGAGAAACACTCACTCTAGCGTAACGTAAACAAGCTGGCTGAGACCTGTTTCTTGGATTCGTCACCTGTTCGATGGCCACACATTTAACTATGTTTACTCTGATACAGCACAGTGTTTCAGCTTAAAACCTAAAGGGTAAATGTCTGGACCTGTCTGGACATGTTGGGGAATTCAGGGATCAGCCACAGGTGAGCTAGGTGGTGACCCCTCTCCCTATCGTCAGGGCCTTTATTCATATACTCTCTGGCTTACTCTTCCTCTTGTGCCATTCGCCAAGTGTTCACTCGCTCCAGCGTGACACCTCAGTAGTAAGACTAAGAAGAGTTTACTATTTCTCGCCTACTGTATAAATATGTGATTATTTTTTGACAATAAATGACTACATTTTGAAATGTATTGAATTGTTTCTTGTGATTTCTTGGTTTGTTTTTGGTTGTTTTATTTCATTTGTAATAGTAAAGTTTCTACAGTGTCAGTATGGATGGCTAGGCCATTACCAGTATTTTAGAGTGTCTATTTGAGGAAAACTACAGCATTTGCTATGACTGAAGATGAAGTGCAACGTCTCAAACCAAGCAAGGTAATTGTACAAAGCTTCTTCATAAATATGGATATTTGGTTTGTTTCACAGAATGTAATCCAGATCACGGTGAAAAAAATGCAAACTGAGCAAAACAAGACATAAATTAAAGATACCACAGCTTTAGAATACAAGACATGCTCATCATTCACTAGTTATCAAGGAGAGAAAGGAAGCATGAGATGTCAGCTTGCGTAACGATCTGTATGGAGAAAATTCATCTGATTAGCTCAAAATCACAAACAGATTGCAGGATGCCAGCAACAGATTGGCTGGGTGCAAAGCCAGTGGAGTAGTAGTTTGCGGTTGTATTAATTTGCACAATGCTGGTTAATATTAGTTAACACAAAGTGTGATTGCTATTTCTGTTTTGTTTATAACACCCCATGAAATAAAAAAAGACAAAAGCAAAAACTTGTCAGCATTGGTAACAGCCACATTTAGGGAGAATCAGCACTTTTTGGTAAGGACAGGGCAAGTAAAAGATTGGTTAATTTGGATGTCAGGTATTCACTATATGCACAGTGGTGAGGACCGAAAACACAACACGTCAGTGTAACTAAAGGGGGCATAACACACAAATTACCTTAGGTAGGGATGCAATTTTAAAGATGACTTAAACTGGCACCTGTTCCAAGACAATGCAATAACACGACACAAAAAGAAAAGAAACAACAATAAAAAAAATTTGCAAATAAAATATGCAAAGCGTTTTAATGACAGTTTATGAAATGTGATATGATATAAGCATATGGAAGTAAATTTAGGACTGCAAGATATAATATTCACCTGCACTTCAATCAGGGGAACATTTCATTAAAATATTAAATTTATTACATTGGACGAGAAATATATAAAGTATACATATATAGATCTGTGTGTATCTATGTTCAGTACTATGCAAAAGTTTTTGCCAGGTGTGGAAAAAATGATGCAAAGTAAAAATACTTTTATAAACAGAAGTAGGAATAGTTTATTTTTGTCAATTAACAAAATGCAATACAAACAGATAAAAAATAAATGTGAATTAAATCAATATTTGATGTGACCACTAGTTATGGGTGAACGTGCTTGGCACTGCTCGCTACTTGATTAAGCATTAGTGTTCCGGGTACACACGAAGCTTGGCATAGTATTGTGGGTGCTCAGATATTTCATCTGTGAAACAACTACCACAATGCACAGGCTTGCTTCACTGCATGATGGGAGCAGGCACTCCAGGGAGAACCAATCACAGTCTCTGAATGGCTCCTACTGGGTATAAAAGAAGGTTCTGGGATGTAGTGTCACCTAAAAAAACCCCATAAATGCTCTGTTTATGGCTGGCTGTCTGTGGGTGGAGACCTGGACAGGCCAATCATTGACTTTCCATAATGCTTGTTATTCGCGTCACGCTCATGCAAACATCTCACCTGCTCGAATCCAGTAGCGTGCAATCGAGCATTTTAGGGCTCGTCCATCACTAGTGACAACTCTTTGCCTTCAAAACAGCATTGAGTCTTCTAGGTACACTTACATATAGTCAGGGATTTTGTAGGATTATACTCAAGACAGTGAGTAACCAATTAAATCAAACAGTTGATAATTAATATTATTTTCATATATAGGTTGAAATACAGTCATTAACTGAAATAGAAACAGATGTGTAGGAGGCCACTAGGTGAGGAAGAGATAACCTCTGCTACAAAGGTGGGGTTGTGGAAGACAATTTTGTGTTACAGGTCATACACGTTGTATAACCGAGGACAGCAATGAGAAGCAAGGTAGTTACACTGAATCAGCAAGGTCGCTCAAAGGCAAATAAATTCATAGCAGGCTGAGGTTTCAAAATGTGCTGGTCAAGCGCTTTTGAAAAAGCAGAAGTAAATAAGCAATGTTCAGAACCAGAGACGGAGTGGTTGGCCAAGAAAACAGTGCAGCAGCTGAAAAAGACATCATGCTTTCTTCCCTTCTAAATCGGAAGATGTCCATCAGTGACATCAGCTCAGAAGGGGCAGCAATCAGTGGAATCCAGCTACACCCTACATCTATTGCTCGAAAGAGTGTGGCCAGAAATAGTATTCCTGAAAGAAATGCGGCCAAAAAAACATGCCTTCAATACTGAAAGAAGACCATGAAAACATGGGACCTGGGGTGCCGAAAAATGGCAGTGGATTCTTTTAGTCATTCACTTTGCATTTTGTTAATTGATAAAAATAAACTATTAATACTTCTATTTTCAATGCATTTTTAAGTTGCAACATATTTCCAAACCTGCCTAAAAATGTTGCATAGATCTGTGTCCATATACATATATACACAAAAACATATATATCATTTATGGAGATTATTGTGTTGTGCTTGTCTTAACATTACAGCATTGTGGAAGTTTTGAGAGACATACAGTATTTTATACACTTCTGAGCACTATAGATACTAAGATGGCAATCCAGTTTTGTTACCATGGAAACAACCAGTATTACAAAGCACCCCATCGATCGCTATATATAAGGAAAAATCAGACGTCATTTGAAAAATTTGTGATGCATTTATAAATTATAGTGCATCAAGCTATCTACCAACAACTGGGCAAGAAGAGGAGAAAAATAAGTAACGTGTAGAGTTCTATTTATGTAATAACAGAACGTGCACATAGAGTGCTCTGCAATAACAACGGGCATATTCTACTTTTTTGCTTCCATGCCACTCAGTAATATAAAACTTAGCTAAGCTGTCAGGGTTACTTTAAAGAGATGAAGCGAGTAGAAAAGCTAACAGGCGGACACTATACAAATGGCAGTATGCTTCGCTTTGAAGGCATGTAGAACATTCATCACAACATTCTGTAGATTTGTACATGCCATCTAAAGACTAAAGGGGTATTCCCATCTCCAAGATCCTATCCCAATATGTAGTATATGCAATAATAATAATAATAATATTAGCAAATACCTCTAATTAGAAATATAGTATAGTTTTCCTGATAAACTGTGTGACTTAACTGATGTGCAGGGCATTACAGTAGCTTAGTAATACTATGTATTAATAATTAGTAATAGTATGCAATGGTTACGACCACTAGCAACTAACTAATGCTGGGTTCACATGTCAGGTAGTCATTATTTCAAATAAAGGATTTTTTTGCTGTTTGTCTTTATTTCTTTTCACTTACAGATTACTAATAGGGTGGTCTTATAGATGCATCCAATTACTAATCTAGTGCTTAGTGGCAGCTGTGGGCTGCCATTAACTCCTTATTACCCTGAATGCCACCGCACCAGGGCAATCGGGAGAGCTGAGAAAAGTGCTGGGATTGTCGCATCTAATGGATGCAACAATCCTGGGCGGCTGCAGGCTGCTATTTTCAGGCTGGGAGGCTCCCAATAACCATAGGTCTCCCCAGCTTGAGTATACAAGTCCCCAGCTGTCAGGCTTTTTAATGGCTGGGTATCAAAATAGGGGGAGACCGCAGGCTGTTTTTAAAAAAATATTTATTGATATATTTTTTTTGAAAAAGCAGAATGCGGTTTCTCTTAGTTTGATACACAGCCAAAATAAGCGCACGGCTGGGGGCTGCAGCCTGTAGCTCTTGGCTTTATCTTTGCTAGGAATCATAATATGGGGGAACCCTACGCCAATTTATTATACTTTCATACCACGATAGAAGCCAGCGTCTGTGATTGGAAGCAGTCAGCTGATACGCTGTCACTCAGGGTGGGGGCGCATCTGACTACAACCAATCACAGATGCTTGTGGGCGGGGAAAGCAGTGCATGTGCATGAAGGCTAATGCGCTGCCCCGGAAGTGAATGAGCGGCCGCGGGAGCAGTTACAGCCGACAAGAAGCGTCGGTAGGTATAGCACGCCTGCTCCTGTCCCCCTATCCCTTTTACCACCACTGGCCAGATTCTGGTCCTCATAGACTTATATACCCAGGATCAATCCCGGGCCGGAATCAGATTTTTTTAAATAAAATCCAGTTAGGTCCACTTGTCCAGGTTATCTGCGAGTCCACCCATCACCACTAAATAGTAATCCATTAACGGATATGTTGTCCATAGACTCCTATGTTAAAAAAAAAAAAAGATCTGGCAGAAATCAGTTCCCAATGGATCCGTTCGAACGGATGACTACAGAACATGTGAACTTAGCCTTACTCTCACTATATGAGTGGTCGCAAATATGGATACCTAAACTACAGTAATGTCCTGCACATGAGGTAAGGGACATAACTATTCAGAACTGTACTACATTTCTAACTGGAGGGATTTTCTAATATTATTATTAAACCTATTACATATTGAGATAGGATCTTGGAGATAGGAATACCCCTTTAACTTATGGGAATAGATTTAGTAAATGACAGGGTAAGAAATTATAATGCCATAGCAAAAAAGTAATGTGTCGATTTAACTGGGACTATAAGGGATTTATCAAAAGGGTCAAAGTTTGTATGAATCCAACAGCTGATGAAAATGGTACATTTATCAACCTGATGAAGAAAGTAAAATACTTTATGAGTAGAACTCACTTAAAATATAAGAAATATTCATCTTGTTAAATACCACTTGTCACTTGCTAAAAAATGTAGTTAAATACATTTTAAAAATCCCTGCGCTCCCTCATTTTGCCATACTTTTCAGTTTTACATTACTCCACTGCAGTGATATCCACTTTAGTTGATTTTGGAGCACTGTATACACAATCTCTTATTGCAGGCCAACAGGGAGCATAAGAAGAGTCTTCTCTGTGGGCATGTGTGCACTTTTACCTCTACTTCCCAGACACTGCCATTCACAGCTTTTGACCCGATACTCATAGAGTACTACCTCAGCTGCTAAGCTGCAATTGGAAATACCTGGGACGGTGGGGTGAAAGTATACGCTCCCAGAGAAGATCCTTTAAAAACTCCCAGACGGTCTGCAAGCAGAGATTTCACATATTGCTCTCCAAAATCAACAGTTATGAATATCTATGCAGTGGAGCAACGCAGAACAAAACAGAAAAGCATGTCAGAATCAGTGGAGTTCAGGGATTTTTACAAGGTTTATAGCTCAACCCATATTGAGCAAGTGACACATCCTCTTTAAGTGCCATGTATTTGCTATGAAGGATTTACACTAATAATTTCCCCAAGTTTTTAATCTTTCTTATGATAGTGTAATATGTGAAGGTAGAGATAAAATCATCAAACTAGTGAACCAAAAAGTATTGTACCGCTTTAGCACAATTTCAGATAGCCTTCTTGTGCACTTTATTTCAGACATTGGTATATACCAAGTATACACAACTTTGGTAAAGATGGGCTCAGAGTGACAGATACAGCTCTATGCCAATGAGTGCAGACACTTTTTGAAAGCTTTTAAATGTTGTATGGGCAAAAAGCGGAATATTTGTTTGCTGCTTCCACACATATATATTGCCGCCTTACAAAAGTAGAGCACATATACGATGGGTTAGATAGAGGATGAATAGAGCTTGTGCCTATTTTAGAACAGTAATTAGCATCAAAGATATTAATCAGGAGCTGTGTAATACTGGAAACTATGTTGCAGGCATCAAGCAAATTACTGGCAGTTTTTACTTTTTTCCCTGTGAAATTATTGATTTATTTGCCCAAATACCTTGAGTCCAGACATGATCCCTCCTTAAAAGAAAGTTATCAGCAGGATTTACCCCTGTAGAGCATCATCAGCCTCCTATAAAAGGCTTCCAATTATCCTCAGCGCTTAAAATCTCATGTACACGCATGAGATTACATGCATTCTTATTGGGCATCCCAAAAGTAGGTGCACCTTTTTTGTCCAACAAACAAGAATGCGGTTCTGCACTACTTTGCTGAGCATCTTGCGGTGCCAGGGAGGAATGAGCTGGTCGATTCTTTCCGTTATGTCTGTCTCCGGTGCACGTGGAAAGGAGGCAGATGAAGTTCACAAGCATCCATAGGAGTAGAAAGTCCACAGCACATTCAGTAAGTTTCCTAAAAGTGCTTTATTATAATTTCATGTATCTATTAACAGAGCGGGCAGAAAACCGGGTACAGGTTTCTATAGGACGATGGCCGTTTCGTACCTCTTGGTACTTCGACGAGGTACAAAATGGCTGTCGTCCTATAGAGACTTGCACCCGGTTCTCTGCCCACTCTTTTAATGCACACATGTAATTAAAATAAAGCACTTTTGGGAAACTTACTGGATGTGCCGTGAACTTTCTACTCCTATGGATGCAGGTAAACCTATTTTATTTCAGCCAATCTGACTGCTATTTATAGCATAGAGCAAAGGTTAGCCGAATGGGTCATGCTCATTAGTTTTGTGGTTATAATTTGCTATATGATAAAGTTAAGTCATTAAATATCTGTCTTTCTAAAGCCGGATAGTAAAAAGGGGATCTCAATAACGTAAAATAAGGAAAAGCAACTGCTCCCGTATTATAAAGTATAGCACACTGGCTTACAAAATGGGACCAGAGGCTCTAAGAATTGTTAGCCCTCAGATAGACTCACTGCCAAGTTTCAAACCATCAGATGAAGAAAAGTCACATGAATTCATATAATTGGAGAGTAGAGGTACACAAACCAAAGATCACAATGCCTAATGCTAAAAGTGGACTGAAATTACGTAAGACTCTGTCACAGTTGTCTCCCTGTTTTTGGAGACTAGTGACAGCTTTAGGACTGGAACACCTCATCTCTATATTGGACTCTGCATTTAAATTTTGTTTTGGTTCTGAAGTAGGTAATGTCAGTTTTTCTGCTTGCAGCTCTCCTGCAAGTAAGGTCAGCTGTAGCTGCTCTGTAGCCCCACCCCTTGTGTTTAAATAGCTAGATTTCTCAGCAATCCTTGCTGATTATAGAAAGCCACCTGAGTGCTGGCCCCCTTGGTGAAGGAGCTGCTGTGGATTCATCCTGAATTTGGATCTTCTCCATTTTTGGTTGTATCCCCGTTTGTCACACCTACCCTCTTGTGGTATTAGTGCAGCGGTGGGTCTAGTGAGCCGTACTGCCCCACTTGTTAGTCAGGACTATACTAGGGATTTTTTTTAGGGCTTCAGCTATTCCTGCTCGGCAACAGGAGTGGAGCCTCTATAGGGTCTGGCTAGGAGTGCAGAGTACAGCACCAGGTAAAGGCAGGAGGTGTCCATCCACCCTGTCACTAGTGCCAAGGCTCACCGCTGTTATTGTGTTACTGGTGCCCCCCCCTTGTTTGTGGGGTAGTAGTGGGGGGGGGGTTGTTGTGCGTCAGACATCAGTAGGTCTGAATGCGCCTGCCACTTTTAATTATGTGACAGGCATGACATCATTGCACTCTGAACTCAATCTCCCCTTTACAATGGGGAGTACAGTAGATTGTGAGTCCATTAATCTGGCTGGCTGCATTATTCTTTGGCCAAACTCGTTTATTTGCCAGTGGTTTTGAAATTGACTCTTAAATTACAGTGGATTTGACAACTTTGACATCCAACGTTGGCTTTCTGCCGCCATTACTGGGGAAAGCTGAGTGCATATGTTGTGGGTGCCCCTAGTGGCAGCAGCAAGCAAATGCTGGATGTAAGTTTGTTCTTGCTACCTATGATTTCTTGGATGCTAAGTTCTGAAACTTTTGGTGCTGACTGCAGATCTGACAATGATGTTGCAATAGTCACACAAACGCACTGATATTTCACAAGGGTATATTAAATGCAATTTAATAGGCAGGAGTTTGGAAATAGGTACACCCCTGACTATGTTTACAGACAATTAATTTGAGTTGGTAGATGCTCTGGATTTATGCACTGGACATCATTATTAACTCCGCACAGCTGTGAGCCCTGTCTTGACTCCTAAATTCTAATGAAAAATGAATTGACATTTAATGAGCAAACCGCCTACGCCGCTGGTGTTGGGAAATTAATATATTCTGCCCAGTCACTGACTGCAGTGTATAACTGTAGACTAATTACTGCAGGTGGAAGGCACATGCAAAACAGATTAATACTGAAAAAGAATGAGATGAAAATGGAAGCTGCATATGGTTTTCATGCAGTAAGGCGCCGTTTCAGTGCTCATCAACAAAAAAATAACAAAATGAAAAGACTTCACCTTCAGCAACCAAAGGATCACGTAAATACTGGCTGTCGGCTGCTAGAAACAGCAGATTGTGAAACATTTGGGTCGTGTTGGTGTCACATTCCTACTGTGACAACAGATGGTAACTGAAGGTAGATATTAACATGGTTAAGCATAATGTGGCGGGTCTCCAAATATTCCCTTGACGGTCCAACTTTTTGTTGAAATATTAAATTGTAAGAATATATTTTATGTAAAAGGAGAATTACTGATGGACAAGCTGCTGTTTTTCTGAGGAAACTTTTAAAGGGAATCTGTCAAAAGGTTTTTGCTACCTCATCTGAGTGTAGGCCAAGAGATCCTGAATGCAATGATTTATCACTTAGGGGGGCTTTGCACACTACGACATCGCAGGTGCGATGTCGGTGGGGTCAAATAGAAAGTGACGCACATCCAGCGTCGCAGTCGATATCGTAGTGTGCAAATCCTTTTTCATACGATTAATGAGCGCAAAAGCATCGTTATCATATCATCGGTGTAGGTCCGACATTTCCATAATGCCGGTGCAGTGACAGGTACGATGTAGTTCCTCGTTCCTGCGGCAACACACATCGCTGTGTGTGAAGCCGCAGGAGCGAGGAACATCTCCTACCTGCGTCCCGGCTGCAATGCGGAAGGAAGGAGGTGGGCGGGATGTTTACATCCTGCTCATCTCCGCTCCTCTGCTGCTATTGGCCACCTGCCGCTTGACATCGCTGTGACACCGCATGACCCACCCCCTTAGGAAGGAGGCGGGTCGCTGGCCAGAGCGACGTCGCAGGACAGGTGAGTGCATGTGAAGCTGGCGTAGCGATAATGTTCACTACGCCAGCAATCACAAGATATCGCTGCTGCGACGGGGGCGAGGACTATCGCGCTCGACATCGCAGCATCGGCTTGCGATGTCGTAGTGTGCAAAATACCCCTTAGACTACTGGGTGCAGCCATTCTGCCACAATCAGAATTTTTAGATTTAGCCATGTAGCTGAGTTGAGAGAGCTGTCCTGCCTCCACCAGGCTCTCTATAAAGATTGTACCTTGACAGTGAGGTGTCAATCAGAGGAAGAGGGCATGCCGAACTGCCCTTTGAGTGACTTTGCAGGCCAAGCAATGATAAGTGTCCTGCTGATAAAACAGACATATCAAATAAACAACAGATCGGACCATGGCAAGACAGGCATCCCTGCATTCTGTTTTAACCCTTGCATCATACCGTCTTCAGCTTACATAACAAAAACCTGCTGACAGATTCCCTTTAACTGTAAGTTTCCACATGATGTATTATTGCAGCAGAAAAATCTGCTGTGACTACTGACACCATGTATTCCTATACAGATGGAAAGCAAATCTGTAACTCATTGTGTGATCTTCCATGCAGATATTTTGTCAGCAAAGATACTTTGTCAGCAAAGCTTTCAAGTGTTTTTTAGACCAAAAATCGCAACACAAATCCAAGTCCAGTAATTCCACTTGAGCTTTTTTTTATTCAGAATTACTGTATTTTGTGGAGTATTTTTACATTACAGGTTAATGCAGCAAAATATCTTCCTACAAAAGCCAGCAAGTGAAGACATTTCTGCACAGTGTGAACAGACTCTTGACTTCCTCACTTACATTGATTAACTAGAATAACAGGGAAGTAGGATGGAGGAGGAGAAGAAAGATGAAAACTACTGATCTTTGGAAAAATGTATTTTTCACACTCCACACACCACTAAGACTTTTGAATTCTGGAGAATGAACAAGCTACAGCTCAACATACAGATAAATAATAGGTATATTCTGTATGGCCTCAATCAGATGTCCATGAATTATGTACATATTCTGTGTTCTTTATGGATAGAACATCTACTCATTACAATCTATGAGACTGTTCATAAGTCTGTTATTTTGTTTTTTTTCTAGATTAAATGGTATTAAAAAAAAGAAAAGAAAACAGACGTCCATTTTTTTTTTTTATCTGAGTCACGGATGACACTCACCAATGCAAGTCTATGGGTCCAAGAAACACTGACCGCCTAGGTTGCCATCCGTGTGCTGTCAGTGATTATCAATGTGATAGGAGAAGCTTAGCAATTTATTTCTTGATTTTTTCAAGAGAAAATCGCTATGAAATGCTGATGATAAAAACTGCCACACAGAGCAAACATTAACAAAAATTGATTATTTCACAAAGGCTTCCATGGACAAATTAAAGGCATACATCTGCCCATATGAGTCAACACAACATAGAATATATAAAAATTTATTTTTTATTAAAGAAAATTAAAAAAAAATAGTAAAAGGTACAATTTAAAAACAGTAGAGGAGCAAAATATTTAATTAAAGACAGGGAAACTCTAAAAGTCAGTATGTGCAAATTTAAATACCACTCTCTTCACTATCCTCCCTTGAGAAAGTCCAACGTAGGACGAAAAGCACATCGGGCAGCAGGCAGGCAGGTTTCACAGACTCCACATATAGCTAATGCACTTTGAATTATCCCCTTATACTGCGCATTCTGATGGTAGCACTTATTATTGAGCACTATGCACTTTATTTTTAAGCTCTCTAAGAGGAATTATTATGGGGGAATATTTAGTATAACATTTAATGTTTTTTTTCCAGGTTATTTATGAATTGATATTTTTGCACTATTGGATATATTTATATTTCATATTTATTTATAGTAGTCCCTCTGGTATTTAAATTTGCACATACTGCCTTTTAGAGTTTCCCTGTCTTTAATTAAATATTTTGCTCCTCTACTGTTTTTAAATTGTACCTTTTCTATTTTTTTTAATTCTCTTAAATAAAAAATACATTTTTATATATTCTATGGTGTGTTGACTCATATGGGCAGATGTATGCTTTTCATTTGTCCATCCATGGGAGCCTTTTTGAAATGATCATTGCATTTAAGCACCTTTTGAGGGATTCTTTTTGATTGATTATTAACAAAAATTGGACCATTTTTTGATGAACTAGAAAAAAACTGTGGCTTCTGAATGAGGTCTAAAGCCTGCTTTACACGTTGCAATTAGTTGTACAATCGCATTTGCGATGTGACACGCCCAGGTTGCATACGGGATCTTATGAGATTGCACGTAGGTCGTTCATTTGCTGTCACACGTGCGTTAGTAGTCTATGTTAAATTGATCAATTTTGTGTGCGATCCTTTAGATCATGTGTTCTGTGACGTATACATTGGGCACCCTTTTTTTTTTTATTGACTTGCCAAGCGTGTGTAATGTGTAGGGATGCGTTTTTACTATGTCATCTGCCATTCAGCTCTGCTACATGGCCGCTGACAGCAGACACAGACAGCCATGTAGCAGAGCTGAATGGCAGATGACAGCAGACACAGAAAGAGCCGCACTGTCAGAATGAACTCGGGTGAACTTCACCCGACTTCATTGTCATGCTGCGGCTCTGTCTGTGTCGCGCCCTGATTAGCGGTCACCTGTGAAGGACTCACCGGTGACCACTAAACTCCTGAGTAACTGAATTGAGCAGCCCTCTCTCATATACTCACCGATCCCCGATCACCGGCGCGGCACTGCATTCACACTACTCCGGCAGCTTTTACTATTTTGAAAAAGCCGGCCACCCATTAAACAATCTCGTATTCCCTGCTTTCCCCACCCACCGGCGCCTATGATTGGTTGCAGAGAGACACGCCCCCACGCTGAGTGACAGGTGTCACACTGCACCCAATCACAGAAGCCGGTGGGCGTGTCTATACTGTGCAGTGAAATAAATAATTAAATAATAAAAAAACGGCGTGCGGTCCCCCCCAATTTTAAAACCCCAAAAAATCCTTTATTAGAAATAAAAAACACAAACATATACCCTGGTTAACCACTTTAATCAGCCCAAAAAAGCCCTCCATGTCCGCCGGAATCCAGGATGATCCACCGTCGCTTCCAGCGCTGCTGCATGGAGGTGACCGGAGCTGCAGCAGACACAGCTGCTCCTGTCACCTCCACACAGCTAATGAAGGGAATAGCGAGATCAGCTGAGCTGTCACTGAGGTTACCCGCTGTCACTGGATACAGAGGTGGCCGTGGGTAACCTCAGTGACAGCTCAGCTGATCACGCGGCTCTCTTCATTAGCTGTGTGGAGGTGACAGGAGCGGCTGTGTCTTCTGCAGCTCCGGTCACCTCCATGCAGCAGCGCTGGATGCGACGCTGGAGCATCCTGGATTCCGGCGGACATGGAGGGCTTTTTCGGGCTTATTAAAGTGGTTAACCAGGGTATATGTTTGTGTTTTTATTTCTAATAAATGATTTTTCGGGTGTGTGTGTTTATTTACTGTAATTTACAGATTAATCATGGAAGGAATCTCGGGGAGACGCCTGACATGATTAATCTAGGACTTATTGGCAGCTATGGGCTGCCAATAACTCCTTATTACCCCGATTTGCCAACGCACCAGGGCAAATCGGGAAGAGCCGGGTACAGTCCCAGAACTGTCGCATATAATGTATGCGGCAATTCTGGGCGGCTGTTGGCTGATATTGTTAGGCTGGGGGGCTCCCCATAACGTGGAGCTCCCCATCCTGAGAATACCAGCCTTCAGCCGTATGGCTTTATCTGGCTGGTTTTAAAATTGGGGGGACCACACGCCGTTTTTTTTAATTATTTAATTATTTATTTCACTGCACAGTATAAACACGCCCACCGGCTGCTGTGATTGGGTGCAGTGTGACACCTGTCACTCAGCGTGGGTTCGTGTCTCACTGTAACCAATCATAGGCGCCGGTGGGCGGGGAAAGCAGGGAATACGAGATTGTTTAATGGGCGGCCGGCTTTTTCAAAACAGTAAAAGCCGCCGGAGCAGTGTGAATGCCGTGCAGCGCCGCGCCAGAGATCGGGGATCGGTGAGTATGAGAGAGGGGGATAGACTGACATGGACAGAGAGAGAGGGACAGAGATAGTGACCGACTGACAGAGATTAGTGAATGACAGACATTGTGAGGCGCTTCAGAACGCAGCTTTTCAGCTGCGCTCTGAAGCGGACCTTTTTTAAGCTGCGGTGCAGAGCGCACACCTGCGCACATAGCATCAGACACCAAAATCGTATGAGGGATGTAACACGTTACAATTGACTAGGTTCGTGCAACAAAACGCTCAATTCTAGACAAAGATACGATGTGTTTGCGATCAACGGTTTTGCGTTCAATCCTGATCGCACGTAGATGTCACACGCAGATACCTCACAAACGATGCCGGATGTGCGTTGTGAGGCAAACCCTGGGATATGAAGATGAATTATGACTTCCAGTCATAATCACTCTCATCACTCCATGGCAGTGCCCCCTCCCTTCTTGTTCTCAGATGTCCAGCATCTGTGAAGGTGTCACATCCCATGGCCATCTCCTGTGATATGGAGATTAGGTGATGTGGGAACAATGGACACAGGATGACTCCCTGTCGTGACCCTGTGGTAGGAGCTGCTATCTAATTAGCAAGCATGGAAGTACCCAGACAGAACGACTCCAGTAAAAAATGGTTCATATCTCGCAAGCCATATTTCCGATAAATATGGCAACCATAAAGATGGTGTCTCCGCATGCGGACGATGCTGGCACACCCTTTTTATGAGAGCAGGACCTGGGGAAATACCCCAGGCGTGATATCAGCCAATGGGGAACTAGTAGGCAAGTCATGAGTCCTCTCGTTCTGTAGCTAAATTCATAGCTGTCACAATGAGAGCGTTGGCGTCCGCCTACGACGCTCCCAGGCAAAGTTATGGCCCATATTCCATGTTGGGATATTGTCCATAACTCAAGCCAGGGGTGGAGCAGTGCTCCCTCTGAGGTCACGAAGGTAGGAGGGGACCTGGATTTGCCCAGGTTGATAACCCTACTTCGGCCATTTTCCAGCGTTCTTTCGCTGGGGGTCACGTGTAGGAAACATCTGTGGGAAGGATCCTAGAAACCTGGCCTACAGCGCCCCCCTGTGGCCAGATGCACAAGGTAACTGCTGGAACTGTGTATGCCTGTTTGTAACCCATGCTTTGCTTGTAACTGTACTCTGACATATGTATATTCTGTAGATTCCCTATTGTATATATTGTAGTTTCTAGTGTGCTTTAGGCTGATTAAACTATATAATTAATCTTGGGCTGTTCTGTTATCTCGATCTTGAATCCCACGTCTGTGTGTTCGGCTAATAGTTACCGTGAAGCGGTTGGTGGCAGCGAGTTTGTGCCAAGGATTATTGTGGGGAGGCCAGTGAGATTCGGGGAGGTTTTATATATTCCGCCCGCGGAGGTCGGGGGAATATATACCCTACTCTCACCGGGGACCCTTCAATAATCGGCATAAGTAGTATAGCGGCCTCCTTGCTTATTGTCGGGCAATTCCATAATTGGCCTGACTATAAGAGGGGCGCTAGAGAGCGCGTCACGTGCTCTGTCTGTCGGTCGGGAGGTATAAAGGAGGGGTGACCCCCACTTGTTACCCCCCGATTGTGACGTACTGGTAACCAGCGCGGGGGATTTCTGAGTGACCCCTCCCGGTGGTTCGTGACATATTGGTGGCATAGCGGTGGGATCGAGATAATAGTGTGTGTGAGTGTGAGACCCATACTCCCAGACACTAAAGACTGCCTGCAGCAGCTGTGGCTGCTGGGGTCTTCAGACTAGCTCAACACTAGAGTGTCAGAGTGCAGATACTGTAAGGTGTGTGGAGGCATCAGGTGTCAGTTCTGTGTCAGTGACCAAAGTCTGCAAGAATGGCTGAGAGCACCAGGAGCAAAGCCAAAGGAATGGCCGATGCTCAGGCCAGAGACGATGAGGAGGTTGTCCACGAGCCCTCCAAGAGCCCGACGCCAGAGAACAGCTCTGCAGAGGACATCGCACAACCTGGCACTGCTGGACAAAATGAGGAGGAGCTCGCCCAAGGGTCCTCAACGAGCCAGATGCCAGCCCTCCGCTCTGCAATGGACAGTGAATCACCAGGCTCCGCAGCGGGCCGCAGATCACCACGTGCCATTCCACCGAGCCTGGGAGGCTCGGATAGCCTTCTTCAAATGGCTATGGCCCTTCTCCAGGCTGGAGACCAGGAGGGCTACAAGGAACTCCTGGCAGAGCGCAGGGCAGAGCGGCAGGCGGCGCGTGACGCTGAGGCTGCGGAGCGGCAAGCAGCGCGTGAGGCTGCGGAGCGGCAAGCAGCACGTGAAGAGCGACGGCAACAGGCAGACCGTGACCACCAGCTGCAGCTAGCTCAGCTCCGGCCCTCATCAGCCACACGTGACCTTCAAGACACCAAACTTCCAAAGGTCCGTGTTGAGGACTTCCCAGTGCTGGAGAAGGATGGAGACTTGGACTCTTTCCTGACTGCTTTTGAACGGACTTGCTTGCAGCACCATCTGGACAAGGATCAGTGGGCCAAATACCTGACCCCCCGTCTAAGGGGTAAGGCCCTGGATATCCTTGGGGACTTGCCTGCTGAGGCAGATCAGGGCTACGACACCATCAAGCGGGCCCTGATCCAACAGTACAACCTCACTCCAGAGTCCTACCGCAAGACGTTCCGGACCCTGCAAAAGGGACCAAAGGACTCCTGGGCTGACCACCGGCGGGCACTTGCCCGAGCTGCCGACCATTGGACCCAAGGCCTGCAGCTTTCCACCGGACCGGAGATCCTGGACTTGTTCATCACGGAGCAACTCTTGTGGAACTGCCCTGAGGATCTCCGCCAGTTCATCCGAGACCAGAAGCCAAAGGGGTCCACGGCTACAGCTGCCCTGGCCGATGACTACACCAACAATCGGGCTCCTGAGGCCAGGAGAGCAGCCACCAGCAGCACCTGGAGAGGGGGTAAGATGAACTCTGCGACTGCCCCACCTGCCCCTAGACTGCAGGGGGTGTCCCCCTCAACTCCCCTCTCCAGGCCCGTGGCAGAACCAAGACGGTGCCACCAGTGCAACTTACCTGGACACTTCAAGGCCATGTGCCCTCAGCGTCCCAAGGCCCCGGCTCCGTCCCCGTCCCAAGGGCCGCCCAAGGTGTATTGTGTGGGTGGGGGTGGTGGTAGGTCCCTGGACAGCTTCCAACCTGTCACCGTCGGCCGGTCTGTGACCATAGGACTGCGAGACAGCGCCTCGGAGGTGACTCTGGTGCGGCCTGACATGGTGTCCCCCCAAGACTTGATCCCGGGAAAAACCCTCGCTGTCTCCGGGATTGGAGGCATTGACCCGGCGCTGCCTGTTGCTGACATTTATGTGGACTGGGGCGCAGGGCGAGGGGTGAGGGAGGTGGGGGTAACTGATCGGATCCCTGCAAACGTGCTACTTGGGACAGATTTGGGGCAGATAACCTCCCAGTTTGGGCCCCCCCCAAGGGCTGAACCTTCAGCCCGTACTGACATGACTCCTAACAATGTTAATGTGTTATCTATGAATGATGTAAGGGAGGAGGGAGTGAACTCTGATATTTCTGCTTGCATAGACACCATAGACACACACTCAGCTGCAGCTGTGACAGGGGAGGGGGTCAGAGAAAGGTGTGACAATGCCTCTACAAGTAACCAGCCAGTGAGCTGGGATCTGTTGCCCTCTGCAGGGATAAGCAGAGAGCAGGGTGCTGCAGGGGGAGGACCAGTGTGTGGGGTGGGGGCTACCACAGCAAATGTGGGGTCCCCAGAGATTTCACAGCGGGGTTCTGTTGCTGCAGGAGGGGAACAGGCAGGTGAGATTGGGGCCGGTCCAGGAGCGGAAGTGCTCCCAGGTAAGATCTCGGTGCATGGTTCCCCCACAACCGGGGTGTCAGGAAGCCAGGTAGGTCTGCCTGAACCGGCGACTTGGTCAGGAACGGAGGAGGAGCAGGCACGACCCACGGTCGCAGCGGCTGTGGCCGCTGTCACCCGCAGTGGGAGTGCTGGAAGCCAAGGGGCCTCCCGGAGGTCCGATAGCTCTTCCCCTTCTGACCAAGTGGCAGCCGAGTCAGGTGGAGGCCAGGACACAGGTCCCGGGGTACTGACTGAAGATGTGACAGTCTCGTCGATTCTGGCCACATCTAGTCAGGGGTTTCAGGCAGCGTTAGAAGCTGACGACAGCCTGAAAGCTCTTAAGGAGCAGGCGGCACAGCCTCCCTCGGACTCGGACCCGGAGCGAGTGGTCTGGGACCAAGGACGGCTGTACCGGGCCACGGTCCAGCAGGGTTCACCGGAGGCGTGGCCCAGGGACCGACAGTTGGTGGTACCCTATCCGTTCCGGACGGAGTTGTTGCGGATCGCACATGAGATTCCGATGGCCGGACACCTAGGGATCGCTAAGACCAAGGCCAGGTTAAACCAGCATTTCTACTGGCCAAAAATGGGGGCCGATGTGGCTGCCTACTGCCGTTCGTGTGAAACCTGTCAGAGAGTGGGGAAGGCGGGGCCACACCCCAAAGCCCCACTAGTATCTCTGCCAATCATCGATGAGCCTTTCAGGAGGGTGGCTGTGGATCTGGTCGGCCCGCTGGCCATCCCCAGCAGCTCCGGGAAACGCTTCATACTGACGGTAGTGGACTATGCCACCCGGTACCCAGAAGCAGTGGCCTTGTCGTCCATTCGGGCTGACAAGGTGGCCACCGCATTGCTGGAGATTTTCTCCCGAGTGGGTTTTCCCCAGGAAATGCTCACTGACCGGGGGACCCAATTCATGTCCCAGCTGATGGAGGCCCTCTGTAAGCAAGTCCAGGTGCGACATCTGGTGGCCAGCCCGTACCATCCACAGACTAATGGCCTGTGCGAGCGGTTTAATGGCACCTTAAAGCAGATGCTTAAGATGTTGGTCGACTCCCATGGGCGTGACTGGGAGCGGTATCTCCCACACCTGTTATTTGCTTACCGGGAGGTTCCACAGGCCTCAACAGGATTCTCACCGTTTGAGCTCCTGTACGGGCGACGTGTGCGGGGCCCCCTGGCTCTGGTGAAAGAGGCTTGGGAAGGGGATTTGGCCACCCCTGGAGTGTCGGTTATCGAGTATGTCATGCGCTTCCGGGACAAAATGCAGGCCTTGACGCAACTGGTACACGACAATATGGCTCAAGCCCAGGCTGATCAGAAGCGTTGGTACGACCAGAACGCTTGTGAGAGGACCTACCAAGTGGGTCAAAAGGTGTGGGTACTGGTCCCCGTACCACAGGACAAGCTTCAGGCAGCCTGGGAAGGCCCATACCTCGTGTACCAGCAGCTCAACCCTGTGACGTACCTGGTCACCCTGGACCCTGCCCGTGGAAGGCGGAAGCCCTTCCATGTGAACATGATGAAGGCACATCATGAGCGGGAGGCATGTGCGCTCCCCGTGTGCAACCTGCCCGAGGAGGGAGAAGCGGAGACCCTCTTGGATATGCTAGCCCAGGTTAGGGCAGGCGGATCCATTGAGGATGTGGAGGTTGGCCACCAGCTCTTGGAGGACCAACGGTCCCAGCTGTGGGCCACCCTACACCCCTTCCGGGGGTTGCTTACCAACCAGCCCGGAAGGACTAACTTGGCTGTCCATCACGTGGACACTGGGGATCATCCCCCGATCCGGCGTTCAGCATATCGGGTCTCCCTGGAGGTGCAGCAACACATGCGCCAGGAGATTGACGAGATGCTGAAGCTGGGGGTGATCCAGGCATCCAACAGCGCTTGGGCCTCGCCTGTAGTCCTCGTCCCTAAGAAGGACCGAACCACTCGGTTCTGCGTGGACTACAGGGGGCTCAATGCTGTCACGGTCGCCGATGCGTACCCAATGCCACGCATCGATGACCTACTCGATCAGTTGGCCGGGGCTCAGTACCTGACCATCATGGATCTGAGCCGGGGATATTGGCAGATCCCCCTGACTCGCAAGGCCAGGGAACGCTCTGCCTTTATTACCCCATTTGGACTGTACGAGTCCACGGTGATGCCATTCGGGATGAGGAATGCCCCTGCCACTTTCCAGCGGATGGTCAACACCCTGCTCAAGGGACTTGAAGGGTACGCGGCCGCGTACCTGGATGACATTGCCGTCTTCAGTCCCACCTGGGAAGATCACCTAGAGCATCTAGCACAGGTGCTCAGGCGGATCCACCAGGCAGGTTTGACCATCAAGCCGGGAAAGTGTCAGCTGGCCATGAGCGAGGTCCAGTACCTCGGTCACCGGGTAGGCGGGAGAACACTGAAGCCCGAGCCTGAGAAAGTGGAAGCCATCGCATCCTGGCCCACCCCCAGGACCAAGAAGCAGGTGATGTCCTTCTTGGGGACCGCTGGGTACTATAGGAGGTTTGTTCCATGCTATAGTAGCCTGGCAAAGCCCTTGACGGACCTCACCAAGAAGAAGCTGCCCTCTGCAGTCGATTGGACAATGGACTGCGAGACAGCCTTCCGGGCCCTAAAGGACGCCCTGTCCAGCCCGCCCGTGCTACAGGCAGCCGACTTCACGCGGCCGTTTGTAGCACAGACCGACGCCAGTGACTTCGGCCTCGGTGCGGTGCTCAGCCAGGTGGACTCTGCGAGCCAAGAGCACCCAGTCTTGTACCTGAGCAGGAAGCTGTTACCACGGGAAGTGGCCTATTCCACGATGGAAAAGGAGTGCCTGGCCATAGTGTGGGCCCTGCAGCGTCTGCAACCCTATCTATACGGGCGCCACTTCATCGTGGAGACGGACCACAATCCCCTCAGCTGGTTGCACACCGTCTCTGGGACGAATGGGCGATTGTTGCGATGGAGCCTTGCGCTCCAGCAATACAACTTCACCATTCGCCACAAAAGGGGCCGGGACCACGGTAACGCAGACGGGCTGTCCCGACAAGGAGAGGTCGCGGACGGGCGCACGGGGGAACACCGGAGTGTGCTGCCCCCTAGCGCCCTCAAAAGGGGGGAGGTGTGAGGCAAACCCTGGGATATGAAGATGAATTATGACTTCCAGTCATAATCGCTCTCATCACTCCATGGCAGTGCCCCCTCCCTTCTTGTTCTCAGATGTCCAGCATCTGTGAAGGTGTCACATCCCATGGCCATCTCCTGTGATATGGAGATTAGGTGATGTGGGAACAATGGACACAGGATGACTCCCTGCCGTGACCCTGTGGTAGGAGCTGCTATCTAATTAGCAAGCATGGAAGTACCCAGACAGAACGACTCCAGTAAAAAATGGTTCATATCTCGCAAGCCATATTTCCGATAAATATGGCAACCATAAAGATGGTGTCTCCGCATGCGGACGATGCTGGCACACCCTTTTTATGGGAGCAGGACCTGGGGAAATACCCCAGGCGTGATATCAGCCAATGGGGAACTAGTAGGCAAGTCATGAGTCCTCTCGTTCTGTAGCTAAATTCATAGCTGTCACAATGAGAGCGTTGGCGTCCGCCTACGACGCTCCCAGGCAAAGTTATGGCCCATATTCCATGTTGGGATATTGTCCATAACTCAAGCCAGGGGTGGAGCAGTGCTCCCTCTGAGGTCACGAAGGTAGGAGGGGACCTGGATTTGCCCAGGTTGATAACCCTACTTCGGCCATTTTCCAGCGTTCTTTCGCTGGGGGTCACGTGTAGGAAACATCTGTGGGAAGGATCCTAGAAACCTGGCCTACAGCGCCCCCCTGTGGCCAGACGCACAAGGTAACTGCTGGAACTGTGTATGCCTGTTTGTAACCCATGCTTTGCTTGTAACTGTACTCTGACATATGTATATTCTGTAGATTCCCTATTGTATATATTGTAGTTTCTAGTGTGCTTTAGGCTGATTAAACTATATAATTAATCTTGGGCTGTTCTGTTATCTCGATCTTGAATCCCACGTCTGTGTGTTCGGCTAATAGTTACCGTGAAGCGGTTGGTGGCAGCGAGTTTGTGCCAAGGATTATTGTGGGGAGGCCAGTGAGATTCGGGGAGGTTTTATATATTCCGCCCGCGGAGGTCGGGGGAATATATACCCTACTCTCACCGGGGACCCTTCAATAATCGGCATAAGTAGTATAGCGGCCTCCTTGCTTATTGTCGGGCAATTCCATAATTGGCCTGACTATAAGAGGGGCGCTAGAGAGCGCGTCACGTGCTCTGTCTGTCGGTCGGGAGGTATAAAGGAGGGGTGACCCCCACTTGTTACCCCCCGATTGTGACGTACTGGTAGCCAGCGCGGGGGATTTCTGAGTGACCCCTCCCGGTGGTTCGTGACATGCGTCACTTACAACTTGACCCCAACGACGGATTGTGAGATATATTGAAGCGTGTGTTGGGGGCTTAAGATGTAAAAGTTACAATCATGTAAGATGATTTGGTTAGTATTCCACATTCTCCTTTCTGTAAAGCCTATAGTTAAATATTATAGGCAGGACCTTTCATTATAGTTATTTAAAAAATGTGAAATGTGTTTTCACTAAAAAAGAATATTGTATTTAGATAAAACATTAGGGTATAAACACACTGAGATTTTTTTTTAGTTTTGGAAAAAAAACCCAAAAAGTTTGAAAAAATTGCTTGGAGATCCTTTGTTATTCATTTCTATTATCAAACCACCTTGCTGTTGATATATTCAATCTTTTGAGCATTTTTTTAGCATTTTGGGTTTTGAAAAAAAATTATGAGAAAAAACAAACTGTATGTGACTTCTTTAATTGGCTCCTGATGGAACACTTATGGAAAAATGCACTTTCAAACACTTCAAAAACTCTTACATACTGTTCCACTTGAAAACTTGTAGTTTTTAAGCACCTAAAAAAACTCTGTTGTGTACATACTTAGGGTTTCTGCAAGATAAAAACTGCATTGATATACTGTATGTCATTTTCTTATACTGCAACAATATGTAGAATTTAGGATTTGCAACAAAAAGGGTGATACTACATATGAAAACTCAAAGACTTTTTGTAAAAAAAACAGTATTTATGACAGCTTTTATTAAAGGGGGTGTCCTGGCATTAATACCTGGTTAAAAGACAGTTAAAATGTTAAAAAATACCAAAAAGTCATCAAAGTCACTTTTCCAAATCCTGGCCGATCCAGCTCTGATATTTCCCAGTCCCCAACTAGTCCCTTGTATTTCCTACTGCAGGGACGTATTGTCTCATTGCTGGAACAAGAAGCACAGAGACCGGTGGGAAACCAGGAAGAATAAGAACCGTGTCAGGTGATCGGAAAAGCGAGTATGATGACTTTTGTTTTGTTTTCGAACTTTAGAACATTGATGTAAATAATTTTATCCCCCCCCCCCCCGAAAAAAAGTATTTACATCAATTTTTCTGGCTACCACAATATATTTTTTTATTGTACATAATTTAAGAACACTATAAGCGGTTTTCCCCACAAATTTTTAATGGCTAAACAAGCTATTCGAAATGAGTTGACCAGCAAATACCAGTGGTCACGATGGATTGTGGGATGACAATTGGGTAGAAAAGTACTTCTTTGGTAGAATTACGGAGACTCATGTAACTAGAGTAATAGCTACTATTGCCCTGTGACAACAATAGTAGTCAATTAGTCTAATTAATAGTAATAATTAAATGAATGATTAGTCAGCACTAGCAATCCTATTTATCTTCCCATTGGATGACAAATAAAAATGAGTCCTATCACATTGGCACCCCGTAGCTAACTTACATTAAAAGGTTTCCTGGGGCAGACATGGACCTTTCTTCCCGTCTGGCGCATTCAAATGGATTTCCAAATGACCGCTTCCGCAGCATTGCTTTCACTAAAATCTTAATTAAAAAACAAATACAAAGTGTAATGCAAACCAAAAAGCATATGCATTAAGAAATGAGACACAAACAATGTAAATACCATCTCACAAGTCCATAAACACAATTTTGGTAACATACAAAGAAAGAATGGCAAATATGTTACTTGCCAATAACACCGGTCACTGACTGTTGCCATTAATGATTGGATTGTTTAATAAAAACACAATTGGAGAAATTTGATGACCTGAAAATTTGGTGACAACGTTTCATTATTGCAATTAGCTTAAAGAATTTGCTCTGGCAAACTTAAGCTGTCCTTGGTGGTTTATTGATGGGTGGGTGAATATAGAATCCACTTACCTCATACTTGCATGTATGTATAATGAATTTACCCTATTGGTTATTTAAATAAAATTTGATATTTTAATCTGAATTAGTCTCCTATACGTGTTTTTTTACACGATTTTTTGAAACTTAAGCTGTCCGTGGATGGCCAATTTATCTGTCTAGCCATATAATGCTTCTTCCTGACAACTACTTTCATTTTTTATTCTCTTTAAGGCTCGCTGACTCGAGCTTATAACAAGGACAAGTACTATCCAACGTTTTATCAGGTAGCACTCAGACCTGTGTTATACTATGTGATAGTGCAGATCTGCGAGTGCCTCCATAAATCAGATCACATGCACCCATACAAATCTATGGGTGCGTGTGAATATTGGCGCAACTAGAGTTAAATGGGCCCTGGTGCAGAATTTGGACCTGGGCCCCCCCCCATCCCCGCCCACTCAGGGTACAGGATAATTACTCTGACACTTGGCTCTTTCCCTCAACACCCAGCTTTTCCATACTCCAATATCCCGATATAATATCCGATATTATAATGCATCTGATAGTCCTACATATATGATGATGCACCCAGATAGTCCTCCATGTATTATAAAACACTCCCCATAGTCCTCCATATATTATAATACACTCCTCATAGTCCTCCATATATTATAATGCAACTCCATAGTTCTCCATATATTATAATACTCACCCCATAGTCTTGCATATTATAATACACTCCCCATAGCCTTGCATATTATAATACACTCCCCATATTCCTCCATATATTATGATGCACCCCCATAGTCCTCTATATATTATAATACATTCCCCATATTCCTCCATATATTATAATACACTCCTCATAGTCCTCCATATATTATAATGCACCCCATATTCCTCCATATAGTAGCATACAGCCCCCATATTGTTTAATGCAGCCCCATAGTCCTCTGGCCACCGTGATTAAATAAATATACTCACTTCTCCTCGTTTCCCCACTGCTCCGGTCTTCTCAGGGTGTCCACTGTTCTGCCGCTCTGCATATCTCAGCACAGCAGGTGCGCAGTAGAGTGCCGCAGCAGACACAGCGGGAGAATGATGAGAGAGGCAGCGCTCCACTCACTCTCTCATCATTGCTTTCAATTGTATTGACATCTTGAAAGTGTGAACCTTGGCGGGGGGCCCACAGTGGCCCCATAGCGGTCCTTGGGTCTCCTTAGCCCCCAGGCCAACAGATGGCGACCCCTGTGACCGCAATCTTTCCGCCCCTGCGTTGAAACATTGGACTACCCTCAGATGTCATCCAAGTGCAATCTGATATACGCAATGGAGAAGATGGAGAAATTAATATCTCCATCTTCTCCACACCTGTGATCTGATTCTCATATGAGAAAATCATCGGATGCTATACGTCAGGGTAACCCCGGCCATAAACTGTTAAAGCCCTCCGTCCACAACCTATTTCAGTATGAACCATGTACAACTTATTAATATATCCTCTCTCAAAAAATGTACAGGGGGTATCACACCTATATCTATAAAAAGCTAATTTGTCTCCATTTAGCAATGTTTTACAGTCTATACTACAACTCTGTATTGTATTTAACCAGTTAGGGATTTACAAAAGCTATAACATTCATGTTTTTCAACAGTGTGGCCTTATGAGGTCTTCTATTTTTTATTAGAGAAAGTTCAATTTTTCAATGGGACTATATTGGAGGATCTCTAATGTGCTGAATTTCTCTAATATTTGGTGGGGTGGGGTGGAACATAGTATATAAAAAAACAAGCATTTCTGCCTGTGCTTGGCATCTGCTTTTACAGCATTTATTTATTGAGATAATGTTTTGTCTGCATTCCAAGTGTCATCGCTTTCCTTTTTTACTCCTATGTGGATGTAGATTTATGCGGGATTTATCATTGATATATAGTGTTCACTAACACCATTTTGATATGTGGAGCTTATTCCTTATCTTTTATTCTGGCAATTTCTTTTCTTTTACAACATTCACTGTGCAGGATAATTATTGTGCTGGTTTTATAGTTTGGTCACTGCAGTTGAAGCAACATCAATTATGTATGTTTTCTACATATTTTACAGAATAAATAATTAAAAAGTGTTTGTTTTTTTTACTTTTGATTTCGTTTGTATACACGTTATTAATTTTTTTTATCACTAAGACTTGAATATGTTAAATTTTGATTGGCAACATAATACAATACTTCTGTATTTCAGATTAATATGCCAGGGGTACAGTACAAATTGAAAATTAATTGAGTACAATCTGATTGGATCTTTGAAGAGGACTTAAAGGGAATCTGTCAGGTCATTTTTGTTTACCATACTAACAGTATTCTAGAATAGGGTTTGGGCAGCTCTTTCAGGATATGTAGCTTTTATTCCTGTACATTGCTCCATTGTGTTACTGCAAGCCCTGGAAATTTTACAGTTGCAAGCCTGCTAGTCAAGTGTATGTAAATGCCTACTGAATATTCACCCCTTCACCCGCCCACCCCTTTGCACCAGCGTCAGTGATTGGATACAGTCAGACTGTCAGTATTACACCATTTGTTACAGCAAGTGAACCTAATCCTGCTGCTGTGTTCTTAGCAGCAAACCATTAGACTAGTTGTTTGGCATTTATATTGTACCAGATCTGCTCAGCTTCATGTTGCCCATATTACAGACCTTGTGTGATGTAATGTATGTTCTCCATGACACAGGAGTCTGCATTGTTCAGCTCAGCCAGGCTCCTGTTGGTGGCTGTTAGCTCAGATCTTAAGTTAGTCACCTTCTGGCTCGCAGACTGGATGAACTGGGGAGAAAGGAGACAGAGCACCATGGTGAGTAGAGCGCACACACTGGGAGCTGTGCACGGCATTGACTCTTCTACTGAAGGAACGTGCAGCACAGCAGGAGACATAACACCTCCGTCTGTCTGTAAAGCTGTGTCTCTTGCAGTGCTGTGCATTCCTTCAGCGAAGGAGTCAGTGCTGCGCACAGCAACCTGCGTGTGCGCTCTACTCATCATGCTGCTCTGTCTCTCTTCTTCCCAGTCCATCCAGTCTCAAGCTGGAAGGTGACTAACATGAGATCTGAGCTAACAGCCACCAACACGAGCCTGGCTGAGATAAACACTGCAGACCCCTGTGTCATGGAGAACATCTAGCACATCACACAAGGTCTGTAATATGGGCAACATGAAGCTGAACAGATCTGGTACAATACAAATGCTAGACACATACACATTTTGATAGATTGGACTTTTACAAAAGCTGAGATATCAAATGTGTATATTTTTTTCTTTCGTAATTTTTAATGGGGTAAATGGGTGGGTGATTTGAACTTTTAAATTTTTTTTTACCAATTTTGTAACACTTTTTTACTTTTTCCACTATTTGTTAGTCCTCTTAGGGGACTTGAACCTGCGATCATCTGATCGCTTGTGCTATGTACAGGAATGCCACAGTATTGCTGTATATAGCGGAAATCAAGTCTTTTGAAAGGAGTACCATGATGACAAACACAGGTGTCTTCAGCAGACCTCTGGCTGTCAGGGCAACACATTTTCTTCCCACGATCATGTAGCGGGAGTGATGATAAAGGGTTAGAATGTCATACCCCCCTGCTGGTGCACATTAAATGCTGCTGTCACAGATTGACAGCGCCACTTAACAGGTTAACAGTCATGGGCAGACGTTCGCTCCACCTACGTATGTTGGAAGCAGATGATGGCCATCAACTGCCAGGAAAGATTCGGGTTCGCAAGCTGCTATATGACAAGAACAGTGCGCCATAAGTTGTTGAGGGGTTAAACCTTTCAACAATTTGTGCAACAGAAACTTATGTAGGATTTGACTTGGCCCTTGCTCCCAATCTGCATAACTGAGCCTTGGACATCAATGACTTTGTGGCTGGTTAAGCAATGTTATCTTCTTTGGACCTTTTTCATTGGTACTAACTGATACCTTTTGGGTACACCCTTACAAGAACTGCCATTTTTAGAGATGCTCAAATCCAATCATCTAACCATAACAATTTGGCCTAAGTGACTAATGCGGGCATCACACGAGACGATCTATCATGCGATATGTCGTCGGGGGTCACAGTTTTCGTGACGCACATCCGGCATCGTTTGCGATGTCGTTTCGTGTGACACCTACGAGCATCTCAGAACGATCGCAAATCGGTTACAAAGCATGTATCGTTTACACGTCGTTTATTTTTAAAAAATAGTTTATTTTTCTTAGCGCCGGTTGTTCATCGTACCCGGGGTAGCACACATCGCGCCGTGTGACACCCCGGGAACGATGAACTGCAGCTTACCTGCGGCCGCCGGCAATGCTGAAGGAAGAAGGTGGGCGGGATGTTTACGTCCTGCTCATCTCCGCCCCTTCGCTTCTATTGGCCGGCGGCTGTGTGAAGTCGCTATGACGATGAACGTCCCACCCCCTTCAGGAAGTGGATGTTCGCCGCCCACAGCGACGTCGGTCAGCAGGTAAGTACGTGTGACGGGGGTTTAAGGACTTTGTGCGACACGGGCAGCGATTTAATTATCTAGCACAGTTTATGCCTCCCAGAATGTCATTGTATTACTGTATGACTTAACAATCAATACAAGTATTTTCTTTGTCATAATCTCACATCGCTTCTAATTTCTGAAAGTGTCTGGTAGACTTGACATATTAAAATGAAACATATCGACTAATCAGAAAAAAATTATGTGTCAAAGCAAGGGAGAAAACAACAAATTAAATATAGGTCATCAATCCTCTCTACAGAAAAGAATTGGCTTAATTAAATTTACATACTTAATTTGCCGATGTCGGCTATAACCTGTGGGGAAACGCTTCAACATGATTAAAATATATCATTTTTGTAAAGCCTGACTGCCTACTGCATTTTAAGATTACTCTTCAGATGGGAATAAAAAAGACAAAATTTTACATATTCCCATGGAAACTAAACACTTTGTTAACCATCTATGACAAGTGAACATCCTCATCTTTTGATTAGTACTCACTACAAATAAGCAAATCTTTTGAATATCTAATTCTTTAGCTTTGCTGAATTTTCCCCCAAAATTTCAATTTCCACAAATCTTAAAACTGCACAGGTCCTAATTGCTTGAAAAAAACCCAAAAAACATGCATAAGGGTATATGTGCACGCTGCATTTTTGGTTTGACAACAAAATTGCACCCTCTGGCAGACTTTAACAACTGAAAACACTGCATTTGACAAAAAAAAAAACGCATCTGTTTTTGTTAATACGTTTTTAAAAGGAGAAGAAAAAATATGATAGGATAGGATAGATAGCTAGAATAGATAGATAGAAAAATATAGAAAGAACAGATAGAAAGAACATATAGAATAGATAGAAAGAAAGAACATATAAAATAGATAATAAGAAAGAACAAATCAAATAGATAGAAATAACAGAATAGCTCGATAGAGGAATAGCTAGCTTGGCCAGCTGTGTTTTTTAATTCTTTGGGGGTTAAAAAATGATGTGGGGTCCCCTATTTTTCATATCCAGCACAAGAACAGCAGCAGCTACAGGCTACAACTCTGAGCTCTCTGCTGTACCTTGGCTGGTTATGAAAAACTGAGGAGATCTCACGCTTTTTTTAAATTATTTGATTTTTTAGGGTTTTTTTAAATGACGTGGGGTCCCCCCCCATATATCTAAAACCAGCCAAGGTACAGCAGACAACTGGGGGCTGATATTATTAGGGTGGGAAGGGCCATTGTTATTTGGCCCTTTCCAGCCTAATAATAGCAGCCCACAGCTGCCCCAGAAGTGGCGTATCCATAAGATACGCCAATTCTGGCGCTGGGCCCGGCTCATCCCTTTGCCCTGGTGCAGTGGCAATCGGGGTAATAAGGAGTTAATAACAGCCCACAGCTGCTACTAAGCCCTAGCTTAGTGATGACAGGCGTCTATGAGACACTCCCCATCACTAATCTGTTAGTGAAAGTAAATAAGCACAAACACCCAAAATATGCTTTATTTGAAATAAAAGACAAAAAGCACCCTCTTTCACCACTTTATTAACCCCCCAAACAGCCCTCCAGGTCCGATGTAATCCACACAAGGTCCCACGGCGCTTCCAGCACTGCTACATCTGATGCTCACAGTGAGCGCCATAGAACTTGACTGCCTGCTGTGAGCTCCATGCAGCAACTGAAGTGAGTCACGCTATCAGGTGTGACGTCACTCAGGTGAGCCATCCACCTTCAGCTCACTTCAGTCGCAGCCTGATTTGCAGTCACATGTGGAGGACTCCAGCTGTGACCAGAAATCACCTGAGTGACGGCACCGCTGATTGTGCGGCTCACTTCAGTCACTCGGGTGATTTGCTGCCACACGTGGAGGACTCCAGCTGTGGCTGCGGCTAACCTAAGTGACGTCACTGCTAATAGCGCGACTCACTTCAGTTGCTGCGTGGAGCTCACAGCAGGCAGTCATGTTCTATGTTGCTCACTGTGAGTGACAGATGTAGCAGTGCTAGAAGCGGCGTGGGACCTCGTGTGGATTACATCGGATCTGGAGGTGTGTTTGGTGGTTTAATAAAGTGGTGAAACAGGGTGCTTTTTTGTCTTATTTCTGTCTAATAAAGGATTTTTTGGGTGTTTGTGTTTATTTACTTTCACTTACAGATTAGTAATGGGGCGTGTCTCATAGACGCCTGCCATCACTAACCTAGGGCTTAGTGGCAGCCATGGGCTGCCATTAACTCCTTATTTCCTGATTGCCATCACACCAGGGTAATCGTGAAGAGCCGGGTAAAGTCCTGGGACTGTTGCATCTAATAAATGCGGCAAATCCGGGCGGCTGATGGCTGATATTTTTAGCCTGGGGGGCTCCCAATAACGTGGGTCTCCCAGCCTGAGAATAAGAGCCCTCAGCTGTGAGGCTTTATCTTGGCTGGGTATCAAAATTGTGGTGGACCGCATGCCATTTTTTAAACATTTAAAAGAGCATGGTCTAAGAGGCTTTTGTCAATGTCACACTGACAGGTATAATGTATTGCAATGCTGGTACATTGCAATGCATTATACCAGCAATCAGAGTAATAAAAGTTAATGTCCCATATAGGGACTAAGTAAAAATAAAATGAAAAATATTGTAAAAATGAAAAAAAAAATCATACAATACAGAAAAAACATATCAATAAATACGTCTATTTATGTAAAGCAAAACAGTACACACATTTAGTATCGCCACATTTGGAACAACCTGATCTATAAAACTGTCACACTAGTTAACCTCTTCAGTGAATACTTCCAAGTACAAATGCCCCCTTCCCTTATGAGCCCTATAATGTGTCTAAACCACAATTAGTGTCCACATGTTTGGAATTATTCTAGTGAGAAGAGTCAAATTCTGATGTCTAATATGGTGCTCATTCCCTTCTCAGCTTTGCACTGTACCTCAAAAATAGTTCCTGATTACATTGGTGATAACTGCGCACTCAGGAAACATTACACAACAAACTGTGTGGTTCATTTTTTTTCTTTTTAGCCCTTATAAAAATTATAAACGTGGGGCTAAAACAACATTTTAGTGAAAAAAATAATTTTTCTTTCTTCACCACCCAATGGTATAAAATTATGCACCCCTAGATGAATTAATTGACGGGTATACTTTGTAAAATGGGGTAACTTGTGGGCAGTCTACTGTTCTAGCATATAAGGGGCTCTATCAATGTGACATAGCGCCCCAAACTATTCCAACTACCGTAAATCTGCACTCCAATATGGTGCTCCTTCCCTTCTTCTAAGCTTTGCACCGTGACTCAAAAGTAGTTTTGGACCATAAATGGGGTATTGGTATACTCAGGAGAAATTGTGTAAGAAATTGTATGGTCCATTTTCTCCTGCTACCCTTTTTGAAAATTAAAACTTTGGGGCCAAAGCAACATTTTAGTGCAAAAAAAATGTTTTTGTTTTATTTTCACAGCCCAATGTTATATAATTCCGTGAATCACCTGAGGGTTAAAATTGCTCGCTACAACCCAAGATGAATTCCTTGAGAGGTGCAGTTTGCAGAATGAGTTCACTTTTGGGCTTTTTTGGCATCTCAGGGGATCTTCGAGTGTAACATGTGTACACAATATATTCCAACCAAAATGGCGTTCCAAAATTCAAATAGCGCTCCTTCCCTTCTGAGCCATGTCTTGTGCCCAGACTGAAGTTTTCCATATGGGGTATCAGTTTAATCAGAAGAAATTGCATAACAAATTGTATAGTCCAATTCCTCATCTTGCCCTTATGAAAATGAAAAGTTTGGGTTTAAACCAACATTTTTGTGGTAAAAATGAATTTTTTCATTTTCACGGCTCAGGGTAATAAAATTATGGGGGTTCAAGGTGCTCACCAAACATCTAAATTCCTTGAGTGGTTTAGTTTTCAAAATCAATTGTTGGTGGTTTCCAATGTTTAGGCACATCAGGAGCTCTGCATCTGCAACATGGCATCCACTATTAAAATCCATTTAAAATTATTACCCTTGTAGCAAGGGTAGTTGCTTGCATAAGGTCAATGACCCTATAATGCACTCTCCATAGTCCTCCAGATATAATGCTCCTCCATATATTATAATACAACCCAAACGTTTTCCATACAGTAAAATGCACACCTCTATACTGTATAATGAACATAAGTCTTCCATATAGTATAATTCACCTACAACAGTCCTCCATATAGTATTCTGCACCCCCATAGTTCTGCATAAAATAGAATGCTCCCTCCATAGTCCTCCATATAATATAATGCACCCTCCATAGTCCTCCACATATAATGCCCCCCCCCCATAGTACTCCATATAGTATAGTACACCCCTTAGTCCTTGATATAGTACAGGGTGGGCCATAAGTATGGATACACCCTGGGTGGGCTATAAGTATGGATACACCCTGATAAAATGGAAGTGGTTGCTGATATCACCATACCGTTTGTGGAATATTAGTACATGGTCGCCATGGCCAGGTGACGCCCATGGCGGCCATCTGCAAAGCCGCCATTTTGATTTCAACTTTAATCTTTTTATCAGGGTGTATCCATACTTATGGCCCACCCAAGGTGTATCCATACTTATGGACCACCCTGTATAATGCCCCCCCATAGCCCTCCACATAATATAACGCCCCATCCATAGTCTTTCATATGTAATGCACCCCCCATAGCCCTCCATGTAGAATAATGCACTTCCCATAGTCCTCCATGTACTATAACGCACAACCCATAGTCCTTCTTATTGTATAATGTGCCCATAGTCCTTCATATAGTATAACACACTTTTGATAGTCCTCCATATAGTATAACGCATCCCATAGTCAACCATGAAGCATTATGGCCATCATGAACTCACTTATTTAAACGAAAAAACTCACCTATTCTTGGTCCCACAGTGCTCTGGTCTAAACAGTGAGAGCTCTGAAGCTCTGTGTTAAAGTGATGTAATCAGAGGGAGCGTCAGTGGAGTGTGCTCTTTGTTATCATTGCTTTGAACTGTATCGACATTCGATACAGTTTGAAAGAGTGGTACTGGGTGGTGGGGCCCTGTGTCGGTGCTGGCACAGGGCATTTCCGAATCACGGACCCAAGAGTGTCTTCATGGTCTGCCGCCTTTAGTGGTATGCCACTGGCTCTGATATCCTATCCCTAGGCTGAAAATCCCAAAATGACTAGACCATGTGATGTAGGAGATATGGGGAAACCCACCCTGATGTTGATTCAAAGTCAATTCCCATGACCGTTCCACTCATCTCCACTACTCACTGTATACTGCATTTTATGTAAGTAAATTTGACAGTGCCCTTTAATTAGGCAAGACCATACATTTAAGATGATAGGATTTAATGTTTTGTTGTGCTTTAGCCCTCATTAAGAGTTCAATGATGTTAAATACATGTTTGAGTTATCTTTCTATAAATATAGACATTTCACATCCATATTACGTTTCTGACATATTTAGAAAATTATTACTAATGAAATATACCAAAGAAATCACATAGTAAATGCAATACATAAAATGTCTTACCACAGTTGTTAAACTTGGGATAAGCTTGACTGAATTCTTCACTTCCTCCTCAGTGACCTCCACAATTGTACAATGCTCTTCCTCCAGAGGCAATGGGTCTTCCCCATTTTTGGATACCCAAGGATGAAGCTGAGATTATAAAAACAATTCTGTATAGACAGAATGGAGACATTTCATCTGCAGTACAGCTAATTCATATGGAAATTGAACCCAATCTAATTGTACATCATTTGGGGTCACTGATATTTTTATTAATAGCGTAAATGGCTTTATCTTGCTTAGAAAGGAAAAATCATAGAAAGATGTTATTTATGAATAATTATTCCATTTAAATAAGATTCATGTGCTGCAAAGTGGATGTCTAATATCAAAGGATCGTAAAACCGGCTAGGACAACAAATCTTACTTCACTGAAAGGTACGCGTTTGATGTGTCTGTTGCTATGGAGTTTATTGCAAAAAGTTAACACTGAAGAATTTATAAGTGTCTTAAAAAGTAGGACAAGCATTAATTCTAGATTTCTTTTCAAGATTTGAAGCCAGTGTCTGTAAAGATGTTTTGAACCTTGAACATTATTAGTGAATTATTCACATATTTGTAATTTATTACTTGGGATTTAAAGCAAAACTCCACTTCATCACTATGACCTGCAGAAAATGAGATAATGCAAGCATTAAAGAGAACCTGTCAGCAGGATTTAGCACTATAAAGTAAAGCCATAATGGCACTGTGAATGCTGATTAAATAGATACCTGTAGTGAAGGAATTCCATCTCTGGTTGTTGAATATTCTACCTTTAAAGTTTTCATCTGATGACGTCTTCTGGGCATCGGGGCAGGACTTAGGGGTTAGGGTCGTCTTCTTCTCCACCCCTCTGTTTTCCTCCTCTGTTTCTTCTACAGATCACTGATTATTCAGTGTCATTGAACCAGGCACTCCCAGGGGGATTTTTTTTTGAAGATTTTATTAATGACGGCAATAGTTCAAAACGTTTCGGTTAATGTGCTGACCTTGCTGAAGGTCAGCATATTGACCGAAACGTTTTGAACTTTGAACTATTGCCGTCATTAATAAAATCTTTAAAAAAAATCCCCCTGGGAGTGCCTGGCTCAATTACATTGCATCTCCACGGAGTTGGACCCTACCAGAGCACACTGTTATATCAGAAGTGCCATGTTTCTCTTTAATACTGATTATTCCATGACCTGCCTCCTTTTTAGAAGTCTGCACCACTGCTGCCATCATGGAGTTGCGCAGTGCATGCGCACTGTGAATCTGCAGGTCCTCAATAAAGTAGCACCGGAGGTGGTGCGTACACAGCTCAATTACCTTTTCATTAAGCCGAAATCTCGATCTGCGCATGCGCCACCTCTGGAACCATTATATTCAAGACAGTCTATAGAATCACACTGAACATGGTCTTCAATGAAATGGAGTCGGGGTGGCCCATGCCCACATCGAGATTTCGGCTCAATGAAGAGGTCATTGTGCTGAAATATCGATCTGTGCACAAACCGCCTCTGGCGAAAATTTTATTGAAGACCTACAGAGTGGCTGCAGAATCACACTGGCATGCGCTGACCACCGTAATGATAGTGGCAGTAGCGTGGAATTTCAAACAGGCGGCAAGTCACTGAGTGACCTGTCAAAGAAATAGAGGAGGCAGGCAGAGGGGTAGAAAAGAAGAAGAACCTACCCCTGAGTCTCGCTCCGATGCACAGATGTCATCTGATGAAAACTTTACAGGATGATTATTCAAGAACCACAGATTTAATCAGCATCAGACCGCCATTATGGCCATGGCTTTACTTTATAATGCTAAATCCTGCTGACAGGTTCTCTTTAACTTACAAATGTACTTACTTACAAATGTCAGCAGAATTGAACTACATGTGTTGTTAATAGAGCACACTATGACATATATATATATATATATATATATATATATATATATATATAGTACTGTGCAAACATTTTAATCAGCTGTGAAAAAATGCTGCAAAGTAAGAAGGCTTTTTTTTTATAAAAATTGAAGTTTTAATAGTTAAGTTTATCAATTATCCAATTGTAGGGGAAATGAACAAAAGATAAATCTAAATCAAATGTAAGATAAATCTAAGCCAAATCTACATTTGGTGTCACTATCATATTGCCTTCAAAACAACATCAATTCTTCTACTGTAGGTACACTTGCAGAAAGTTTTTAAAGGAATCTTGGTAAGGATGTTGTTCCAAACATCTGGGAGAACCAGCTACATCTGTGACTATAGGCTTATTCTCATCCTTCTGTCTCTTCCTATAACCCTAGACAGACTCGATTGTGTTGAGATCAGGGATCATTGGGGGCTATATCATCAACAGGACTCCTTGTTCTTCTTAACACTGGAAATAGTTATTAATGACATAGGCTGTATGTTTAGGGTCGTTGTCCTGCTGTAGAGTAAATTTGGATACTGACAGACACCTCCCTGGTGGTATTCTATGATGGATAAGTATTTACCTGCATTTCTCAGCGTTGGACACACAAATAAATGGGCTATTATGAGGATCAAAGCATTTATGTATTTATTAGTGTTGGGTACACCAATAAATGGCTATTATGAAGACCATAGCTGCAACTGTCAGCCAAAGAAACAGTGCAGCAGAGGAAAGACATTATTTTCCAGCGAAATTGGAACACGTCCAACACCAAGAATGCCATCAGCTCAGAACCGACTGTAACCAATCTGACCCACCTACATCCTTCTATACCATTGCTTGAAGACGTCTGGCCAGAAGTGGTCTTTATGGAAGTATTTCGGCCTCCAACATGGAAACAAGGCCATATGACTCAACTATGCACGAAAACTTACAAACTTTAGTACAGAAAAATGGCAGTAAGTTTTCTTTGAGTCAAAGTTAAAAAAATTGGCAAAAACAGAAAACAGTTTGCTTAGTTAGATAAGGGCTGGAGAGTGGTACAAAAATGAGTATCTGGGGGGAGTGAGGGTAGTGAAGCAAATAAGGGGATAGATAGAGCAGATAGAGACAGTGAGATAGTTGGGGGTCAATGAAGGTTTAGGGGGGGGGGCTGTGACATGCAAGTAATGTAGGGAGGCAAGAAGTAAGGAATGTGTTAATAGTATTAAATGTCTACTGGCAAATGCAAGAAGTCTTGCTAACAAAATGAATGAATTGTAGAGTCTTATGTCAACCATGGATTATGATGTGGTGGGCATTACGAAACCCTGCCTGAATGAGAGCCATGACTGGGTGACAAATGTAGTGGGTTATACTACAATCAGGAAAGACAGGAAAGACAAAAAAGGGGGAAGAGTGTGTATATTTATCAAATCTAACCTAAGACCTTTGCTCAATTATGACATTGGGGGTAGTGGCAACAATGTAGAGTCAGTATGGGTAAATGTACATGGCGAGGGGAATAATGGAAAGCTGCTAATTGGAGTTTGCTATAAGCCTCCTAATATAGTTGAACAGGTAGAGGGTGAAATGCTGCAACAAATTGAAAAGGCAGCTAATAATAATAATCAGGTTCCTATTATGGGGGAGTTCAACTATCCAGACATTCAGTGGGACATAGAATCTTCTGGTTGTGCTAACAGTTGTAAGTTCTTATCTACAATTTAAGACAATTTCCTCTGTCACATGGTAGATGAACCGACGAGGGGAGATAATTTGCTAGATCTGATCCTGTCAAATAGACCAGATACAATTTCAGATCTACAGGTCTGGGAGCACTTGGGTACCAGCGATCATAATATGGTAAGCTTCAAGGTAATATTCAATAGAACATTTCAAAGGGGAAATGCTAAAACCTGGGATTTTAGGAAATCTGATGTCAACAAAGTATGGGAAAAGCTTAATTATGTAGATTGGGACAATGTCATGGTAACTGGAGAGACCGAACATAAATGGGGTAAGTTTAAGGATATACTCCTAGAGTCCTGTAAAAAAAATGTATACCCTCTGGTAATAAAATGTCCAGGAATAAAAAGAAACCACTATGGATAAATAAGACAGTTCAAAGTATAATAAAAAAAATAAAGGGCGTTTAAACTCTTGAAGGCTAAGAATACAGAAATAGCATTTCAGAAGTATAAAGCTATTAATAGGAAATGTAAAAAGAAATCAAGCAAGCAAAATTAGCTACTGAAACAAAAATCGCCAAGGACATTAAAATAAATTAAAAAAAAAATTATAAATACATTAATGCCAAAAGGAAAAGAAAGGATGGTATTGGCCCCTTAAAATATAAGTTAATTATAAAGGACACATAAAAGACTGACATATTAACCAGGTACTTCTCATCTGTGTTCACCAAGGAACTGACTATTCCAGGGATGATTAAAGACATCAAAAATCAAAGTTCACCACCCGATATAATTAATTTAACACAAGAAGAAGTACGCCTGCGTCGGAGTAAATTAAACATTAAAAAATTCCCCGGGCCAGATGGCACTCATCCACGAATATTGAGGGAATTGAGCTCCGTAATCGACAAACCGCTGTATCTCATCTTCTTAGACTTGCTTGTAACAGGGTTGGTGCCTCAGGATTGGAGGATTGCTGATGTGGTACCGATATTTAAGAAAGGTAAGAAGGTGGATCCAGGCAACTAGTGTACAGTAAGCCTGACATCAGTAGTATGAAAAGTTTTTGAGGGCATTTTAAGGGATGGCATGCAAAAATATATTGCAGAAAATAATATAATAACTGACATACAACATGGATTCATAAAAGATAAGTCATGTCTAACCATCATGTTGGGGTTCTATGAGGAGGTAAGTGCAAATCTGGATATTGGTGTGATACCAATGTGATATGACTGAAGTATGTGTGATTAGATAGGAATCATAATCATAAGATAGGAGTGATCCCAGATATTATTTGATCCATCAATAATTCAGTATCAAAGAAGATGTCCTTTGGAGGGCCAAAATGATGACCAAGGAATACATGTCTTGAAGCAGTTGAAGATAAAGGAAGTAACATTTACAGTTCCACTTACAGGAAACTTGTGGTTAGCTTAAAGACAGTTTTAAGGATGAAATTTACGGCTCATTGCAATATTTCACTAACACTGGTCAAACTGTGGTCAGCCAGTTGTCAACTGGCAGGATGTGCAGGAAATGTGCAGGAAGCTGCCGTTACCTACAACATTTTGTGGTCAAGTTACATGAACATGACTCAGCTGTCACATGCTGGTGACCATTTAGACACAACCTACAATATTTTCCTATAAAAAATACACCAGACTCACTTAATGGTAGGGAAATACCTTCCAGGACATTGAAGTGTACGTACGCACTGTTCCTGTGATGCCATGCCAAGATGCCATGTTGATTCCTTATCATTAACTCGAGTTCCCTCCGATGTGAAAGGATTGCTACAACATAACGGTAATGTTGATGCATATTTCTGTTATTGTATAAGTTTCTATGACTATAGTTCTTATGCCTATGCACCATTGACTATATATATTCATGTGCTATTAAAATAAATAGTATCTTGCTATAAAGAATATTAGTATTCGTGCCTGATTAGGATATCAGTGAGCGCTTCGTAAGTACGGGCTTTCAGCCCCCTTCTTAGTAGAATTTAGCAAGACATAAATTGGCGTAGTCGGCAGGATTACTTCTATTAGAGGTAATTAACGAATTTTTGTAATTTAGAAGTTAAAAACATATATTTGGCAAATTTCCAGATATTTTTCAATCTTTTTGCATAGTGTCAAAATGTTCAGAAAACGTAAGGATAATGTTAAGGAAGTTGTTGTGGAGATCCTCGGCTGGACTGAGGCTCCCTACAATCTTATAGCACATGAATTGGTCAATTGTGGATTGGCAGAACAATGGCAGAATAAGCTCAAGGGTTGTGAAGCTACTGATGTTGTGAATGTACTCAGTAGTGACCCTGTGAAAACAGGTGATGTAGTGTCTTGTGGATTGGTAGAACAATGGCAGGACAAGCTTAAGGGTTGTGAAGCTACTGATGCTGTGAATGTACTCAGTGGTGCCCCTGTGAAAGCAGGTGATGTAGTGTCTTTAGCACGGCACAAACAATGGCAGGATAAGCTTAAGGGTAGTGAAGCTACTGATGTTGTGAATGTATTCGGTAGTGTCCCTGTGAAAACAGGTGATGTAGTGTCTTTAGCACGGCGCAAACAATGGCAGGATAAGCTTAAGGGTAGTGAAGCTACCGATGTTGTGAATGTATTCGGTAGTGTCCCTGTGAAAACAGGTGATGTAGTGTCTTTAGGACGGCGCATCTGGATTTTGGCAAGTGCATATAGTGTAATGCATGAGCGTAATCTAAAGATGCAGAAGAAAAGTTCCCAGATGGAACAAAAGATGATAGAATTAGGTGGCCTGAAAACAGTTATGGAATGTAATACCCGACTGTTGAAGGATAAATTGGAACATTATCAGAATGTGGCACAAAAAGCTGCCATAAAAATTGCTCAAAATAAGTACAAGAAAAGAAGAGGAAAGGTAAATAAAATCCAAATTGCTCAAAATAAGTACAAGAAAAGAAGAGGAAAGGTAAATAAAACCAAAGTACATAAAAGTATCGCCTCAGCTTCTATAAACTGGGATCCCGATACTTGGGATGGGGATGTGTGGGATTCATCTTCATCATCTGATGAGGAGGATTACCATAAAGGGAAGATTCAGGCTAATCCAATAAGGAGGCACCTAGAGAGGACAGAGAATGAGATCATCCGGGAACATGTCCGGGATGGTCAGGGGAATCTGCAATATGACAACGATGGTAATGCCATCACAAATGAGAGAACGATTCCTCATGTAAAAAATCGAGTAACCATTGAAGATTACTCTCAGGGAGAAGTTGATAGCATTTTAACACAGTTTAGACAAAAACCAGGAGAAGGAGAAATTCCCTGGTTGGTCAGGGTGCACGATCTCGGAGGAGGTGCAGTGCACTTTGACGCCGGAGACGTGACAAAATTTGTCACCATGTCTCGTGACCCAGTAATTCAGAGATCAATAAAAAATTATTTTGTTGATCATAATGAGCATGGTACTCAAAACTTAATCATGATCTTAGCCCATGCTTTTCTGGACAAATATCCATCAGAAGCAGACTTTCCTATCAATGATAAACCTTGGTATACCTTAAAAGATGGTATGGAAAGGCTGAAGGAAGAAGCAATGAGGAATGCTCTTCCTCTTTTGGGAATGGATGATGATTATCTCCAGTACCCATTGACAGCCAGCATAAGAAATAGGCTGGTTAAACATGCTCCTCCAGCATACAAAAAGCCAAACAATCCTGATTGTAAAGAGAAATCAGTAGGGGAGGCCCCATGGGTGTCTCGCAAAGACATGTTCCAGGCTTTGCTTAAAGCCGGGATCAATAAGGAAAGGATTGATGGAAAGGAGACAGGAGAATTATGGAAGTTGTACAAACAGAAAGTTCTATCTGCAAAGAAAGTGACCACTACAAATGTGGAAGGGGGTTCAAAAACCCCCAAGGTAAAGAAATCAGAGGGAAAAGGGGAAAAAACCCCAAAGAAAGTGTCTTGGGAAGATTTTCAGTCAGTTTATCCATGGGAAGAACTGGCTGCAGCCGTGGCCACAAAGGTCACGGAAGGAAGGGCTAATGCACAGACTGAAGTCTGTGTAAATGAAAGTTCAGAAGGAAGTGATTTACCATAGGTAGCCAGCCAAGCCCCCCTATTGATAAAAAGGGACGAACGTCCCTACGTCAATCTTAGCATACATTGGAAAGGGGGAAATGTTCAAAGAGTCCCAGCTTTGATTGACACGGGGGCGGAGGCTACATTAATTCATGGAAACCCAGAAAAAATAAAAGGACCTCGAGTAAAAATTGCTGGACTAGGTGGTCAAGTGATCACCGGGGTTCAGACACAGGTAGCTTTGAAGATAGGTAATTTACCTATCAAGCAGTATACGGTGCTGGTAGTTGCTATACCAGAATATATTTTGGGAATTGATGTCCTAAAATGGATGACTCTTAATCTAACCGAAGGAAAATTCTCCTTTGGGGTTATGTCTTGTCATAAGGAAATGCAGATCTCACATTATATCAATGATATAATGATACAAGGACAAGATGAGCAAAGTGTGAAAGATCAATTGACAAAACTGATTGCTCATATGAGGAGTAAAGGATGGGAAATCAATGATGCCAAGGTTCAAGGACCGTCTCAGGTGGTAACATTTCTAGGGATTCAGTGGAACAAGGGGCACAGAGAGATCTTGCCCAATGCCAGACAGAAAATTATTAATTTTCCGGTCCCTAAATCCAAACAGGAGACTCAGTCTTATATTGGATTGTTTGATTTTTGGAGACAACATATCCCTCATTTGGGACAAATGTTGGCTCATTTGTACAAAGTAACGAGGAAAAAATATGAGTTCCACTGGGGAGAGGAACAGCAAAATGAGTTTGAGATTGTCAGGGAAGTGTGGCAAGACATTGAAGGGATTATTCAATCTACCAAGACCACTGTATTTCATGTCGATGCTCATGTCCCTACTAACTCACTTGAACGTTTGTTTAATTCAGAAGCAGATAAAGCAGCAGCCATCAGACAAGTCAGTCCAACAGTTGACAAGGCAAGGTACAGCTGTTTGGGCACACCAGAAATAGCGACACCTTATTCAGCAGGTTTAGACCTCAGTACATTGGAAACTGTCGTGGTACCCCCAGGTAAGGTAAAACCAATTTCAACAGGATTGGGTTGCCATACACCAAAGGATCATTATGGTCAAATAGCCACTCGTTCTAGCTTAGCGTTAAAAGGAGCCATAGTGGTGGGAGGGGTAATAGAGGCAGATTATCAGGGAGAAATCAAGGTACTGATGCTAAATTTGGGAAATGAACCTTTGATATTGATGAAACACCAGAAGGTGGCTCAGATGTTAATAATTCCAATAAACTTGTCTGAAATAAGAGAAGGAACTGCCCCAGCAGAATTAACAATACGGGGTACTAAAGGTTTTGGATCCTCTAATATTAAAAATGTAGGAGCAAAAATATGGATTCAAAACCTCCAAGGACCGCCCTCAGAGACAGAGGTAATAGCGGTCGGAAAAGATCGTACTCTCCTGATAATGAGACCAGGAGTGGAAAAGTGGGAATATGTCCCACAAGAAAAATGTTATTTACGAGAATAATAGTGTATCTTTATTTGCAGATGGTGTTGTAAATAAGCGGAATCCATGGTATCGGTTACTGGGAAGAGCTCGATAGTGATGAGATGGAGAAATTCCTGTGTTTGATGTTTGCCTCTTTGGTCGTTGGATGGACAAGTCTACATCAGGAGGAACCTATGGCGAATAAATTTCTGATGCATCATCACATTTTCAACACACAGATTGCTGGATCTGTACACATTCTCCGGTTACAGCCACCAGTATCCCTTATCTGGATGTCCCGGTATCGATGGAGGAAATCTTAAAGTAGAAAAGTTGTTCTGATCATCTTGCTGATAAAGACACTCTAAGTGTTCGTCTATAGAATACTACAGTACCCATTTCCATAGTGGGATGGATCAATCTTCCATGGTGGCAAGGCAATTTGAATGCAACAGTCACCAATTTGCAATATCTGGCTTTTAAGGGAGGAATTTGGGTACTAAGATATAAGACTGGACTGACTAACCTGATATTCATCTCTATGGACTGTAGATGCTTTTAAACCCAGCTTAGTGGAAAGGACAATTCATGATATGTTATGGCCTTATGCCAATATGTTCATAAATGGGACTAGTGAAACTTGTAGTAACATATCGGGAAATGTAATGTGTAATGATTCCTTTGAATATCGAGCAAATGCCAAAACACATGATATTTAAGGGAGCTTTTCAGATAATATTGCTTTTAGTTTTAATATACTATACATAGTAGTGAAACTGATTATATTTGTGATTCAACGTTTATCTAAACAAAGCAAGACAATTTGTGGCAAACAATATTTCTTGGTCATGGTATGGTATATTCCGAGTGATCTTCTTCTAGTGGGATACTGATGATGGAAAATAATCCCTGGGATCAAGGACCGATTGTGATACCAATGTGATATGACTGAAAGAATGTGTGATTAGATAGGAATCAAATCATAATCATAAGATAGGAGTGATCCCAGATATTATTTGATCCATCAATAATTCAGTATCAAAGAAGATGTCCTTTGGATAATATTTCACTAATACCAAGGAATACATGTCACACAGGTTTCTGAAGCAGTTTTGAAGATAAAGGAAGTAACATTTACAGTTCCACTTACAGGAAACTTGTGGTTAGCGTAAAGACAGGTTGAAGGAAGTTTGCATATGAAATTTACGGCTCATTGCAATATTTCGCTAACACTATGGCCGACCACAGTTGACCAGTTGACCACTGGCAGGATGTGCAGGAAATGTGCAGGAAGCAAACGGTGCCCCCAGCAGTTTGTGGTTAAGTTACATGAACATGACTCAGCTGTCACATGCTGGTGACCGTTTTGACACAACCTACAATGTTTTCCTATAAAAATACACCAGACTCGCTTAATGGTAGGGAAATACCTTCCAGGACATTGAAGTGTACGTACGCACTGTTCCTGTGATGCCATGCCATGTTGATTCCTTATCATTAACTCGAGTCCCTCCGATGTGAAAGGATTGCTACAACATAACGGTAATGTTGATGCATATTTCTGTTATTGTATAAGTTTCTATGACTATAGTTCTTATGCCTATGTACCATTGACTATATATATATTCATGTGCTATTAAAATAAATAGTATCTTGCTATAAAGAATATTAGTATTCGTGCCTGATTAGGATATCAGTGAGCGCTTCGTAAGTACGGGCTTTCAGCCCCCCTTTTTAGTAGAATTTAGCAAGACAATTGGTAATGCAGCTGATGTGATTTATTTGGACTTTGTAAAGGCATTTGATACTGTACCACATAATAGCCTTATACTAAAGCTCCAGAAGCAAGGACTAGTAGAAACTATATGCAAATGGTAATAAATTGGCTAAAAGATAGGAAACAAAGTGTAGTCATAAATGGTACATTCTCTAAATGGGCTATAGTCAGCAGTGGGGTGCCGCATGGATCTGTGGGAGGACCAATTCTTTTTAATCTCTTTATTAATGGCCCTGTGGATGGGATTGATAGTAAAGTGTCAGTCTTTAGTGACGACAGAAACTATGTAGGATATTAAAAACGGTCAATGATAGTACAATATTACAAAACGATTTGGATAAAATGTCAGAATGGGCAGACACTTGGCAAATGAGATTTAATGTTGATAAATGTAAAGTAATGCACCTAGGACTATATCCTATAGCTACATATACATTAAATGGAAGTAAACTCGGGACTATAGAACAGGAGAAGGACTTGGGTATTCTGGTTACAAATAAGCTGAGCAGCAGCACTCAATGTCAGGCTGCAGCTGCAAAAGCAAACAAGATTTTAGAGTGTATAAGATTAGATCCCGTGATCGCAACGTATTGTTACCCCTCTATTAATCACTTGTAAGGTCACATCTGGAGTATGGGATCCAGTTTTGGGCTCCACATTTTAAAACGGACATTCAAAAGTTAGAGTCAGTTCAAAGGTGGGTAACTAGACTACTGCAAGGAATGGAAGACCTCACATATGATGAGAGGTTGAAAAAGTTAGATTTCTTTTGGTTAGATAAAAGACATCTCAGAACAGATCTCATTTATATGTATAAATACATGTGTGGTCAATATAAAGGACTGGCACATGACTTATTCCTTCCAAAGACAATACTAAGGACCAGGGGGCATACACTGCGAGTGGAAGAAAAGCGATTCCGACAGCTAAATAGGAAAGGGTTCTTTACAGTTACAGTTTACATTGTCGGTTATAAATGACTTAGGGACAAAATGTGTAATTGGTGGAGGAAGGTTGAACTAGATGGACCTAGGTCTTTTTTTAACCTATGTAACTATGTAACTATCTGCAGGTAACTGTGAAGCATGGTGAAGGTTCCTTGCAAGTTTGGGGCTGCATTTTTAAAAAAAGGAGTTGGGAATTGGGTCAAGGTTAATCATATGTTCAATACTGAATACAGGAAAATATATCCATTATGGAGGCATCAGGAAGGCATCTGATTGGCTCTAAATGTATTGTGCATCAGAACAACCACCCCAAACACACATCCAATGTCAATATGAACTACAGTATTTTTCGCTTTATAAGACGCACCTGATTATAAGACGCACCCCCAAATTTGGGGTCCATCTTATAATGCCACTGTCCATCTAACAACTCATATAGGGTATATGTCCCTCATAGCCCCCCATCCTAAAATTAGCCCCCTTAATCTAGATATGGCCCCCTTAATCTGGATATGGCCCCCTTATATTGAATATAGCCCCCTTGTGCTGGCACACGTCCCCCAGTGATGCCATATGTCCCCCATTGATGGCACACATCCCCTATTGCTGGCACACATCCCCTATTTATGGCACATGTACCCCTGTGCTGGCACGCGTCCCCTATTGCTGGCAGCCTGGCACAAGTCTCCTATTGCTGACACACGTCTCCTACATCTGGCACATGTCTCCTATGGATGTCCCACGTCTTCTACAGCTGGCACGGGTCTTCTATGGATGGAAAGCGTCCCCTTGTGCTGCCCATGGCCCCCTATGGATGGCACATGTCCCCCTGTGCTGCCTATGGCCCCCTATGGATTGCACATGTTCTCCTATGCTGCCTATGGCCCCCTATGGATTGCACACGTTCCCCTGTGCTGCCTATAGCCCCCTATGGATTGCACACATTCCCCTGTGCTGCCTATGGCCCCCTATGGAATTCACACGTTCCCCTGTGCTGCCTATGGCCCCCTATGGATTGCACATGTTCCCCTGTGCTGCCTATGGCCCCCTATGGATTGCACACGTCCCCTGTGCTGCCTATGGCCCTCTATGGATTGCACACGTTCCCCTGTGCTGCCTATGGCCCCCTATGGATTGCACACATTCCCCTGTGCTGTCTATGGCCCCCTATGGATTGTACACGTTCCCCTGTGCTGCCTATGGCCCCCTATGAATTGCACACGTTCTCCTATGCTGCTATGGCCCCCTATGGATTGCACACGTTCCCCTGTGCTGCCTATATCCCCCTATGGATTGCACACATTCCCCTGTGCTGCCTATGGCCCCCTATGGATTTCACACGTTCCCCTTTGCTGCCTATGGCCCCCTATGGATTGCACATGTTTCCCTGTGCTGCCTATGGCCCCCTATGGATTGCACACGTCCCCTGTGCTGCCTATGGCCCCCTATGGATTGCACACGTTACCCTGTGCTGCCTATGGCCCCCTATGGATTGCACAAGTTCCCCTGTGCTGCCTATGGCCCCCTATGGATTGCACATGTTCCCCTGTGCTGCCTATGGCCCCCTATGGATTATACACGTTCCCATGTGCTGCCTATGGCTCCCTATGGATTGCACACAGTCCCCTGTGCTGCCTATGGCCCCCTGTGGATTGCACACGTTCCCCTGTGCTGCCTATGGCCCTCTATGGATTGAACATTTCCCCCTGTGCTGCCCATGGCCCCTATAGATCACACAAGTCCCCCTGTGTTAGATATCGCCCCCATGCTGCTGCCCATAGTAAAATAAAACACTCTTTACTTACCTTCTCAGCGCTGTCCTCCCTCATGTCTCCCTCCGTGTTTCTGCTCTCCTGCACTTCCTGGTTCTCGGTGCCAGTCATGTGATCGGCACAGCAGAGTGATATCATCTCTGCGTGCCTGATCACAGTGGAAGCAGGGACACTGGGGAAAAATGCTGGAGGGGGTAAGTAAAGCTTTTTTATCTTAGGATGAGCCGCAGCATGGGGGCCATATCTAACACAGGGGGGGCATGCGCCGCTGCCTCAGCCCATCACTGCGGTGCGGTTTCAACACCACGGTGATGGACAGCGGCTGTGCATATTATATGAGCGGGAGCAGGAGATCTAACGCTGCCGCCCGCAGCGCTCCAGAGCTGCCCCCACCTCCCCTGGACCCTGCAGTGTATATATATATATATATATATATATATATATACACATACACTCCCCCCCCCGTATATTCGGATTATAAGACGCACCCCCTACTTTCCCTCAAAATTTGGGGGAACAAAAGTGCGTCTTATAAAGCGAAAATTACGGTATATTCAGCATAAAGAAGAACAAGTAGTCCTGGAAGTGATGATACTTCTTCCAAAGATCTTGATCTCAAATCTGTGGGGGATTACATTAAGCGACACCACAAGATCTGTGGTGAATCATCCAAGTTTATTGGTACATCCTTCCAGCCGAGTTTCTTCACAAACTGTGTGCAAATGTACTTAGATGAATTGATGCTTTGATGCCGTTTTGGAAGACAAAGGGTGGTAAATCTTGTACTGATACTTACAGAATGGTATGGTAAGGGGCTGGGTTTTATATAAACTGTGTTCAAAAAATGGACATTCTGCGTTGGACTGTTGAAGTTAATGGGTGCTTTGTGGACATTCCCAATAGATGCAGGGCGAGGCATATTGATTCCTAGAAATATTGGCATCTATGGTATTTAATATGTTATAGCATCACAAGGTAAATTATTAACTACTCTAAAGTTTTTCTGAACTGTTGTATGACAAAATTATAAAAGTTTTAAAAAAATTTACTACATAAAGGCTAACCTATATGTTATAGGTTAATGTATAAATAAGAAGATTAAAATATTACATAAAGTAATCAGAAATGTTGTTAGACCTTTATTTCTGGTACTGTTATTCTATCTTCTGGCTTCTTATCCAGCATTCTCACAATCAAGTCTTTAAGTTCATCACTAACGACTGGCCTTTAACAGAAAAGCAACAGAAGAGACAAAAAGTATTTCATGACACAACTCAACATACTGTAGTAGGACATAATCCATGATAATATATTGTGTTACAGTCAGTTATATCATTTAGTGAGGTATGTCATCACAACCTGATAGATTTTACTCAAAAAGGGAAGGAATTACATGTATTTAAGTAGAAGTGAAGACTTAGGTATATCAAAGTGTACATAAAACAGTTCTAAAATGTTACAAAATTTTTGTCACGGTTGGGGTTTTGACATCACCGGTTACAATCTCTCCCAAAATGGGCAGATCAGGGGTGGGATGAGAGAAGGACGGGGTGTGGTGACGCCCACTTGTCTAATGAATGATGAGCTGTGGTGCACCTCATGCCACAAACATAACACTAGTCCCTGACTGGAGTAACAGTTGTTGCGAGGCGCTCCAAACTTCAACACGACCCCTCATCAAGACTGAAGTGAACATTGCCGGTCTTGATTGATTGGGGCTTATTGCTGCATATACACTGAAAAATAATCATAAACAAGCATTCTTAAAATTGCTAGTCTCACGATAATCTTTCAGTGTAAACAGGCTGCCAATCAACCAGTGAACAAGCAAAATGCTTATTAATTGCGTGAAAGATATTTTATGCAGTGCATAATATCATTGTTCTTGGCGGTGTAAACTGCACTCGAACTTCCGAGAACCATAGAAGCCTATGTGCACTGAGTGATTTAATACGGGTTGCTCAGTGCGCATCGTTTACATTGGTCTGCCTATATAAACAAACTATTAAGTGATCGCCAGTTGGTAAATATTTACCGATTGCTATCATGTCGCTGGGGGGTCCTTGTGAATGGACTCTAATACTTATAGTGCTAACAATTCAGAACGATATACATTGAAACCCTTTTTAGGCAGAACTTATTACATACTGTTCTGGGAACTCCACCGGTTTATGCTTTATTATGTTGTGTAGAACCAAGATATATTCATCCATAAAAGGGCACTGAAAAAACAAACACAAAAAGGATATAGATAGATAGATAGATAGATAGATAGAATCAATGCTTTTAAGAGTTCATTCTGCTCATAGACAATATTTATATTGCATACATGGGTCTATGCTGGCTGCTTACCTTTCCAAATACAAAACAATAAAGTGTGATTCCCATTGCCCAGACATCTAGTGCCTAAGAACAGAGATAGACAAGAACATTTAGATTCTGACATCTTATGACCATGTAATAACATACAAGTTATGGAAGTTGAAATATAATTTTTCCATTACAAGGCAAACGGGAGCTATGTCAATTATCCAGAGACCTCTGACAAGTCCATGAAACTAAACAGCACATAGTATTGTGCTGACATGCAGCATAACCTAATGTGCACACAGTGACATGAGCGTGTGATGACAATTGGTATTACTTTTTTGAATAATCCATTCCCATTTACAAACTATCATGCTTGTTGAAGAGCTGAATTGCCTCTATGTTCCCGCAATACTATCCTATTGGCTTTTCATCGCCTCTTCGGTCTTCAGCACTGATCTACTGCCTCTTATCCGAATTTATTTCCAGCTACATCTAAAGAGTGCACAATGACTGGGTTGCAAATAACAATAATTCCTATGTTTAGGCATAATTCTTCTTTTAGCAGATTTCATAGTTTAATATTTATCTAATGTAAGTAATATTTATTTTTCCAAAATTACTTCATGGGCTTGTCCGATAAACAACATTTATCACCCACAGTAGGAGATTTCATTGCTGGGGTCTGACTGATCCCAAAGTATAGGGCTAATGGTGATAGCTATTTCACCGGTCCCATGGAAGTGAATGGAGCAGTGCTCTCGAATGTGCACCACCTCCCTATTGACATAGAGGAATTTTTGGACCCCCACTTCTAGAAATCAGCGGGGGTGCCAAATATTTTGTTGCATCTGCCACACTCTACTAAGTAATGAAATATGTCTTTAAGTAATATATGCAATTTAGGGATGACAAACATTTTCAAATATATATATATAATATACACACATACTATATATATATGTATATATATATATATATATATATATATATATATACATATATATACAGTGCCTACAAGTAGTATTCAACCCCCTGCAGATTTAGCAGGTTTGATAAGATGCAAATAAGTTAGAGCCTGCAAACTTCAAACAAGAGCAGGATTTATGAACAGATGCATAAATCTTACAAACCAACAAGTTATGTTGCTCAGTTAAATTTTAATAAATTTTCAACATAAAAGTGTGGGTCAATTATTATTCAACCCCTAGGTTTAATATTTTGTGGAATAACCCTTGTTTGCAATTACAGCTAATAATCGTCTTTTATAAGACCTGATCAAGCCGGCACAGGTCTCTGGAGTTATCTTGGCCCACTCCTCCATGCAGATCTTCTCCAAGTTATCTAGGTTCTTTGGGTGTCTCATGTGGACTTTAATCTTGAGCTCCTTCCACAAGTTTTCAATTGGGTTAAGGTCAGGAGACTGACTAGGCCACAGCAACACCTTGATTTTTTCCCTCTTGAACCAGGCCTTGGTTTTCTTGGCTGTGTGCTTTGGGTCGTTGTCTTGTTGGAAGATGAAATGACGACCCATTTTAAGATCCTTGATGGAGGAGCGGAGGTTCTTGGCCAAAATCTCCAGGTAGGCCGTGCTATCCATCTTCCCATGGATGCGGAGCAGATGGCCAGGCCCCTTGGCTGAGAAACAGCCCCACAGCATGATGCTGCCACCACCATGCTTGACTGTAGGGATGGTATTCTTGAGGTCGTATGCAGTGCCATCCAGTCTCCAAACGTCACGTGTGTGGTTGGCACCAAAGATCTCGATCTTGGTCTCATCAGACCAGAGAACCTTGAACCAGTCTGTCTCAGAGTCCTCCAAGTGATCATGAGCAAACTGTAGACGAGCCTTGACATGACGCTTTGAAAGTAAAGGTACATTACGGGCTCGTCTGGAACGGAGACCATTGCAGTGGAGTACGTTACTTATGGTATTGACTGAAACCAATGTCCCCACTGCCATCACATCTTCCCGGAGCTCCTTCCTTGTTGTCCTTGGGTTAGCTTTGACTCTTCGGACAAGCCTGGCCTCGGCACGGGTGGAAACTTTCAAAGGCTGTCCAGGCCGTGGAAGGCTAACTCTAGTTCCATAAGCCTTCCACTTCCGGATGATGCTCCCAACAGTGGAGACAGGTAGGCCCAACTCCTTGAAAAGGATTTTGTACCCCTTGCCAGCCTTGTGACCCTCCACGATCTTGTCTCTGATGGCCTTGGAATGCTCCTTTGTCTTTCCCATGTTGACCAAGTATGAGTGCTGTTCACAAGTTTGGGGAGGGTCTTAATTAGTCAGAAAAGGCTGGAAAAAGAGATAATTAATCCAAACATGTGAAGTTCATTGTTCTTTGTGCCTTAAATACTTCTTAATACTTTAGGGGAACCAAACATAATTCTTGTGGTTTGAGGGGTTGAATAATAAATGACCCTCTGAATAAACTTTTCACAATTTTAAAAAAAAATAAAAAAAGAAATAACATTCTTTTTTGCTGCAGTGCATTTCACACTTCCAGGCTGATCTACAGTCCAAATGTCACAATGCCAAGTTAATTCCGAATGTGTAAATCTGCTAAATCTGCAGGGGGTTGAATACTACTTGTAGGCACTGTATATATTAGTAAATTCACAATACATCCAAAATAAAAAAATAATTTTGCCTACAATGTTGCATACCTCAGACCTAGGGGTACTTTGCACGCTGCGACATCGCTAGCCGATTGTAGCGATGCCGAGCGCGATAGTCCCCGCCCCCGTCGCAGATGCGATATCTTGTGATAGCTGCCGTAGCGAACATTATCGCTACGGCAGCTTCACGCGCACTTACCTGCCCTGCAACGTCGCTGTGGCCGGCGACCCGCCTCCTTCCTAAGGGGGCGGGTCGTGCAGCGTCACAGCGACGTCTCACGGCAGGTGGCCAATAGAAGTGGAGGGGCGAAGATGAGCGGGACGTAAACATCCCGCCCACCTCCTTCCTTCCTCATTGCAGGCGGGACACAGGTAAGGAGATGTTCCTCGCTCCTGCGGCTTCATACAAAGCGATGTGTGCTGCCGCAGGAACGAGGAACAACATCGTACCTGTCGCTGCAGCGACATTATGGAAATGACCGACGTGACACAGATCACCGATTTTTGACTGTTTCACGCTCGTTCATCTTCTCTCCTAGGCTTTACACGTTGTGACGTCGTTACCGGCGCTGGATGTGCGTTACTTTCGATTTGACCCCGATGATATCGCAGTAGCAATGTCGCAACGTGCAAAGTACCCCTTAGAATGGTAGTAGTTATACCATAAAGCCATGATATATATATTTAGGAAACAAGTTTCAACTACTGATTAAGTAGAACTTGGATCAATGACCTTCTGTTATTGGCAGGAGGTCATCACCATACATTTAATATGTGTAGAACTATATGTTGGCTTTCTGTTTTGTCTGGTAAGGGAATCACCCTTCTATATCAGGGCTGGGCAAAGTGTTTCCCGTGGGCCACATCAGCCCTCTGGCTGTTCCAGTCCAACACTTGCCCTTCCCCGCCGCCAGCTTTCTGATGTCACTGCTATCTGCATTCTCAGGATGCAGACAGCATTGAATACATTAATGAACAAGGGGTTGCTGGTTCTGTTTTCCATCAATCAGCATGAGGCACAACAGACACAATGACATCATCAACTATGCTGCGCAGAGCTTCAGTGCACCAAAGACATGAGCAGAGCGGCAGCTGAATGGAAGCAAGGGGAGTATATGATTTTTTTTTTCCATGTGTATGAGATGTTTATGTAGGAGGCTGTGTAGGGGCTCATAAAATATATAGAAGGCTAGGTGGGGGCTCATAAAGTATATAAGAGGCTATGTGAGGGCTCATGCTGTATTTAGGAGGATATGTGGGGTCTTAAAATGTATGTAGGAGGTTATGTGAGGGATCTTACTGTATATAGGAGGCTATGTGGGGCTCATTATGTATATAGGAGGTTATACGCAGGATCATACTATATTTAGGAAACTGTGGAGGCTCATTCTGTACATAGTAGGCTATGTGGGGGCTCATAAAATATATAGGAGGCTATGTGGGGCTCATAATGAATATAGGAGACTATGTGGGGCCCAAAGTATATAGGAGGCTATATGGGGGTTCAAAAAGTATTTAGTAAGCTATGTGGGGTTCATTATTGATTTAGGAAACTGTGGGGGCTCATAATGTATATGGGGGGCTATGTGTTGGCTCATTCTGTATATAGAGAGGCTATGTTGGGGCACATCGTATATAGAAGGGCTATGTGGGGGCTTACATTGTATATAGCGAGGCTATGTAGGGGCTCACATTGTATATAGATGGGCTATGTGGGAGCTTACATTGTATATTGAGGGGCTATATGGGGACCCATAGAGGGGCTACGTGAGGGCAAAAATTGAATATAGAGGGGCTATGTGGGGGCTCAGATTGTCCATAGAGGGGCTATGTTGGGGCTCATACTGTATATAAGGGGCTATGTGGGGGGCTCATACTGTGTGTAGAGGGCTGTGTGGGGGCTCATCCTGTATATAATGAGCAATGAGGGGGCCAATGCTTTATACAGAAAGGAGATGTCCTAGTCTCACACTGTATATAGGGTAGCTATGTGGGGGCTCATACTGTATGTAGGGGGCTGTATGGGAGCACATCCTGTGTGTTGGTTCATATTGCATACACAAGGTAATGTCGAGGCTCATACTGTATGTAGGTTGCTGTGTGTAGGAGGGTCATATACTACGGTATATACAGGGGGCTGTGGGTGGGCTGATACGGTATATACAAGGTTATGTCGAGGCTCACACTATATGTAAGGGGCTGTGTGAAGGCTCATACATGTTCTGTTTGTGCTCATATTGTATATAGGGGGATGTCAGCATACTAAATTCTGCGCACTATTATGTTATATAATTAATAATAATATACAATAATAATTATAATGATTATGTTAATATTAATAATCAGCAGAATTAATCTCAGTCTATTAGTTCGGCCCTCACACCCATTCACTTTTTCTCATGTGGCCCCTCGGGGAAATTAATTGCCCACCCCTGATCTATAATATCATCGTATCCATTTCATTCTTCCTCCTCTCTGATTCTACTTCCTTTTAAAGTAATGCACGGTTAGAACTATATAACGTATTAGATACTGTAGAAGCTTTTGTACAGTTTTATCTGGTTGAAAATCTTGCAAGCCATGACAAATCATTTTTGACAAGGTTCTGTTGCCTTCTAAGAAGCTATACTTCCCCTTAAGTGTGTAGTCTAATGTCTGTGTCCTCTGTGAGTCTCCTTCACATTACACAGACATCAATGGCAACTAAACAGGCCTATACGAAGGAGTGTGCTACATCATTGTGAAAAATGAGTAAGTAAAACACAAAGAAATGCACTTTAGCAAAATGATCAGAAGCATACCATGGAGAAATAATAATTGTCCTCTGTTTTATGATGTGCTGAAAGCTAGTTTTTTAAGAAAACATCATCCTGTGAGGATCCCAAGGCAAACACACATACAGTCAAAGCCAAACATCAAACTATGCACCGGAGAGCAGAATTGTGACTTCTCCATTATACCGCTATTACACAGCAGTAAATGATTAAAGTCAATTTTGGCCACATTTGTACTGTGTCAGTTACCAGAAAAACAACCAGTCACCAGCCACATACAGCCCTAATTATAAACTGAAATGCGTCTTTTTACAGCGTCCTCTGATACGATCTATAAAACACATGACTCTACCTTTCCACTAAAGCCCCGGCCAGAGTCCGAGAGAGTCTCAGGTGCCATGAAAGCTGGAGTGCCGGCCGTACTGGACAGGAGAGCATCACTGCCTTCAAACTGATTGCTCACTCCAAAGTCAGCTATTTTAATATGGCCATCATCTCCAAGAAGTAAATTTGATGGTTTTATATCCCGGTGAATAATCTTCTGGTAATGCACTAAAAATGAAACAGAATAAAAGAAGAATTAATCAAGTATACAATGATGGTCACATTAATTAGCACTTGGCAATCTTTAATGTAAAGATTTTTCACTTTAAAAAAAAAAAAAAAAAAGGATCTTGTTCCATGTACAGTGCCTTGCGAACGTATTCGACCCCCTTGAATTTTTTAACCTTTTCCCACATTTTAGGCTTCAAACATAAAGATAAAAAAATTTAAATTTTATGGTGAAGAATCAACAACAAGTGGGACACAATTCTGAAGTTGAACGAAATTTATTGCTTATTTTAAACTTTTATAAAAAATAATAAACTGAAAAGTGGGGCGTGCAATATTACTCGGCCTCTTTAAGTTAATACTTTGTAGCACCACCTTTTGCTGCGATTACAGCTGCAAGTCGCTTGGGGTATGTCTCTATCAGTTTTGCACATCGAGAGACTGAAATTCTTGCCCATTCTTCCTTTCCAAACAGCTGGAGCTGAGTAAGTTTGGATGGAGAGCGTGTGTGAACAGCAGTTTTTAGCTCTTTCCACAGATTCTCGATTGGATTCAGGTCTGGACTTTGATTTGGACATTCTAACACCTGGGTACATTTATTTGTGAACCATTCCATTGTAGATTTTGCTTTATGTTTGGGATCATTGTCTTGTTGAAAGACAAATCTCCATCCCAGTCTCAGGTCTTTTGCAGACTCCAACAGGTTTTCTTCAAGAATGGTCCTGTATTTGGCTCCATCCATATTCCCATCAATTTTAACCATCTTCCCTGTCCCTGCTGAAGAAAAGCATGCCCAAACCATGATGCTGCCACCACCATGTTTGACAGTGGGGATGGTGTGTTCAGGGTGATGAGCTGTGTTGCTCTTACAAACATATCGTTTGGCATTGTGCCCAAAAAGTTTGATTTTGGTTTCATCTGAATAGAGCACATTCTTCCACAAGTTTGGTGTCTCCCAGGTGACTTGTGGCAAACTTTAAACAACACTTTTTATGGATATCTTTGAGAAATGACTTTCTTCTTGCCACTCTTCCATAAAGGCTAGATTTGTGCAGTGTATGACTGATTGTTGGCCTATGGACAGACTCTCCCACCTCAGCTGTAGATCTCTGCAGTTCATCCAGAGTGATCATGGGCCTCTTGGCTGCTTCTCTGATCAGTCTTCTCCTTGTTTGAGATGAAAGTGTGGATGGACGGCCGGGTCTTGGTAGATTTGCAGTGGTATGATACTCCTTCCAGTTCAATATGATCGCTTGCATAGTGCTTCTTGGGATGTTTAAAGTTGTGGAAATTTTTGTAACCAAATCCGACTTTAAACTTCACAACAGTATCACAGACCTGCCTGTTGTGTTCCTTGGTCTTCATGATGCTATCTGTGCTTTAAACAGAACATTGAGACTATCACAGAGTAGGTGTATTGATACGGAGACTTGATTACACACAGGTGGCTTATATTTATCATCATCAGTCATTTAGGACAACATTGGATCATTCAGAGATCCTCAATGAACTTCTGGAGTTTGCTGCACTGAAAGTAAAGGGGATGAATAATATTGAACGCCCCAATTTTCAGTTTATTCTTTTTTATAAAAGTTTAAAATAAGCAATACACTTCGTTCAACTTCACAATTGTGTCCCACTTGTTGTTGATTCCTCACCATAACATTAAAATTTTTATCGTTATGTTTGAAGCTTGAAATGTGGGAAAAGGTTGAAAAATTCAAGGGGGCCGAATACTTTCGCAAGGCACTGTACATACACACTACTCACAAAAAGTTAGGGATATTTGACTTTCAGGTGAATATTTAGGATATTCCTAAAATGCACTCTAATCTTTCTAGGTGACCTTCCCTAATCTTCTGAATGCTCATGTCTAACTGTTCAGTGTTTCAGTACTTTTTGTACAACTTACTGTTCTCTAACAAGGAGCGTAATAGCAAAATTCACATTTAAAAAAAAATAAAAATGTAAAGATTAAGGATGCTAATAAGATGCCAACAGCTCAGAAGTAATCAGGATTCAGCTAGAAGAAAGGTAAGCCAGTCTTGGACCTCTCTCCCTCTGCCAACCAATCACCAGAGCGATCTAGATCTACTTTCTGCAGGGCCCTTGGGAGCAGACATTCTATTGATAGTGCACACTGATGATTTAGGTGTAACAAGGTCCCGTGACAAAAAAAAGGGAAGATGGCACCACAGCAAATAGTTGGGATCAATCCAAATACGGTAACACACCCCTGGATATTTTGGACACTTTTAAGAGCGTTTTTTAAAATGTTTTTAATGTGTGCTTTAGTGTGTTTTTTTGTGGTTTCTATTTATGATCAATACAATATTTTTGTATTATGATAACTTATTGGTGATCCCAAATTTTTGCACAGCACCTTTTCTCTTTTTATTTGCAGGTGTAACAAGGCGGGACATGTCGTTTGCTCTAACAGGGAGGAAAGCCCAGCTGCAAACACGAAGCCCTCTGGGTCTTGATCTTCTGTCTCATTTGTGGCAGGCACGGAAGTGAGGAATAATGACTATTGTTAATCTGTCACTGTGGGCAGTAAGGTTACTGTTGGCCTCAGAGACACCGGAGCAGAGGTAACCCTGGTGCATCCAGAGATGGTGACCCCTGCAGATATAATTCCAGGAAAGACCATGTCTGTAACCAGTTGGTGAATTGGGAAAGTCAGCCCTGCTATGCCCATGACCTGTGTATATCTGGACTAAGGTGCAGGGAAAGGACTCTGGAAACTGGAAGTATCAGACACTATTCCTAGCAATGAGTTACTAGGCACTGACCTGGGTTGGATGATATTGCAACATGTTACTGCCAGGCAAGTGGATGCTATGGTGAAGGTGGAGGCCAGCAACTCATCTGAGGTTCTGTGTGATGCAGGTAAATTTACACATGTGAAAGGAGAACGGTTGATGGATAGCCCTTTGGCCTACATGGAGAAGATGTACAGGAATGTATTTATGGGGTGGCTGTGACTTGCAGTCAGTATGCTGCTAAGACTCAACCCCAGATAATAATAGATTTGTCCCAGGACCGCCAGGAAAGGAGGGCACTGATACTGCCTAAAAGCCTTCCCACATGGCAGACCCACTGAAGTTCCAATTAGCAGACTCAGAAGACTCCGCATCTGACCAGGGTCTTCCATCCCCACTAGGCCGTGGCCTGCAGACCGATTGTCAGAGTTTCCAGAGAGCATTGTTGACAGATGCCAGTCTGGAGAAGCTAAAGATGTCTTGCAGACCAATATACTGGGACAGAGAAAGTGGTATACAGAGACTCTCCCCACTGACACAAAAGAGTATTGGGACTGTGAGAAGCATCTGGTTGTTCTCTATCTATTCAGGGAACTGTTATTAAGAATTGCTCATGAAATCACTCTTGCTGGGTACCTGGAATATAACAGACTAAAGGCCGCTTTACACGCTGCGGTCTCGCTAGCGAGATCGCTAGCGTGCGTACCCGCCCCCATCGGTTGTGCTTCACGGGCAAATCGCTGCCCGTGGCGCACAACATCGCGGGGACCCATCACACATACTTACCTGCATAGCAATGTCGCTGTGACCGGCGAACCGCCTCCTTTCTAAGGGGGCGGTTCGTTCGGTGTCACAGCGACGTCACTAAGCGGCCGCCCAATCAAAGCGGAGGGGCGGAGTTGAGTGGGACGAACATTTCGCCCACCTCCTTCCTTCCTCAATGCCGGCGGGATGCAGGTAAGGTGAGGTTCCTCGTTCCTGTGGTGTCACACATAGCGATGTGTGCTGCCGCATGAACGATGAACAACATTGTACCTGCAGTAACAACGATAATTGGGAATAGGGGAGCATGTCAGCGATTTGCGATTTTTAACGATTTTGCGACCTTTTACGATCGCACGTAGGTGTCACACGCAACAACATCGCTAACGCGGCCGGATGTGAGTCACAAATTCCGTGACCCCAACGACATCGCTTTAGCGATGTCGCTGCATGTAAAGCGGCCTTTAGTCTTGCTTGACACAAAACTTTTATTGGCCCAACATGGGAACTGGCACACAGCCAGGGGTTGAGTTCTGGATTGAGTGAGGGAAGATAAATAAACCCTTGCAGGTGCACCCCATGTCACATGCCGAGAAGGCTGTATGTCACAGGTGGGTTTACAAAATACTAACTAAAATAAAAGTTAAAATTTATATTTTAGGAGCAAAACAGTAACAATGCAATGACATGACAAGAATTTGCATAACTAATCATATGCTAAATAGTTGCATGTTAAATTTATGTACACCCTGATAAAATGGAGGTTTGCTGAAATCACCTTACTGCTTGCGGCATATTAGTACATGGGAGGGGCCAAACATTTGGAGCAGGGTGACGCCCATGGCGGCCATCTGCAAAGCCGCTATTTTGAATTCAACTTTAATTTTTTCAATGGGAAAGTGGTCATGTGACACATGAAACATATAGAGAATTGCACAAGAAAAATAATAATGTGCTCATTTTTAATGTAGCTTTATTTATTATCGAGTTATTGACATGTTTGTGACATGGAACGACGACAGTAACTCAATAAAGGATGTGCTCAGAGTGTTGCTTATTATGTTGAATTGTCAACGTAATTCTCTTCCCCCACTCTTGACACACAAAGCAATACCACAGATCCAGGATCCAGGATGTGGGTAACCTGAAACAATGGATACAGGAGGCCTGGGTAGTATTTCTTCTGCGGTATTGCTCTGTGTGTCTAATGGTTTGAGGGCAATTATAAAACAACCCATACACATAAATCTACTATTCTTCATTATCAAGGCAAACAAGGTGTTTCAGTGGTTAGGACGGTGTCTTAGGTTTACAGAATATCCAACTTAGGCTATGTTCACATTTCCGTTGTTTAGGATCAGTCACAATCCGCCGCTCTGATAAACAACGCAATCTATTTAGCGGATTCTGTTGTTCCCATAGACTTGTATGAGCGGCAGATTGCGACTGATGCCCTTGTGTTGCATCCGCCGCCAGACTGATCAGTCGTGGAACGACTGACCGTCAGGAGGCAGGAACACAGCATGTAATGTTTTTTGAGCAGCGGAATCCTTTTGTTTTCACTGCGCATGTTCAGATCTTGTGTTTAATCATTCAAATCAATGTCTCTCTGTCTTTTGGCGTCCGAATGATCAGCTGATCCAACAGCGGACAGCTTCTGTGAGCGATTAGCTGATCGCCCGGCGGCCAGCTACTGTGAACGATCAGCTAATCGGCCGGCTTCTGTGAACGATCAGCTGATCGCCCGGCGGCCAACTTCTGTGAACGATCGCTTTCATAAAAGCCGGCTGCCAGGAGATCAGCTGATCGCTCACAATAGCCAGACGCCGGCTTTTAAGAGTGATCACCTGATCTCCTGGCGGCCGGCTTTTGAGAGTGATCAGCTGATCGCTCTCTCTCGTTTTTATACGGAAAGCATTTCACCAATGGAATCCGCTTTCTCGTGACAAGTCTTGTCACCCGTTGTACAACGCATCAGTCACAAGCATCAAGCAACGCAGGTGACTGATGCAAAAAAACGCTAATGTGAACATAGCCTAAGGACAATATTTTCATGGAAATTGAGTCAGTGCTCTTTATGCGGCAGAAAGGACAGGTGCTACATGTTATGTTGCTTGTAACAATGTTATTATTTACATCAATGAGAAGGTTCACAATTAAATACAATAAACCCACAGTTCTTTTTTTCAATGCTTAGCATGTTTTCCTAATTTAGCAGCAGAACTATGACACTTTATAATGATGCACAGAAAAAAAAGTGTTCCGAGCTCATAATATCCTCATAAAAGTAAACAGTGGATCTGTCATTTCCATGGACGTGTCTATCTACTCCGATGAAAGAGCCATTATTGTTAAACAGCTGTCACACAACCCCTGTCACAGACATCACCGCACAGTGATAATATTAGATCATAAAATGCAGTATGGGTGAAATAAGAAATGATGCACACACAATAATTAGCTGAAATTAGCTTTTTAAGGATCACATCTGTCAAAATGCAAGACTTGCCAGCAGTGCTTTAGTAAAGATTGAGGAAAAACAAAACTGGCGGCTTGACATTCCTCCAGGAATACTCAATCTGAACAGCACACAACACTTCGTAAGTCTTAGTGTGTAACAACAAAAATCCAAGTGTTCCTCCAAAAATCCAAGTGTTCCTCCAAAAATTCAAGTGTTCCTCATTGGAAGACCACAGTTCTTATCTGACAATAAAACAGCATAGATCTCTATCTTTGTCTAGAGAGTGGTCGGAAAATGACACATTATATAGTGACATCAGGTGTGACGTACCCATGCCGATCCATCCAGTTATCATATGAGAAGATTTCCTATTTACATCATTATCACATTTAGTGCAGAAGGTGATATATATAATGATAAAAACCTCCCCTCCAACACTCTTGCACCCCTCCAATTTATCCTAAACTCTGCGGACTGCTTAATCCACCTCTCCCCTCGCTATTCCCTGGCCTTGCCACTCTGCCAATCCCTTCACTGGCTTCCCATTGCCAAAAGACTCCAATTCAAAACACTAACCATGACCTACAAAGGCACCTACAACCTGTCTCCTCCTTACATCTGTGACCTAGTCTCCCGATACCTACCTGCACGCAACCTTAAATCCTCACAAGATATCCTTCTCTACTCCCCTCTTATCTCCTCTTCCTACAATCGCATACAAGATTTCTCCCATGACTCCCCCATACTCTGGAACGCTCTACCCCAGCATATAAGACTCTTACCTACCGTGGAAAGCTTCAAAAGGAACCTGAAGACGCACCTCTTTCGACAAGCCTACAACCTACAATAACCCTCAGTCCAGTACACCACTGCGCAACCAGCTCTGTCCTCACCTATTGTACCCTCGCCCATCTCCTGAGCCCCCGCGGGCAGGTTCCTCTCTCCTCCTCTGCCAATATAGAGTAAATGGCACTATAATAATAAATAATAATAATAATAATAATAAAACCATGTCAGTGTTTTCACATCTGGTCTTTTATCTATCATGTGTCACTGCCAAAATAAAGGTAACACAGCCACCAGTAAAACAAACATAAAAACATCCCCTCAACGCTATAAATGCACCTTTTGCATTATCTGGCAACAAGCAAGTACATGGCTAAGGCTTGAAATGGTACCTATGTGGCTGTTTTTTTTTTTGTTTTTTTTTTATTTTTAACAGTCTTCAGTTTGATTTACAGCGACTTGATGGATGAACACTCTGTAGGAAGATCGATCTTGTGCAAGCCTAGATAGGCCCACTAGGGTAGTTTCTGCCGTTATTTTGATAGTATCAAGCTATCAGGTTGCTGGTCTTCCTCTTCTCTTTGTTCCTTCTATTCTTCGGACCATGATGTCCTTCTCCAGTGATTGTTCTCTTCTTCTGATGTGTCCAGAGTAGGTAAGTTGTAGCTTGGTGATCCCTGCTGTGAAGGACATGTCTGGCTTGATTTGTTACAAAAGTGATTTGATTGTTCTTCTTGTCATCCATGGTATTGATAACATCCTTCTCCAGCACCACATTTTGAGGGCGTTGATTCTTCTTCTGTTCTTTTATCGGTGAGGTTTTACTTCTGTATGTTACCACAGAAAAAAAAGTCTATATATGAGCTATGTCTTCATCACTAGAGATGGGCTAACCTGCAGATGTTCGAGTTTGGCGGATCCGACTGGGCTTTTAAAATAAAAAAAAATAAAAAACATGAGCCCGGACACTGACCCCCATATAAGTTTATGGAAACCCGAACACACGGTGTTAGTAAGGGCTAGGGGGCTGCAAAAGGAAGCAATATGGAGACTAAATCAGGACAATTATACTTACCGAGTCTCCCGCGTGGCTGTCACACTGCTTCCAGGTCTGCTAATTAAACCTCATGCATATTCAACGCTTCCCACGCCATCCCCCTGTGACAGCATCTGTGATTGGTTGAAGTCAGACTGCAGGCATGCTTGCATCTGTGATCGGTTATGGAGTGTAAAAATAAATAAATATTTTGAAAAAATGGCATAGGGTTCCTCATATTTTGAAATCCAGCACCGGTAAAACAGACAGCTATAGACTGCAGCTCCCGACTGTGTGCATTATCTTGGCAGTGTATCAAACATCAAACTACAAGGCACACAACACAGCTTTTTTAAATTATTTAAAGAAATATCTTAAAAAACTGGCATGAAGACTCCCCCAATTTTAATACCCAGCAAAGATAAAGCAGATAGCTCGGGGCTGGTATTCTCAGGCTGGGGAGGCCCACGGTTATTGGGCTCTCTCCAGCCTAAAAATAGCAGACCGCAGCCGCCCCAGAATTGGTGCATCCATTACATGTGTCAGTCCTGGGGCTTTACCTGCCTCATCCTTATTGCCCTGATGCGGTAGCAATTGGGGTAATATAAAGGGGTTAATGACAGCTGTGATTTGTCACAAAATCATAGCTGTCATCAAGCCCGAGGTCTATGAGACTTCCCCATTACTAATCGTGTAAAGAAATATAAAACAGATAAAAATCCTTTATTTACCAAAAACACCCTCTTTCTCAAATGTATTAACCCCCAAAATACCCCTGCAGGTCCGACATAATCCACACGAGGTCCCATGACGATCCCAGCTCTGCTACATCCTGAAGTCACAGTACGCGGTCAATTCGAAATTTTGACCGAGCGGTGTGACATCTGGGACACAATGACTGAAGGAGCCGCAGCTGTGAGCGGTGATGTCACAGAGTTTACCATCTGTGACCTCAGGTGAACTGACTTAAGGTGAACTCATTGAACTCCGTGACCTCACCTCAAGAGAAGTAATTGAACTTAATGTCAGATTACTGGATTAGACTATGTCCGCACATTGAGTATTTGGTTGCAGACATTTTTGTACAAAATGGGAACATTTTGGGTAATTGAGTAGAGAAGTATGGAGTAAAGCAATATTCTTTACGGGATAGCTTTTAATGCACAGTGAAAAGGTGAACGGATGTATAATGACTCACTCTTTTTTCTTAACAAGAATAATTCTACATTAAAAAAAAATAAATGTGTATACACTATACAGTGCCTACAAGTAGTATTCAACCCCTTGCAGATTTAGCAGGTTTACACATTTGGAATTAACTTGGCATTGTGACATTTGGACTGTAGATCAGCCTGGAAGTGTGAAATGCACTGCAGCAAAAAAGAATGTTATTTCTTTTTTTATTTTTTTTTTAAATTGTGAAAAGTTTATTCAGAGGGTCATTTATTATTCAACCCCTCAAACCACCAGAATTCTGTTTGGTTCCCCTAAAGTATTAAGAAGTATTTCAGGCACAAAGAACAATGAGCTTCACATGTTTGGATTAATTATCTCTTTATCCAGCCTCTTCTGACTAATTAAGACCCTCCCCAAACTTGTGAACAGCACTCATACTTGGTCAACATGGGAAAGACAAAGGAGCATTCCAAGGCCATCAGAGACAAGATCGTGGAGGGTCACAAGGTTGGCAAGGGGTACAAAACCCTTTCCAAGGAGTTGGACCTACCTGTCTCCACTGTTGGGAGCATCATCCGGAAGTGGAAGGCTTATGGAACTACTGTTAGCCTTCCACGGCCTGGACAGCCTTTGAAAGTTTCCACCCATGCCGAGGCCAGGCTTGTCCGAAGAGTCAAGGCTAACCCAAGGACAACAAGGAAGGAGCTCCGGGAAGATCTCATGGCAGTGGGGACATTGGTTTCAGTCAATACCATAAGTAACGTACTCCACCGCAATGGTCTCCGTTCCAGACGAGCCAGTAAGGTACCTTTACTTTCAAAGCGTCATGTCAAGGCTCGTCTACAGTTTGCTCATGATCACTTGGAGGACTCTGAGACAGACTGGTTCAAGGTTCTCTGGTCTGATGAGACCAAGATCGAGATCTTTGGTGCCAACCACACACGTGACGTTTGGAGACTGGATGGCACTGCATACAACCCCAAGAATACCATCCCTACAGTCAAGCATGGTGGTGGCAGCATCATGCTGTGGGGCTGTTTCTCAGCCAAGGGGCCTGGCCATCTGGTCCGCATCCATGGGAAGATGGATAGCACGGCCTACCTGGAGATTTTGACCAAGAACCTCCGCTCCTCCATCAAGGATCTTAAGATGGGTCGTCATTTCATCTTCCAACAAGACAACGACCCAAAGCACACAGCCAAGAAAACCAAGGCCTGGTTCAAGAAGGAAAAAATCAAGGTGTTGCAGTGGCCTACTCAGTCTCCTGACCTTAACCCAATTGAAAACTGGTGGAAGGAGTTCAAGATTAAAGTCCACATGAGACACCCAAAGAATCTAGATAACTTGGAGAAGATCTGCATGGAGGAGTGGGCCAAGATAACTCCAGAGACCTGTGCCGGCCTGATCAGGTCTTATAAAAGACGATTATTAGCTGTAATTGCAAACAAGGGTTATTCCACAAAATATTAAACCTAGGGGTTGAATAATAATTGACCCACACTTTTATGTTGAAAATGTAACTGAGCAACATAACTTGTTGGTTTGTAAGATTTATGCATCTGTTAATAAATCCTGCTCTTGTTCTCTTGTTTGAAGTTTGCAGGCTCTAACTCATTTGCATCTTATCAAACCTGCTAAATCTGCAGGGGGTTGAAGACTACTTGTAGGCACTATATATATATATATATATATATATATATATATATATATATATATATATACACACACACACACACACACACACACAATATATATTATATATATATTTCAGAAATGCCCATAGATGATTAAGGCAGGGACATTCATACAAAACATAATGGCAAAACATGAAATGGAATTAAGCTGTCAATCAAGCTGACTGCCGATCTGGAATGATTCATGTTGGATGGTGTAATAGTTTAATCACATAGGATTGTACATTAACCCCTAATGATTGCAGCAATTACAGCTGTGAATCAATTTCTATGGCAACTGATCATTTCACAATATGAAAACTACTATGCTGTGAGATGCTTTCTGTGCAACATTTTAGGTGTACAATACTAAGGCAAATGCTTCAGAAAAGCACAATATAGGAGCTGGTGCTTGACAACATAAGACAATACATAATTCACTGCTAGTGGAGCTGTTTGTTCTCTTTGTGTTTAGCTATTTTTTTTATCTATTTTATTCTTATTTTTATTGTCTATTTGATGGGCAGTTGTGGGAAAACATTTGTGCCATATAAAAAGATCAACGGCTCCCATTAAAGGAGGTCACTAATTGTCTATAATGGTCCAATGCTCATCCATATTACATCTCTTGGGGTCCTGATTTTCTGCACCCCCAACTCACATATCCTCTTCATTATGAATGAGACTAAGTTGCAGTACCAAGCATAGCTATTACCAAATGTATGGCGCTGTAAGGTAAGCAATGTAGGAGGGTAGCAGTTTCCCATGTTTTGCTCTACATCTTTCCCTCAGTGCCCAGCTTTCCCATGCTCTGATATCAAGGGCAAGCTGGGTGTTGAGGGAAAGATGTATAGCAGAGAATTGGAAAGCTGGGTGCTGAAGACAAGATGGATATCAGAACATTAAATGCTGTGTGTTGAGGAAAGAGGGATAATGGAGTATGGGAAAGCTGAGTGCTGGGGTAAGCAGCTAAGTGTCAGTAAAATTATTTTGTATGCCAAGGGGGGCGGGGACCCATGTCCAAAATTTGCACTGGGGCCCATCACACTCTAGTTACGCCACTGCCACCAGCAGAACTTTGAATGCATCTCTGGACTGGAATAAATACAAAGATACCTTAATATAATATATTTATAAAGTTACTTGACATTTTCTATGCATAAGTTCTAAAAAAAAAACCCCTATAAAATTGGGTTCCTAGTTTAGCATATAATCAAAGAGCAAGTGAATTATGGGATTAAAATATCTAAATGTTGTTTTCTATTTGCATTGTATTTTCTTCAGTCTTGCTGGCTGTTACTTCCTCTACATTAAAGGTGGTGTCCACTACCCGACAGCCCCGAAATAATCAATTTATGGCCGCATGGAAGATAAAAACAATATCTACTCCTCCGACAGCAGCGCTATTCCAGTGATGTTGCTGTTTCCGGCGGGTGATTATTGTGTCATGTGACCACTGCATCCAATCAGCGGCTGCTGATCTCCTGCAGCTCATCAATATTCTCCGATGAGATAGAAAAGCTTGCCTTAAGGGCGCATTACACGCAGCGACATCGCTAGCTAGCTAGCGATGTTGCTCGTGAATGCACCCGCCCCTGTCGTTTGTGCGTCACGGGCAAATCGCTGCCCGTGGCGCACAATATCGCTAGTACCCGTCACACATACTTACCTTCCTAGCGACGTCGCTGTGGGCGGCGAACAGCCTCTTTTCTAAGGGGGCGGTTTGTGCGTCATCACAGCGTCGTCACACGGCAGGCGTCCAATAGAAGCGGAGGGGCAGAGAGCAGCTGCATGAAAGTCACGCCCACCTCATTGCCAGAGGATGCAGGAATGCTGTTGTTCGTCTTTCCTGGGGTGTCACACGTAGCGATGTGTGCTGCCTCAGGAACGACGAACAACCTGCGTCCTGCACGAGCAACGACATTTTGGAAATGGACGACGTGTCAACAATCAACAATTTGGTATTTTGCATCGTTAGTGGTCCCTCATACGTGTCACACGCAACAACGTCGCTAACGAGGCCGGATGTGCGTCATGAATTCCGTGACCCCAATGACATCTCGTTAGCGATGTTGTTGCGTGTAATGGGGCCTTAACTCAAAGGGGTACTTGGCACACTACGATATCGCAGGTGCGATGTCGGTGGGGTCAAATCGAAAGTGACGCACATCCGGCGTCGCTGTCGACATCAGAGTATGTGAATCCTTTTTACTACGATTAACAAGCGCAAAAGCGTCGAAATCGTATGATCGGTGTAGCGTCGGTCATTTCCATAATTTCAGAAGGACCGATGTTACGATGTTGTTCCTCGTTCCTGCGGCAGCACACATCGCTGTGTGTGAAGCCGCAGGAGCGAGGAACATCGCCTTACCTGCGTCTCGGCTGCAATGAGGAAGGAGGTTGGCGGGATGTTTACGTCCCGCTCATCTCCGCCCCCCTGCTTCTATTGGCCGCCTGCCGTGTGACGTCGCTGTGATGCCGCACGACCCGCCCCCTTAGGTAGGAGGCGGTTCGCCGGCCAGAGCGACGTCGCAGGGCAGGTAAGTGCATGTGAAGCTGCCGTAGCGATAATGTACGGCAGCTATCACAAGATATCGCAGCTGCGACGGGGGAGGGGACTATCGCGCTCGGCATCACTACCATCGGCTAATCGGCTTGCGATGTTGTAGTGTGCAAAGTACCCCATAGCCTCTGTAACAATGAGTAAGGGTGTTTTCAGCCTTCCATGGCTATCATGTGAACCTTTACCATTGCAAAGGCATTTTATTTATTTCATGCAATAAAGACGATTCTGTTACTTTATTTATTGGATGTGCTGCTCTTTTTCTCTTTATTTGTGACGTGGGCGGTCTGTTCGAGCACTGGCACCCATACACAGTAAGCCAGGGAACACTATATACTATGGAAGGAGTGAGCCTTCATATCTAATCCCCTTTAAGATATACACTGCAGCATACTGATGAACATGTGTATTATTTATGATATAAGGTTAGGTTTTGCTCCATCCCTGTCTTTCAGTGTGATGTAGTGAATACAGTGAATTCTATCTATTTCAAGTGTAAAAATATTATACATAATTGAAAATCACCAATCGAAAGAAATGAGAAAAACTGGATATCTGTAACACTTAACCTATGTTTACAAGTTGTTTTTTCTGCAGGCAAAACCTGCTTTCTTAGCAAAAAAGAAGCTGCTCACAGAAAAACAGGTTTTACCACATTTTTGCTGCTTATTTTGGTGCTTTTTTTTACACTGTTTTTTAGTTTGATTATGCCATTTATCTAATGTACATGTTTAATAAAGTTAGTTTTATTCTCCAAAAATTCAGCAAAAATGCAGGATTGCATTTTTTGCATCGTTTTGGCACTTCCTCATTGCTTTCTATAGTGAAAAAAAACCACTGCAAAAATGCTGAAAGAATTGACATGCTGCAGATTTAAAGGGAATCTGTCACCAGGTTTTTGCTCCCCCATCTGAGAGCAACATAATATAGAGACAGAGACCCTGATTCCAGTGATGAGTCACTTACTGAGCGGTTTCCTGTCATTTTGATAAAATCAGTGTTTTTCTGTTGCAGATCTAGCAGTTATACACAGCTTATACATATGCTGAACTACCTGGCAGCAGGACAAGTAGTCCTGTAATGATAATCTACTGCTGATTAATCAGTGATTTTATCAAAACTACACTAAGCAGCCCAGGAAGTGACACTTTGTAAGAATCAGGGTCTCTGTCTCTACATTTGCTGCTCTCAGATTAGATGGCAAAAACCTAGTGACAGATTCCCTTTAAAAAAAACAGCAATTTTCTAATTCAGTCACAGAAAATAAAGCAATCATCTGCATGAGGTTTCTGAAATCTCATAGCTTTTGCATTTACCAAAAAGAAGCTTTTAATTTGTATGACATACTGGTACATCGTAGGTTATGTCTGTCCCTTTAATGTGGACACGCATGGTAAGCCCGCATGTTTCCCCACACATGTTGGCTGATCTGATCCGACATGTGCAGCTAACAGGCGCGGGTGGATTGGAGATCCACCTGCGCCCGTTCACTAGTTAAATCCCGCTGTCAATCTCTGCCAGCAGTATTTAACTCGCGCTGGCAGGGAGTGCGTCATTCCTCCGTTCCCATCGGCGGCCCTGATCCTGTCATGACGCTGTTCCTGTGAAATAAACACAAAGACTGACGGCACTCCCTAACATGCAGTGTAAACAGGTGCACAACTTAACATGACATAATGACAAAAAAAAGACTTGCACTCTGAAATGCTAAAGCATGAAAACCATGAATGTAAGAATATAGACATGAATTACTGCATACAAATATGGCCATTTCTATACCTGCCCAGTAGCCATATCAAGGCAATCTCATATTACTGTTAGATAGGTAAATATAGACAAGAGAAAATAAGTGTGTGTGTGTGTGTGTGTGTGTGTGTGTATGTGCGTGTGAATAATTGCTCCAAAGTGTGATAGTATGGGAGTCTCACAAACTAAGATAGTGAAAAATCAAATAACACCCACTCACAACCATTATATGTTTATTACACCTGTAAACAATGCATGAGAATAGCTACAAAATGAATGTGCATCAGGGATGCCCAGAGGGCATGTGACACTCATATTGACACTGAGGCCAAATAGGTTTTTATTATCTATCTTTGTAGCATTCACTGCTGTCGAAAAATGCATGCAAAAAAACAAGCAAAAATGCAGCAAATCCGCAATCATTTTAATAGCATTTTTGATTGACTTCATTGAAGTCAAAGAGTAAAAAAAAACTATAAAAATTGATATGCTGCAGATTATTTTCTCACCAAATCTGCAAGTAAAAAAAAAGCCATGTGTGCATGACACCTCAGGATTCTCATGGACTTTGCTGGCATCAGGATTCCCTTCAGGTTTTGTTTGACAAATGTGCACTCAAAAATGCAACATGCGCACACAGCTTAAAATGTTACTAAATTTTTCAATGTAACAACTTTTGGTGCTTCACACCAGTCCTGTTCAAATTCGGTAAAGCGGGTGGAGCATGGGTGGGACAGGGAGTGACACGCTCGCATTGGATATGCTATAGAACTTTTTGTAAGGTTGCGGTAAGGCCTGGCACCTAGAATCTGCAATAGTGGAGCTGTCCAAATTTTTTATTTTTATTGGCTCTACATGGACATATTCCAATTTTTTACTTTTTATGGCTCAAATTCAACTACATTTTTAGACATTTACCTTAGAAAGATTGATCGTTGTATTCCTATATCCATAATATCTATTCATTGATATACAGTAAGCATCAATCAGCACTATCGAGCCTCCTATTGATCTCCAAATTCTTTCCATTTATCCAGGATATGAAGATCTATGCTCTTATTTTATGAGCTATGGCTAGGATCTTTTTTCTACATCAGAATGTGATTTTCCCAAATTAAAAGAAAGTATTGTATGGTAGTGAAAATGAATTAATGACAACTACAATGAAGCAACACATCTAAAATAAAAAGTTGGGACAAAGTTAAAAAAATGCTGAAAAAGTGATTGTAATGCAAAACAGATGGAGGGCCAGTTTTCAATTAAGTTACATGACTGGTTAAAAAGTGCATGTTAGAGAGACAGAGTCTCTCCGAAGCAAAGATGGTCAGAGGTTCATCAATAGGTGAATGACTGCGTCTAAAAATAGTGGAACCATTTCAGAAAAATGTTCCTCAAATTTTCAAAGACTGTGAATATCCATCTACAGTAGACATTATTCTAGAAGTATTATGGGAAAATGCCTCTTTTGTTTAAAATTCCTGAGCAAAGGGAAAGGAGAGTAGAGTAAGTTTTTAGTTTGTAAGTTTTCTTTGGCAGCAGTTCAGGTGCCATCCGGACCCTTGCACTTAGCTAAAAGCTTTTCTATGCATGCATCAAAATGTAGAATAGTCATGATTGGGTTAACTACTTCTGCTAGAATGCCGAACTGCTAGCGTTCCTCACAGAGACATCTGGGGCAAACTGAAGTTACTTGAGTATCACTGTCTTTCTCTTCAGAACACTGTTTAATCTATCAGAAACCTGAGTGAGTCACGAGCAGGTGATTTCAGCCTGATCCCAAATTGATTACTTTGCCATTTACAACAAAAGATTCTGGAGAAATCCATGTGCACAAGGGACAAGGCTGACAGTCTATCCTGCATACTCGAGACCTATGGGCTCTCCGGCAGCACTGAATTAAAAACGGACATGATTAGGTTGTGCAAATCGCTGCATGGGCTAAGGAAAACTTCCAGAAATAACTGTGCGTCGTGCAATCCACAAATGTAAGTTAAAGCTCTATCGTGAAAAGATGAAGCCTTATATCAACACAAACCAGAAACGGTGGTGTCTTCTCTTGGCCAAAACTTAAAATGGACTGAGCAAAAACGGAAAACTCTTCTATCATTAGATTAATTAAAATGTAAAATTTTTTATGGAATCCATAGACACCATGTTCTGCAGACTCAAATAGAAGGGTGATCATCCAAATTATTATTAGTGCACAGTTCAAAACGATGCATCTGTGATGGTATGAGGTTGCATTCGTTCCTATGGAATCTTACACATCTTTAAAGGCACTATCACTGCTAAGCATTAGGCCCCCTTCACATGTACACTAAAGTTCAAAAGTTTGGGGTCACCCAGACAATTTTGTCTTTTCCATGAAAAATTATACTTTTATTTATCAAACGACTTGCATAATGAATAGAAAATATAGTCCAGATATTGACTAGGTTAGAAATAATGATTTTTACTTGAAATAATAATTTTCTCCTTCAAACTTTGCTTTTGTCAAAGAATGCTCCCTTTGCCGTAATTCCAGCTTTGCAGACCTTTGGCATTCTAGCTGTTAATTTGATGAGGTAATCTGGAGATATTTCACCCCATGCTTCCCCCCCCCACCCACAAGTTAGATTGGCTTGATGGGCACGTTTTGTGTACCATATGGTCAAGCTGCTCCCACAACAGCTGAATAGGGTTGTTACGGGGGGACTGGCAGAGCAGGATAAGGTGGTAAATATCCCAATCGCCAGTCGGGGCCCACCATGCTCCAGATGACAAAGGAGCTGCTGGCAATCCGAAGTTTAGGTTGAGCATACAGAGCTGGGTGGCTCTGAGATAACCCAGGAGACCTGGGAACCGGTCACGTGTGTAGGGACACGTCAGACCGGACCACAACCCAGTTAGCATTTTGGTGTACCTGGCGCTACACCGACCATGTGTGCAGGGAACACGTCAGGCCGGGCGGTGACCAGGTAGCGTTGACCGGAAGACCGCCACGAAAACGCCCTGTCGGCCATGTGTGTAGGATACGTCAGACCAAGCGGTCCCTCGATTAGTGTTTCTGGTCACCTCTCGACTGGCCCATGTGTGAAGGACACATCAGGCCAGGTGGTCACACCAGTAGCGTTGACTGGGAAGCCGAAGAGGATAACAGGTTCCACACACCCAGCCCAGGAACTCCCCGTTAACGCCACAAAGGTCCCGGGGTACGCTGTCCGTGCATGTAGGGGGCACAACCGGATAGATGGCGCAGCAGCCGCAGCCCAGTTAATTCCACTGGGATGCACTAGCAGGACTTGGCAGTAGGATAGAAGCACGGCGCCTGACCCTATCGTGCCCAGCCACGGGTGTCTTGACGTGGCTTGCACCGGACGCCTATCCCTATCTACTGCTTCCAATCCAAACGCTTATGCCGTAATAAGGCTCTAAACATGGAGGTGTGCTCTGTCTGAGAATATGAGAAGACTGCGCACCTCCATGTTGTCTCCAGCCCTTTTTATAACCTGGGTTCACCCCAACCCCAGGGTAGACCACAATGGCACCTCCAGGGTCCAATAGCGGAGTGCCACGTCATCAGCGAGATCATCAGCGGCCTATCCGACACCGCCACGTCACTGATGACCTCATGGCTGCCATGCCCCAAACACCTCACCAGTCATCGTCTGATGACCAATGGTGAGGTGCCATGTCATAGGGGCGGGCCTCCGCGAGCCAGTCCGGAGTGACAACATCATCAGGACACCTGATTTGTGTCGGTCTATCAAAGCCTGCCACCTCACGGACATGCCCAGTGAGGTCCTTACCGGACCTAGCCTCTGATGCACTAAGTGCCTGAGCATGCTCAGTAGCCTGAACAACAGTCTCAGAAATCAGACTATCTGCCCAAGCATGCTCAGTAGGCACAACACAGAACTTAGACATTGCACGATGTCCAAGTACCTGTGCAAAGAGGCTTTTCGCACTAAGTGTAGGAGCATGCTCAGTAGCCTGAACTGGGGACTCAGCCTCAGGAATGGCACAGTCAGGCTGAGCATGCTCACTAGGCAAAATACTGGACTTTGACTCTGGCTGGGGTAAATCGGCACGCACATGCGCACTAGCCACATCTCCACACTTAGACGTGGAGGAGGAAGCAGCCAGCTGGACGACCCGAGGCACGGCCAAAAATGGCGTCCGGCGCCTGGGCACAACTGGAACCGCAGCAGGCTGCTTGCGGCTATGGCGGCACCGATTCGTAACACTGGGCTGGCCACTCCATTACACATAGAATACTAGCTACCTGCTTCTTCCCTAAATAGTTCATGCATAATTTGGAGGTGTGCTTTGGGTCATTATCCTGTTGTAGGATGAAATTGGCTCCAATCAAGCACTGTCCATAGGAAATGGCATGGCGTTGCAAAATGGACTGATAGCCTTCCTTATTTAAAATCCCATTTAGCTCATACAAATTTCCCACTTTACCAGCACCAAAGCAACCCCAGACTTTTACATTACCTCCACCATGCTTGACAGATGGGGTCAGGCACTCTTCCAGCATCTTTTCAGTAGTTCTGTGTCTCACAAATGTTCTTCTGTGTGATCCAAACACCTCAAACTTCGATTCGTCTGTCCATAACACTTTTTTCCAATCTTCCTCTGTCCAATGTCTGTGTTCTTTTGCCCATATTAATCTTTTCCTTTTATTAGCCAGTCTCAGATATGGCTTTTTCTTTGCCACTCTGCCCTATAGGCCAGCTTCCCGGAGTCGCCTCTCCACTTTAGACGTTGACACTGGCGTTTTGCGAGTACTATTTAATGAAGCTCCCAGTTGACCAGGACCACTGAGGCATCCGTTTCTCAAACTAGAGACTATAATGTACTTGTCTTGTTGCTCAGTTGTGCAGCGGGGCCTCTTCTCTTTCTACTCTGGTTAAAGCCTGTTTGTGCTCTCCTCTGAAGGGAGTAGTACACACATTGTAGGAAATCTTCAGTTTCTTGGCAATTTCTCTTCATTTCTAAGAACAAGAATAGACTCCAGATTCTCAACTAGCTCAAATGAGGCTCAGTTTTATAGCTTCTCTAATCAGCTAAACTGTTTTCACCTGTGCTAACACACTTGCACAAGGGTTTTCAAGGGATTTCTAAACATCCATTAGCCTTCTAACACAGTTAGCAAACACAATGTACTATTAGAACACTGGAGTGGTGGTTGTTGGAAATGGGCATCTTTACACCTATGCAATTATTGCATTAAAAACAAGACGTTTGTAGCTAGAATAGTCATTTACCACATTAACAATGTATAGTGTGTATTTCTGTTTAATTTAAGGTTAGCTTCATTGAAAAAATGAATGTGTTTTTCTTTCAAAAATAAGGAAATATCTAAGTGACCCTACACTTTTGAACTATATTGTACGTGTTTCCGGTACATGTGGCATCTGTACCACACCTATCAATTATAAACTATGGTGATTTTTACATGTCCATATTTTCACACTGACTGTGTGAACCACACTTAGACATGTCTGTGTTTTCTAGCAGGGGCCAATACAAGTCTATGGGTGCAGAAAAACACGAACAGCACACAGATGACAGCCATGCACTGTCCGAGTTCTGTACATGATTAACATTACAAAGTATAGGGTAAGCTTTCTAATTGCATTATTTCTTTATCCAAACCAGAAAAAAAAAATATGGCACACTGAAGGAAAACATCGATACCGGTTTTTCATATTCAGCTTTTATATGGATATATGATGGGGGACTTATATAGAGGTTTTAGAACAGCACATGCTCCCATCCAGAACCTGTCTATTACTGGGAAAGTCTTGCATTTAGCAAGACAATGCTAAACTACATCATGCATCCATTAGAACAGCATGGCTTCACAGAAGAGTTCAGGTTATGATCTGCCCGCCTGCCATCCAGACAATTCACAATAGAAAACATTTGGTGCATTAGGAAACAAAAAAATCCAGCAAAGAAGACCCCGGACTGTGGAGCAGCTAAAATACTACATTGACAAGAATGGGACAACATTCCTCTCCCTGAAACTCCAGTAATTGGTCTCCTCTCAGACATTTACAGACTGTTGTAAAACGACGGGATGCTACACAATGGTAGACATGGCCTTGTCCCATTTTTTTTAGATGTTCCTGCCACACAGTTTCTTAATCAGTACATTTTTTTTCAAACAAAATAGAAAAATGTCAAACATTCAACTTCCGATCTGTGTTCTATGTTCTGTTGTGGTTAATAAATGGATAGAAGAGAATTCGAAATCATTGAATTCTTGTTTTCTTTACTTTTAAACAAAGTCCCAACTTTTTGTAATGTCTTTCCAATATCCTACAAAGAAACTTCAGTCCTGATTCTATGCTAAACAAACAAAAAATGGTTTGCATTGGAAATTATTGAAGCAAATGAGAATGTAATGTTTGTTGCTATTAATAATAAGATATGTGGGCTAGAATCTCCAGATTTCCAAACACTGGAGAGTTGGTAGATGCAGACTATTAACATGAGATAATGTCTTCACATCAGCTATTCTATGCAGATTACAGTTCGGTCCATATATATTTGGACAAAGACATTTTTCACATTTTTGTTCTGTACATTACCACAATGGAGTTTGAACAAAACAATTCAGATGCAGTTGAAGTTCAGGCTTTCAGCTTTAATTCAGTGGGGTGAACAAAATGATTGCATACAACTGTGAGGAACTAAAGCATTTAAACTCAATCCCTTAATTTCAGGAACTTAAAAATAATGGGACAAATTCAATATTTGGAAATAATATATTAATTTCTAATACTTGGTTGAAAACTCTTGTTGGCAGTGACTGCCTGAAGTCTTGAACTCATGGACATCACCAGACGCTGTGTTCCCTCCTCTTTAATGCTCTGCCGGCCTTTACTGCAAGGTTTTCAGTTGCTATTTGTTTGTGCGCCTTTCTGTCTGAAGTTTACTCTTTAACAGGTGAAATGCAGCTCTATAAGGTTGAGATCAGGTGCCTGACTTGAACTTTGAAGAATATTCCACTTCTTTGCGTTAATAACCTCCTGGGTTGCTTTGGCTTCATGATTTGGGTCATTGTCCATCTGTATTATGAAATGCTGACCAATCAGTTTGGCTGTATTTGGCTGGATTTGAGCACAGTATGTCTCTGAAAACCCCAGAATTCATCCGGCTGCATCTGTCCTGTGTCACATCATCAATAAACACGACTGACAAAATGCCACTGGCAGCCATGAATGTCCGGCCATTATGCTGCCTCCGCTGTGTTTTACAGATGATGCGGTATGCTTTGGATCATGAGCTGCACCATGCCTTTGCCATACTTTTTTCTTTCCATCATTCTGGTAGAGGTTGATCTTGGTTTACTCTGTCCAAAGACTGTGAAGCTAATGAGTGGCTTGCCCCGTGCCGTGAACCCTCTGTATTTTCTTTCATGCAGTCTTCTCTTTATGGTAGATTTGGCTACTAATACTCCTACATCCTGGAGAGAGTGGTTCATTTGGTTGGATGTTGTGAAGGGGTTTCTCTTCAGCATGGTAATTATTCTGCAATCTTCCACTACTGTTGTCTTCCGTGGGTGTCCAGATCTTTTTACGTTGGTGAGGTCACCAGTGCTTTCTTTCTTTCTATGGATGTACCAAACTGTAGATTAAGCCAGATGGGTTTTTTCTGTTTTCGTAGATGAAGGATGGCTCGTTTTATCTGCATGGAGAGCTCATTTCACCGAATGTTTACTTCTCAGCAAAAACTTCAAAATGCAAGCTCCACACCTCTTATGTGCTTAATTGAGAATGAAATAACAAAGGAATTGCCCACACCAGCCCAGGTAACAGCCTGAGAGTCAATTGTCCAAATACTTTTGTGCCCTTTAAAACCAGTGTGGCACATGTAGAGGAGATGAAACTCCTAAACCCTTCATTACATTTTAATGTGGATACCCTCAAATGAAAGCTAAAAGTCAGTACTTGATGTCCATATCCATTGTGTACTACAACTTGAATATGTTTCAGTAAACAGGTAAAAAAATAACCAAAATGTGTGTCAGTGTCCAAATATATATGGACCTAACTGTATATCTAAAATAAGACAGAAATTAGATACAGCTTTTCTGTTTGTACTTTAGCAGTGTTGTCACCTTATCATGAATGTGACATAAAGTCTGCAAATAACTGCTAGGCACAAAGTTGCACAGTAGGAATATGAATATTAGGGATCAGACATAAGACTTCTAGAGTTTAGATAAAACCGTACAGAGGTATAAAAAAAACAGGGAAAATAAACACAGACACTCAGGCTACATGCACAAAGTTACTTTTTGTGGAAGATTTATTTGCTTCAAAAACCACAGTATTGGTAGAAAAATGCTGTCCAAAAATTCACACTTGCATTTTTTCGTATTTATACAGTGAATGGGTGAAAAACGCTGAAATAATTGACCTGCTGCAGGTTTGAAAAAAACGCTTTGAAAATTCAAATCTGCAGGAAAAAATAGTCAGCATGGGCATGAGATATCAGAAATCTCATTTACTTTGTGGTACAGTAAAACGTGTTTTTTTTCACGCGACAAAAATGCAAATTGTGAAAAAGCCCTTATGCCATGTGCGCACTAGAAAGTGCCTTTTTCTTAAGAAAAAAACCGAACCCTCTTAAAGAATCCCACACCCACAGTATAAAAACGCACAAAAACCGTAATGAAATCCACATGCGGTTTTACCGCGGTTTGCCGCAGATTTACAGCGGATTTTCCGCAAGTTGGTTCCCGCGGATTTTTATCATTATCTATGGCAAAAACCTCAGGTACCTGCGGAAAAGAAGTGACATGCTCATTAATTCCGCAGCGAAAAATCCGCGGGTAATTCCGCAGGTATAAAAAAACGCAGTGTGCACACAGCATTTTTTAAAACCCATAGGATTTGCTGGGGAATGACTGGAGCAATTTTAGACACATTTTCTGCAGCAAATCCAAGCCAAAATTCGTGGTAAATCCGCAGCGTGCGCACATAGCTTAAAGCGGACTTTACACGCTGCAACGTCGCTAGCGATGTCGCGAGCGATAGCACCCGCCCACGTCGGTGGCACGTCACGGGGTGATCGCTGCCGTAGCGAACAATATCGCTACGGCAGCGTCACACAATTACCTGTTCACAGACGTTGCTGTGGCCGCCAAACAATCTCTCCTATCTAAGGGGGAGGTCCGTGCGGCGTCACAGTGGCGTCACTAAGTGGCCACCCAATAGAAGCAGAGGGGCGGAGATGAGCGGCCGGAACATCCCGCCCACATCCTTCATTCCTCATTGCCGGTGGCCGCAGGTACGATGTTGTTCCTCGTTCCTGTGATGTCACACATAGCGATGTGTGCTGCCGCAGGAACAACAAACAACCTGCGTTCCAAACAAGGAACAATTTTTTAAAAATGAACAACGTGTACATGACGAACGATTTGACACCTTTTTGCAATTGTTACTGATCGCAAAAAGGTGTCACACACAACGACATCGCTAACGAGGCCGGATGTGTGTCACCAACACCGTGACCCTAACGATATCTCGTTAGCGATATCGTTGTGTGTAAATGGGCCTTTAGAGTGATAATTTCTTGAACAGCTTATGCCAGAAAACCAGCTTTTAAAAGTAGAACATTTTTGTGTAGCTCTGCAATAATTTAGCAGATTTTTCCATTTTACGCCCGCTCCGCCATTTTTTTTTTTTTTTAAAGCGAGAGGAGCTTAGCAGGAGGATGTGTGTCCTATGCATGTCCCAACAGATTTGCTGTAATTTTTGCTAGAAAGTGGTATAAATGATGCCGCCTTTACGAGAAGAGTTTCCAATTGTAAAATCTTAATAAATTAGATGCATCTTACTACTACAATCTTGTGATCAAGACTGGCTTGATAATATCAGTCTTAATGAATATTTCCCCTAAATCAGCACAAGAGGAACACTTTGTAACTTCTGGAAATGGCAGAGTTTAACATTTAGGAAAAATGTTCTATTTATTCCCTAAATGTTCACAAATACCCTTTACAACTAGTGACTATTAAACTTTTCAGAATAGGTTTTGCAAATAAAAAACAAATGGCTTGCTTTCAATAATGGCTTTATTTTTGCCACTCATCCAATAAAGGCCAGATTTGTGGAGTATACGACTGATACAATTAGTCCTGTGAACAGATTCTTCCACCTGAGATCTCTGCAGCTCCTCCAGAGTGACCATCCATGAGCCTCATGACTGCTTCTCTGGTTAGTGCTTTCCTTGCTTGGGATGTCAATTTAGGTGGACAGCCATGTCTTGGTAGGTTTGCAGTTGCGCCATACTCCTTCCATTTTTGTGTGCTGGATTGAACAGTGCTCTATGAGAAGTTAAGGGCTTCCACTATTGTTTTTTTTTTTAATAACATAATATTGCTTTTCTCTTCTCCACAACTTTATCACTGACCTGTTTGGTGTGTTCCTTGGTTTTCATAATGCTGTTTTACCCCAAATGTTCTCAAACAAACCTCAGAGGCCTTCACAGAACAGCTGTAGCTATATTGAAAATAAATAACACACAGGTGGACTCAATTTACTAACTAGGTGAATTCTGGAGACAATTGGTCACTCAGGTATTTATTTAGGGGTAGCAGACTACATGGGGCTGAATACAAATTCACGTTACAATTTTCAGATTTAGATTGTTAAATTATTTAAAAAACCATGTATCATTTCCTTTACACATCACAAATATTCGATAGTTAGTGCTGATATATCACAATCACATAAAATCCCTATAAAATGCATTTAAGTTTGTGAGTGTAGCCTGAAAAAATGTGGAAACGTTCACGGGGTAGGAATTCTTTTTCAAGGCACGGTATACATTAGGTTACTTAACTTCTTCATAGTGACTGGTTCCCTTAAACACTAAAGGGATTAACATATAGTTGGGATGATTTAGGAAAACCTGCACTCACAGGGGGTTGGTCCCAATGGCCCTTGAGGTCCCTTCCAACTCTACCATCCTATGATTCTATGGTTAACATGATTCTAAGGGTCACAGGAAGTGAAACAATGCTACAAATTAAAAAAAAAAATTAAAATACTTATGGAAATAATTAATTTAATGTCTAACATGCCTATTTTCTATGGACATTTTCTTACAGAACTTAAAGGGTTTGTTTCTTTGCAGAAAATAATTGCCTGCCAACTCAGTTCATGGTAAGAAAAAGCAAAATAACCGTACTTTACTTACTATCCACCAGTCTAGCGCTGTGTCTTCTACATGTGATTGGCTGCAGCGTTGTCAACTGATATCGCCACTGCCGTCTCTACACAATCACCAGAGAAATGTCAGAGACATAGTGCTGGATCGGGGAAGGGTAGGTAAAGTGCAGTTTGAATTTTGCAGTAACTGGAGCTGGGAGGCAAATGTTTTCTGATAAGCAACAACTCAATGAAAAACAAAACAAAAACCTACATATCAAATACAATAATGTATTAGGCCTAAGCCACACGGCATGAAAATCGGTGTGAGTGGAGTGCGATAAAAAAAAAAAAAAAAAAAAATCGCATTCCACTCGGACCAATATTAGCCTATGTGTTAGCGCACATGAGCGATTATTTTCTCAGCCCTAATCGGACCGAAAAAACAATCACAGCATGCTGCGGCTGTAATGCGAGATTCTCTCGCACCCATTCAAGTGTATGGGGCGAGAGAAAAATCTCACTGCACTTGCGGTACATCAGTGTACAACGAGTGCAGAGCGAGAATGGCAAAAGCAGGCTATAGAGGAGTGAGGAAGATAAATCCCTCCCTCCCCTCCTCAGCGCCAACTCTCCCCTCTGCAGCACCGGCCCGCCCCTCCTCAGTGCTGGCCCGACCCTCCGCTCGCATGTTTGGACCTCAGTCGCAGTGACACTCGCATGACACTCGGCTCTGCTGTACTGCCAGCGTGAGCAGAGTGTCATGCGAGGGGATCGCAGTAATCCCAGTGTGGCCCCGGCCTTATACAGATGAAATGTACTGCATGCACACAGATAAATACATGAAGGATGAACTGTACTTAGCTACCTATGATTTATCAGCAGGGCTATTGAATACTGCAGAATTTTCTGTATCGAATATTAGAAAATGTTGCACAGACCAGATAAAGAGTAGCAAAGTGTACATTACTGAGATATGAAAAGTCAAATACATACTAATTAGAAATATACATTAATGTAAACGAGTTAAAATATAAGTGAGCTACTATTAAAAAAGCTTTAGCAATAAAGTAAAAATAAAATAAGCATGTATAAAGACTGCAAAGCTCTTACATAGCTTTTTAAAAATGTTAGCACGTATTTAGACAGCTGAGCTGTAAACAGCCTGCAGACACGAAGAGATGCCCGCACATCCAATTGTTTACAACAGCCAGAGCTGTAATATGCTCCATTAGAAGAGAAGCCCATTAGTGTTCAAGGGCAAACACAATCCATATGGCTCCAGCGTTGTCTCTGTTTAGTATTACACTGGCATCATTCGGTAATCAGAAATGATTTAACATTATCAAGAAAGCTGTGTCAGCATCAGCAGCCACTTCAGGGTAGTGTGCTTTCACTTCTAGAAGCTCGCGGAGAATAACAAATCATAAATGTGATATATATGCGTTTAAACTATCCTTGTCTATATTAAGTCTGGAAAATAGGTGGCTATACTCATACTGACAACAGCGGCCAAGGAACTTCATAACCAGACCCTAATACACAGAATTCTGCATGGTGTATATGTGTACTGTTGGTGTAATAAAAATAATAATAAATAAATATCCCTTTTATTCACTAATATATTAATTCAAACTTCTCCAAGGTGGATGTTCACTTTAAATTTGAGCATCTCACTAGTTAAATACATCTATGAACAAAAAAGCGCTATAAATGAATATAAAGGTTGTAACACGTATAATGTTCAGTAGGAAAAAAAAGATCCCAATAAGTAGAGATCCTACTAGCTTTCTTTATTTTCATGACTCTAAAAATTGTAGATTCACAATGAAGGCATCAAAACTATGAATGAAAACATGTGGAATGAAATACTTAAAAAAGTGTGAAACAACTGAAAATATGTCTTATATTCTAGGTTCTTCAAAGTAGCCACCTTTTGCTTTGATTACTGCTTTGCACACTCTTGGCATTCTCTTGATGAGCTTCAGGAGGTAGTCACCAGAAATGGTTTTCCAACAGTCTTGAAGGAGTTCCCAGAAATGCTTAGCACTTGTTGGCCCTTTTGCCTTCACTCTGCGGTCCAGCTCACCCCAAACCATCTCAATTGGGTTCAGGTTTGGCGACTGTGAAGGCCAGGTCATCTGGCGTAGCATCCCATCACTCTCCTTCTTAGTCAAATAGCCCTTACACAGGCTGGAGGTGTGTTTGGGGTCATTGTCCGGTTGAAAAATAAATGATGGTCCAACTAAACGCAAACAGCATGGAATAGCATGCCGCTGCAAGATGCTGTGGTAGCCATGCTGGTTTAGTATGCCTTCAATTTTGAATAAATCCCCAACAGTGTCACCAGCAAAGCACCCCCACACCGTCACACCTCCTCCTCCATGCTTCACGGTGGGAACCAGCCATGTAGAGTTCATCCGTTCACCTTTTCTACAAAGACACGGTGGTTGGATCCAAAGATCTCAAATGTGGACTCAAACCAAAGCACAGATTTCCACTGGTCTAATGTCCATTCCTTGTGTTCTTTAGCCCAAACAAGTCTCTTCTGCTTGTTGCCGTCCTTAGCAGTGGTTTCCTAGCAGCAATTTTACCATGAAGCCTGCTGCACAAAGTCTCCTCTTAATAGTTGTTCTAGAGATGAGAAGGTGTGTCCAAACTTTTGGTCTGTACTGTATATATACACACACAATACAGCTCTGGCAAAAATTAAGAAACCACAGCAAAACTGACAGTTTTTCTTTTTCTGATTTTTCTCTTTATAGGTATATTTTTGAGTAAAATGTAAATTGTTCTTTTATTCTATAAACTACTGAAAATATGTCTCAAAATTTCCAAGCAATAAATTTTGTGTTTATTTTCTGAAAATGAGAAATGGTCAAAATAAAAAAATGCATTGCTTTCAAACCTCAAATAATGCAAAGAAAACAAGTTCATAATCATTTAGAAACCATAGTAATAATGTTTTAACTCAGGAAGAGTTCAGAAATCAATATTTTGTGGAATAACCATTATTTTTAATCACCGCTTTCATGCGTCTCTGCATGATTTCCACCAGTCTTTCACACTGCTTTTGGGTGCCCTTTTGCCACTCCTGGTGCAAAAATGTAAGCAGTTTTTCTTTGTTTTATGGCTTGTGACTATCCATCTTCCTCTTGATTACATTCCAGAGGTTTTCAATGGGGTTCAGGCATGGAGGTTGGGCTGGCCAGGGCAGGGTTTTGATGTGGTGGTCCTTCATCCATACATTGATGAATGTATTACCTGTACACTTACACTATATACTACTTACAGAGCTCCTGTGTATAACTGTCACTGATGATAATATTAATATCACTATGGTAGTATTATTTGGTAACTAAGTGATGGTGATATGTGGTCCAGTGGTATTTTTTTCTTTTTTATGTGGCATTATTCTGTTCCTATGTGGAGGCAACATATGGTTGGGTCAACCTGTGTTTTTTTTTTGTGTGGCATTATACCGTCACTATGTGGTAATAATATGTGCCCTGGTCGTGGTGTGGCGGTATTTGATTATTGGGTGTGGTATTTTTCAGTTATTACTTGGTGATGATAGTATGTGGTCTGGTTATGGGGTGGTGGCGTTTGTCCAATGTATGTACTATTATTTTGTCACTGTGTGGTAGTTAATATGTGGACTTGTCACGGTTTAGCAGCAATAGTTTCTTGTATGTGGTATTATTGGTATAATTGTCTTGGTACAGTGAATTGTGCTGTGTATAGAGATAACTTGTTCTCTCTACTATTAGTGATGAAAAGATTCTTTATTTCAAGTAGAGACTAAATACTTGAAAGTTTAACCCTTCCCTATCATGTGACATACTATAACACAAAAGGCAGAGATACACTTAAAGGGGTTCTGCAGTGAAAACAAGTCTTCACATATCCACAGGATAAGTGATATCTTATTGATTGGCAGGGTTTTTACTGCTGGGACCCAACCAGAACAACATAATGGGAAACTTTTATCCCCATTAGAATGGATCAGTACATTTGATAACACCTCTTTCAACCCCTATGTGGCAGCTGAGTGCTGTGCTTGGCTTAATGGTGGTAAGACATCTGACATGGCATTCTGTTTTGAAATAGGGATAAAAAAAAGTTACTTTTTCCCATTCTTCAGATGCTCTGATCACATACGACATAAAAATTATTATGAAGTCATCCCTGAACAAGCAGTCTTGGGGGAGAGGCAGTACAACTGAGCTGGCAGTGCTGACAAAAGGAAATCTGACAGAAGGTTTTGTAATATGACACACCTACACTCAGCTGTTCTGCCCCTACCCCCACGGAGACCTTATCTTAGGCTATGTGCGCACTAGAAAAGTGATTTTTCTCAAGAAAATTTCTTGAGAAACGTCTGGGAGTTGAAGATTACCGCACCTGCGGTAAAAAAAACACACCAAAACCGCGGGAAAAACGCATGCGTTTTTGCCGTGGTTTTGCCGCTGTTTTTCCGCAGGTTGGTCCCTGCGGTTTTTTTTATGCTGAACTGCAATAAATAATATAGATAATAGATAATCGATAGATAGACAGATAATGGATAGAGGGAAATATGGATAGATGAATAGATAGATAGATGAGAAAGACCTATATAATGTCCCACCCCCATGCATATTCTAAGCTGGCACCCTTTATCATGTGGCACTAAAGGGTGCCTAGCCTTGTATTTAGCCAAAAAATAAATAAATAATTAAAAAAAAAATGAAGTGAGGTCCCCCCATCTTTTGTAGCCAGCTAAGGTAAAGCAGACGGCTGCAGCCTGCAAACCACAGCTGGCAGCTTCACCTTGGCTGGTAATCCAAAACAGAGAGCACCCCACGCAGTTATTTTACATTAAATAAATAATTTAAAACAAAAAACGTGGGGTCCCCCAGAAATTGGATCACCAGCCAAGGTAAAGCGGACAGCTGGGGTCTGATATTCTAAGACTAGGAAGGTCCACTGTTATTGGACACTCCCCAGCCTAAAAATAGGCTGCAGCCGCCCCAGAAGTGGCGCATCCATTAGACATGCCAATCCTGGCGCTTCGCCCCAACTCATCCCGTTGCCCTGGTGCGGTGTAAAACGGGGTAATATATGGGGTTGATGCCAGATGTGTAATGTCACCTGGCAGCAAGCCCTGGGGTTAGTGATGTCACGCGTCTATCAGATACCAGACATCACCAACCCAGTCAGTAAGAAATAAAAAATAGACAACAAAAATAGTTTTATTTGAAAAAACACTTCCCACATTCCCTCTTTCACCAATTTATTGACAAGAACAATCAAATCCGGGTCCGGTGTAATCCAATAAGGGGGGGGGGGTGCCCCATGACGATCCATACCATAGTTACTGTCCCAGTCAATGAAGAACAGAAGGTTCCCCATTGGCTGGGAGAGTAATGCAGTGACCTGAGCTAACATCAATAGGTCAGCCCAGGTCACTGCAGGGGATGACGAGCGCAGCTGTCAGGAAGTTAGGTGAGATCTTTACCTGCTGTGATGATCTCCTGCAGTCCTGCCATCAGCGCTGTCACTGCCTTTTATGCCCGCCGCGTTCTCAGCAGTATCGCGAGAGCCCTTGACGTCACCGCCAGTGACAGTCTCGGAACACGGGCATAGACGGCAGTGACAGCGGTGACGTCAGGAGGCAGGAGATCCTCACAGCAGGTAATGATCTCATCTCACCTCCTGACAGCAGCGCCCGTCATCCCCGCGGGTGCACGCACTGCAGGGTGACAAGCTGCTGATACTGCGGGCAGACACTGACACACAGCAGTGTAGGCAGCCACGGGGCCGGAGCGGGACACAGACTGCACGGGCACCTGGACGTCACACGGAAGCGCTTCTGTGCGGCGTTCAGGGAGTGTGACGTCTGTATTTACTCTGCTCCGCTTCCTCTTCTGTCATAATGACATCACTTCCTGCAAAACCGCAAGCAGCGATGAGCATTACCGCAGGTAAATCGCGGCTATACCGGGGTATACCGCACATCATTTGCTACCTGCGGTATACTCCTGGAATTTCGCGATTACATTACAGTGAATGGAGTGAAATACCGCAGGTACCTGCGGAAAAGAAGTGACATGCACATTTTCTCAAGAAATTTTCTCAAGAATATCTTCACAAAGAATTTTCTTGAGAAAAAAAACGCAGTGTGCGCACAGCTATTTTTTTTTCCCATAGGTTTTGCTGGGAAATGTCTGCAGAAAGATTACAAACATTTCTCAAGAAATTTCTGCAGCAAAACCGCGGGTAAATCCGCGGGTAAAAACGCCTAGTGCGCACAGGGCCTAAAAGTTGTAAGTCATCTGTGCTCCTAATCTACCAGAACTTCCTAATCATGCAGGAGGTTAGACCAGAAGATCAAAGCTGTTGCATTGCATCTCAGACACTGAGAAACCTAACCTACTGTGATGCTGTGTGCTTTTTCTGCAAAGTTGCTGTCTGCTTATAATTAGCCAACTCATAAATGGGGAAAAATACAAGTACCCAATAAAAATTGTTGGAGATCACCCACTTCGTTTTAACAAAAGTTAACTCATTATGTGGCAAATAATTTCACTGGAAATATCTCCTCAAAGAGATGCAAAAACAAACAAAAACAAAAAAAAAGGCAAAAAAGACTATGACATTGTGTCCAGTTCTACATGAAAAATTTGGTGAAAAGTCTTGATTAATAGCTACATTATTATATAATTGTTGAATGTATTAATGATTAAAGTTGTAAAGAGAACTGTACCTGCTCTTTTTTCATTTTATAAGCACAGTATGCCTTTAAGGAAATAAATGCTAGCATTGCTTTTTTTTTTAACATGAAATAGCAATTAAATCAGTGAATTCAAGCAAAAGACAGAGCTTAACTGTTTATTCTACTGAATATGCATTCCATGTACACAGGACACTACATTTCATTTTGTTACAAACTGTAATTTCATGGAAACAACACAGAAAGAGTGTATACATAATTTATATCCTTTGAGAGGCTTTATCTAAGTCAAGGCTATGGATTCCTTTTTACAAGAGAACCTCACCTTGAATGCAATTGTGTATATAAACGGCTCTAAGAATAGTGAAAAAACATTGATTCAATATGTTTCTTATAACACAGATTTTAACAGAGTACTGAATATACCGGTAACTTACATAATATTTGAAAGATAGGTAGTAACCATATGTATATATGGCACTAAATTTGACAATCTCACAATCAATACTGATATCCCAAAAAAAAGAGAAACTAAACTACAAACTAGAACATAAGGCTTTAAAATGTACAATAGCAATCAGCACAATGTAATTTGAAAATCCTGCTCAAAACTGTGAAAACCTCACATTTTATATATTTATGGCATTAGGAAATAAAATATACAGTAAAACAATAAAGGGTAAAACTCCGCATCCGCATGGGTTACCTAGTATCCGTACACCGATCCCAGGCCCGGAGTTCTCAGAGAACTCCGGGTAATTATCGGTATCCAGCCACTGGGGCAATTAAAAAAAAAATAAATGAAAAAGAAAGAAAAGTAAAATAAAGCAGGAGCATTATACTTACCAGTCTCTGGCTGTAAAGGCTGCTTTACACCAGACAATCTTTCGTCGGGGTCACGGTTTTTGTGACGCACATCCGGCATCGCTGGCGATGCCGGCCTGCGTGACACCTACTAGCGACGCAGTATTGCTCACAAATCGTGAGTCGTGTACTGCTCGCTAGGTTCCATAATATCGTTTAATTTAGTTGTTCATCGTTTCCGGGGTAGCACACGTCGCTCCGTGTGACACCCCGGGAACGATGAACAGCAGCTCACCTGCGTCACGCGGCCGCCGCCGGCTATGTGAAGGAAGGAGGTGGGCGGGATGTTTACGTCCCGCTCATCTCCGCCCCTCCGCGTCCATTGGCCAGCGGCCGTGTGACGTCGCTGTGACGCCGAACGTCCCTCCCACTCCAGGAAGTGGACGTTCGCCGCCCACAGCGTGGTCGCACGAGAGGTAAGTATGTGTGACGGGGGTTACTGACTTTGTGCGACACGGGCAGCGATTTGCCCGTGACGCAAAAAGGACGGGGGCGGGTACGATCGATTGTGAAATTACACAATCGGTCGTACCGTGTAAAGCAGCCTTAACACTTACCTCATGCATATGCGCTGCTTACCCCGCCCACCGGCAGTCCAGTCTTCTGTGATTGGTTGCAGTCAGACCATGCCCCCACCCTGTCTGACAGTGTCTGCGATTAGTTAGAATCAAAAACGCTGTGTGTGTCCTTATATTGATGTAAAGGTAAATAAATAAAAAAATTGGGGTAGGGTGCCCCCCATATTATGATATCCAGCACAGATAAAGCAGATGGCTAGAGGCTGCAGTACCAAGCTGTGTATCAAAATAAGAGGGACCCCATGCAGCTTTTTTTTTTTAATTACTTAACTAAATAATTTAAAAAACAGACGTGCGGTCCCCCTCAATTTTGATACCCAGCCATGGTAAAGCCGACAGTTGGGGACTGGTATTCTCAGGCTGGGGAGGCCCATGGTTATTGGGCTTCCCCAGCCTAAAAATAGCAGCCTGCAGCTGCCCAGAATTGTCAGATCCATTAGATGTGACATTTCTGCCACTTTACCTGGTTAATCCTGATTGCTCTGGGGCAGTGGCAATCGGGGAAATAAAGGGTTAATAACAGTTCCCAGCTGCCAATAAGCTCTTGATTATTAATGGGAGGCGTCTATGAGAGCAACCCTATTACTAATCTGTAAGTAAAAACAGATAAACACAAACATCAAAAAAATCCTTAAGTCCAGGGTAATATTGGTAATACCAATGAAAATGTAAAATCCCTAAGGGTGGCGATAAGGGGAGGGAGAAAAAAAACATGAAAATATTGATAGAGGTTTTCTTTATAAGTCTAAATACAGCAGAAAATATACTCATGAAGCAATCGGATGAGACAGAGAATCAGGGTCATTATTATAGGACTACCCTGATATAAATTCAGGAGTGGAAACCTTCAGGTCCAGCTAAGGAAACAGGTTTTTGATAATATAATCAACTTTTAAAACTGGTGTAGGACCCAGCAAAATTGGCACTTCTAGACCTCATTTTAGAAAACAGGCCACAAGTTGGGAGTCACTTGGGTAATAGTGATCATAAAGTAATAAGTTTTCATGTAGCCTTTAATGACATGTATAGCAGACGGAATAAAAGCTCAGGAATGTAAATTTCCAATGGTTAAGAGATGATCTTGGTGCAATAAAATGGGACAATCTCCTTTAAAATAAAATATACAAAGCAAATTGGACACTTTTATAAGCATCCTGAATAAGACCTGTGCACAAAATATACACTATGGGAATAAACAAGCTAGAATTGGGAGGAAAACACTATGGCTAAATAGGGATGTAAAGGGTGCAATAAATGATAAAAAGAAGGTGATTAAGGATTTAAATGAAGAAGGTAATGTTGAGGCATCAAATAATTACAGGGGAAAAAATAAATTGTGTAAAAAAAAAAATTAAAGCAGCAAAGACAGAGACAGAGAAGCTCATTGCCAAAAAAGTAAACATTATACAAATAATATTCTTCAACTACATAAACAATTAGAAACTCAAAAATGATTAGTGTTGTCCCCTTAAAAATAATCTGGGTGAAATGGTGGATGTGGGAAACGCCTTCTTCTCTACAGTGTTCCAATAACAGATGACATGATAAGGTATACCATAAATGTGCAAGTAAATGTTACCTACTTAACTCATCAGGAAGTATGGCATTGCCTCAAAAACATTCAAGTAAACAAATCACTCGGCCTATATGACAAACACCCATGAGGACTGCAGCAATTAAATACTGTAATAGAAAGACCGTTATTTCTAATATTCAATGAGTCTAGAATACAAGGGTCTTTATCACAGGACTGACACATACGAAAAGTGCTAACAATATTTAAAAAGGGGACAAAAAATGAGCCTGGAGATCAAAGGCTAGTGTGTATAACCTCTACTGTAAAATCTATGAGGGTTTTCTAAGACACTATCTAGTATCTCAATGGGAATAACCTCATGACCAAACATCAACATGAGTTTATGAGGGATCGATCCTATTAAACTAATTTGATCAGCTTCTATGAGGTGGTAAGTTCCAGACTGGACCAAGGTAGCTGTGTGGATGTTGTCTATCTGGACCTTTCAAATGCGTTTCATATGGTGCCACATTAAATGTTGGTAAATAAAATAAGAGAAATGGAACTAGGGGAATATGTGTGTAACTAGTTGAACAATTGTCTCAGGGATAGGAAATAGAGGGTGGCTATTAATGGAACACCCTCAGCCTTGGTTACAGTTAACAATCATGTACCACAGGAGTCAGTATTGGGCCCTCTTTTTAATATATTGAGTAATGACTTTGTAGGGAGCTTGCAGAGTAGAGTTTCTATATTTTCAGATTATACTAAACTCTACAAGGTAATCAATACAGAGGAAAATAGTGTAATATTACAGAGGGATTTATGTAAGCTGGAGACCGTGGCTTAGAAATGGCAATTAATTTTAACGTAGATAAATGTAAGGTCATGCACTTAAGAAGGTAAAATTAAAGGTACAATTATGTACTAAATTGTAGAAAACTACGTAAAACTGTCATTGAAAAAGACTTGGCTGTATGGATGGACAGCAAACTCAACTTTTTTTGACCAATAACAGGCAGCTGCTGCCAAGGCAAATAACATCTTGGGATGCATTAAAAGATACATAGATCATCATGACAAGAAGATAGTTTTGCATCTATACAAGTCACTAGTGCAGCTACACTTAGGGGTACTTTACACGCTGCAACATCGCTGCCGATATATCGTCGGGGTCACGTCGTTAGTGACGCACATCCGGCGCCGGTAGTGACATCGCAGCATGTAACACAAATGAGCGACGATCAACGAGCGCAGAAACGTGCAAAATCGTTACTTGTTGACACGTCGTTCATTTCCATAATATCGGTGCTGCTGCAGGTACGATGTTGTTTGTCGTTCCTGCGGCAGCACACATCGCTATGTGACACCGCAGGAACGACGAACATCTACTTACCTCCATCCACCGGAAGAGGAGGAAGAAAGGAGGTGGGCGGGATGTTCCGGCTGCTCATCTCCTCCCCTCCTTTTCTATTGCAGAGAAAAGTAGAGAGGGGTGGTAATGCTGCGCCAAAAATCACTAATGAACTTCAGATTAACGTGTCTTTATTATTGGGATAGGTCAATTAATATTGACCTATGCCAATAATAAAGACACGTTAATCTGAAGTTCATTAGTGATTTTTGGCGCAGCATTACCACCCCTCTCTACTTTTCTCTGTTATCTGCCTTCGGGGGGCTGCAGCCTTGATCACATTTTATATGCGAGTAAAGGAGTTGTGACTTGCACAACTTCATCTGGTGAGTAGTACTCCCCCCCCTTCACCCCACATTATAGGGGTAATACCCTATCTGCGCTTCTTTTTCCACAGCTCTACACTACTCCTTTTCTATTGAGGTTCAGTGACGCAGCTGTGACGTCGCTGTGACGGTGAACGAACCGCCCCCTTAGAAAGGAGGTGGTTCGCCGGTCACAGCGACGTTGCAGAGCATGTATGTGCGTGTGACGCTACCATAGCAATAATGTTCGCTACGGCAGCGATCATCACATATCGGCCGTGCGGGTGCTATCGCGCTCGACATCGCTAGCAAATGCTAGCAATGTCGCAGCGTGTAAAGTACCCCTTAGAATACTGTGTACAATTTTTGGGGTTTGGTGTATAAGAAAGACATAGCTGAACTAGGGCAGGTGCAGAGAAGAGCAACCAAGGCTATTAACCACTTCACAATCTTTCACATACTGGTAGGTCAAAGGTTGTGTTCCTGTGGGCTCTTTGTTTTTTTTTAGAAATCTCCCCCCAAAAAAATCTCCACTGATCTGTAGAAAAATACTGCTTAGTCAGTTTTATCATGAAGTGAACATGGTAAATAAAAAGCCCCAAAAACTATTGTGGAATTGCACTTTTTTTGCAAATTCAACGCACTAGGATTTTTTTCCCAATCTCCAGTGCATCACAAGATAAAATTAATGGGGCCACTCAAAAGTACAACTTTTCCCACAAAAACCAAGCCCTCATACAGTTATGGAGATGGAAAAAGAAAATAGGTATGACTTTTGGAAAAACGTTGAGGAAAACAATAAGGTGCAAAAATAGAAAATTGCAAGGTTATGAAGGGGTTGAGGGAATGGTGGACCGCATTACCACGACAGGTTATCAAACTTGAGGTCTGAAAAAATGAAGGCTTAGGGGCGATCTCCTTGCAATGTACAAATATATGAAAGGTACAGACATTTGTCTAATAATATTTTTACACCCTAGGTCTGTAAAGGGTTCAAAGGGGCATCTTCTATATCAAAAGAAAAGAAGGTTCAATCATTATTACAGACCTCGATCCTTTACTGTAAGAGCAATGAGACTATGGAGCTCTCTGCCACATGGTGTTGTAGTAATTCATTCAACCCAAACATACAAGGCAGTACTGGATACTATTCTTGAAATATATAATATTACAGGTTATGGGTAGTACATTCTGGGATGGGACATTGATCCAGGGAACTAGTCTGATTGCGGGAAGGAATTTGAGTTTTGCCTTTGTGTGGATCAACATGTTAGATTATTGGTAGAACTCAATGGATTTATGTTAACCTACAGCATTTAAAGCTATGAAACTATGAAACCCAATTGCAATATAGTGTCATTCTTCACTTGACATTAATAAATCATGTTTTATAATTGGTTTTTAAACAGGAACTTTGAAATCACTCCTCAATAACATATACAAGAAAAAAATGTAATTACTCTCTGATGCTTCAGGGTACAGTATGCAATCACAAAGGCCAACAAAAAAGTAATCATAAATGAACCTTCACATTCCTGAGATATAACCTGGGGTAATAATCTATAATGTCGTGTAGACTAATTTAAAATATGCATTTAATATTTAAAGACATATCCCGTTGGTAATCATGCTAGATGATTGTGTTTTATTATTAATATTACACTCCTTTTAACAGCTCAAACAAGATGTGCAGCAATAATATGGAGCTTTCCTACTGAGCTTTACTAATAGTAATAGCAAAACACAGTTACATTAAAGGTGTGGTCCGAAAAACCCTACCTATTTAAGGCCGTAATCTAAACTAATTTCTATTATACTTGCATTAAAAATTCCCTATTCTCCCACAATTGCAATAACTGCTATTGCATTTTTTCCCCTACTTCCTCTCTAATGATGCCTTGTTTGAGAATCCCAGTACATGCTGGGATACTGAAATGAAGCGTCATGAGGGAGCAGTGGTTGCAGTCCCTGTCACAGCCTCAGCCCTTGTCTCTGAAATGAAGATTGTTTCAGGGGATAGGCTAATCTCTGCGCACTGTGTGATGTGCTTAATGACTAGAGTTGAGCGCGATTCGAGGTTCTCCAGTTCGAGGCTCGAGTGATTTTGGGGCCTGTTCTAGATCGAACTAGAACTCGAGCTTTTTGCAAAAGCTCGATAGTTCTAGAAACGTTCGAGAACGGTTCTAGCAGCAAAAAAACAGCTAAATCCTAGCTTGGTTTCTGCTGTAATAGTGTAAGTCACTCTGTGAATCACACTATTATGACATTTCAGTGTATAGTGTGCGTGAACAGCGCCTTCAGATCACTGCTGTTTCTATAATGGCGATCGCCATTTTTTTTTTTTCCTTGTCTTCCTTCCCTAAGCGCGCGCGTGTAGTGGGGCGGGCCAGCATGTCAGCCAATCCCAGACACACACACAGCTAAGTGGACTTTTAGCCAGAGAAGCAACGGCATGTGTGATAGGATGTCCATGTCACATGTCCCTGCATTATAAAACCGGACATTTTCCTCCAGGACGCCATTATCTCTTCTGCGTCTTTGGTGTCAGACATCACTGTCGCAGCTCCGTCCTTTGTCCTATCGCTGATACAGCTGTATGCGCTCCATACACAGCGCTGGACAGCTTAGGGAGAGCACTTTCTAGCAGTCCTTTTAAGGGCTCAAACCGGCAGGGTCAGAGTTAAGGTGACAGGTCCTGAAAACAGCGACAGCGTCTGTGTAGCCAAGGTCAGGGATTTCCTCCCTGCATTTCCCTATTAGGAGGGAATAGAAAGGCAGGCTTCCATTCCTCTACCCAGACCCCACAATTCTGGCACTGTACCCTCCTGTGCTCTGCACACTCCAACTCATTATAACTAAGCCATTATACTAGCAAACACTCAGTGTACCTAGTGGCATCCTATACGTGGCTATTGGACTTTGCTATAGTCACACTAGTGCAAAGACATTTGCAGAGCGCGTCTGCCTGCATTGCACACTCCAACTCATTATAACTACGCCATTATACTAGCAAACACTCAGTGTACCTAGTGGCATCCTATACGTGGCTATTGGACTTTGCTATAGTCACACTAGTGCAAAGACATTTGCAGAGCGCGTCTGCCTGCATTGCACACTCCAACTCATTATAACTAAGCCATTATACTAGCAAACACTCAGTGTACCTAGTGGCATCCTATACGTGGCTATTGGACTTTGCTATAGTCACACTAGTGCAAAGACATTTGCAGAACGCGTCTGCCTGCATTGCACACTCCAACTCATTATAACTAAGCCATTATACTAGCAAACACTCAGTGTACCTAGTGGCATCCTATACGTGGCTATTGGACTTTGCTATAGTCACACTAGTGCAAAGACATTTGCAGAGCGCGTCTGCCTGCATTGCACACTCCAACTCATTATAACTAAGCCATTATACTAGCAAACACTCAGTGTACCTAGTGGCATCCTATACGTGGCTATTGGACTGTTGTCTAGTCACACTAGTGCAAAGACATTTGCAGCACCTCTACCTGCATTGCACACTCCAACTCATTATAACTAAGCCATTATACTAGCAAACACTCAGTGTACCTAGTGGCATCCTAAACGTGGCGATTGGACTGTTGTCTAGACACACTAGTGCAAAGACATTTGCAGCACCTCTGCCTGCATTGCACACTCCAACTCATTATAACTAAGCCATTATACTAGCAATTGATGCTGCCAGTTTAAGGGCCAAAGTTGCATTGTCAGGGATATTTATTCTTTATTATTCTGCTGTTAATAAAGCTAGACCACCACTGCAATCTACACCACCTCTCAATTTTTACTACCACATTTTAAGTGCACAATCTTGTCGCAATCAACATGAGTGGCAAAATGACAGATGCTGGTGGAAAGGGGAAGAGGCGTGGTGGAAAAGGAAAAAAAGGTTTTGTCCGTGGGGAAGGTGGCAAAGCTCCATTATCATCTGCTGAAGATAGACCATCTACCAGCAAAAGTAAGATGTCTACTACTTACCGTGGACAATCCGATGTGCTCCCTTTTTTACGGACACGAACAACAGGAACAAAGGTAGATGATGGGCAAAAAAGGAAAATGCTTGAATGGATCTCAAGTGGTCCAACAAGTGCCCTCTCAGCCACTTCAAGTACCGCATCCAAAAAACACCAGTCCTCTGAGTTGTCATCCGAATCAAACTTGCTTTCTCCCAGCTCTGAAGTCTCCATCAGCCCTGCACAGTATGGTGGAACTGAGATGGCTGAGTCTGCAGAGCTGTTCAGTCACACTATAGCCTGGGAATCAGAGGTCTGCTCCCAAGCTACAGTGAGTACAGAACAGGAAATGGTCTGCAGTGATGCCCAGAACCTTTGTGACTCTGATTCAGGCCGTGAGGACCAAGTTTCTTAGCATAATGTTGACCCTTTGTCACAAACTGTAACACCTGTGGTTATAGACAATGAGGAACATACTGATGAAGATGAGACGCAGATAACCGATTGGGATGACAACTTAAATATTCGGTCAGGGCAAGAAGAGGCTCGGTCTGAGGGGGAGGGGAGTGCAAACACAACAATTGATGATGAAGTTCTAGATCCCACCTACTGTCAACCCCCAGTCAGGCACTCGAGGAGGTCAACAGAGGCGGTGGAGGAGGATGCAACCGACGACGAAGTTACCTTGCGCCTTCCTGGACAGAGTCGGAGCACTGGTAGCACCTCTACAACTGCATCCTCAGCCACCACTCTGCCTATGAGCATTATTCGGGGTGGATCAACAGGTCGCATGGCCTCTAAGCCTTGCCTAGCCTGGTCCTTTTTTGACATAGAAAAAGATCGCCCAAATTATGTGATCTGTAAACTTTGTCATGATTCTCTTAGTAGAGGTCAAAACCTCAGCAGTTTGACAACTTCTTCCATGAATCGTCACATGAATAAATATCATAGGTCCCGGTGGGAAGCTCACCGTGCTGCAATGCGGCCTAGCGGAGCGAACCATCCACCGCCTGCCCCTTCCAGTGCATCCGCGCGCTCTTCATCTTCTAGGACTGTGGGGACAGCTGTCACACCTGTTTTTCCACCCACAACTTCCACCACTGTAACCGCAACAGGCAGTTTGCTTGGTAGGTCGTCAGTTGTTTTGGAAGGGGAAACAAGTGAGTGTGTACAGCTCTCTCAGACATCGATAGCACCAACTTTGGATGAAGGCAACATCATGTCTCCGCCTGCACTTTCCTCACAAACCTGCATTTTTCCAGGGACACCCTACTCAACACCGTCTACACACAGCAGCCAGATCTCTGTCCCTCAGATGTGGACAAATAAAAGGCCATTTCCTGCGACCCATGACAAAGCTAAGAGGTTGACTCTATCCCTCTGTAAGCTGTTGGCTACAGAAATGCTGCCTTTCCGCCTAGTGGACACACACGATTTTAGAGACCTTATGTCTGTCGCTGTGCCCCAGTACCAGATGCCTAGTCGCCACTACTTTTCTAAGAAAGGTGTGCCCGCGCTACACCAGCATGTCGCACACAACATCACCGCTTCATTGAGAAACTCTGTGTGTGAACGGGTGCATTTCACCACCGATACTTGGACCAGTAAGCATGGACAGGGACGTTACATGTCGCTCACTGGGCACTGGGTAACTATGGTGATAGATGGCGAAGGGTCTGCTGCACAAGTCTTGCCGTCCCCACGACTTGTGTGTCAATCCTCTGTCTGTCCAAGTTCCGCCACTGCTTCTGCATCCTCCACCTCATCTGGGTCCTCCACCTCCGCCCCAAGCCTGCCTGGTCAGGCCACCAGCGTTCTCACTGCGCAGAAGGAATCACGCACCCCTCATTACTATGCTGGCAGCAGAGCGCAACGGCATCAGGCGGTCTTTAGCTTGACATGTCTTGGGAATAAGAGTCACACAGCTGAGGAGTTGTGGTCAGCTCTGCGGTCCGAGTTTAATAAATGGTTGTCTCCACTCAACCTGCAGCCTGGTAAGGCCGTGTGCGACAATGCTGCAAACCTGGGTGCGGCCCTTCGCCTGGGCAAGGTGACACACGTACCTTGTATGGCTCACGTGTTGAACCTTGTCGTGCAGCAATTTTTAACACAGTATCCCGGCCTAGATGGCCTTCTGAACAGGGCACGAAAACTGTCTGCTCACTTCCGCCGTTCAAGCGCCGCAGCTGAGCGACTTGCATCGCTCCAGAAGTCTTTCGGCCTGCCGGTTCATCGCCTGAAATGCGATGTGGCGACACGCTGGAATTCAACTCTCCACATGTTACAGCGACTGTGGCAGCACCGCCGTGCCCTGGTGCAATACGTCATGACGTATAGCCTGGGCCAACGAGATGCAGAGGTGGGGCAGATCACCCTGATGGAGTGGTCTCAGATCAAGGACCTATGCACCCTTCTGCACAGTTTCGACATGGCGACGAATATGTTTAGCGCTGACAATGCCATTATCAGCATGACGATTCCAGTCATTTACATGCTGGAACACACGCTAAACACTATTCGGAGTCAGGGGGTGGGACAACAGGAAGGGGATGAACTACAGGAGGATTCATATGCGCAAGACACAACAACATCACCAAGGTCCAGACGTTCATCATCACCAAGGCGCCAGGCATGGCAGCATGGGGGACAGGGATCAACAAGGGCGCATGGTAGCAGTCGAGATGTTGAGGAAGGTGCAGGAGGACATGAAGAAATGGAGGACGAACTGTCCATGGACATGGAAGACTCAGCAGATGAGGGAGACCTTGGTCAAATTTCAGTTGAAAGAGGTTGGGGGGAGATGTCAGAGGAAGAAAGAACGGTTAGCACCTCTATGCCACAAACACAGCGTGGACTTGGTCCGCATGGCTGCGCAAGACACATGAGTGCCTTCTTGTTGCACTACCTCCAACATGACCCTCGTATTGTCAAAATTAGAAGTGATGATGACTACTGGCTTGCCACACTATTAGATCCCCGGTACAAGTCCAAATTTTGTGACATAATTCCAGCCATAGAAAGGGACGCACGTATGCAAGAGTATCAGCAGAAGCTGTTACTCGATCTTAGATCCGCTTTTCCACCAAACAACCGTGCAGGTGCAGGGAGTGTATCTCCCAGTTGTAACTTGACAAACATGGGATGGTCTCGTCATCTTCAACAGTCTACACGTACCAGTAGGACCGTATCTGGTGCTGGTAACAGCAATTTTATGGAATCTTTTCATAATTTTTTTAGACCCTCCTTTGCAAGGCCACCAGAGACAACAAGTCTGACACATAGTCAACGGCTGGAGAGGATGATACAGGAGTATCTCCAAATGAACATCGATGCCATGACTTTGCAAATGGAGCCTTCCTCCTTTTGGGCTTCAAACCTCGAAAAATGGCCAGAGCTCTCAACTTACGCCTTGGAGATTTTGTCGTGTCCAGCTGCCAGCGTTGTCTCTGAACGTGTCTTCAGTGCTGCTGGGTGTGTGCTGACAGATAAGCGCACGCGTCTGTCCTGTGACAATGTGGACAGACTGACATTCATCAAAATGAACAAGTCATGGATCCAGAAGGAATTTACAACCCCTGTGTCATCCTGGGGAGAGTAAATGCTTGTGGATTTGGAATGTGCTTGATGCAAATCTAGCTGTGAAGTGTACAACTAGGGCACAAGTGCTGCCACTGAATGGGTGGGTGTGTGTGGGGCACAATTTTTGGAAAAAAAAGGGAGACTCCGCTTGGAGTAACCCTTGCTTACATAGTTTTTAAAAGAAGCCAAGATGAACAAGTCATGGTTCAGCAAAGACTTTATCTACCTACCCCGGTGTCATGCTGGGGACGGTTAATTATGGCGTATTTTTGAATGTGCTTGATGCAAATCTAGCTGTGAAGTGTACAACTAGGGCACAAGTGCTGCCACTGAATGGGTGGGTGTGTGTGGGGCACAAATTTTGGAAAAAAAGGGAGACTCCGCTTGGAGTAACCCTTGCTTACATAGTTTTTAAAAGAAGCCAAGATGAACAAGTCATGGTTCAGCAAAGACTTTATCTACCTACCCCGGTGTCATGCTGGGGACGGTTAATTATGGCGTATTTTTGAATGTGCTTGATGCAAATCTAAACATCCTGTTTGCAACTAGGGCCCAAGTGCTGCCACTGATGGGGTGGGTGTCTGTGTGGCCCAATTTTTGGAAAAAAGGGAGACTCCGCTTGGAGTAACCCTTGCTTGCTGTGTTTTTAAAAGAAGCCAAGATGAACAGAGCTGGGATCAGGAAAGACTTTGCTACCTACCCTGGTGTCATCCTGGGGACGGTTAATTATGGCGTATTTTTGAATGTGCTTGATGCAAATCTAGCTGTGAAGTGTACAACTAGGGCACAAGTGCTGCCACTGAATGGGTGGGTGTGTGTGGGGCACAATTTTTGGAAAAAAGGGAGACTCCGCTTGGAGTCACCTTGCGGTGTTTTACATGACTTTAGAAGGGCGTGCCATGCCTATATCTGTGTCTCCTCCTCTTTTTCCTTGTCCAGCTCTTTTGTTTTTGCATAAGTATATGTCCTTGTCACTTTCCCATGTGTTTGTGTTGTGTTGTGAGTTGTTTGTCACCTTTTGGACACCTTTGAGGGTGTTTTCTAGGTGTTTTTCTGTGTTTGTGATTGCCTGCCATTGTTTCCTATGCAGCTCGAGTTCGGTTCGTGGAACGTTCGACGAGCCGAACTCGAACGGGACCTCCGTTCGGCGAACCGGCCTCGAGCCGAACCGGGACCGGTTCGCTCATCTCTATTAATGACACAGTGGCTATGTTGCTGACTCAGATCAGTATTATGTCAGAATATACCCATTACCTATTAATGACTACTATTAAAATCTTTCTTTATTAATATGCATTAATTTTTTTTTTTAACCAAGAGAAACACACAATAATTACTTAAATAGTGAGAATTTAAGAGGGTATCTGTACTACTTTACTCGACACAGTTGTGAGGAAATGAATTGCAATATTTTTAAGCAATCTACATCAAAGCTTGAGGGAAACAGGTAGAAAAAATGGCCATGTCCTTAATCTTAATCACTAAGATCGTATACCAGTCAAAAAATTGTTTCTTTGAGTTTTTTTGACTCAGATCAGTAATAACAAGCTGGCAACTTTAAATGCGTGTTGTCAGAAAATACAGTATACAGAGACCAGCGCCACCACTACAAGTAATGTTAAATATCTCCTATCCAGCTGGTTTGAACAAAGAGTTACTTTTAAAGGAAACATATCACATAAAAAAAAGCTATTAACCAGAAAATATGAGGTTAATCTGCAGGTTAATAGCGCTCTGATGATGCCTAGCGCCTACACTAAGAGCCCTGCTGTCGGGAGGAAATTAACTTTATTTCTCCCAGCAGCCTCTTGCTTTCAGTCACGGTTAGTGCCGGCACGGTTTGAGTTACCTCTGTGCATAGTGAGTGACCTCTAATTCTGAGATCTAATTCTTCTATGATCACAGCCGGCATTCATAGAAGGATCATAATGACAGCCAGTGCGTGTTAAATCAGAGAATACCAGAGGACTCAACTGGTTCACAGCTGCGAGCCAATATCTGATGCACCCGCAGCTCTTAGCATTTGATGACTGATTAAATCAGCTGACATTTGCAGGGAAAGATGTGGGCTCAGTGTGCGAGCCTGCATCAAAGCAAGGGACACAACATATGGCGTACGTTTCTGTCATATGTCCTGAAGAGGTTACAGTCTGTATAAAACCAAGGCTGGGAATGCAGCAGCCATTTTAAGGTGGGTTCAGGATAGTGAGACTACATCAAAGTCAGAGCTCACAACTTAGCAAAAGAGATAAGAAAAAGACCTAAAACATTAGAAAAAGACTGCAAAATAGATTTTACAATATAAAATATTTGGTATATCATTCATCTCAGTCACACCAGGATGATATTAACTCTAAAGCGGGCTTTACACGCTGCGATCTCGCTAGCGAGATCGCAAGCGATCGTACCCGCCCCCATCGGTTGTGTGACAAGGGCAAATCGCGGCCCGTCGTGCACAACCTCGCTTACGCCCGTCACACGGACTTACCTGCCCTGCGACGTCGCTCTGGCCGGCGGTCTGCCTCCTTTCTAAGGGGTCGGGTCGTGCGGCGTCACAGCGATGTCATACGGCAGCCGTCCAATAGAAGTGGAGGGGCGGAGATGAGCGGGACGTAAACATCCCGCCCACCTTCTTCCTTCCTTCGTCGCTCCTGCAGTGTCACACATAGCGATGTGTGCTGCCGCAGGAACGACGAACAACATCGCAAATTAGAAGAGACCGATTTTTGTTTCAGAACGACCTCTCCGCGGCAAACGATTTTGGCCGCTTTTGCAATCGTTTTAGGTCGCACATAAGTGTCACACACTATGATATCGTTAATGGCGCTGGATGTGCGTCACAAACAATGTGACCCCGACGATAAATCATTAACGATATCGTAGCGTGTAAATCCCGCTTAAGAGTTACCATTAGTATGAGTGATTAGTATCAGTGATCTGCAAGGAACAGTCTGCCTGATTACAAATGACTAAGAGGGATAATTTTGGACTTTTTTTTTAATTTTAAAGACATGTCAAGTCTGTCAGTGCACTGTTAATAAATGGGTTGTCAGTTACTACTGGTTTACCATCCATTTCTATGATGAGATCATTGACATTTCTAAAGCTGGAAAATATGTTATCAGCATATTGAATTTTTGGGAAAAATTCATTGAATCTGGCAACTTTGAATTTCAGAAGATATAATAACTACACATAATTGACATTGCAGCACCTGCAATAACCCAAACTATAAAATGATCATTTTATTTATTTGGTATGAACCTGAAACACAGTGTCAGAATTGCTGTTCTTTGCTTATGCTACATCCCCAAACAAAAGTTGTCAAACTGTCACATTGGTTCCAATAAAAATGATGACACGTCACGCAAAAAAAAAAAGCTGTCACACTGCTTGAACAGAAAAATATAACTGCTATAAATCATTGAAGCAGTGGAATATTGAGAAGAAGAAACAAACAATTTTTTTTATGTATTGTGCTAAAGTATGTTAAAGAAACATTATACAGTCAGGGCCAGAAATATTTGGACAGTGACACAAGTTTTGTTATTTTAGCTGTTTACAAAAACATGTTCAGAAATACAATTATATATATAATATGGGCTGAAAGTGCACACTCCCAGCTGCAATATGAGAGTTTTCACATCCAAATCGGAGAAAGGGTTTAGGAATCATAGCTCTGTAATGCATAGCCTCCTCTTTTTAAAGGGACCAAAAGTAATTGGACAAGGGACTCTAAGGGCTGCAATTAACTCTGAAGGCGTCTCCCTCGTTAACCTGTAATCAATGAAGTAGTTAAAAGGTCTGGGGTTGATTACAGGTGTGTGGTTTTGCATTTGGAAGCTGTTGCTGTGACCAGACAACATGCGGTCTAAGGAACTCTCAATTGAGGTGAAGCAGAACATCCTGAGGCTGAAAAAAAAGAAAAAATCCATCAGAGAGATAGCAGACATGCTTGGAGTAGCAAAATCAACAGTCGTGTACATTCTGAGAAAAAAGGAATTGACTGGTGAGCTTGGGAACTCAAAAAGGCCTGGGCGTCCACGGATGACAACAGTGGTGGATGATCGCCGCATACTTTCTTTGGTGAAGAAGAACCCGTTCACAACATCAACTGAAGTCCAGAACACTCTCAGTGAAGTAGGTGTATCTGTCTCTAAGTCAACAGTAAAGAGAAGACTCCATGAAAGTAAATACAAAGGGTTCACATCTAGATGCAAACCATTCATCAATTCCAAAAATAGACAGGCCAGAGATAAATTTGCTGAAAAACACCTCATGAAGCCAGCTCAGTTCTGGAAAAGTATTCTATGGACAGATGAGACAAAGATCAACCTGTACCAGAATGATGGGAAGAAAAAAGTTTGGAGAAGAAAGGGAACGGCACATGATCCAAGGCACACCACATCCTCTGTAAAACATGGTGGAGGCAACGTGATGGCATGGGCATGCATGGCTTTCAATGGCACTGGGTCACTTGTGTTTATTGATGACATAACAGCAGACAAGAGTAGCCGGATGAATTCTGAAGTGTACCGGGATATACTTTCAGCCCAGATTCAGCCAAATGCCGCAAAGTTGATCGGACGGCGCTTCATAGTACAGATGGACAATGACCCCAAGCATACAGCCAAAGCTACCCAGGAGTTCATGAGTGCAAAAAAGTGGAACATTCTGCAATGGCCAAGTCAATCACCAGATCTTAACCCAATTGAGCATGCATTTCACTTGCTCAAATCCAGACTTAAGACGGAAAGACCCACAAACAAGCAAGACCTGAAGGCTGCGGCTGTAAAGGCCTGGAAAAGCATTAAGAAGGAGGAAGCCCAGCGTTTGGTGATGTCCATGGGTTCCAGACTTAACACAGTGATTGCCTCCAAAGGATTCGCAACAAAATATTGAAAATAAAAATATTTTGTTTGGGTTTGGTTTATTTGTCCAATTACTTTTGACCTCCGAAAATGTGGAGTGTTTGTAAAGAAATGTGTACAATTCCTACAATTTCTATCAGATATTTTTGTTCAAACCTTCAAATTAAACGTTACAATCTGCACTTGAATTCTGTTGTAGAGGTTTCATTTCAAATCCAATGTGGTGGCATGCAGAGCCCAACTCGCGAAAATTGTGTCACTGTCCAAATATTTCTGGACCTAACTGTATATATACCCACAACTAGTTTCGAAAACAAATGAGCCTGCGTACTGCTGTGTCTAATAGCAAAAAGACGGCTGGAGGTTCCCACGGTCCTCCACCTGTGACCACAAATCACCTGAGTGACGTGACTGCTGATTGTGCGGCTCATTCAGTCTCTGCCTGAAGCTTACTGAGGACAGTTATTGTTCTATGGCCGCTCACTGTGCATTCAGATGTAGCAGAGGTGGAATCATAGTGGAACCTCGTGTGGATTATGTCAGATCTGCAGAGGTGTTTTGGGGGTTAATAAAGTGGTGAAAGAGGGTGCTTTTTTGTCTTTTATTTCAAATAAAGGACTTTTTCGATGTTTGTGCTTATTTCTTTTCACTTATAGATTAGTAAAGGGGGAGTCTCAAAGATGTCTCCCATTACTAACATAGAGCTTAGTGACAGCTGTGATATGTAATTAACCCCTTATTACCCAGATTGCCACCACACCACTGCAATTGGGAAATGCCGGGTAAAGTGCCGGCATTGTCGCATCTAATGGTTACGCTAATTCTGGGCGGCTATTTTTAGGCTGGGGGGGCTCAATAAGCACGGGTCTCCCCAGCTTGAGGATACCAGCCCCCACCTGTCTGGCTTTATCATGGCTAAGTATCAAAATTGGGGGACCGCACGCCGTTTTTTTTAAATTATTAATTTAAATAATTTAAAAAGAGCCACACGAGGTTCTTCTTATGTTGATACACAGCCAAGAAAAGCACATGGCTGGAGACTTCAGCCTGTTGTGGTATGCTTTATTTGTGTTAGGTATCATAATATCGGGGGACCCTACGCCAATTTTTTATTAATTTATTTTTACTCTAATCTACCATGACTCACAGACAGTGCCTGTGATTGGTTGCAGTCAGACGCTGTCACACAGGCCAGGGGCGCATCTGACTACAAGTAATCACAGATGTCAGGATTGCTGGTGGGTAGTCAAAGCAGTGAATATGGTTGAGCAATAATGAGTGACCTCGGAAGAAGAATGAGCAGCCTTGGGAGCAGTTACAGCCACGCTGGAGACTCGGTAAGTATGAAGCGCTTGCTCCATTTCCCCTATCCCTTCTACCACCATTTTTAAGCACTGGATACTGGTCCCCATAGACTTATATGGGGACCGGCGTCCGGCCAGATATCTGGGGTCAATTCCGTTTAGGAACCGGATTTTTTTAATCCAGTTAGGTCCGCCGGTCTCGGTTATCTGCTAATCCGCCCATCACTAGTCTTATTACATCTATCACATATCTATCTATCTATCCATCCATAATCCATCTATTATATCTATCTATCTATCTATCTATGATCTATCTCATATCTATCTATCTATCTATCTATCTATCCATCCATGATTCATCTATTATATCTATCTATCCATCCATGATCCATCTATCTATTATATCTATCTATCTATGATCTATCTCATATCTATCTATGATCTATCAATCCATCTTTGATCTATCTATCCATCACATATCTAACTATTTATCATCTATCTATTAAAAAAATCATTTACTGTCGACCAGAAATACAAACATATCCAGGATTCCTGCACTTTCCCATCAGCACCTGCATTAGGGGGTGTCATGACAGGTCAGGCATTGGTCTTCACAATTACATAAGTAATCCCTCTGGAAAATAGATGGAGCATTTATTTTATACTGTGAACCTGTAAATGCTGTGACTACATCTGTGTCACACAATTATTATAGAGCATTGTTACCGTAATCGTATACTTGGCACAATGCCCATTAATATTCATCTACTGTAGTGAACTATATTATATTTCCATGCATATAAATGTGAACGTGCTTATACAGAACTAATATAAGGACACATTTTATTGGAGACACTTTAATCTGACAAGTTTATAATATGTGACAAAATTCTAGTTTAATGACAGCATAATATTTAAAATCAGATTGTTAAAATGATTACTATTGATTTAGTTTTGTAAATACACTATAAAATGTCACCACTGACCTTGTATGTAAGCTGGAGAGCTGTGATGTGCTATAAAGGTCAGTCAGATGGAGAACTTTCTGAGTAAGCACATAAAAAAAGGAAATCCTGCCTTTTTATGCAGTCAATGGTATATTTTATTATATAAAAATATTACGTTTCTAGCATAGTTTTCATATTGTCTGATGCTGATATCACATAATCATGTGAATGGCAACCAAAACATATAAGCAGAGATGAGCGAACCAGAACTATGAAAACTGTGTTTGAGTTCGGAGTTCAGGTGTTTTACGTATGCTGACCACTCGCGTGAGTATCACTGTGCTAAGGTACGCTCGGTGCTCAGCCTAGTGGGAGCCGCTTGCAGTATTTGATCGGCTTGCACTGAGGGTAACAACACCATTTCGCATGCAGTGTGTACAAAAAACAAACAAACCCTCCAGTCCCCCCCACTGGACGTGCTCTGTATATGGCTGGCTGCATGTGGGCGGAGAGCCGAACTGCCCAAATACTGACTTACAATGGGGTTCAGGTCAAGTCCGGGTCCCAAACTGAACATTACCTAAAGTCCGACAGAACCCGGTAGACCCGAACTTCCTCGGGTGCGCTCATCTCTACATATAAGATGTGGCCATAGGTATAGTAGTTACATCTAGGCACTAATGCTTGAGAGGCCCCCAAATCTCCTATTCACAGCAGTAGTAGAAATGGAACATAGCATGGAGGCCCTGTTACAGATTTTACACTGGCGCTCAGGAGCTTCCAGTTAGGTTTCTGAATATAACACAGGAATAGTAAGTTGTATGTTCTACGATCTTGGAGGATGCTGAGTGATCATCCATGGCTGTCAGTAGGTGCACTTTCTGCTCATCCTGAACTAATTGTAAAGGGGGAGTCAAGGAATATTTCATTAGTGAGCTGCACAGTCTTTATTGATCACTAACGATTGCCCCCTATTAAGATCGGTCTCTTTATACTCTAAGGGCCTTGGAGAGCCATGGATTAAACGATCCACTTTAGCTAAGGAATTAAGAAAAAGTGATGTTTGTGGTAGAAAACATTAATTCACACTACTAGTGCCATACTAATTGCTTCTGATGCGACAGGTCTTGTTCACTGACCCCAATTTCACTGCAACTTAGTAACAGCTGTGCTTGTAAAGGTAATGTTTTCCGATTTCAATATAATCTATCCCTAGAGTTGAAAAGAAGACTTGTGTGCCTCTATGGAAAACTGATGACTAAAGAAATTGCACGGCCCAACGGAGCACTAAGGAAGAGGAAGATGACTTTTAGCTTTAAAAACTTTATTTTCCTTTCATACCGCAACGCGTTTCGATAGAGACTATCTTTATCAGTTCCACCTAATAAAGATAGTCTCTATTGAAACGCGTTGTGGTATGAAAAGAAATAATGTTTTTAAAGATAGAAGTCATCTTCCTCTTCATTAGAGATCCGTTGGACCGTGCAATTTCTTTAGTCATCATCATATTCCTAATTTGGGACTCACGGCAGGAGCTGCTTTCAATTCTGAGACTGGTAACTTTACCAAGGACCAGCGTTGACATGGAGTCCATGTGACCGGTCACATGACCGCTCCACAAGCTACACACCCAGATTACTGGGACAGAGGAATTCGACAGTGGTGTCTGGGTAATGCCCATCTCCACTACCAACGCCTTAACCGTGGTTGTGCAGGGTTGCATAACCTCCCCAGGTGAGCGGTTTCACAGATTGTTCATCCACTGAGGTTCTTCACATGCGCTCCCCTCCCTCCTTTTTGTGTATCTATGGAAAACTGTAAGCACATGGAAATACAGTGTGGCTTCATGAAATTCTATAGGTACAGTATCGCCCAAATATACAACATTTTAGAAAAGCTGACTGCAAACACTAGAATAATTAAGCAACTCTACAAATAATTTTATTGCCTTTAATTAGGATTTGTTGTTTTGGGTCTACAGCCGCTGTGCTGAATAATGTGTCTTCAAAGTGACAGACTATAAACTTGATCCTGCAGACAGTCCATACATCTGTTCCCTAATTCTTAGTAACGTAACAAATGCATATTAATAAGAAATATGGACAAATGGAAGAGAGCATGACTTCAGGTACAGCCGACAGCTCAAATAGGAGGCGCATGTGCAGTACCCGGTCGCCACCGCTATCAGAAGACAGGGCAGCTCCAGAACTGATCATTTCCAGACACTTGCTGCCACCGCCACTGAGAACAGCTGACCGACGGCACTACCGAGTGTCAGACCCTGGCCAATCAGACATTGATGACTTATCCTAAGGATATGGCACCAATGTTAAAGTGGTGGATAACTTCTCTAATATGCATAGAACAAAAGGAGACAAGGCAGCACTCACCGATATTCTGGGACTATTTAATTTTCAATGCTGACAGGTGAAACAGACATGAGGGAATGCACCCGTAGGGTATGGACCCGTGAAAGCACCCCTAGAGGTGCGAAGCGGTACCGTCGTCCTCGTGCTCCTCTCCCTGCATTCCTTCATGTCTGTTTCACCTGTCAGCATTGAAAATTAAATAGTCCCAGAATATGGGTGAGTGCTGCCCTGTCTCCTTTTGTTCTATGGCTATATTTGTAAAAATTGGGCAATAGCACCTCGATAAGGGATCTGTGGACCCATCAAGATCAGAAAAAAGGCTTACTGTGACACCGGATAAGCAAAGGATATTACCAAGGAAACATCACACTGAACTGTGTTTGGTATAGAATTACTACACCACCTCCAGTATAGGTAAGCAGTGTGGTGCACATTCTTCTTTTGCATTTTAACTTCTCTAATATGCATAGGTTCTTTTACAGTTGACCAAGAGAATTCTATCAGATGAGAAAATTCACTACCTGTCAAATGATAACATAACAAATAGGAAACGGTGATATTTTAAAAAATTCCAGAAAGCACTAAAAAATATAAATGGTTATCAAATGAAAAAGGTGAATAACTATTTTACATATTTTATTCCTATGTATATATCTATATGCTGCAGTTTTTAATGATCAAGGTCATTAAGGCATGATGCCCACATTATGGAACACAACCATTTCCATAGAAAAATGGGAATTTAATTTCATGTCCAACATAGAAGTCAGAACGTGTTAGAAGGCAAAAGGCCACACAATATAGGTAGGAAAGGGGCAGCATGATACACCTTCCTACATGGCACACTCTAGACATATAAGAACAAGGAGAACAAAACAGAGTGTATTGCAAAATTAACAATTTATTGAAACAGGACTGGCACAGGAGAGGATAAGCGGCAACATCAAAGGCATGTGTGTGACAAAAAAATGTATGGATGATGTTACAACATACAATGTAGTATCAATGGGCCACCATGGGATAATGAATATTAAATGGACATGAATAACTGTTGGAATGGCAACATAAATTATATGTATGTGACAAATACACACATACAATTACAACCAGATGCAATAAAAAACGGAGGAAAAAATGTCATAAGCACAAATTACGTGCCCCCCATTTAATCATGCATCGGAAATAATCAAGGCCATCGACATAATACCCATGATAAATTACCGTATAGCATTTGCAAAAGATGAAAGACATGTGCTCATGGAAGAGTCATGAATAAGTGATGTAATAGTACTAATGCGTATAAGTAAGGCAAGAGTCATAGGTTATGAATACAATGAAACAACGCAGCGTCAGCATCACATATAATCCATGATAGCACAGGCAAAATGCTATTATAGGCATGAAAATTACATTTGCATAGCAAAACAAGGTGGCAGTCACATTGAGCCTAAATCAGGCATATAGTGAAAAACAATGGGCGCAAACCCAGAATGGAAGCATACCCATAAGGCACACACAGCCAGTGAGTGGCAGCAGAGAGGTCCCCCTGGAGACCCCGACGTATACGTTTCACGATCCTATGAGTGTGATCATTTCATCAGGGGGATGACCACGCTGTGAATGAAACATGCTTTTAAGCATGGCGCCATACCTCCCTGGTCACTCCCCCCACAGCGTCAGCACAGACCGCATCACAGGAAGTCCCGGGCCCGGAATCATCGGCAATCAACGCCCATCAGAGTGGTATGCGCATGCGCGGAGATGAGGACGCGTCACTCATAACCAGCGCATGCGCAGAGGCGATTAAAGATGCCGAGGAGACCGGCTGTTACCCGGAAATGCGGCTGTCAGACGCGGAGGGGAGGGACCAGGGAGGGGGCATGAGAAAAAGAGTAACATAGATCACATAGAAGGAGAATGCAATGCAAACGATCTTGTGGTCTTGAATATAAGTCCAGATCCGTGATCCCAAACATAAAGAATATGAGAGAATGCCATGCAGAGGTATTCAGCGCTCCTAAGGAAGTGCCAGGAGAAATTTATAGCTAAAATAAAAACAAAAAAGTAAGTAATTAAAAACGAGGCACTTAAGACCAGGGAGACAGGAAAAACAGAGACAATGCATTATCACAAAAATGGTGCAAAGCTAAGGTGTTCATTTAACCCCCTAGGGGACATTGTTCCCAAGGTGTAAATCCAGCGGGTTTCACGTTGTGCTAGAATTTTTCATACATTCCCTCCACGTGCACCCCCATGGATAACATCTATGCCCCTAACAAGCAGGGATTTGGGATCACAAGCATGGAAGGCACGAAAGTGACGTGGGAGGGTCTTAAGGCTGGAAGTATCAACCACCGTCCGGGCCGCAGCAATGTCCCTCACATGCTCCCTCACGCGTTTGCGTAACTCTCTGCTGGTGAGACCAATATATATCATGCGGCACCCACAAGTGGCATAATAAACTACATTGCTGGTGCCGCATGATACATAATGTCGAATATCATAGGTGCGGGCCCCATCAGCAGAGGTGAAGGATGAACTGCGAAGGACATTGCTGCAGGCCAGACAGTGGCCGCAGGGAAAACAGCCCTTAAGGGGGCTACCAAGGTCCAAGAAAGTACTGGGCTGGCGTGGGATGTAATGACTCCGGACTAAAATGTCACGGAGATTACGTGACCTATGAGATGTCAGAAGTGGATAATCAGATAATAAATTGCGGAGGGTGGAGTCGGACTGGAGGACCCCCCAATGCCTGTTAAGGATGGTTCGCATACTATTCCATTCATGATTGAATGTAGAGATAAACCGAATCGGACCAGGATTAGAGGAGATGCCAGACTTAGCCGCCCCACCATAAAGCAAAGTTGAACGAGGGGTATGTTTTTCCCGTAAATAAGCTCTTTTTATGCTCCTATTACTATAACCCCGCTCTTGAAACCGAATTGTAAGATCCGCCGCTTGCTCCTCAAACTTAAGGTCGGAGGAGCAAATGCGCTTCATGCGCAGAAATTGGCCCGTCGGAATGGCTCGAATAGTAGACTGATCATGGGACGACGAGGCATGATGCAAGGAGTTGACCGAAGTTGTTTTACGGAAAACATCTGTCTGGATAACCTGATTGCCATCGATCTCAATGTCAATATCAAGGAAATCCAGACGTCTTGCATTACTCCTATGGGTTAATTTGATATTACAAGAGTTCATGCCCAGTCGGCCCATGAATTCGTCAAGTTGCTCCGCCTTGCCCGCCCACAAAATAAACAAATCATCAATATATCGCAACCAGCACTGCACATGGGCATCGGCCGGCCCGCCTCCGTCACAGAGCAAACCCCTCTCCCAGTAACCCAGGAAGAGGTTTGCGTACGAAGGCGCACAGGCCGCGCCCATGGCAGTGCCGCGCTGCTGCAAATAATAATTATCTTTAAATAAAAAGAAATTGTGGGTAAGGACAAAGCGGAGCAACTCAAGGATTAAGTCACACATCGAGCCATCCCGACCAGAGGCCAACAGAAAATGCTTGGTAGCCTCCAGACCATCCTCATGGCAAATGCAGGTGTAGAGGGACTCAACATCTGCGGTAACAAGCAGTGTCCCTTCATCCACAGAGATGCCGTCTATCCTCCTGAGAACGTCCGTAGTGTCACGGACATATGAGGGGAGTGTTTCGACCAAAGGTTTTAAGTAATAGTCGATAAATCGACATGTTGGCTCACACAACCCCTCAATGCCGGACACAATGGGACGGCCAGGAGGACAGAGGGCATCTTTGTGGATTTTTGGCAGTAGATAGAAAGTAGATATTTTAGGAAAACGTACTGTGAGTCCCTCTACAACCTGCTTACTAATGATGCCATCATCACATGCTTTGCCAAGGATGGACTGGAGTTGGGCGGAGAAGGTTAGAGCGGGGTTATAGTGGAGACGGTGGTAAGTGGCTTTATCACGTAGCTGGCGAAATGCCTCCCTCTCGTACATGATAGTGGGCCAGATCACAATGTTTCCCCCCTTGTCCGCAGGTTTAATAACAACATCATCCATCCTGTCCAGGGACTCGATCGCCAATCTATCTCGGTGTGTAAGATTATCATGGCGACGTCTCCTGGACAGTTGTTCAAAATCTTTAATTACAAGTTTAGTAAATATTTCCACGGCGGGACAAACGGACAAGGGGGGAAACCTGGTTGATCTGGGTAAAACACTAGATGGAAAATTATCATGCATGGTGGTCACAGCCTCGTCTAGCAGCTCCTCAAGATCCCGTATAGCCTGCTGTTCGCGAGGGTCCAATGGTTCACCAGACTGGTTACGTTTATTATGAAGTTTGCTTAAAACAACCTTCCGGGCGAAAAGGTATAAGTCCTTCACTGCTGTAAAGAACGTGTCAGAGTTGTGACAAGAAGTCAACAAGTCTTTCAAAGAACCTGACATTACACATAGGTAGGTACCAAAATGTATCCTTGCCACTGTTGGACATGAAAAGAAAAGGGCTTTAAGGCCGCTTTACACACAACGATATTGCTAGCGATCTCGTTAGCGATGTGACACGCCCAGATCGTTGCTACGATTTGCCGAGATCGCTCATAGGTCGTTTGGTAGCGGTCACACGTACCCATCTCACAAACGACGCTACATCGTTCAGCGATATATTGTTTGACCAAGGCAGTTGTGTGGACACCGTCACACAGCATTCCTCCCAACGATTCCGGCAACGACAGAGGCGTATAATTGTCCATAGCATACTCCCTGGCGTATGATTGCCTCGCCCTCTACACACCGCAACTTCCATACTGTCAGAATCTTCTACGATTTGTGTCCGCCTTATCAACCATGCCTGTCAAATCAGAACGCAGTTGGTACCACCAGAGCGGAGGAGGCGTGGAGCATTGCTCGCAACGACACGCACTAACGATGTTGTTCATCATTGGCAGAGTGTCAAACGTAGCAATATGTCTGCTGTGTTCGAAACGACGAATAATATTTTGAAAATGAACGATGTGTTAACGATCAATGATTTTCGTTATTTTTACGACCGTTCGGAGTCTCTTGTAGGTGTCACACGCAACGGCGTCGCTAACGACGACAGAAGTTCGTCACGAAAACTGTGACCCCGACGACATATTGTCAGATAAATCGTAGCATGTAACGGGGCCTTTAGAGGTAGAAATGGCCCCCCTTACCTCTTGGCTACACAGGTTGCACCAATGATGTGTTCATTAGAGTTGAGCGGATTGCCAGTAATCCGGGTTCGGCGGATCAGTGGCGGGTTGACAAGGAAGTCCGAGATCCAATCCGGGCCAATATATGTCAATGAGGAGCGGAATCCGGGATGAGAGAGAGAGAAAAAGAGAGAGAGAAAAAGAGAGAGAGAGAAAAAGAGAGAGAGAGAAAAAGAGAGAGAGAAAGAAAAAAAAAAAGCACCGAATTCGGATCGCGGACCCGGATCTACCGCTGAAACCGTGCGGATCCGGATTTTTCAAGTCCAGGTCCGCTCAACACTAGTGTGCACCCCTGATCCTTGCCTATGACATATTAAATATCAATGCTCCAATTCATCAAACACTTTTAGCTAGAATTCTGGTATACATTCATTTGAAATGGAGTTTAGACTTTTTTTTTTATTAAAAAAAAAAAAGAAAAAGGATAACAAAGCATCCTATGCATTTTAAATGTAATTTATTTACTTCTTGCAGCGTGGACATGCATTATGTTTTTTTCTAGATTACATTTGTCTGTTTGTTTTTTTTTCATTTTTTTTTTAATCCACATACCTGAGCATAATATACAAACAACAAAAACCATTGTACAAATGCCACAAAGTATGTTATCACCGACATAATTTCTTGAACCTAATAGGCAGATCAAACCCTCCGCCAGCCCAGGTCTAGGTTTTATACTTAACAAACTATTAATATGTTAAAGTAGAAAAAAGAAAAGGAAGAAGAAAAAGGAAGGAAATAGAGGAGAAAGGAAGGAGAAACACAAACATGCACACGGGGAAGACCAGGGCAACAAAGGGCAAAATATATGTTAAGGACAAGGGAGGAGAGGGGGGGGGAGCCCTACCCAAGGAGGAACCATCGTGTATCCTCCACAGCAATCTAGTTGCTGGTGATCAGGGCTACATTTGTCTGTTAATTGCCACAGCGTACATGTGCACCTGCATATTGCACCTAAACAGGTGTGCTGGCCCTTGTTTTGCTTTTGCTTGAAATATTGTTAAATTTTACTGCAACTCAAAGTTGCACAAAAATCTTGTGCCATTTAGCATTTTTATGCCAGTCACAGCCAAGTCTGCCAACTTTTTGAAACTTGTAATTCCAAAGAACTAGACATGCAGACGTACGAGCTAGGAAATTTATTTGTAATCTAAATGTGTGTACAGCGTTTTGGCCATTGACACGTACACTAAATAAAATAAACTACCGTGTTTTCCTAAATGTAAGCCCGAGCAAATTTTTCGGGACAAAAAATAATATCAGGCAGTGTCTTATTTTCAGGGAAACACAGAATTACCAACTTAAAAATATTATGCAAAAAGTCATAAGGTATATACAGTCAATAATTAACTATCCAATATAGCATATGCCACAGTATTAATCGAAAAAGGTCTAAATGTAAAGTGAAAAGAAAAAATGGTTACAGAGGATGAAACAATGGGGCATAGTAAATGTGGAACAAGTGTAAAAAATAGTGCAACGCAAGTGTCTGAAGTGTTGGAGAAAGGCCTAAGCCACACGGCATGAAAATCGGTGCGAGTAAAACATCGCATTCCACTCGGACCAATATTAGTCTGTGTCAGCACACATGAGCAATTATTTTCTCAGCCCTAATCGGACCGAGAAAACAATTGCAGCATGCTGCGACTGTAATGCCAGGCTCTTTCTCTCGCACCCATTCAAGTGTATGGGGCGAGAGAAAAATCGCATTGCACTCGCGGTACACCGGTGTACCGCCAGTGCAGTGCAGTGCGAGAATGGCAATAGCCGGCTACGGAGGAGAGAGGGAGAGAAATCCCTCCTTCCCCTCCTCAGTGTCGGCCCGCCCCCCCACAGCTGAGGTCTGCTCGCACGGTCGAACCTCAGTCGCAGAGACACTCGCATGACACTCGGCTCTGCTGTACTGCCAGCGTGAGCCAAGTGTCATGCGAGAGGATTGCAGTAATCTCCATGTGGCCCCAGCATAAATGCAGAGATTTGGATTTATAGCACACAAGTCCATGGCGAACACTAGCACCCCATCCCCCCGGGAGCACCTTGATATACACAGATTTGTTTAAAAAGTGTTATAAATTAACGGAAATGTATGCCAACTTCTAACTGTGGCTTGGCAGTTGAAAAATGTGCCAAATTTATTACGAGGCATACACTTCTTAGACAAGTGTCCCCTTCATTAAGACTGGTGTAGAAAATGCTAGTCTTAATGAATTTACACCCTAGTGTTATGTGACAAACAAGGCATTAAACAGGTCAGGCGGCATATTATGTGCACATACAGTTTACGCAGAGTACAAACTCACACTTGGTAATAGTACTTAATATATTGTTTTCTCATCATCTTTAAGATGCTTATATAACATTCGTGGACCGTTTTGCTCTATACATTCAGTGCTAAGTGATGAGTCGAGAGTTCTTCTCTTTGACTTATACTCATGTTTTCGAGTCAGAACTGAGCTCCGCTGTAAGGAAATTACAGAAATCAGGAAACTGCTCTAAACTATACGGCTCTTCTCCAAGCAATCCTCTGAGCCAATTTGCTGAACCATGTATGCTCACATTTAGGCCTTGGGTGCTCTAATGTAAGGGGATTTGACAGCAAGTTCTGGAAGGCACTGAAGTGCATATCTTAGAGACTAATGTGAGCACAAGTAAGCATTTACCGAGCATCTGAATGGCACCAATTAAGTTCTGCACTAATGCTGCAAAACTAGGCCATTGACTTATTGATGTAAAGAAAATATGACAAGCTAAAAACGGTTATATACTAATATGTTTAATTTAACAATATACTGTACTAATATACATATACAGTGTAAATATATACGTTCAATAGTATGAATCAGCTCACCGTGGAAAAAGCTCAGTCTTGATTTCGTCCTGGAGCACGGACAGGCACTGCCACAGCCCAAAATAATGCAAAAGATGAGGATGTCCAGCTAATAGCTGGACATCCTCATCTTTTGCGTATATATATATATATATATATATATATATATATATATATATATATATATATATATATATATATATATATATATATAAATAGTAATACATATTAATGATGGGATGGCAAATTAATATACCAAAATGAGTCCATAGCCCAGCCACATGGATAGAGGATTACTCTATCCTTCTTGTTGGAAAAACGATTCATTAAGTGATTTTCACTGGAGCACAGGTCCGTGCCCAGGATTAAACATATCCACACCGGGTGAGCTGGTTCACGTTTTTGTTCCGTGGCAAATTAATACTGAACAGGTGTATATATACAAGAGGTGTAGTTTTTTTTACAAGCCATGGTAAAAAAACTATTTGTTTGGATGACCAATAATATAACATAACATAATTATACAGATATCATTTTTTGATAATTGCTTGTAAAAAATAAGTGGCTTCTTCAGTGTACACCACCTACTTATAGAAGCTATAGTTGTTTTTTCTTTTGTTTTTTAAAAGCCTTCAAAAAATTATCAATTTTTTTTGGAGTAGACATAAGTTTGCGATTTGGAAACAGAATAACCTATGGCTTTATAATAAGCTATCAAAAAATTATACCTATGTTGGAAGCAATAATTTCTTCGGAAGCCATGCAAATTTATGTTTTTTTTTTGGAGGAGTTTCAAATTTATTTACACTCTACAGGGAAGGGTAACCTTCAGAAGTACAGAATAGCTATGAAACAAAACTGTATAAGCACAATGTGTGGCTGTCTATAGACGGTGCCAGCAGCCACACAGTATAGAATATAATGGGACAGGAAAGAAGATATCAGGCTCTGTAAGTCCAGCACTAGCATCCCCAGCAGTAGTAGTACAGTATAACTATACAAATCATTGAACAAGCAGAAGACGAGTGTCTGTCTATAGACAGTGGCAGTACAGTATAAAACATGGTGGGCCCAAAAGGATACTGTATGTTTAGGTATGTACGGCCAGCAGTGGCAGTACCAAATTAAAAAAAAAAATGTTGACACATACATTTTGTGAGGCAGATTATCACGGTTTAACGGAATCTGTCAACCTCTTGTGTTTTTTTTAGTTATTAATATGGGCATACAGGTGGCATAAAAGTGAAATTAGCCATACTGTTAGGGCCAGATGGACGGGTAGACCCTGGAGGTGGATCCACTGGGCCGAACTCCCGGATGAGGAAAGAAGTCCGGTAGCTGGAGCACTGTAGGTAGCAGGACAGTCCGTGCACTGAGAGCAAATGGAGAAGTCCCTGGGACCACGAGGTCACGGATGGTGGTCCGGGTGACGGAGCTCAGGTTCTGAAGCCGTGATGGTGTCAGGCGGGGTCCGGAACCGTTGGAGCGAGATGACGGGTCACCGCAGGGATCCGAGATGGTACGGACTGTCAGGATGGCAGATGGGCAGCGTTCGGGGTTCGAGGTACCGCAGGACCGGATGGCGATGCAGGGTCGGCTCTAGAAGACAGAGAGGTAAGTATCTCATAGAACACAAGGAGACCTGACTCCTAGCTTGGGAAAACACGAAGAACAGGCCCCGCTCCCTTGGACATTAACCCCCTATATACCCTGTACCTGAGTGCATGATTTCCTGTTAATTGACACTGGCCCTTTAAGAAAGGTTCAGTGACCGCGCGCGCGCCCTAATGCGCGTGCGCGCAGCCCGGGTGCCAGAAGCCAGGGCAGGAAGCTGAAGGGAGGACGCAGGGGAGCCGGCCAGGAACTGGGAAGCCGTCGGGCGCCGGGAGCGGAGACCAGGGGGCCTGGGAAGTGCGGGCACCGGAGGCTGGAGAGCGGGGAGCGTGGCAGGTGAGCCGGGGAGCGGAGCTGAGGACCCGGGGATCGGATCCGAGGACCCGGGGAGCGTGACAGTACCCCCCCCCCCACGCCCCCCTCCCCGCAACCGGGACAGGAAGGCACGGATCAGAGGAGTGCCCACGTTCTCCCTGGGCTCCCAGGATCTATCCTCAGGACCATACCCTTCCCAGTCCACCAGGAAGAACTGTCGACCACGTACGGTCTTCATGGCCACGATATCTCTTACCGCATAGATGTCGTCCTCAGCAATAGGAGGAGGGGCCGGACTGGCGGCAGCGGAGAAGGGACCAAGGACAACCGGCTTGAGCAGAGAGACGTGAAAGGAGTTGGGTATTCTCATTGTGGCCGGGAGCTGCAGTTTGTAGGAGACCTCATTGATCTTGCCGAGGACTTTAAACGGTCCGATGTAGCGAGGTCCCAGCTTGTAGGATGGTATCTTCAGTCGGATGTATTTGGAAGCAAGCCAGACGAGATCTCCCGGAGAGAAACACGGAGGATCCAGACGTCTCTTGTCCGCATGTCTCTTCATCCGCAGGGAAGCACGTCCAAGGGAGGCCTTAACAGAGTCCCAAATGGATGTAAAGTCACGGAGTACTGCATCAGCAGCAGGGATGTCCGAGGAAGAGGATACAGGCAATGGGACAGACGGCTGAAGTCCGTAGACGACATGGAAGGGAGAACAGGAGGAGGACTCACTGACGTGGTGATTATGGGAGAATTCAGCCCAGGGAAGAAGCGTGGACCAATCGTCATGATGGGCGTTCACGTAGTGACGCAAGAAAGAGGTCAATATCTGATTGATCCGTTCCACTTGGCCATTCGACTGAGGATGGTAGGCTGAGGAGAAGTCCAGAGTCACTCCCAGATGTTTGCAGAGAGCCCTCCAGAAGCGGGAGGTGAACTGGGTTCCTCTGTCGGACACTATGTGTGATGGAAAGCCATGCAAGCGGAAGATGTGCTGTATATAGGCGTCCGCGAGTTCCTGAGCAGAGGGCAGTCCAGCCATAGGAACGAAATGGGCCATTTTAGAGAACCGATCCACCACGACCCATATGACTGTGTGTCCGGAGGATAATGGCAAGTCCGTAATAAAGTCCATCGCTATGTGTTGCCAGGGAACTGAGGGTATGGGCAGAGGCAGAAGACGGCCGTATGGCAGGTGTTTGGGTGTCTTGTTCCTGGCACAGGAGGAGCAGGCAGAGACAAAAGAGGCGACGTCCGTGCGCAGGGATGGCCACCAGTAATGACGTACAATAGCGCTCCATGTTTTCTTCTGACCTGGATGACCGGCTGTTTTCGAGGCATGGCCCCAGTGTAACACTTTTTGCCTGTCAGCCTCAGAGACATAAGTCTTCCCAGGTGGTATCTGGGCCAGAGTGACAGGAGCCACCGGAATAATCTTACTTGGACAGATGATGGGTTGAGATGTCTCTTCCTCCTGTTCCAGGGGCACGAAAGACCTAGACAAGGCATCAGCGCGTACATTCTTGTTCGCGGGTCGGAAATGAAGCTGGAAGTCGAACCGGGCAAAGAACAAGGACCACCTGGCTTGCCGTGGGTTCAGTCGCTGAGCAGTCCGCAGGTATTCCAGGTTTTTGTGGTCCGTGTAAACAATGACAGGGTACACTGCTCCTTCCAGAAGATAGCGCCATTCCTCCAGAGCCAGTTTGACCGCTAATAGCTCTCGGTCACCGATGGTGTAATTGCGTTCAGGCGCGGAGAAGCTCTTGGAGAAGAAACCGCACGTCACCATCTTCCCGGAGGAGGACTTCTGCATGAGCACTGCTCCGGCTCCCGAGGAGGAGGCATCCACCTCCAAGGTGAATTGGCGGTTTAACTCTGGACGGTGGAGTACAGGAGAGGAGGCAAAGGCTCGCTTTAGAGCGCCAAACGTGGCGTCGGCCGCAGGTGACCAGTCTTTTGGATTAGCCCCCTTCTTGGTCAAGGCGGAGAGAGGAGCAGTCAGAGCCGAGAAGTGAGGAATGAACTGGCGGTAATAGTTAGCGAATCCCAGAAATCGTTGGATTGCCTTCAGTCCAGAAGGAGGGGGCCAGTTGAGAATGGAGGAGACCTTCTTGGGATCCATCTGCAGTCCGGTATCGGTGATGAGGTACCCCAGGAAGGGGAGAGAAGACTGTTCGAAGACACACTTCTCGTACTTGGCGTACAGACGATTCTCTCTCAGTCGTTGTAGAACCAGTTGCACGTTCTCTCGGTGGGTCTGGAGGTCCGGAGAGAAGACAAGGATGTCATCCAGATATACCACCACACAGACGTAGAGAAGGTCCCGAAACACATCGTTCACTAATTCTTGGAAGACTGCTGGTGCGTTACACAGGCCGAAGGGCATCACGCAGTATTCATAGTGCCCATCGCGAGTGTTGAACGCGGTCTTCCATTCATCCCCTGAGCGGATACGGACCAGGTTGTAGGCACCCCGAAGATCCAACTTGGTGAACACACGAGCTCCTCTGAGCCGATCAAACAATTCGGGGATGAGCGGCAGGGGGTACTTGTTTTTCACGGTGATTAGGTTCAATCCCCGGTAGTAGGTCGCCCTCTTTCTTCTTTACGAAGAAGAAGCCTGCTCCAGCAGGAGAGGAGGATCTCCGGATGAATCCCTTAGCCAGGCTCTCTGTGATGTACGTAGACATAGCCCTTGTTTCGGCTGGAGATAGTGGATATATCCGTCCTCGAGGTGGTGTAGTTCCCGGGAGCAGGTCAATGGCACAATCGTAAGGACGATGTGGCGGGAGTACTTCGGACTCCTTCTTATCAAAGACGTCCACGAAGGACCAATAGGCTGAGGGCAGTCCCTAGGGACTCGGGAACCGGAGGTCGCCGGATGGGTTGTATGGTCTTCAGACATCTCTCATGGCAAGAAGACCCCCATCGAGTGATATCGCCAGTGCCCCAGCTGACTGAAGGCTCGTGTGTCCGCAACCAGGGAAGTCCCAGCAGGATTTGATGTGACATGTGTGGGAGGACGTAGAGAGCGATGTTCTCGGTGTGCAGAGCACCGATACGCAGTTCAAGCGGCTTGGTGATCCAGGAGATGGTGTCAGAGAGGGGTCTCCCATCCACAGAGGCAATCACTAGGGGCTTGTCGAGTGGAGTAACAGGCACCTGGTACTTGTCCACCGTGGCCTGCTGGATGAAATTGCCTGCTGCCCCAGAATCGAGGTACGCCTCAGCCGTAAACCGCGTCTCTCCCGTTGTCACTTGCACAGTCCATGTAACTGGGTCTGAGAGAGTTCCAGCACCTAGGGTGGCCTCTCCTACCAACCCTAGGCTTTGGAGTTTCCCGGCCTCTCTGGACAGGCGCGTAGCAGATGTGTGCCCTCTCCGCAGTAAAAGCAGAGACCCTTGGCGAGCCGCTCTGCTCGACGTTGTTCCGACTGTCGCACACGGTCGATCTGCATGGGCTCATGGACGGAGACACCAGAGGCCGTTGACTGGAGTACGGTGGGCTTCGGTGGAGGAGAGGAATGCCTTACCGGACGTCTCTCACGGGACAGTTCTTTGGACCGCTCCTGAAAGCGTATGTCCACTCGAGTCGCTAGGGTAATCAGGGCGTCCAGAGTGGACGGTACATCACGTCCAGCCAGCTCATCTTTGATTCGACCCGATAGTCCTTCCCAGAAGGCGGCGGTTAGGGCCTCGTTATTCCACTCGAGTTCTGAAGCCAAGGTGCGGAAACGGATGGCGTATTGACCCACCGTCAGTGTTCCCTGACGTAACCGGAGAAGTGAAGACGCAGACGCGGAGGCGCGTCCGGGTTCGTCAAAAGTGCTGCGAAAGGCCTGCAGGAACTCCTGGAGGTTCTTGGTCATAGGTTCCTCCTTCTCCCACAAGGGGTTCATCCACGCAAGTGCCTCGCCCTCTAGGTGAGACATGATGAAGGCGACCTTGGCTTGGTCGGAGGCAAACAGATGTGGCAGCTGCGTGAAATGGAGGGAGCATTGGTTTATAAACCCCCTGCAGGTCTTGGGATCTCCGGCGTACCGGGGTGGTGAGGCCAAACGCAGTCTGGAAGCATCCGAAGAGGCGGCCACGGGAGCGGGGGTCGTGGCTTGACTAGTGGAGGCTCGGGATGTCGAAGACGTGACTGCCGCTTGTAGCGTGGTCAGGCGGGTGTCCACGGAAGTCATAAAGTTCAGCATGCGGGTCTGGACTTCACGCTGGCGTTGGAGTTCCTCATGCAAGGCCGCTAGTGCTTCGGCGGGATCCATGGCCTGTTCTTACTGTTAGGGCCAGATGGACGGGTAGACCCTGGAGGTGGATCCACTGGGCCGAACTCCCGGATGAGGAAAGGAGTCCGGTAGCCGGAGCACTGTAGGTAGCAGGACAGTCCGTGCACTGAGAGCAAATGGAGAAGTCCCTGGGACCACGAGGTCACGGATGGTGGTCCGGGTGACGGAGCTCAGGTTCTGAAGCCGTGATGGTGTCAGGCGGGGTCCGGAACCGTTGGAGCGAGATGACGGGTCACCGCAGGGATCCGAGATGGTACGGACTGTCAGGATGGCAGATGGGCAGCGTTCGGGGTTCGAGGTACCGCAGGACCGGATGGCGATGCAGGGTCGGCTCTAGAAGACAGAGAGGTAAGTATCTCATAGAACACAAGGAGACCTGACTCCTAGCTTGGGAAAACACGAAGAACAGGCCCCGCTCCCTTGGACATTAACCCCCTATATACCCTGTACCTGAGTGCATGATTTCCTGTTAATTGACACTGGCCCTTTAAGAAAGGTTCAGTGACCGCGCGCGCGCCCTAATGCGCGTGCGCGCAGCCCGGGTGCCAGAAGCCAGGGCAGGAAGCTGAAGGGAGGACGCAGGGGAGCCGGCCAGGAACTGGGAAGCCGTCGGGCGCCGGGAGCGGAGACCAGGGGGCCTGGGAAGTGCGGGCACCGGAGGCTGGAGAGCGGGGAGCGTGGCAGGTGAGCCGGGGAGCGGAGCTGAGGACCCGGGGATCGGATCCGAGGACCCGGGGAGCGTGACACATACCTGTATGCCTTTTAGATGATAGGCCATTTTGGAAAAATCCTCTTTTATATCTTCTGTCTTCGGGATATGGGGCATGTGCTGCCCGGAAGATATGCCAGGCTCTGGTCTTCATTATCCCCAATTTCTCCTCTTCTCTATAGTATGCGCCTGTGAAGCTGAGCCACTAGAGCAAATTATTGCCACCGAGCAAAGCTACGACTGACAATGGTCTAACCATTGTCAGCCAGCTAAATAGTCAGTTAATCACATATAACATGTGACGCCTGTAGGAAACCCAGCAGACCTGGGCAAATTGGGGCGGCTGGGTTGTCACTCACAATATTGCCTTTGATTGGGTGGCTGAGCAGTCACTAACAATACTGACAACTCCGCATGCCCCTGACTCTATAGGACAGCTGTGCTGACACTCACTGCGTCCCTAGGACACCATGAGTAGTGAAATCATGACAAGGAAATATTAGGTAATGGACTGACCCTTTCATAATATTTAAAGATGCTGCCATGGCTCAGATATTTGAGCTACAACTTAAATCATGACATTGTGCTAATGCCCAGAATATTAACAAGCTCAAAAATTCTAAGTGCAATATTTGGGGGTGGCATTTATTTCAAACCGAATCTCTCATGAAAACAACACTATTTAGCTGCAGATATGTGGTTAATGGCTCAACATTGCATCAGTGCAAAGCTGGTTGTCAGTCAGTTGCGGGGGCATGGTTACAGCTGCTGCTCACTATACACTGAACCGCGCCAGCAGTGCCCCTCTGACTGAAAGCCCAAGGCTGCCGGTAGGAATAAAAATCATTTACACCAGGCAGCAGGGCTCTCAGTGCGGGAGCCACATGGCTTCAGAACAATGTTAACCTGCTAATTAACCCCATATCTGCAGGTTAATTACATTTTTTATGTTCAATATATTTTTATTGATCAGAAGAATAAACAACACATCGGTACATTCAAGAAATAACCATGGGCAGAGGGGAAGGCCTTCGAGCGTAGAACAAGATTATGTCAATAAAATGTCCATCAAATTGACAATGGTCATCTTTACCTAAAAAATATGTAATATCAAAACATCTAATATATAAAGCAATGTTTCTCAACTTCAGTCCTCAAGGCCCACCAACAGATCAAGTTTTCAGGATTTCCTTAATATTGCACAGGTGAATTATTCCCTGCGTAATAGTGAGGACATCCTGAAAACCTATCACCTGTGCAATACTGTGGAAAACCTTAAAATATAATCTGTTAGTGGGCCTTGAGGACTGGAGTAGACAAACAATGATATAAAGAGAGAAGAAGAGAAAAAAAGGAGAAAAAAATAAGTATGATGCCACTACCTTCTGTACCCATTCCCCCTTAATCTTTTGTGAGGAGATTAATTATTAAGGCTACCCTAAGCCAGCCATTTTTGAAAGTTTTGGGATTCTTTGAAAAAAAATCCATGGATGCCACGTTACAAACCACCTGGAATCTGACCTGTTATCAAAAGCCTTGAGATCATTTATTGACTGAATTGAGTACTTGCAACTAGATTTTAATTTAATTTTAAATTGTGTATTTTTTTTATAAGAATCTTAAAATTTTACATAAGAGAACAAAGGAAAATAATTAAACCATCCTCCTCCCCAACTGTCCTCTGTAGTGCACTTTAAAGTACAAGGTTCTGAAATATACAGAAACAGCAATAAAATATTGTAGTCCAATAACATTTGCTAGGAAGCTAAACACATAGTCACATTCACTTTAGGCTGCTTTCACACTACGTTTTTTTAACGCAAAAGTGCAAATGCAGTGCATACAGTGCAAATGCGTTTTCATTTCAATGCATTTGCAATGGACTCGCGTCAACATGCGTTCACCTGCGTTTGCGTGCATTATAGTGAGGATCCAGCGACTTGCAGTTTTTTAACTTTTTTCAAAAACGCTACTTGTAGCGTTTTTGAGCTGCGTCCAAATACTGCAAGTCCCTGGATCCTGACTATACTGCACGCAAACGCATGTGAATGCTGGCATGCTGATAAGACAGGATCCTGATTGCTCTACTGAGCATGCCCAGAAACCAGCCTGGCGTGATCAGTCTCTCTCTCCCCCTCCCTGTCTCCCCCTCCCTCTCTCCTCTCTCTCTCTCCCCCACCTGAGAGCAGCGGACGCTCGTAACCAAGGTAAATATCGGGTAACCAAGCAAAGCGCTTCGCTTAGTTACCCGATGTTTACCTTGGTTACGTGTGCAGGGAGCAGGCAGCCCGGCTTCTAGCAGCTGCGGACGCTTGTAACCAAGGTAAATATCGGGTATCCAAGCAAAGCACTTTGCTTAGTTACCCGATGTTTACCTTGGTTACCAGCGTCCGCAGCTGTCAGATGCCGGCTCCCAGTCTATCACGTTCAGTTCCCCTCACTCCCGATCACATGGCTTCAGTGCCCGCCCATAAACTTCAAGTGACAGGATCCTACAAAATAACACATGCTTTTGCATGCGTTTTTCTTTGTAAAAACAGGATCCACTTTTACAGCAAAAAAACGTTCATGACGCATGTTAAAAAAACGTAGTGTGAAAGTAGCCTTAATGGAACTTTTCTCCCTGACATGTTTAATTGTAAGAATCTTAAGATTTTTTTTTTAAATTTTTATTCACTTATATAGCGCTATTAATTTTTCATAGTGCTTTACAGACATTATCACTACTGTATCGATGCAGCCTCACTTTCTAAGTTTCCAATCAGGATGTCTTTGGAGTATGGGAAGGAAACCGAAATAGCTAAAGAAATCCCCCGCAAACATGGGGAGAACATATACCGTAAACGTCTTGCTGTTCTTGATGTCATTTGAACCCTGGATCCCAGCATTGTAGAGTAATAGTGCTGCTAACCCCTTAATTTCACGAGCTAAGAATATTCAGAATTTTAGGAAAACATTTAATAGGGCTCTTGACCACTATGGACTAGACATTCTTTGCTATTAAGTCTTCATCTAGGCCTAGTCTATATCTTATTACAGTAATTCCATGAGACATATCAGGGGCTTTATTTAGTTCTGGTAAATACATAGACATTTGCATGTATACTGTACATAGGCTTTGGTGACATGTCCGAAATCTCCAGCTTTAAGGGCCATAAACACGCTGTGACATCGCTAATGATATATCGTCGGGGTCACGGTGTTTGTGACACACATCCGGCGTCGTTAGCGACATCGCAGCATGTAACACCTAAGAGCGACCGTAAATCGCAAAAGAGGCAAAAATCGTTGGTCTGTGACATATCGTTCATTTACCAAAAATCGTTGTCTGGTCAGTAGTGAGGTTGTTTGTCGTTCCTGCGGCGTCACACATCACTATGTGTGACACCGCAGGAGCGACGAACATTTCCTTACCTGCGTCCACCGGCAATGAGGAAGGAAGGAGGTGGGCGGCATGTTCCGGCCGCTCATCTCCGCCCCTCCTCTGCTATTGGACGGCCGATTAGTGATCCCCCAGTCACGTCGCTATGACGCCAAACGCACCTCCCCCTTGAAGGAGGGATTGTTCGGGGGTCACAGCGACATTGTTGAAAAGGTATGTGCGTGTGGCGCTGCTGTAGCGATAATGTTCGCTACGGCAGCGATCACCAAATGTCGCACGAACGACGGGGGCGGGTGCTATTGTTCACGACATCGCTAGCGATGTCGCAGCGTGTAAAGCACCCTTTAGATTTGTCTCAGGCTCCTCTTGACTTTCGGACAAATGTATGGACTAGTTGGTTTACGTCAAGAGTTGTTTCTGCAGAAAGCATTTTTTTTTTTAACGTCACAAACTGTTTCATTTCATTGGGTGAAAATTGCTGATTTTTACTGGAATAAGAGGATTTCAGGTCGAAAGAAAAGCCTCAGGAGCTGGCAGCCATTCTAATCAGGTGAAATGTTTCCTTTTGTGAGTGGAACGAATATCCCATGTAATTCCTGGCTATCATTCTGCTATTCAATTTCCTAATTTACAGTAGTGCTCTGATTTTTCCTGTCTGCAATGTGATTTATTCGCTGCAGCCAGGAAATATAATCCAGAGTGATGGAAGCAGAGGAAATTGTTTCTTTCGAATGTTTCCCTAATCCCAACCTGGAACAGTTTCAACATTTACATCCAGCTGCTTGTCTAAGAATAGAGAAGAGCAAAAGCCGTAACATTTGTAGAGAAAGGAATACACAGACAAGAGAAATGACAGCACTTGATTACTGATATGAATTTGGTGAGCTAGAAGGGAGGGAATCATTATGGCACCAGACTACATTTCTGTGAGATATTCAGGATTATGCTCTAGGCTGGAGTGTCAGTCGTCCATCACAATTCTACTAGTAGGCGAACTGCATCCTATCCTGACACCTTCTGCATTTATTAGAGTAGTGATTTCAATTTGCTGCAGGATCATAGTTGCCCAAAGGATTCTGCTTGTCATCATTCAAACACATGTTAGAAAATGACAGTAGATGCGTAATTACTATGGCTGCACTCGCTAATTCACTTTATTTCCAAATATTTATTTGATAAATGATTAACTCCTATCTGTGTTTGACATCACTTCTGCCTTCTGTTCTTAACCTCTTCACCCCCGGGTAATTTTCAGGTTTGTTTTTTTTGCTCCCCTTCTTCCGAGAGCCATAACTTTTTTTTTTTTCCCGTCAATCTTGCCATATGAGGGCTTCTGTTTTGCGTGACGACCTATACTATTAAATGAAACCATAAAAGTTTTACTATATAGTGCACTGGAAAACAGCAAAAAAATTTCAAGTGCGGAAAAACTGTAAAAAAACCAATAGTTTTTGGGATATTTTATTAACCATGTTCACTATATGATAAAACCGATGTATTGTTGTGATGCCTGAGGTTGGTGCGAGTTTGTAGACACCAAACATGTATAGGTTAACTTTTATCTAAGGGGTTAAAAAAGATTCACAAGAATGTCCAAAAAAGTGGCGCACTTTTTGCGCCATTTTTCAAAATCCATAACGTTCTCATTTTTCCGGATCTATGGCTCAGTGATAGCTTACTTTTTGTGTCTCGAGCTGATGTTTTTAATGGTATCATTTTTGTGCAGATGCTACGTTTTGATCGCCTGTTATTGCATTTTGCGCAAAACCTGCGATGACCAAAAAAAGTAATTTGGCCGTTTGGAATATTTTTGCCGCTATGCCGTTTACTAATTAGATTAATTGATTTTATATTTTGATAGATCGGACGTTTCTGAACACGGCAATACTAAATATGTGTATATTTTTTTAACCCTTTAATTTTCAATGATGCGAATGGGGGGGGGGGTGATTTGAACTTTTAGGTTTTTTATTTTTTTCAATTTTTTAAAACTTGTTTTTTTTATTTTACTAGCCCCCTTAGAAGACTATAACGATTGACAGTCTGATCGCTCTTCCATTTCTCCAGATCACAGCTACACAGCTGAGATCTGGAGAAAAGCTGCTTTACTCTCACACACAGCAGTCTGCCGGCAGTGAGAAAAAGTGACTCACGATAGCTACAGGAGTCATCACATGACCCTGTGCTACCTTGGCAACCACAGAAGTCACATAATCACGTCATGTGACTTCCAATGGGGCTTGGTAAGTTATGCTTACGGCAGCACGCTGTTACATCTTGCTGTCAAATTTTGACAGCGAGATGGAAGGGGTTAATAGGCACAGGTGGAACGCGATTCTACTCGCACCTGGCAGGCACACATGTCAGCTAGTGAAATTAGTTGAAATGTCCGTGGATCGCCACGGACTCACACGACCCATGACGTATCCAGTACATCATGTGTCATGAAGAGGTTAAACACAGTGCCTTGCGAAAGTATTCGGCCCCCTTGAATTTTTCAACCCTTTCCAACATTTCAGGCTTCAAACATAAAGATAAAAAAAATTAATTTTATGGTGAAGAATCAACAAGTGGGACACAATTGTGAAGTTGATCGAAATATTTTGCTTTTTTTAAACTTTTATAGAAAATAATAAACTGAAAATTGGGGCGTGCAATATTATTCGGCCCCTTTAAGTTAATACTTTGTAGCGCCACCTTTTGCTGCGATTACAGCTGCAAGTCGCTTGGGGTATGTCTCTATCAGTTTTCCACATCAAGAGACTGAAATTCTTGCCCATTCTTCCTTTCCAAATAGCTCGAGCTGAGTGAAGTTGGATGGAGAGCGTGTGTGAACAGCAGTTTTCAGCTCTTTCCACAGATTCTCTATTGGATTCAGGTCTAGACTTTGACTTGGCCATTCTAACACCTGGATACGTTTATTTGTGAACCATTCCATTGTAATTTTTACTTTATGTTTTGGATCATTGTCTTGTTGAAAGGCAAATCTCCGTCCTAGTCTCAGGTCTATTGCAGACTCCAACAGGTTTTCTTCAAGAATGGTCCTGTATTTGGCTCCATCCATCTTCCCATCAATTTTAACCATCTTCCCTGTCTCTGCTAAAGAAAAGCAGGCCACCACCATGTTCACCATAAAATTAAATTTTTTTATCTTTATGTTTGAAGCCTGAAATGTGGGAAAAGGTTGAAAAATTCAAGGGGGCCGAATACTTTCGCAAGGCACTGTAAACCTATATTTTTGGTAATTTTTACATCTAAGTGCCTGGCACCATGGTACAGTCTAAAAGTGAATTCCCCCAATAGTGTTTTATTATTTTAATTTTAGGACCAGAAAAAAACTAGGTGATCCTATCTTTAGCATATGGTGCTCTGTGTGTCATATCCATGCCTAGATTATTACAATTGTTTTGGGGCACGCTGATTAGGTTTCACCACCCCATGTCTCAAGCACTGTACAGTGCTGGCCAAAAATATTGGCACCCCTGCAATTCTGTCAGAAAATACTCAGTTTCTTCTTGAAAATTATTGCAATCACAAAATCTTTGGTATTATTATCTTCATTTATTTTGCTTGCAATGAAAAAACACAAAAGAGAATGAAACAAAAATCAAATCATTGATCATTTCACACAAAAATCCAAAAATGGGCCAGACAAAAGTATTGGCACCCTTAGCCTAATACTTGGTTGCACAACCTTTAGCCAAAATAACTGCGAATATCCGCTTCCGGTAACCATCAATGAGTTTCTTACAATGCTCTGCTGGAATTTTAGACCATTCTTCTTTGGCAAACTGCTCCAGTCTCAAGTCCTCAGACAGTTCTTTGGTCTTCTTTCTTTTCTCTATGCTCAATGTGGTACACACAAGGACACAGGACAGAGGTTGAGTCAACTTTAATCCATGTCAACTGGCTGCAAGTGTGATTTAGTTATTGCCAACACCTGTTAGGTGCCACAGGTAAGTTACAGGTGCTGTTAATTACACAAATTAGAGAAGCATCATATGATTTTTCAAACAGTACCAATACTTTTGTCCACCCCCTTTTTTATGTTTGGTGTGGAATTATATCCAATTTGGCTTTATGACAATTTTTTTTCTTTTTTTTTTTTCATTGAAGACAAATTAAATGAAGATAATAATACCAAAGAATTTGTGATTGCAATCATTTTCAAGAAGAAACTGAGTATTATCTGACATAATTGCAGGGGTGCCAATACTTTTGGCCAGCACTGCATGTTAACCATTACTTTACACCCTGTGCATGAAGTCCTTGTTGCAGATCTTTCTTTAGAAAATCTTAAGAATTTTTTTTAAAATTTTATTCGCTTACCGTATTTTTCGGACTATATGACGCAGTCTTTTTTCCCCAAATGTTGGGGGAAAGTGCAGGGTGCGTCTTATAGTCTAAATGTAGGGCATGGCTGCGAGGAATGAGGGTGCTGCAGTGGAGCGGGTCATCGGCGGCATGAGCAGGCTGTAGCAGCGCCTACCGTGACCACGTGGGCTCGCTCATTTCATATGCATGCATCCTTCCGCCCATCATCTCTCAGCCCTGAAGCACTGACAGGTGAGCGGGATGATGGGCGGGCGATGCGCGCATAATTAGCAGCCGGCCCGCGTGATCACCCCTGGCAACTATAGCCTGGAGTGATAATGTGTGGCTGTATTCAGTGCCTACCGCATATCATCATCATCGCGGGGGGCAGTGAATAAGTACGGTATACTTACCGGTCACTGTTGCCTGCAGCATTGCGATGTCCTTCTGTCTGCCGGTCCGCTGAGCTGTGTGGAGCTGTACGCACCGCTCTCCACACACATCAGCAGCAGGCAGACAGGAGGACATCGCGATGCAGCAGGGAACGGTGACCGGCTCCACACATGTTAGCGGCGCTGCTGCTGGAACAGAGAGGAAGACGAGTGATGCTGCTGGAGTGAGGAAAGGTGAGTATAAACTGATTTTTTTGTGTGCCACAGGTTACAGGCCATATACCAGGATGGGGTTATATAGCAGGATGGGGCTATATAGCAGGATCCGGGAATTTATCAGGATGGGGGTATTTATCAGGATGGGGTTATATAGCAGGATGGGGCTATATAGCAGGATCCGGGAATTTATCAGGATGGGGGTATTTATCAGGATAGGGGCTATACAAGGATGGGGATCATATACAAGGCAGGAGGATCATTACCAGGTTGGGGTACCTTAGTAGAGAATTTGGGGACATTACCCCCATAACAGTGTCACCAGCAGACTCTCGCCCCATAACAGTGTGCCATGACCACATTTTTTGCTCAAAATTTTATTTTCCTATTTTTCTCCTCTAAAACCAGGGTGCGTCTTATGGTCCGGTGCGTCTTATGGTCCAGTGCGTCTTATAGTCCAAAAAATATGGTATATAGCGCTATTAATTTTTCACAGTGCTTTACCAACATTATCACTACTGTATCGACACAAATTTTTTTCTCTGAAACTGGAGTCAAAAACAAGGCATTATGATAGCGTAAGCAGACATGTTTCAATGTAGTCTCCTGCCTGGAAAAGTAGTATGATAAGGTCCAAAAAGGGAGACTAAGAATAAGGCTAAAGGTGGCTTTACACGCTACGAGATCGCTAAAGCGATCTCGTTGGGGTCACGGAATTTGTGACGCACATCCGGCTGCGTTAGCGATGTCATTGCGTGTGACACCATTAGCGATTATAAATCGTCGCAAAAACGATCAAAATCGCTAATCGGTGACATGTCCCCCTCTTCCCAATTATCGTTGCTGCTGCAGTAGCGATGTTGTTTCTCGTTTCTGCGGCAGCACACATTGCTACATGTGACGCCGCAGGAACGAGGAACCTCTCCTTACCTGCGTCCTGCCAGCAATGAGAAAGGAAGGAGGTGGGCGGGATGTTCGTCCCGTTCATCTCCGCCCCTCTGCTTTGATTGGGCGGCCGCTTAGTGACATCGCTGTGACGCTAAACGAACAGCCCCCTTAGATAGGAGGCAGTTCGCCGGTCACAGCGACGTCGTAGAGCAGGTATGTGCGTGTGACGCTGCCGTAGCGATAATGTTCGCTACGGCAGCGTACGGCCACATATCGGCCGTACGATGGGGGCGGGTGCTATCATGCTCGACAATGCTGGAGTGAATTACCTCTACGATGGACTTCTCGCAAGAGACGGGATACACCTCACAAAACCTGGGAAACACACATACGCCAGAAGGCTTGCCACACTCATCAGGAGGGCTTTAAACTAGAAGAAGAGAGGATGGGAGAAAAAAACAGCAGACAAGAACATGCAGCAGAAGGACAAACTAATCAAGGATACTAGATGCCGTAAAGAGGACCCAAGACAGGGTACTAAGAAGGAAGCTAAGAAAAGGGGAGCAAAACTTCTTTCCTGCATGCTGACCAATGCAAGAAGCCTGACCAATAAGATGGAAGAACTGGAGCTGGTAATGTATGAGGAAAAATACGACATAGTAGGAATAACTGAGACATGGTTAGATGACAGTTATGACTGGGCGGCTAACCTGCAAGGATATGAATTGTTTAGGAGGGATCGTAAAAAAAGGAAAGGAGGTGGAGTCTGTCTATATATAAAGTCCAGTTTAAAGCCCAGACTAAGAGAAGATATTCAAGAGGGAAATTAAGAGGTGGAGTCTCTATGGGTGGAGATACAAGGAGGGAAAACTAATAAAATCCTCATAGGGGTTTGTTATAAGCCACCAATATAAACAGAAACTACTGAAAATGTATTATTGAAACAAATAGACAAAGCAGCAAATCACAATGAGGTGATTATTATGGGGGACTTCAACTACCCCGATATAGACTGGGAAACTGAAACCTGCGTATCTCAGAAAGGAAACCGGCTTCTGTCAGTAACTAAGGATAATTATCTGTCCCAACTTGTGCCGGGCCCAACTAGAGGGGCAGCCCTTCTGGACTTAATTTTAAGCAACAGGCCAGATAGAATAACAGACGTACGATTGGATGGGCACCTAGGGAATAGTGACCACAATATAATACAATTCCACTTGTCCTTCAGTAAGGTGCCTTGGAGGGGGGTTACAAAAACGCTGAATTTCAGGAAAGCAAAGTTTGATCAGCTTAGAGAAGACCTTCGCCAAATTGATTGGGACAATGTCCTCAAAAATGGGAGCACAGAAAATAAGTGGGACATTTTTAAATCGGTATTAAACACCCACTGTGAGCGAGCCATACCATACGGAAATAAAAGGGCTAGGAACAGGAGAAAACCAATGTGGCTAAATAAGGATGTAAAAGGGGCAATGAATAATAAGAAAAAGGCATTTAAAAAGCTAAAACAAGAAGTCAGCGAGGAAGCATTAAAAATATATAGAGAAAAAAATAAAATGTGTAAAAAACAAATACATTTAGCAAAAGTAGAAACTGAGAGACTCATTGCTAAGGAAAGCAAAACAAATCCCAAACTATTCTTTAATTATATAAACAGAAAAAAGATTAAAATTGATGGTGTTGGCCCTTTAAAGAATAATGAGGGTAAAATCATAGAAAGCGATGTGGGAAAAGCAAATGTTTTAAATACTTTTTTCACACAGGAAAAGCATATGCCATGGGAAATGCAGAGTGATCATGTAAACGCTTCATTAAGTATGACCTGCCTAACCCAGGAAGAAGTGCAGAACCGACTTAGTAACATTAAAATTGACAAATCACCAGGCCCTGATGGCATTCACCCTCGGGTATTAAGGGAGTTAAGTAATGTGATAGACAGGCCTCTATTCCTTATATTTAAAGACTCTATTGAAACTGGGTCTGTTCCACTGGATTGACGGCTAGCAAATGTGGTACCAATATTCAAAAAAGGGTGTAAAAGGGAACCTGGAAACTATAGGCCGGTAAGCTTAACATCTGTTGTGGGTAAAATTTTTGAAGGGATTTAAGGGATACTATTATGGAATGTCTCAATGTTAATAATTGTTTAACTCCATATCAACATGGATTTATGAAGGATCGCTCCTGTCAAACTAACCTGATCAGCTTCTATGAGGATGTAAGCTCTCACATGGACCGAGGAGAATCATTGGATGTCATTTATCTCGACTTCGGTAAAGCATTTGACACAGTCCCACATAAAAGACTGCTAAGTAAAATGAGAAAGCTTGGGCTCAGGGAAAATGTGTGTAGATGGGTAGGTAGCTGGCTTAGTGGTAGAAAACAAAGAGTGGTTATTAATGGCGCATACTCAGATTGGGACAAGGTTACTAGTGGGGTGCCACAGGGGTCTGTATTGGGCCCCCTACTATTTAATATATTTATTAATGATCTGGTGGATGGTTTACAGAGTAAAATATCAGTATTTGCAGATGATACAAAACTATGTAAGGTAGTTAACACAAAGGAGGACAGTTTGCAACTACAGATGGATTTGAGTAAATTGGAGAATTGGGCTGAAAAATGGCAAATGAGGTTTAACACAGATAAGTGTAAGGTTATGCACATGGGAAGGAGAAACAGATGCTACAATTACTTACTAAATGGGAAACTGCTGGGGAAATCAGACATGGAAAAAGACTTAGGCATCTTAGTGAATAAGAATCTAAATTGGAGTGCCCAGTGTCAGGCAGCAGCCACCAAAGCAAATAGGGTGATGGGATGCATTAGAAGAGGTCTGGGGGCACGAGATGAAAACATCATTCTCCCTCTGTACAAATCACTCGTCAGACTACACTTGGAGTATTGTGTGCAATTTTGGGCGCCGGTGCTCAAGAAAGATATTACTAAATAATAAATGTAAGGTCATGCACTTGGGTAGAGGAAATAACATTTATGATTATGTACTTAATTGTAGAACACTGAGTAAAACAGACACAGAAAAAGACTTGGGTGTATGGGTGGATGGTAAACTTCACTTTAGTGGACAGTGTCAGGCAACTGCTGCCAGGGCTAATAAAATAATGGGATGTATTAAAAGAGGTATAAGTGTTCATGAAAAAAATATAGTTCTACCTCTGTACAAGTCACTAGTGCGACCACTTAGAATACTGTGTACAATTCTGTTCACCGATATATAAGAAGGACACAGCTGAACTGGAGAGGGTGCAGAGAAGAGCGACCAAGATTATTAGAGGAATGGGTGGGCTGCAATACCAAGACAGGTTATTAAACTTGGGGTTATTTAGTTTGGAAAAACGAAGGCTTAGGGGGGATCTAATCACAATGTATAAATATATGAGGGGACAGTACAGAGACCTTTCCAAAGATCTTTTTACACCTAGGCCTGCGACTGGAACACGGGGGCATGTGCTACGTCTTGAGGAAAGAAGGATCATAATCACAGACGAGGATTCTTTACTGTACGAGCAGTATGGAACTCTCTGCCGCATGATGTTGTAATGAGTGATTCACTACTAACATTTAAGCAGAGCCTGGACGCCTTTCTTGAAAAATTTAATATTACCAGTTATGTATATTAGATTTTATGACAGGGTATTGATCCAGGGAACTAGTCTGATTGCCGGATGTGGAGTCAGGAAGGAAATTTTTTCCCCATTGGAACTTGTTTGCCACATTGGGTTTTTTTGCCTTTCTCTGGATCAACATGTTAGGCTACGGGTTGAACTAGATGGACTTAGAGTCTCCCTTCAACCTTAACCCCTTCAGCCCCCAGCCTGTTTTCACCTTAAAGACCCGGCCATTTTTTGCAATTTTGACCAGTGTGACTTTGACAGGTTATAACTCTGGAACACTTCAACGGATCCTGGCGATTCTGAGATTGTTTTTTCGTGACATATTGTACTTCATGTCAGTGGTAAATTTAGGCCGATATGTTTTGCGTTTATTTGTGAAAATTTCGGAAATTTGGCGAAAATTTTGAAAATTTTGCAATTTTCAAAATTTGAAATTTTATGCCCATAAATCTAAAAGATGTCACACAAAATAGTTACTAAATAACATTTCCCACTTGTCTGCTTTACACCAGCGCAATTTTTGAAAAAAAAAAAAAATTCCGTTAGGAAGTTAGAAGGGTTTAAAGTTCATCAGCAATTTCTCATTTTTCCAACAAAATTTACAAAAAAAAAAGTTTTAGGTACCACATCACATTTGGAGTGATTTGAGAAACCTAGGCGACAGAAAATACCCAAAAGTGACCCCATTCTAAAATCTGTACCCCTCACTCTGCTCAAAACCACATCCAAGAAGTTTATTAACCCTTTAGGAGCTTCACAGCAACCAAAGCAATGTAGACGAAAAAATGAAAATGTTACTTTTTTAACACAAAAATGTTACTTTAGCCATAAAAATTAGTATTTTCACAAGGGTATCAGGAAAAATGCATCATAAAATGTATCGTGCATTTTCTCCTGAGTACGCAGATACCCCATATGTGGTGGAAATCAAATGTTTGGGCACACGGCAGGACTCGGAAGACAAGGAGCGCCATTTGAATTTTTGAGTGCAAAATTAGCTGCACTCATTAGCGGATGCCATGTCGGGTTTGAAGACTCCCTGAGGTACCTAAACAATGGAGCTCCCCCATAAGTGACCCCATTTTGGAAACTAGAGCCCTCAAATATTTTTTCTAGATGTTTGATGTGCACTTTGAACCCCTGGGGGCTTCACAGAAGTTTATAACGTTGAGCCGTGAAAAGAAAAAATTTTTTTTTTACCACAAAACTGTTGCTTCAACCAGGTAGCTTTTTTTATCACAAGGGTATCAGGAAAAAATGCACCATAAAATGTATTGTGCATTTTCTCCTGAGTACGCAGATACCCCATATGTGGTGGAAATCAAATGTTTGGGCACACGGCAGGACTCGGAAGGCAAGGAGCGCCATTTCACAGCAAAATTGGTTGGAATTATTAGCGGACGCCATGTTGCGTTTGGAGACCCCCCTGAAGTGCCTAAACAATGGAGCTCCCCCACAATTGACCCCATTTTGGAAACTAGACCCCTCATGGAATTTATCTAGCTGTTTAGTGAGCACTTTGAACCCCTGGAGGCTTCACAAACGTTTGTAATGTTCAGCCGTGAAAATATTTTATTCTTTTTTTTACCACAAAATTGTTTTTTCAAACAGGTAGCTTTTTTTTCCACAAGGGTATGAGGAAAAAATGCACCATAAAATGTATTGTGCAATTTCTCCTGAATACATAGGTACCTCATATGTGGTGGAAATCAATTGTTTGGGCGTACAGCGGGGCTCAGAAGAGAAGGAGCGCCATTTCACAGTAAAATTGATTGGAATTATTAGCAGACGCCATGTTTCATTTGGAGACCCACTCAGGTGCCTAAACAATGGAGTTCCCCCACATGTGATCCCATTTTGGAAACTAGACCCCCCCCATACAAAAAAATTAGTTTGGCGAAATAAAAAATACAGACATCAGTAAAAAAAAAAAAATGAATAAAAAAAAAAAAGAGCGCCTGCCACTAAGACCAGTGCCAAACGTGAGAGCAATGCACGAGTCTCGCATCGCATCATCCCCTCCAGTCTGGAAGCGAGCAACTGCGCTGGATAATGTGATGCCAGAGGGCGGGGCGGCAGATGAGAAAGGGCGCAGCGGATGGAAGATGGGAAAGTGCGCAGCGGATAAAGGAGCGGCAGAGGATGGGAAAGGGCGCAGCGGATGGAAGATGGGAAATGGCGAAGCGGATGGAGGAGCGGCAGAGGATGGGGGGAGGGAGGTGAGATGGGGATACCTACCTTACAGGATGGATCTAGGCAGCAGGATCACAGCAGACAGAAGAGGCATTAGATGAAGGAGGCAACAGATTGAGGAGGGTGAGAGGGGGCAGTAGATGAAGAGGATAGGAGAGAGCAGGCAGCAGATCGGGGAGGGGGGCAGAGTCTGATGGGAGAGAGAGATGGCACATGGAGGAGGGGGGCCTCGGGGGGAGGGTGGCTTGCAGCACATGTGGGGGGAGGGTGGCTTGCAGCAGTACATGTGGGGGGAGGGTGGCTTGCAGCACATGTGGGGGAGGGTGGCTTGCAGCACATGTGCTGCAATCCACCCTCCCCCCACATGTGCTGCAAGCCACCCTCCCCCCACATGTACTGCTGCAAGTCACCCTCCCCCCACATGTGCTGCAAGCCACCCGCCCCCCACATGTGGGGGGAGGGTGGCTTGCAGCACATGGAGGGATAGGAGGTGTAGTGGCAATGGAGAAGGGGCAGCCGATGAAGGAGGCGGCGGCGGCTGCCGATCGGGAACAGTGGGGGCCGATTCGGGGGCAGCAGCGGCTGAAAAGGGGTGGGTGCGACGGTGGGGGGACAGTGGCGAGCGTGGCGGCGGGGACAGCGGTGGATCAGGAGCGGCGTCGGGAACAGTGGCGAGCGTGGCGGCGGGGACAGCGGTGGATCCGGAGCAGCGGCGGGGACAGCGGCGAGCGTGGCGACGGGGACAGCGGTGGATCCGGAGCAGCGGCGGGGACAGCGGTGGATCCGGTGCAGCGGCGGGGACAGCGGTGGATCCGAAGCAGCGGCGGGGACAGCGGTGGATCGGGAGCAGCGGTGGGGACAGTGGCGAGCGTGGCGATGAGGACAGCGGTGGATCCGGAGCAGCGGTGGGGACAGTGGCGAGCGTGGCGGCGGGGACAGCGGTGGATCCGGAGCAGCAGTGGGGACAGTGGCGAGCGTAGCGGCGGGGACAGCGGTGGATCCGGAGCAGCGGTGGGGACAGTGGCGAGCGTGGCGACGGGGACAGCGGTGGATCCGGAGCAGTGGTGGGGACAGTGGCGAGTGTGGCGGCGGGGACATCAGTGGATCCGGAGCAGCGGTGGGGATAGTGGCAAGCGTGGCGAGGGGGACAGCGGTGGATCCGGAGCAGCGGCGGGGACAGTGGCGAGCGTGGCGAGGGGGACAGCGGTGGATCCGGAGCAGCAGCGGGGACAGTGGCGAGCGTGGCGGCGGGGACAGCGGTGGATCGGGAGCGTGGCGGCGGGGACAGCGGTGGATCGGGAGCAGCGGCGGGGCGATCGGAGCCGCGGCGGGGCTGGGGGTGGCGGGCGGGGGTATCGGAGACAGCGGCGGTGGCGGGCGGGGTGATCGGAGACAGCGGCGGTGGCGGGTGGGGCGATCGGAGACAGCGGCGGGGGCGATCGGAGACAGCGGCGGGGCTGGCAGGGCGATCGGGGACAGGGGCGGGCGGCAACTTACGAATGGGCACCCGCAGAGACCGCTCTCCTCGGCTTCCAGGGACGGTCACAGGCCGCAGATCCACATTGATTGGAGAGAGCGGTCACAAGACCGGTCTCTCCAATCAGAGCTGGGGGCGGGTGAAGCACCGATCACCCAGCTCCAGCCAATGGCCAGTGTTACAGCAGCACTGATCAGGGCTGGATTTCAATGTTCCAGCCATTTTCAATGGCTGGAACATTACAGTGACTGTAATTGGCTGAGTGGCGTTTGTCAGCCAATCACAGCCTCTGTAGGTTCGGGGAGGAGGCACCACCCCTCCTGAGGTCAGGCAGAGGTCCCCTCCTTCCCGAATCTACCGTTTAATCAAAGAAATTGGACTTCCCGGGGCTCCGGGACCGCGATTTCGCCATGACGTACTGGGTACGTCATGGGTCGTTTAGCACCATGTCACCGTGACGTACCCAGTACGTCAAAGGTCGTTAAGGGGTTAAAAACTATGATACTATGATACTATGATTACTGAACTTGAAAGGGTTCAGAGTCGGGCTAGTAAAATAATAAATGGAGTGGGTGCATTACAATACACCGAAAGGTTATCAAAATTAGGTCTATTTACTCTAGAAAAGAGAAAACTTAGGGGAGACCTAATAAATATGTACAAATATATCAGAGGGCCATATAGAGATCTCTCCCATGATCTGTTTGTACCAAGGACTATGACAAGAACAAGGGGGCATTCTCTTCGATTGGAGGAAAGAAAATTCCTACATCGGCATAGAAGAGGGTTCTTCACGGTAAGAGCAGTGAGGCTCTGGAACTCTATTCCTGAGGAAGTGGTGATGGCCAATTCACTGAATGAATTTAAGAGAGGAATGGATGCTTTTCTTGATAGCAAAAGTATAGAAGGTTATAAATAGCATAATGTTACAGGTAGATAGAAGAGCGACCAAGATTATTACAGGAATGGGTGGGCTGCAATACCAAGACAGGTTATTAACCCCTTCAGCCCCAGGGCACTTTCCGTTTTTGCGTTTTTGTTTTTTGCTCCTTTTCTTCCAAGAGCCGTAACTTTTTTATTATTCCGTCAATCTTGCCATATGAGGGCTTGTTTTTTGCGGGACGAGTTGTACTTTTAAATGAAATCATAAGTTTTACCATATAGTGTACTGGAAAACGGCAAAAAAATTCCAAGTGCGGAAAAATTGCAAAAAAAGTGGGATCGTACAATAGTTTTTGGGATATTTTATTCACGGTGTTCACTATATGGTAAAACTGATGTCTGGGTGTGATGCCTCAGGTCGGTGCGAGTTTGTAGACACCAAACATGTATAGGTTTACTTGTATATAAGGGGTTAAAAAAAATTCACAAGTTTGTCCAATAAAAGTGGCGCACGTTTTGCGCCATTTTCCGAAACACGTAGAGTTCTTATTTTTTGGGATCAATGGCTCAGTGATGGCTTATTTTTTGCGTCTCGAGCTGACGTTTATAATGGTACCATTTTTGCGCAGATGCTACGTTTTGATCGCCTGTTATTGCATTTTGCGCAAAACTTGCGGCGACCAAAATACGTAATTTTGGCGTTTGGAATTTTTTTGCCACTACGCCGTTTACCAATCAGAATAATTGATTTTATATTTTGATAGATCGGGCATTTCTGAACGCGGCGATACCAAATATGTGTATATTTATTTATTTTTTAACCCTTTAATTTTCAATGGGGGGAAAGGGGGGTGATTTGAACTTTTAGGTTTTTTGTTTTTTTTTTTATTTTTTAAAACTTTTTTTTTTACTTTTTTTTTTTATTTTACTAGTCCCCCTAGGGGGCTATAGCAATCAGCAATCCGATCGCTGATCGCTATCTGCTGATCACAGCAATACCGCTGTAATCAGCAGATTCACTCACTTTGGTTTTCCCTCTGCTCTCGGCCGAGGGAAAATGAAAGTGAAAGATCATAGCAGCAGGCGTCATCACATGACCCTGTGCTACGATGGCAACCACCGATAGTCACGTGATAACACACGTGACTTCCGGTGGGGGCGGCGGTGAGTAACAAACATGGCCGCGCGCATTTAAATCTTGCTGCCAGACTTTGGCAGCAAGATTTAAGGGGTTAATGGCCGCGGGTGGAAGCGATTCCACCCGCGGCTAGCAGGCACACATGTCAGCTGTTGAAAACAGCTGATATGTGTGCCGATCCACGCCGCCTGCCCGCGGAAGGGGGCGGGGCTTAACGGGACACGATCCTGGACGGATAGATCCGTCCAAGGTCGTGAAGGGGTTAAACTTGGGGGTTATTTAGTTTGGAAAAACAAAGGCTTAGGGGGGATCTAATCACAATGTATAAATATATGAGGGGACAGTACAGAGACCTTTCCAAAGATCTCTTTACACTTAGGCCTGCGACTGGAACACGGGAGCATCCGCTACGTCTTGAGGAAAGAAGGTTTAATCATAATCACAAACGAGGATTCTTTACTGTACGAGCAGTGAGACTATGGAACTCTCTGCCGCATGATGTTGTAATGAGTGATTCACTACTAACATTTAAGCAGAGCCTGCATGCCTTTCTTGAAAAATATAATATTACCAGTTATGTATATTAGATTTTATGACAGGGTGTTGATCCAGGGAACTAGTCTGATTGCCGTATGTGGAGTCAGGAAGGAATTTTTTTCCCCATTGGAGCTTATTTGACACATTGTTTTTTTTTTTGCTTTCCTCTGGATCAACATGTTAGGCTATGTGCGCACAGTGCGTTTTTCGGGTGCGTTTTTGGCCTCAAAACTGCAGGACTTTGCTTCCCCAGCAAAGTCTATGAGTTTTCATTTTTGCTGTCCGCACACATCTGTTTTTTTTCAGCTGCGTTTTTGTGGTGCCACAAAAACGCAGCATGTCAATTATTCCCGCGTTTTTCACTGCGCTTTTCATCCATTGAGTTCAATGGGATGTTGAAAGACGCAATGAGAAACGCAAATAGCTGCGTTTTGGTGCGTTTTGGTGCGTTTCTAAGACCAAAAACGCAGCTATAAACGCAGGAGGTGGGTAGTAAAGTGACGTGTACAGGAAGAGGATTCCTTCTGTCAGTATATACAGAAGCGTGAATCCTCCCGGTACCGTCACCGCCGCGTCCACCTCCGGTCCTGTGCATGTATGCTGCCGTGCGGCGCCATGTCTGGGCGGGAGGTGGAAGCGGCTGCGAAAACAAAAGTTAACAGTAGGAAGAAAAAAAAAAAAGTTATACTCACCTGTCTGCAGACTCCCGGTGCCTTGCCCGCTCCCATCTCCTCTCACGGTATCGCCACCCCCGCTCCGGCTGTGTGCAGACGGCCGGGAAACCTCCAATGGATGCAGGACCTGGCGATGGATCACCTGAGGCAGTCACCTGACGCATCAGGTGATCGTAAGTATCGCGGTGACGCGGGCGCCCGGCCGGTATCAGCGGATGCGTCAGGAGACTTCATCCCTGATTACCGGCAGCTGCTGCAGCGATCGGACAGGATCAGACTCCCGCCCCATCGCTGCAGGAGCTGCCGGTAATCAGCACATAAGTGAGTATTATTATTTTTTTTTTTTTTTGCACCGATGCATCAGCTGATTGTATAATCGGCTTTTATACAATCAGCTGATGTATGATGGGATTCAGGCACTTGATCCTGACACATCATCTGATCGCTTTGCCTTCCAGCAAACCGATCAGATGATATTGGATCCGGATTGGACGGCGCGGGACCCTTGACCCAGGATTACTGCGGAGGGGGGGTTCTTTATTTCAATAAAGATGGAGTCACTAATTGTGTTGTGTTTTATTTCTAATAAAAATATTTTTCTGTGTGTTGTGTTTTTTTTTATCTTTACTAGAAATTCATGGTGGCCATGTCTAATATTGGCGTGACACCATGAATTTCGGGCTTAGGGCCAGCTATACAGCTAGCCCTAACCCCATTATTACCCGGCGAGCCACCCGGCATCAGGGCAGCTGGAAGAGTTGGATACAGCGCCAGAAGATGGCGCTTCTATGAAAGCGCCATTTTCTGGGGTGGCTGCGGGACTGCAATTCACAGCGGGGGTGCCCAGAAAGCATGGGCACCCTGCACTGTGGATTCCAATCCCCAGCTGCCTAGTTGTACCCGGCTGGACTCAAAAATTGGGCGAAGCTCACGTCATTTTTTTTTTAAATTATTTCATGAAATTCATGAAATAATTTTAAAAAAAAGGGCTTCCCTATATTTTTGGTTCCCAGCCGGGTACAAATAGGCAGCTGGGGGTTGGGGGCAGCCCGTACCTGCCTGCTGTACCCGGCTAGCATACAAAAATATGGCGAAGCCCACGTCATTTTTTTTGTTTGGAGGGGGCAAAGAAATCCTGCATACAGTCCTGGAAGGAGGATGCTGAGCCTTGTAGTTCGACAGCTGCTGTCTGCTCTCCTGCATACACTATTGGATGGAGGATGCTGAGCCTTGTAGGTCTGCTCCCCCTGACTCTCCCTCAAGCATACAGTCCTGGATGGAGCATGCTGAGCCTTGTAGTTTTGCAGCTGCTGTCTGCTCACCTGCATACACTATTGGATGGAGTATGCTGAGCCTTGTAGTTCTGCAGCTGTCTGCTCTTCTGCATACACTAGTGGAGAATGAAGAACACATTGAAGAAGGAAATGACATCAGACCTTTTTTTTTTTGTTCACTGATAAAAAACGCATAAGGATGCAGTGAGCAAAAACGCAGCAAAATGCAGCAAAAAAACGCACCAAATCGCGGCAAAACGCGTGCATTTTTTGCCGCGTTTTTTCGACGCAGGTGCGTTTTTGTGCGTTTTTAGCGGCCAAAAACGCACAAAAACGCAGCGTCAAAAAAACGCAGTGTGCGCACATAGCCTTAGGCTACAGGTTGAACTAGATGGACTAAGAGTCTCCCTTCAACCTTAAAAACTATGAAACTATAATGCTAGCATCGGCTAGCGATGTCGCAGCGTGTAAAGCCTGCTTAAGGGCACACTCGAGTAAAACGGAGCTTTTGGAATGCGATAAGAAATATCACTGATTTTTTTTCTGAGTCCTAATCGGACCGAGAAAACAATCGCAGCATGCTGTGGGTGGAATCCGATTCGGTTTCTCTCGCACCCATACAAGTCTATGGATACAAGAGAAACATCGCATTGCACTCACATTACAGCGGAATGCATTGTGGTATACGCATCAGCTGACAATGGAGGGGATAGGGAGATTAGTACCTTCCTTTCCTCTGCAGCTCCCGCCCTCTCCTTCACGGCTGTGGCATGACACTCAGCTTACACTCCAGCAGATCGGAAGCTGAGTGTCATGCGATGCAATGACATTAATGCTTGTGTGTCCCCAGCCTTAGGGTCCATTTACCAGGACCGACTAGCGGCACAACTGCTTATCAGTAACACTGAAAAAAGTTCTGTTGACCTAAGTATTTTTGCTGATTTTACCCAAATAAAAGGTGCTGATTCCAGATATGAAGTAGAAAATATGCAATACGTCAATTTTTTTCACAAAGAAGAAATGTTTGATTAAAGGTTTGAAAGTCGATTATCAGGGGTAATAAGAAATTCTGAAGAAGTGATAGCATATAATATATTTGTTTCATGTAAAAACCAAATCTATCGTCTAACCTAGAAAGCAATAGTTGTGTAAATTCTAATTATTAAGGAGAAATTTCTATTTTTGGATGCTATGTAATAGTTATGATCCTGGTTGTCACGCTGTAAGGCCATGTGCCCACGGGACAAAATTCATGCCGATTTGCTGTGAAAAACCTGCAGATTTTCTAGATTTTCCAGAACAATCTGCAGGTTTGCGCAAGTGCAGACACTCCCCATATTATCCTATGGGATTTGGGGAGTGCTGGTTCGTTGCTGCGGATCTTGTGGCTGCAGAAAATGCTGCAGATTTCCCGCAGCCGCAAAGAACTGCATGTCAATTATTCATGCGGATTTTCCTGCAGCCACAAGCGGATTTCCTGCCTTTCCACTATGGAGATACAGGGGGGAAATCCGCAGCAATAACGCTCGAATTCCACACGTTTTCCGCAATAATTCCGCACGAAATCCGCACTGTTTCCACAGGTTTACAAGACTGCAGATATACCACAGCAATGAATAGCTGCGTATTCCGGGGAGCTGCTTCGTGAACCTGCGGAAATACCTGCAGAAAATTCCGCAGGTAATGTCTCGCGTGGGCAAATGGCCTTAGCCTTTTGAACAAATGAATGCTGCTGTCGGTTTTCAAGCTGCTTATATAGCCATAAAATCCCAACTTTGGCAGGTTTTAACTGCTTATTAAGCAGTCTTCCTATTAGTTATACCAATTGCATATTCAGCATTTCTTTTTGCATATTCAGCATATCTAAATAATATAATTATAAAAATATATAATGTTACGTTATTACTGTACAAGTTTCTTAGTAAGCAGCGTTTTGAGGAAAAAACGGATGTGACTGGAAGAAACAAATGTGATTTTTGGATTTGGCAAACCAAAATTCAGAAAGATCACATGTTATCTTGTAGTCAGCAAAATTAATGTAGAGTCGTGTAATCATTTGCCGATTGGTGGTCTCTTAATGGCCCGTATACACAGACAAACCAAAGTAAACAATGCGATGAACTGAACAATCTGTAGTAGATCATTCAGTACACAAGCTACCATAGTTCTTGACTGAGCATGATAATCTTTTGCATTGAGATAAAGACCATTTTACCTGATGAATAAGTGTTTTTTTCATTTAAAAGGGAACCTGTCACCAGATTTTGGCCTTCTAAACTAAAACTAGTTGTGCCCACCGACGCACATCCAGCTGAAGCAAGGCAGAGACTGAGGTTTGTGGGCCCCCTCTGCCCCGGCTGCCACATCCTCGCCACCTCCGCGGCTGTTACCAGCAGTGTGATAAGGTCGTAGAGTGATGACCTCATCATGCTGCTGCACGCTGGGCCACTGGATGATGCATTGGCGCTTTGTTCTGCCCCACTGATCCTACCTCCAGCACATGGCTAATTTGCATGTGCTGCCCCTTTGCATGCAAATTAGCCATGTAGAGTGGCTGACGCAACATGGCCGGGGCCCTCTGCTGTGGCTGTGACTGGGGCCTGGTTAATAAAGCTAAGTAATTACCCTGGGCCCGGCCGGGCCCCGCTCTTCACCGGGCCCCGTAGACCAGTCATAGTTGTCCTGCCTTGATGGCAGGCATGACATTTCAACGCAGTCTTTTGAATGCAGTAAAAACACGCTGCATCCAAAACGCTGTGAACCCTGATCATGGGAATGCAGCCTTTAACAATCTTCCTTAGACAGTCTTTGACTAGCAACCAGCAACTCTTTGGTGTTCATTATTTTACCCCTGTATGGGAATCTGGCCTTCACTGGGTTGTATGGATGGATTAACTGCCGACTAAAAAAGCATATTGGATAAGTGGGGTTATAACAAGAAAGATGTAATCAAGGACAAAATCGGAAGGGGGATAGATGGGGTCAGAAACAGAGACAAATTCAGCATGCCAGTGTGGGGTTAAATCAGTCACAGATTAAATTGGAGTATAAATATAAAGGTCAGACAGTAGATTAGCAGTAAAAATAAAATCCTATCTGGTGTAAGAATTAATAATTAGGAATATCACATCTGGCAAGGGATGGATGTCATTGTGAAATTTAAATATTGTGCCATGCGGTGTAATTAGCTGCTGAGCCCACCATGTCATTGGGTTGCTGACTGGCCTCTACCACTGCCTGTGTAGCAAAATCTAATTGACAAATGTAACATTTTAACAAGGAATGCTGGGTAGCACACAGCTGGAGCAGTGTGTGGAGGTTTTTGCCACCCAGCAATGACGTCAGTTGTCAACTCCACGGATGCACATGGAGCAGTGATACTGGCAGGTCATTATTAGTGAATGGTGGACTCACATACAGTACAGACCAAACGTTGGACACAACTTCTCATTCAAAGAGTTTTCTTTATTTTCAGGACTGTGAAAATTGTAGATTCACATTGAAGGCATCAAAACTATGAATTAACACATGTGGAATGAAATACTTAACAAAAAAAGTGTGAAACAACTGAAAATATGTCTAATATTCTAGGTTCTTCAAACTAGCCACCTTTTGCTTTGATTACTGCTTTGCATACTCTTGGTATTCTCTTGATGAGCTTCAAGAGGTAGTCACCGGAAATGGTTTTCACTTCACAGGTGTGCCCTGTCAGGTTTAATAAGTGGGATTTCTTGCCCTATAAATGGGGTTAGGACCATCACTTGTGTTGTGCAGAGTCATGAAAATAAAGAAAACTCTTTGAATGAGAAGGTGTGTCCAAACGTTTGGTCTGTACTGTATATCCAGGGCCAGCGGGACTAACTGAATTTAAAAAAAAATTGGTTCTGGACAAAAATTGATCCTGGATATCTGGCCAGACGTCGGTCCCCATATAAGTCTATGGGGACCAGAATCAGGCGCTTCAACATGGTGGTAGAAGGGATAGAAGGATTAAAGCAAGCGCTCTATACTTACTGAGTCTCTGTCATGGCTGTAACTGTTTTCAGGCCACTCACTCTTCTTTCAGGGCCGCTCATTTACCTTCATGCATATTGATTGCTTCACCCGCTCACCGGCAGTCCTTTTCTTCAGTTACCCAGTCAGTCTTTTATTCTTGGGCTTATCACTGATTTTTCTTTGGTTATTTGATTAGCATGGAATCTCTCCCTTCTGTTTTAGGAAATTTATAGGTCATTATGTGACAGCATTTGACTGCTTGCAATCACAGATGCCAGGACTGCCGGTGGGCGAGGGAAGCAGTGAATATGGATGAGCAGTAATGAGCGGCCCTGGAAGAAGAGTGAGTGGCCTGGAAGCAGTCACAGCCACGCTGGAGACTCGGTAAGTATAGCGCACTTGCTATATTTTTATTTTTCCTTTATTTTTTTTATTTCCAGAGTTGCTGGACCCCGATCATTAGCCAGAGTTCCCTGAGAACTCTGGGCCCGCTTTCGGCACCCATGTTCATTTGAAACCACGCGGATCTGGACCTTTACAGTCCGGGTCCGCCCATCACTACTTATTATGTATTGGGTGCTTTATATAGGGTGTTTTATAGCATTCGTACCCGGTACACAGGTTGTAACAAAGCCATTTAGGAGCTGTCATTATAATTATTTTAATTTCCTATTGGCTAAGTTTTAAATAAATACTTTAATGAGGAAATATTGCACGTTACATGTAGTAAGATTTCTTGCTATAGTAGAGACCTATCACTGTTGTACTATCCAAAAATTTATAGATAAAACAGTGATGCTCTGATGTCTGATTCTGGGATATACCAATCCCATCATTAAAGGGCTCGACGTGCCAGCCTTTGGATCAGAGCTGGCCATGCATGCATAACATTTTACACAAATACACAGGAGATACAAAAACAACTGACCGTGATATTGGGATTTGTCCAGCTCCTCTTGCCAAACTCAAGAAAATTCAGCATTAAGGCATAAAAATATTAGTAGACAAACATTTTCATTTACAAGAAACTGTAACCCATTGATTGGACATTTCGCCCAAATTAAACAATATAGACAATGTCTGTTTTCATCTGTGCTTTCAATTGCGGTACTGCTGGGCTATAGTAACTGCGTCACATGCATAATCAGATGGGACAGTGGGCAATAAACCTACTGCTTCCATAAAAGTAAAAGTGCCTTACAACATGCTGTCACAACCTACGTACCCACAATGACTTGAAAAAGTATTCATATCATGTGAACTTTAATAATATTGGCAAATACCTCCAATTAGAAATGTAGTATATTTCTCCTGATTAGAGATGAGCGAACGCGGGGTTGAGTGTTTGTGCCGAACACAGACTTATCCCAAAAAACAGAGTTTGGTTGCATTATGTATGCAAACCACTCATGCGAGCATCGCTGTGCTCGGGTACGCTTGGTGCTTGGCTCACTATCTCCCATCTCATATCTCAGTAATGGGAAAGTCTTCACTAAATACAGGTCTATTATAAAAAAAAAAACAACAAAAAAAACAAAACAGTTTTCTGTGGAATTGATAGACCAAGCTGACATTTGTTGATATCTCACCACAAACAAAACAATTTCAGGGCTGTAGAGTTAGTAAACCAAACCTCCGACTCGACGACTTTGACTCCCTCATACATGGTTTATGTTTGTAATAAATTTACTATAGTAAAATGGTAATATTAAACTTTTAATCATTATTATGATACAATAATCAAGATATTTAGATAGAACATAAATTATATTTATTGGAATACAAGTTTAAAGCACAAAAAAAAATTAGTAAATTGTAAATATACCATACATTGTGCAGTAAGTGCAAAAAAAAAACAGTTTTCAACAAAAAAGTATGGAATAACATTTGTGCAGTCTATGAATTTGTTCTGAGAAAATAGTATTGCCTCCATCAGATCTTCCTTCATAGATGACCTCAAATCTGACCTAATTATTTTAAGGCTAGAGAACATCTTCTCTACACTAACTTCATTTGGTGGGAAAGCGGTAACGCAATGGGCAACATTTCTAACAATTTCAGGGTTTAAAGGAATTGCCTCATGCACAGTCAGTTTTGATGAATGGTTGAACTCTTTTATTTCTTTGAGAACAAGTGAAAAATTTTGATGATATATACTCAATCTGTTTTGGAGTGGAATCTTTTTCCCTGTGGCAACGCTTTTACTGCTCCATGTCAACCAAATAGTTTTCAAAATGAATCTCCTCATCTGATGAGGCTGAAGATATGGCAGCAGTAGCCCTGGATGACCCAACTCCTCATGTGATGAGGATGAAGATTCAGCAGCAGTAGCACTAGATGACTGAACTCCTCATCTGATAAGGATGAAGATATGGCAGCAGTAGCCCTGGATGACATAACTCCTCTTGCTCTTAGCCATCCTGTAGCCACTCATCCTAACCACTACCGCAGTGAGAACTTCTTTTCCTTTAGTAACCTGTTGATCATCAAGCAGTATACGATAACTTAGGTCCACATAAATAGCTGCAATAAGAATTTTATTTCTTAATAGTGTCTCTCTTTGTTTCATTGAAACCTCCTCAGGAAAAACAGCAAGTTCTTTCAATTCTTTATGAAAATGCCGGGAGTTAAATCCTCAGCTGGTAATTTTTTAGTCACTGTAAATGGGTGATGAAGGAATTCCTTCAATTCAGCCACTTGTGTCCATTGACCATCAGTTACTGTAAAGGCCCAGTCACACACAACGACTTACCAGCGACCCCGAAAATGATGCGACCTGATAGGGATCGCAGGTATGTCGCTGGGAGGTCACAGGTGAGATGTCACACAGTCAGATCTTACCAGCGATGCAGGAACAATACAGGTTGCAGTAGCGACCTGTATAACGATCTAAGTCACTGTGACCCTGTCACACAGTGTCAAACACAGCGATGTGTCCTGCCCAGCAGGACATCGCTTTTAAAGAAAATGGCCTGGACCATTTGGCAACGACTAGAGATCTCCCAGCAGGTGCCTGATCGCTGGTAGGTGTCACACATAACAAGATCGCTAACGGGATCGCTACTGCATCACGGAAATCTTGTTATGTGTGACACCTACCAGCGATCAGGCCCCTGCTGTGAGATCTCTAGTCGTTGCAGAATGGTCCAGGCCATTTTTTTTAAAGGCGATTTCCTGCTGGGCAGGACACATCGCTGTGTTTGACACTGTGTGACAGGGTCACAGTGACTTCTGAGATCGTTATACAGGTCGCTACTGCAACCTGTATTGTTCCTGCATCGCTGGTAAGATCTGACTGTGTGACATCTCACCTGCGACCTCCCAGCGATTTACCTGAGATCCCTATCAGGTTGCATCGTTTTCGGGATCGCTGGTAAGTCGTTGTGTGTGACTGGGCCTTTAGATCAGGAATAGAACAGACATGTATAGAACATTTCATAATGTTCCCAAATTCTTATGAATAAATATTCAGGACATACTGAATTGAACCGCTGTACCAAATTTACAATATATTTTAGGAGTCGGAGTTCGTTCATTTATACCGACTGGACACTGACTCAAACTCAAAGACTCTGCATGATGCCCGGAGACATATTTTGTACCTCTACATGCTACTTTAGTCCATGCTGTTGAGAAATCAGAATTGAAACTACAAATAAATCCTAACGCTACAAAGTATAGGCTATAAGTGGAAGCCTTAAAGCACATTTAAACCTGCTAATTTCAGCCTGTTAATGTACAATTAATGGTGTACAAGTCATTCAGCGCTCATTTACTGACTTGTTTATACAGGCTGATAAAGATTAGGAAAGAATGATGGCTAACACGATCATTATATCCCCATATTATCATTATAGTTTTTGCAGTGCATACCCTGTTTAGAAATGTCAACGAATACTGAACCATTACAGTTGTAAGGCCTAAGCCACATGGCATGAAAATCTGAGCGAGTGTAATGCGATAAAACATCGCATTACACTCGGACCAATATTAGCCTATGTGCCAGCACCCATGAGCGATTATTTTCTCAGCCCTAATCAGACCGAGAAAACAGTCGCAGCATGCTGCGGGTGCAATGCGATCCTTGTTTCTCTCGCACCCATTCAAGTCTATGGGGCGAGAGAAAAATTGCACTGCACTTGCAGTACACCGTTGTACCATGAGTGCAGTGCGAGAATGGCAATATCCGGCAACGGAAGAGAGAGGGAGATAAATCCCTTCCTTCCCTTTGAAGCGCCGGCCCGCCCCTCCTCAGAGCCGGCCCACCCCTCCTCAGTCCCAGCCTGCCCCCCGCAGCTGTGGTTTGATCGCAAGATCGGACCTCATTCGCAGGGAGATTCGCATGACACTCGGCTCCCGCTGTGCTGCCAGCGTGAGCCAAGTGTCATGCGAGGATCGCAGTAGTCCCCCGTGTGGCCCCGACCTTAATACGATTGTTCTGTGCCCATACAGTATTATGTTATTAACAGCACATCTTGTATATATGGGTCGAGGTGCTATTGATAAAGATTTTTTTTTTGTTGGCTTGAATGATTTGATTACGCGACAAATTATCATTTTGCTCATTTATGAAGTGATTGATCACATGAATATTTACAATCCTACTACTAACTTTAGTAAGTGACTGCAGTGACTCCTTTCAAACAAAATTTCACAGGCAGCTAAGTAAAAAAAAAAAACATTTAGGGAGTCACAGAATAGAGAGATGTATAGGATATTTTATAATGAGGCTAATTAAAAAAGTGCTTAGAGTGTAAACACAGAAATTTAGAAAGGGCATATTAAGTATTGGAAAACCCCTTTAAGTCCAATGTCAGTTGGCCAGCAGGTAAATTCTATGATTTGGAAACAAACAGTTTGGAAATATGATACGCCGCTACAGAACCAGATTACAGCAGGAGTAAAAGGCGAGTTCAGAGTCCAATTGACTGCGCCATGGATACAGCGTGATAGGAGTTACAGGGCAATATTGCTTTACTATAGGATCGGATGAGTGTGAACAGCTAAAGGGGCCAAGGTTGAGAATTTATCATTTCAATGTTAAATACTTTGCTGTTTCCAGTACATACGCACTTATAGAGTATGCTGGATTATCAAAATCTTACTTAATTACACAAATATGCATGAATTAACACACCGAGCTACATACATCAGACAAACTATAGCAGGGCATTGATAATACTTAAAAACATCATGTCTATATTGAAGAAGAATCATCGGTATGCCGAACTAAAATAGCAAAAGATTACAATTTCCTACTGTAATGGTAAAATATACAGTAAGTCTTTTGAACACAACATCTTACAATGGGCCACTCCGAAATAGTTTGAGCCAACATGCCCACCATGACCCAGTGATTAAAAAAAAGACAATAATTATACAATTTCACAATGACCCAATGTTTCAGTGTCCTGGTCTTACAAGATTTGAGGAAGACAAAATGGTCTAAGACATTTGCCCAGCCATATTTTCTTATTGGAGTGTGCACATTGTAAATTTAGCCTGAAGTTAGGAAAACCATGTGAGGACACATACAGAAACAAGGAATAAAGAAATGCATGTGAAACAAACCAGAATGTGTTCAGATTCCTCAAAGTACCCTCTTTAGCTCTGACGACAGCTTTACACACCTTTGGCATTCTCTCAAGCAACTTCATCAGCTATGACCTGGCAAGTGTCCGACAGTGATAAATGAGTTTCCAGAGGTGCTGAGCACTTAATTGGCTGCTTTAACTTCCCTCTGATGTCCAACTTATCCAAAACCATTTTAATTTGATTGAGGGCGGGTGATTTTGAAGGGATATTATCTGATGCTGCACTCCATCCCTCTGCTTCTTGGTCACATAGCCTGGAGATGTGTTTTGGGTTTTTGACTTATTGTCCTATTGCAGGACAAATGATGGTCCCTCTAAGTGCAAATCAAATGGAATGTCATGTCGTTGCAGAATGTTGTGGTAGCCATGCTGCATAAGTTTGCATTGAATTTCACCATATCACCACAATTGCCAGTTTATAATTCCTTATAGATGTTTTGGGAGAGCAATACTCGAAATATTGATTAAAACCTTACCCTTTAAAGGGGATGTACAATTATGCTGAGCACTGTGTGTGTGTGTGTGTGTGTGTGTGTATACATATACACACTACAGTATAACACAAAAGTGATTACACCCCTCACATTCTTGTAAATGTTATTTTATCTCTTTTCATGGGACAACACTGAGGATATGACAATGTAAAGTAGTCAGTGTTCAGTTTGTATAACAGTGTAAGTTTGGTGTGCCCTCTAAAAAACTCAACACAAGCCATTAATGTCAAAAAACGCTGGTGCCCAAACTGTCAATATTTTGAGTGACATCCACTATTTTCAAGCACTGCCTTAACTCTTGTGAGCATGGTGTTCACTAGAGCTTCACAGGAGCCATTGTAATCTTTTCCACTCCTCCATGATGACATCACAGAGCTGGTAGATGTTAGAAACCTTGTTCTCCTCCACACTCCGTTTGAGAATGCCCCACAGATGCTCAATACGGTTTAAGACTAGAGACATGCTTGGCCAGTCCAACACTCCAGTTTCTTTAGCAAGGCAGTGGTCCTCTTTGAGGTGTGTTTGGGGTCCTTATTATGTTGGAATACTGCCTGTAGCCCAGTTTCTGGGGAGAAGGGATCATGCTCTACTTCATTATGTCAAGGTACATATTGGCATTCAGTTCCCTCAATTAATTGTAGCTAATGCAGACCCAAATCATGACACTCCTACCTCCATGCTTTACTTTAGGCAAGAGACACTTGTCTTTGTATTCCTCACCTGGTTGCTGCCACATACGGTTGACACCTTCTGAACCAAATAAGTTTATGTTGCTCTCATCAGACTACAGGACATAGTTTCAGTAATCTATATCCTTAGTCTGTTTGTTTCCAGCAAACTGAGGGCTTTCTTGTGCATCATTTTTAGAAGAGGCTTTCTTCTGGGAAGACAGCCATGCAGACCAATTTGATGCAGTGTGTGGTGTATTGTCTGAGCACTGACAGGCTGACCCTCATCCCTTTAACCTCTGCAGCAATGCTGGCATCAATCACACGCCTACTTTGAAAAGATAACCTCTGGATATTACAATGATCATGTGCACTCAACTTCTTGGTTGGCCATGGCAAAACCTGTTCTGAGTGAAACCTCTCTGGTTTAACCGCTGTATGGTCTTGGCCACCATGCTGTAGCTCAGTTTCAGGGTGTTGGCCATCTTTTTATGGCCTAGGTCATCTTTATGTAGAGCAACAATTCTTTTTTTCAGATCCTCAGAGAATTATTTGCCATGAGGTGCCATGATGAACTTCAAGTGATTACTATGAGAGTGTGTGAGCGATAACACCAAATTTAACACAATTGCTCCTGATTCACCCCGGAGATCACAAATGAGTCTCATTACACCAGGGAGGTAAAATGGCTAATTGGGCACAATGTTAGGGGTGTATTCACTTTTGTTGCCAGCGGTTTAGACATTAATGGCTGTGTGTTCAGTTATTTACAGGAAACACCAAATTTACACTACTATACCAGCTGAACATTGACTATCTTATATTGTCAATAAAGTATTATATCTTCAGTGTAGTCCAATGAAAAGAGATAATAGAAAAATGTACAAAAATGTGAGGAGTGTACTCACTTTTGCTATATTGTGTGTGTGTGTGTACAATACAATATATTGGTAAGAGCACACTAAAGATCTGCTCATTAAAACACATCAGATTAAAGTAAAATATATCTTTGTACCGTGTTAGCCAGTAGAGATAAAAAATTTTTTTAAAAGAACAGAGAGTCCTCAGTGGTTGATACCTTTTAATGGCTAACTGAAAAGATGGTAATAATTGCAAGCTTTCGAGACTACTCAGGTCTCTTCATCAGGCATGGTATAACACAAAATAATGTGACTCTTCAGATTTTGTGTTATACCATGCCTGATGAAGAGACCTGAGTAGTCTCGAAAGCTTTCTATTACCATCTTTTCAGTTAGCCATTAAAAGGTATCAACCACTGAGGACTCTCTGTTCTTTTAAACAAATTTTTTTCATCAGATTAAAGTAATCTGTAACTATTTTTTTTCTAGCAAGTGGCAAATAAATAAGCAGCACTAAAACACTAAAAGCTCCGAGCATGAATACTGAACAAGTAGTTGGTGAATATGTCCCCTGAACACCAAAGTGCTAAAAGCAGAATGCATGAAAATGGCCATTTATTAAAAAAGTCAGTACTCACAGTATTCAATGCCCAGCACAATGTCTCTGAAGTAAACCCAAGCTTGCTCTTCTGAGAATGGATGGTCACATGGAACCTCCATGACTGGCCTAAGAGGATAAAGCCTTTTAGTAAAATCTACATGAACCGTACGGGCTGAACTAATATTTGTTGCCATAACACAGTAAAGAAGTTAGTAATGCCAGAGAATAAGTTACATCTAATAGCAATAGTAACTAGTTGGCAGTTTACAAATGTTCATTATTACATTACAGTAAACCACTACATAAAATACTAAGATTGTCCCATCTTGGTCCGAGTAAACTGTTTACTTCATCATCATCATCATCATCATCATCATCATCATCATCATCATCATCATTCATCATCATCAATCATCATCATCATCATCATCATCAAAAGGTAAAATCAGAATTTTGCTGCAAAGTAGAGCACATGAGTCCACAAATTGTATTACAGTGATCTCTCAAGTTCCAAGGCCTTGGGTTCTAACTTTTTCACTATAATTGTCTTGAATAGTCAACTGAACCTGTAAACCACGATCCAGATACAGCCCATTGTTACAGACACTGCCAATCTGTAGAGTGAGATTGGCTGAATCTTCTACATCTGGATCCATAAGACATTTCACCAGTCTAGTGCCGCTCTACAGTGCAGACTGCCTTCAACACAATAGCATCATAGTCCCAAGTTATATTTTTAGCTTAAAAAAGTAATCCTGGGACAAATTAATATTTTTTTTTTAAACTGAGTGACCAGTTTACATTAAAAAATAGGTTTTCCGGGAGTCTATTTGGGAAAGGCTTGAGGTTAGAAGCCGAAACACGTCATTGTATTTGTGACTGCTAATTTTGAGAAAATACATTTTGGAAGACGAGTTAAAGAAATATGAGTGCCGATCTCGTGTTAGTAATATCTGGAGACACCACCCTATCATACAAGCACCACTATCCAAAAGGAAGTGCCCGCCTGGACTTTTCTTGTGAGGATCTCTGTCTAATCGCGTAGACGCTATGATTGCTATTAACCATAGAACATAAGGTGATAAACAGCCAGATCCACGCCTGGCTGCTGCAGCTGGGGGTCAACTGTATGTTATAGATGAGACTTGTTGCAGAGTTTATTTTCATGCTAATGTAGCACCCCTGCGGTACCAGGTACCACAAATGTAACCCTTGGAAACCCAAACCCCAGAATATCCGTGCCAGTACCTTCACGCCACATACACAACCCTGACACGAACCTGGGAGACCGCTTAGTAACAGGTAAAAGGGGAGGGCACTGATTGGATGTAGCCACCCAGCCTGTAGCGAGAGACCCAGTGAGGGGGAGGGGCCAGTGGTCAGTTGGGAAGCTGGCAGGAAGTGAGTTCAGTCAGTTGTAGTGAGGAGGAGGAGAGAGGAGTGAAGTGAAGGAGAGAGTAATGTACTGAAAGCAGACCTGTAGAGACAACGGAGAGCTGTAAAAGGAGTGAGAACTGTGGAGTACGGAACCAAGACTCCAGGCACCGTGGGTTACCTGTGGAGGCAGCAGACTCCAGGAACCACGGAGGGCCTGTGGAAGTTCGAAACCAAGGCTCACGGGACTCAGAACAAGGTGGGGTGCAGACCCTAGGACAGTGGGACACTTTATGGTCAGCTGTTAACTCTGCCGGGCGAGAAGATCTCCAGGGTCAATCGCCGACCTAGAAAGCCTGAAGCACCAGCAGCAAAGAGGGGGCAGGGGACTGAATCCCTTAAATAGTCGAGGCTGCCTGCATTAGGGCCCAGAGAGAAAAGAAGGGACTTCCAATTAGCTCCAGGCCAAGGGTGTCCAATCACAAGTGTGCACGGAGGATAGCCATCCCAGGTCAACCTGGCACAGAGAACAAGGGGAGCGGGTACACCTGGAACCGGCACCCGTGGTTCCCGTACCAAAAGTAAACAAGGCAAGTTAAACTGCAACACTGGTGTGGACTGTTTCCTTGGCGGCGTGCACTCACAAATACTGTTCCTCACTACCACCAACATCATTCACTGCTGGGGCCTGTCCCTGCTTGCGGAGGGCTCTAACCATCCAGGCTACATCACTCCATCAGCCCCAGCAGAAACCTGCAGCGGTGGCCGCAAATAACCTGGCCGCACACCGCAAGTGGTGTAGTCGACAAACACTTTTATTATTTTCTTTTATTTTTACCAAAACATCTTTTCTTTCCTGAGGGGACGGCACCCCAAGGGCCACGGTACCGGGTCATGTCTACGACTGACCCTACCGAGCACTACAGAGCCCGGGTCAAAGTACTCCACATCCCTGGGGCGTCACATCTCCTTGGAAAAACTGGCGTAGTCTGCAGGATTCTAACTAGACCTGTAAAACCGAGTGACAAGCGCGCCTTACAGACTGAACTGTGTTTAAAATTTTTGAATTGCTGCCATCTTGGACTGTAAAAATAACTGCGCCACAAGGTGCAAAGGGCGCGAAACCAGAGACCCCGCCCCCTGAGATTGCCTGAACTATGTAAAGTGAAACTAAAGCAGGGACACCAGAACTCTGGTACAAAAAAAAGTTTCTGGAATGCAGACCTGCAACATGGCTGCCCCAGGAGATAGAGCAACAGACCATCCTGAAGTGGGGACTGCCGCCTGGTTAGAGGAGGATTTGGACTTGCTGTGCATACGGATGCGGGCCCAGTTCCTGTGCCAGGCATCCGAGTGGAGAAAGGAGATGGAATTGATGGTAGCAGCAGCGTGGGCCCAAGAAAAGCGGGCCTCGCATGAGGAGCGGCGCCAGAAGCAGGTAGGATCAAAAACCTCCCTGGCCCCATCGGCTCCCCCGGTTTCGGAACCCGTACCTTCCCAGGCCACTGAATGGGCCGCGATACCACCTCCATCCCGAGTCGCTGGCAGTCCTCCTCCACCGCCACCATTCCCGGCCAATGTGAAGGCCATACCGCCTCCTTTCCTGGCGGCGGAACCTGTGCCAATCCCAGTTGCCGACAAGAAAGCGTCACCAGTCCTTCCCCCGGCCAGACTGATCCCGGCCGCATCCCTTTCTCTGGAGGAGAAGGCCAAAGCCGTCCTGTCTTCGGTAGCTCAACCTGATCAGGATGCACCGCTCTCCAACCCGGCCGCAGAACCTGCCGTGCCGCCTGTAGAGTCAGCAGCGGAGTACTCGGAGGCTTGCCAGTCCAACCCGGAGTGGGGAAAAATGCAACCAGCCCCTACAACAGTCAAGGCCTCTAAGCTAAACGTTGCAGTCTCAGAGGAGCTCCATGCGGCATGCCAGGCCACAATCCGGCAGCTGGCCCGAGATCAAGAGGAGCGTGAGGCACGGGAGGTGCAGGTGTGGGCCCGCGACAGACGTGAAAAGGAGAGTCTGCGGCAGGCCAGCTGGAAGGACGGCGGGTTCCGGTACCAGGGTGTAGTGTACGAATTTAACCACAAAAAGGGGTGGGGCTTCATCACTGAGCTGGGGTTACAGGCTGGAGTGTTTGTGACTCGGCGAGATGTGATGGACCACCTCCCGAAAGGACAAACTGGTCGGGAGCTGCACTCAGGTGACATCGTTACCTATACCCGGCATCACGGAGAGCGGGGCTGGTACGCGCTGGATGTAAAAGTGCATCCAGCAGGGGGCGTTGCAGTGGTACCAGTCCCCACTTTCTCTTCAAATTCCAGCTCTCATTGCTGAGATAAATGGTGGCTGAACTTAGCTACCTAGTTATTGTTGAAAATGTTTATTGCCATTAAAAATGCTGATTTTACAGAAAAATATATATCCTTGAAAGCTTGATCCTGGCCTTGTTATCCTTGTTGAACCTTTTTTTGCTTTTTATGTTATGTTACAGCGGAAAAAGGCCATCAGGGACTTGGGTGGTGCGTCACTAGTAAATGGCAGCAGAGGCCCTAGTTGGAGGGTGGCAAGCAGGATAATAATTTTGCCAGATTGTCCAATGGTTACAGTTATAATATTGAAGTCTGCCATTTGAAAATGTTTGCTTTACAGGTTTGATTGATATATAAATATATGGACCCGCAGTCACAGGACTGGTTGTGACAAAAACTTTGGATGTATATAGTTGCACAATTGTGCCAAAAACAGTGCTACTTTATCAAAGGACCCTAATGGACACTGCCAGCAAGGAGAGGAAGATTGTAGGAAAGGTCTGGGACAGAGATGGTCTGGACCTGGTCACTAATGGAACCGGTGACCTGCGTCCTTAGAAGGGTTCTGGGTTCAGGACCTTTGGGTGGTGGGTGACGGGAGAAGTGCTGAAAAGGTTTGAAACGTTAAAAGAAAATGCCTCCCCTGTGCAGGATGAATGTTTAATGACTATGTTTACAAAAGTTTGAAAATTAACGTGCCTTTGTCTTTTTTGTAGCCCGTGGACGTGCTGGAATTTACCAAGGGGGAATGTAGCACCCCTGTGGCACCAGGTGCCACAAATGTAACCCATGGAAATCCAAACCCCAGAATATCCATACCAGTAAGTACACCAGCACCTTCAGGCCACATACCCAACCCCGACACTAACCTGGTAGACTGCCTAGTAACAGGTAAAAGGGGAGGGCACTGATTGGATGTAGCCACCCAGCCTGTAGCGAGAGACCCAGTGAGGGGGAGGGGCCAGTGGTCAGTTGGGAATCTGGCAGGAAGTGAGTTCAGTCAGTTGTAGCGAGGAGAAGGAGAGAGGAGTGAAGTGAAGGAGAGAGTAAAGTACTGAAAGCAGACCTGTAGAGACAATGGAGAGGTGTAAAAGGAGTGAGAACTGGAGTACGGAACCAAGACTCCAGGCACCGTGGGTTACCTGTGGAAGCAGCAGACTCCAGGAACCACGGAGGGCCTGTGGAAGTTTGAAACCAAGGCTCACGGGACTCAGAACAAGGTGGGGTGCAGACCCTAGGACAGTGGGACACTTTATGGTCAGCTGTTAACTCTGCCGGGCGAGAAGATCTCCAGGGTCAATCGCCGACCTAGAAAGCCTGAAGCACCAGCAGCAAAGAGGGAACCGGGGACTGCACCCTTCAAATAGTCCAGGCTGTCTGCATTAGGGCCCAGAGAGAAAAGAAGGGACTTCCAAGTAACTCCAGGCCAAGGGAGTTCAATCACAACAAGTGTGCACGATGGACAGCCATCCCAGGTCCAGCTGGCACAGAGAACAAGGGCAGCGGCTACACCTGGAACCGGCACCCGTGGTTCCACTACCAAAAGTAAAAAATGCAAGTTAAACTGCAACACTGGTGCGGACTGTTTCCTTGGCGGCGTGCACTCACATAGACTGTTCCTCACTACAATCACCATCATTCACTGCTGGGGCCTGTCCCTGCTTGCGGAGGGCTCTAACCATCCAGGCTACATCACTCCATCAGCCCCAGCAGAAACCTGCAGCGGTGGCCCCAAATAACCTGGCTGCAAACCGCAAGTGGCATAGCTGACAAACACTTTTATTATTTTCTTTTATTTTTACCAAAACCCCTTTTCTTTCCTGAGGGCACGGAACCCCAAGGGCCATGGTACCAGGCCACGACCACGACTGACCCTACCGAGCACTACAGAGCCCGGGACCGAGTATCCCACAGCCCTGGGGCGTCACACTAACGCCCATATTTTACATACATGACAAAAGGCAGGGGAACTTTGAATAATCTCTAATTGAGCAGAATGTATTATGAGAAATGGTTATGCCCAGGTATCAATATATTGAAGCAAGCAAGACCCCAGTTGAATAAGCAGCGCTGTTCTAACTCATATAATATATGGTCAACTGTAGAACAATTGTATAATACAAAGAATGCAGGCTATATATGGTACCTGCACACATATAGTATATGGTACACACAGTATACATTTGGATTTTTCAAATAAGTGAATGTCAATACATACAAGAGTTTACATACCCTTTGCGTAGAAGGTCAAATACTGCGAAGAAAAGAAAAAAAAATAAACAAATTAAATGATACTAAATTCAATAATCTAAACAAATGCATGCAACTTGAAAAAAGTAAATTACAAAAACTGATTTTGCTGCAAAAAAAATACAACAAGAATGCTGTATGCGAAAATGCTCTAAAATACCATTATCTGTTAAAAAAATCATTCACGTTTCACGCAATTACGGTTATTTTTCTATAAAGAAAAGTTGTACAATTTTCCAAAATAGCTTCTGTAGAAAGCTCTAATAGTTTGCAACATTTGGGCTTTCTGTCATTAAGTAAGAAATTAATTCATTGTTACTCACAAACTGTGTTGGTTTGGTGCCAGACATAGCGTTTACCTTGGTGACAAAAAAGTTCAATTTGGATCTCATCTGACTACAGACCCTTCTTTCATACATTTGGGGGAGCCCCCCACATGCCTTTTGGGAAAATCAAAACAAGCCTTTCAATTTTTGGCTATAAGTAAAGGTTTTTTTCTGGCCACTCTTCCATAAAGACCAGCTCTATGGAGTGCACAGCTTAGGGTATGTGCGCACGTGTGCGTATTACATGCAGTTACGCTGCGTTCTGCACCGCAGCGTAACTGCATGCGTCATGCGTCCCCTGCACAATCTATGGAGATTGTGCAGGGGCCATGCGCACGTGGCATGTTAGAACGCAGCGATTCGGCTGCTTGCCGAATCGCTGCGTTCTAAGAAGTGACATGTCACTTCTTTCGTGCGTTCTGCATGCTGTCTATAGGGAGAGGCAGCATGCAGAGCGCACAAATCTGCCAGCACCATGCGCTTCAGAACGCAGCTTTTCAGCTGCGCTCTGAAGCGCACATTTTCGGTGCGGTGCAGAGCGCACACGTGCGCACAGCTTTACTGTGGTCGTATGGACAGATACTAAAGTCACTGCTTGGGAACTTTGTAGCTCCTTCGGGGTTACCTTTTCTTTCTGAGCTGCTTCTCTGATTACCGTATTTTTTGCTTTATAAGACGCACAGGAATATAAGACGCACCCCAAACTTAGACATAAAAAAAGCTAAAAAAAAAGAAAAATGGGGTCCGTCTTATACTCTGGTGTTCTCTTACCGGAGGGGGGCAGCAGTGGTGGTGAAGCGGGGTCACAGGAGGCACAGGTTGTGCTGGCAGGCGCGGCGGGTCAGTGGCAGCGGGGTCCGTGGTTGCAGGTGCCGTGGCGTCCGTGGTTGCAGGCGCGGTGGCGTCTGCGGTGGCAGGAGCCGTGGGGTCCGTGGTGGCGCAGCAGCCGTGGCAGGTGAGCCGTGCAGCAGGCCGGTGCAGTGAGTGTCCGCGGTCCCGGTTCAGTGGTGGCAGCGGCAGCGGCGACGGCTCAGTGGTGGGAGCGGCGGCGACTGCTCAGTGGTGGCAGCGGCGGCGGCGACTGCTCAGTGGTGGCAGCGGCGGGGACTGCTCAGTGGTGGCAGCGGCGGGGACTGCTCAGTGGAGCAGACGGATGCGGTGTTTTCCCAGTGTGTCCGCGGTCCCGATTCAAGTAATGGCGCCCGGAGCGACGCATGCGCAGATGGAGCTCTCATCCAAGGGCTCCATCTGCGCACGCGCAGACTACCGGAGCAGCGCGTGCGTAGATGGAGCTCTCATCCAAGAGCTCCACCGGCGCCATTATTTGAAAGTGGGACCGCGGACAACTGGTAACATGCTGCACAGCCGCCCGCCCCGCATGCACAGAGTGGCAGCCAGCAGGCTGCCCGCCCACCCTGCGTACAAGCCGCCGGGTACCTGTGCTTGCGTGCGGTGGCAGCCGTGTACCCATGGCTGTGTGCAGGCGGCAGCCGGGTGCTGTGTGCGGGCGGCACATGGGTGCCTGTGTGAGGGCGGCAGCCGGCTGCCGCCCGCACGGGCACCCGACTGCCGCTCGCACACAGCACCCGGCTGCCGCCCGCACACAGCCATGGGTACCCGGCTGCCACCGCATGCAAGCACAGGTACCCGGCTGCCGACCCCACACAGCACCCGGCTGGCCCCCGCACACAGCCACGGGTACCCGGCTGCCACCGCACGCAAGCACAGGTACCCGGCCGCTTGCATGCAGCCACAGTCACCCGGCCGCCCGATCGCCTCAGACAGGACCCCCCCCCCAGGTACCGCTTTATAAGACGCACCCCCCCATTTTCCTCCCAAATTTTTGGGAGGAAAAGTGCGTCTTATAAAGCGAAAAATACGGTAAATCCCTCCTTGCCTGAGCTGAGAGTTTTGGTGGGCGGCACTCTCTTGACAGATTTGTTGTGGTACCATATATTTTCCATTTGATGATAATGGATTTGATAGAGCTCTGGGGATCATTAGAGTTTGGGATATTTTTTTAGAACCCAACCCTGACTTCTCAACAACTTTGTGTCACGGGTAACAGTCATGTGGTTTTTGGCAATAGAAGGTCCCAGCATTTCGCTGCACTAAATGCTCGCTGATTTTCTATTGTTCCTGCTGTTAGTATTCTTTATATTAGGTACTTTTCCTGCTGGATTTTAATATCTTCCCCTTTAGGACCCAGAGGAGCCCTCCTTCCATTCAGCTGCTGATTTTGAGTATTCTTCATGTGCTTAAATACTCCCATCTTCCCTGGACTGGTGCTGGTGAGATTATTCAGTTCATCTGTGGATAAGTAGTTCATGCATTTTCCCCCTCTGTGTACTCCTTGTGTCTTCTCTAGTGTTTAGTGGGGTTGACGAAGAGCTCATCCCACCCGTTCCCTATTTAAGGTCCAGCACTAAGGATACCTAGGATCAATTATCCGGCTCGGCGCATAGGTGAGAAAACTATCTAGGTTGGTGAGGGACCCCAGGGACCAGCGGTAGGTTTGGTCATTGGTCACCATATCCCCTTTTCTTAGACGCAGGGTTTCCCTTCCGCCGTTCGCTTGGTGCTCCCACACTTTGTCTTTGAGTTGTTTGGAGATTTCCTTGGTCTTCATGGTGTTTGGTTAGTATGGTAATGGTGTTACAGCCTCTGTGACCTTTCAGAAAAGGTGTATATACTGACAAACCACGGGACACTTAAATTGAACACAGTTGGGCTTTCTTTCACTAAGCATGTGACTGATGAAGGTAATTGCTTGTACCAGAAATTTTTAGGGGCTTCATAGCAAAAGGGGTGAATACATATGCACATGGAAATTTTCATTTATTTTAGCTCATAAATTAAATTTTTGCCTATACTTTTCTCACTTCACTTCCCCAACTTAGGCCATTTAGTGCTGAATTGATCCATCAAACACAAATCAGATTACAAAAATATTTAAACACAAGTTGTAAAGTAACAAAATAGGTAAAAAGCCAAGGGGGTGAATACTTTCGAAAGGCACGGTAGTTGCAGGAAAAATTGTATTTTACATAATGGCGTCCAGATGAATATGCTAGAGATGTAATGATGATAAATCTCAGAAAAAGGTGATCGTGACCTTCAAGCTTTATGCATAATGGACAGTAATGTCTATAAATCAGTGTGATTAAGTATTGCTTACTGATGACACATATTAAAAAGTTCCTTTCTAAATGAATAGTACAATTTACCTTAAGTGTGCCATTTTCAAGCACAGGCAATTTCTTTTTTTCCTAAAGAATCCTTTCACTGTATATTTTCCCAGATGCCATTTTAAAGTTACAATTAGGGGTCGAATATCCCTTTTGTCCTATCAGCAATAGAACACAATGAGAGAAATAACTGTGACATTTGTCACAATTGTGTATTGCCTTCATCTGTGTTACAAGAAGCAGCAATATGTTGTCATACGACATTATGTAATATCCCTTAAAATAAAAAACTCAAACTATTAGTTTGATGCCAGAAATTCAGGCATGCAGTAAGTTACCGTACATCTTTTTTGGCAGAAATCAGTAGGCACTATGGGCTTCATTCATTAAAACTGATGTTTGGTATGACAGTCATAAAGAAGGCACTGTTGGCACAAAAAGATGACTAGAAGACTAATTCATTAACCCTTCCAAACCTAGGCGATTTTCCATGTCCTCGTTCCCTCCTCCTCCCACGCTCTTCTTCCAGGAGCTATATCTGTTTTATTATTCTGGCCATATGAGTGCTTTTTTTTGGCTGGACAAGTTGTCATTTTGGATTATGCCATTAATTTTAACACATACTGTAGTTTACCAGAAAACAGTTAAAAAATCCAAATGTGTTGAAATTGCAAAAAAAAAGTGCTATTTCACTTTTTTTGGGGGGGGGAGGTTATTTACCATGTTCACTATATAGTAAAATTAACCTGGCAATATGATTCTCCAGGTCAGTACGTGGATATCAAACGTGTGGGGTTTTTTTTCACAAACCCCTGGAAATTTGTAAAAAAAAAAAAAAATGATATTTGTATTGCCATTTTCTGAGACTTGTAAAGTTGATATCTTTCGGGATCTGGGGCTGTGTGATGGATTATTTTTTGAGCTGACGTTTTTACTGATACCACTTTTGTTGGTTTCTGATGGTGTTTTATTGCAATGTTGTGGAGACCAAAAAAAATCTGGTGCAAACAAGAAAAACCTGGTTGTGCAGAAAAAGCAACCAAACAGGATTGTGCCCAATAAAAATATAATTTACTAATCACAAGGTAAGTACAACAATAAAAAAAAATACATATACTCAAAAGTAGTTTTACTACACATGATAAAGATGGGGCAGCATAGCATGCACAGTCTATATACCAGTGAAGATACAGTATTTATATATGCAACCGTTAGTATCTCTATTTCAAACCATTACTTTGTGTCTATAAACTATACACAAAATAAATTGGGGGATTTTTTAGACAACCCCTTTTCTAGGCACAGATTCATTAAAATATTTTCTCCATTTTGTGCAAGAGTTGTTAAAAAATGTAACAACTTTTGGTGTTTTTATCCCAGTCTAGGCCAACTCCACCCAAGTAGGTGGAACTTTGATGGGGCCTATCATATCAATACCTAAAAAAATGAAAAAGGGTGACATCACCTTTAAGAAACACCTGTAAAAAACACTCAAAAAAATATATTAGGAAAAAAAAGTTCCAGCACTTCCTGAAGCGTCTTCCTCTTGAAAGAACAACATATTTAGGACGTTGTGTGCATAAACCCTTACACTGATTGAGAGGAAAAAAAGTCTATGGCGGGCTTTGCACGCTGCGACATCGGTAACAATGTGTTACCGATGCTGCAGCGATAGTCCCGCCCCCGTCGCACGTGCAATATCTAGTGAAAGCTGCCGTAGCGATTATTATCGCTACGGCAGTTTCACACGCACATACCTGCCGTGCGACGTCCCTCTGGCCGGCGACCCGCCTCCTTCCTAAGGGGGCGGGTCGTGCGGCGTCACAGCGACGTCACACGGCAGGCGGCCAATTGAAGTGGAGGGGCAGAGATGAGCAGGATGTAAACATCCCGCCCACCTCCGTCCTTCTCATTGCAGCCGGCGGCAGGTAAGGTGAAGTTCCTCGCTCCTGCCGCTTCATACACAGCGATGTGTGCTACCGCTGGAGCAAGGAACAACATCGTACCTGTCGCTGCACCGGCATTATGGAAATGTCGGAGGCTGCAGCGATGATACGATAACGACGCTTTTGCGCTCGTTCATCGTATCAAAAAGGATTTGCACGTTGCGATATCGACTGCGACGCCGGATGTGCGTCACTTTCGATTTGACCCCATCGACATCACACGTGCAATGTCGCAACATGCAAAGCCGCCCTATGTCTCAGGATATAGTGATATAAACCAATTCTTTTTATACATAGAATTTGTTATCGTCGTAATCGTACTGACCTGCAGAATCATGTTGTCAGGTAATTTTTAAAACGAAACCAAAACAACAATTGCAGAATTGTTTTTTTTGGGAGCTCTTTTTCACAATTTCATGATTTCTTTCCCTATATTTCAGTATATTATGTGGTAAGGTGAGAGGCATACTTTAAAACTAAGTTGTCCTACAAAAAATAAGCCCTGATGTGCTCACCAAGATACTGACGTAATAAGGCCTAAAGGGGGCTTTACACGGTAGCGTTATCGCTAGCGATATCGCTAGCGTGCGTACCTGCCCCCATCATTTGTGCGACACGGGCATGTCACTGCCCATCGCGCACAAAATCGCGCTCCCCCCGTCACACGGCTTACCTGGCCTGCGATGTCGCTCTGGCCGGCGATCCGCCTCCTTTCTAAGGCGGCTTGTTGTTCGGCATCACAGCGACGTCACACGGCAGGCGTCCAATAGAAGCATAACTCCTTGCTAAAGATTAGGATCTCACACAACACATATGTGGAGCCAGGAGCAGCCACTCCAGAATGAGGAGAAGGTTGCGACAGGGATTACTGCTGTTGCTTCTAGCCTCCTACACTATAAGATACAGTTATTCTTCCACATTACTACTTTTCAAACTACTTCCAGCGTGAAGTAAGATAGTCAGCAATAGATATCTCCCATGTATTTATATATTGCACACTCAGTCTCCCCTTCTCTCCTATCGTGGTATCTTGCAGCTCATTGAGTGGTCTACAGCTGGCACTTACAAGAACCGACTTCAGTCAACTCTCTTTTCCCCTTCTTAAGGCATCAGAACATTTATGTCCAAATTGAAGGTATTTATATACAGCTTTGTGAAGAGAGAAAAAAAACAAACAACTTACCCATATAAAGATTATCTTCAGCTGGATCATCCAGTACCTGTGAAGTAAAATAAAAATATGTGAATAATTAATGTGTATACAATAATTTATAGTTTATGGCTTTCTAAGGTTATTTTTTGTAATTCAATTAAGATAAACTATTAAATTGGCTCCACAAAAGCAATATATAATCTATTACTAGTTAAAATAGGATTTTGATTTTTTTTCTTCTAATTTGTTTTTTTTTTATTTCTATATAGTGGCAAATATTCAAATTATTATTTTTTTGCTTTCTGTGCAGAGGTTGTTGTACAGGGATGAGAAGTTGGTGTGCTATAGTACTTATTGTCTATATGTAGGTGATGTGTTTGATTGCTATTTTGTGATAATAATGAGGTGACTGTTTAAAAATATGACCTTTAAGATTTTTCTAAGATAAAAGGAATAGTGATGAGCGAGCGAAACCATGCTCGGTTGCTTGGTTCTCGTTAAGAGCAGGTGGATGTTTGGAAGGGCACAACTCGAGCACCTGAGTATAAAGGGGGCTTTACACGCAACGACATCGCTAACGAGATGTCATTGGGGTCACGGAATTCGTGACCCACATCCGGCCTCGTTAGGGACGTCGTTGCATGTGAAACATACGAACGACCGCTAACGATCAAAATTACTCACCTGATCGTTGACACGTCGTTCTAATCACAAATATCGTTGCTGTTACAGGACGCAAGTTGTTCGTCGTTCCTGAGGCAGCACACATCACTACGTGTGACACCTCAGGAACGAGGAACAACACCTTACCTGCGTCCTCCGGCAATGAGGTGGGCGTCACTTTCTTTCAACTGCTCTCCGCCCCTCCGCTTCTATTGGACGGCTGCCGTGTGACGTTGCTGTGACATCACACGAACCGCCCCCTTAGAAAGGAGGCGGTTCGCCGGCCACAGCGACATTGCTGGGCAGGTAAGTCCGTGTGACAGGTCCTAGCGACATTGTGCGCCACAGGCAGAGATTTGCCCGTGACGCACAACTGACGGGGGCGGGTGCTTTCACCAGCGACATCGCTAGCGATGTTGCTGCGTGTAAAGTGCCCTTAATGGAAGTCAATGGGGAACTCAAGCACTTTTTTTGAAGATTTCCCTATTAACTTCCATTATACTTGGGTACTCGAGTGGCTCTTATCCATGCATCCAACTACTCTTAATGAGTACTGAGCACCCGCGCATGGTAGTGCTTGCACATAACTAAAAAGGAAGGCAAAGGGGCACTACAAATAGATTTTTCAAAATGGAGTTTGAATGATATTGAGTTTGTATACTGCAAGAAATCCTAAGAACAGTATATAATATTCAAATGATTAAACCCTGTATACCTACCTCAATCAATCTGACAATATTAATATGGTCTAACTTTTTCAAAATTGCTATCTCTTGATAAACCCTGTCCAATGGAGCCATTGGCTTTGCTTGATCTCCAGATGCAGTTTTTGATCCTCTAGGGGGTGGTCGACCTAACAAAATAGGAAGGAAGAAAAAAAAAACAAAAAACATATGATTAAAGACAAGGTTCATTTACAAAAATATGCATAAACAAAACTTATGAAAGTTTTTTACAACTGACTTTTGCATCTCAAACCACAAGTTTTCCTCAGACTCTATGAACAGTGCAAGTTGAATGCCTGGCAGTTATGCACTTCTACAAGATGTTCGTAACACATTTAGTGTTATTTGGCCATCTAACTGCAGTAATAATGTAAATGTAATACATCATTCATGGAAATTGTTGTGTTGCCTACAATAAATTGAGTGAAATGGACTCTGTAAGCACAGAGTGACTGTTCAAACCAAGTACAGGCACTCGGAGCACATTGGTGTGGCCAAATGGTGCACTTTCCCACCTCCTTGTTTCCCTCTATCTCCCCAGTCCTCCCTCTCGTTTACTTGATAGCTCTGGCTTTATACAAACAAAGAAGGGAGTAGAAAAAGGGAAACCAAGCAGGTAAGAAAGTGCACTTAAATGCATCAAGCGCCTGTACTTGGTTTGAACAGTCATTCTGTGCTAACAGAGTCCCTTTCATGTTATATGTTATTTCCACTCTATGCACAGAAGTCCACTTGATGTCAGATAACCAACCCTACACCCTGCATTGCTTTACCGGTTTGAAGGATAACATATTGATCCAATATTTCTCAAATGCTGACTATGCGGGCTCTAAAACAAAAGCAGATGCAAAATGGAATTTATTTAGGCTTACATTTTGCTGTCGTAACCCCCAACAAGAAACTTGTGAAATGCCATCTATGTCTTTACTTAAAATGAATACGTCTTCCATCTTTCTGTTATCTTTTGAACCCAGTGAAGGGTTTTCAGACTTGTGCTAATTTTACACTTTTGGGGGAATTCATCAAGTCTATATTTATTTATCTACAGTATAATTACTGTCATCTCAAACAGTATTCAGTATCTTGAATTCACTTTTTTGTGATCAAGAAACAATCTATTTTCTTCATCCTGGATATTTTATATGATTTTTTTTGTATATACGGAAAATGTGATTAGAGGAAGAAAGTATTAGGTGTTCCTTCATAATTCTAAGAAATAAGGTGGTGATAATTATACTGTTACTGGAGTGTGCTCCTCCAGCCTCTCACACTATTCACATAATGGGGCACATTAAGTGGCCTTCAAGGAATCCCGCATGAATCAAGCTATGTACGTGTCTCCTTGGTTTTCTTGGATATCAGGTGACGTCACCCTTCTATGTTATATTCTGTGAATGAAGTTCCAATACGGATTGTAGAAGCTCTCTGAAAAGGTTAGAGTCTCATGTTCTGATGACAAAGTATAGATGATTGATGACTAACATTCTTGAAAAAAAGAGTTATGACCTAAAAAGACTATTAATAATTTTCAATTAGACAATGATGCACATTATGATATTCAATGCATTCACAGCTAAAATTTGAGAATAAGGTGAACATAAAATGCTTTAAATGTGCTCATCAACTTATCGTTGATACATGTAATGGAGTATTATAGTGTGAAAAATTATTACACTTTCACCCACCAATCCATCCATTACAATGTAAAGAGTATAACTTTGCATTTTATTCAATATGATACAATTAGTTTGTTTAAATCTGAATTAGGCTGGTCTGAGCTGAGAGACTCACTAAACGTCTTGTAGACCAACTTGGTAAAGAGGAAGGTATTCATTTGCACAGAGCAGGTTGGGTATTTGCTTTGTAGACTTCCCAATTAAAATATAGCACAGTGTTCCAAGGCCAGGCCAGGCATATTTTCTAGGTGGCAATCATTCAGTCTTTAGGAAAGCAAGTAAGGGGTAATCACTTTCATGACTTGATTCATTTACAAAGTTGAGTATAAATTGAGGGGAGCAGAAGACACTTCCCTATCACACCCCATGTGCAGCCTTTGACCTCAGTCTTACAGTAAAGACATAATCCTTAGCTCCTTTGCCTTTCGACATGCAGAGCTTTTGGATAACCATATTCTCATGGAAGTGGCTTCCACAAGGATCCACCTACTAGAAGTCATGTTCCACTTCAGAGAATAAATCGATATATATTTATCTAGATAAACTAAAAGCGTAAAACTGATTATTTTGTCTATATACAGAGATTCCTTTAATGTCATTCACGATAACTTATATATAACATTAATTAAATACATACGTGGGAAACCATATTGCTTTAATAATCTCTTCTTTGAAAGTACTTTCATAGCCTAAGAAAAATAATATGAATGTAAGTTATAAAATGCAAGCAGAATCCATTACATAGTGCTTTAATTACTATTTCAGTGCAAATAATCAGTGATGCTAATAAAATATTTTTGTTATTATGTTTTTAAAGCATTATAGCTTTGAGTCATACTCCAGTCTTAATGAGCGGTGGCGAGGAACAAGATGTGCCATATTCATTGAGAGGAGCATGGCACTTGAGTTTGGTGCATATTACGAGCAGAATGCACCTCTTTGCACAATGGCAGAAATGTTACATTTTTGTAGTAAGAAACACCACCCCTTCTGATGAATTTGAAGGGTGGCCATAGCCTCGCCCTACCCCAGCTCCTCCACAGCTATGTCCAGTTTGGCGGAGCTGCCCAAAACGGTCAAGAACCGCCAAAGGTTGCAAAGGTTTTTTGCAACTCTGTATTATGCAAAAACTTTGCAACTTTCCAAAGTGTTTTATGCAAATTTTCTCATGAATCGGAGCCCAGGTGTTTTTATCTGGTATTGCAATGTAAACAACACGCTTCTCATAAACAGAGGCATCAAGTAAAGAACCAAATCAACCAGGATAAGGCAGAATTGGTGCCAGCACCACTCATAATCATAGAAAAACTAGAGAACAAGAGTATATGTGCAAAATTAGAAATCTTTATTGAGACATACACAACAGGAAAAATGATTAAAAAGGGTTTCTACCATATCAAAATAGGGACAAAGAGTATACAATAAGTCAAGGATTAGCAATAATAATAACCCTCATATACAGACTAGAATTTTTCTTGAGATATAAGGGTAATTACTGTCAGAGGGAAGGTTAATATCACCCAAGACAATTGTGTACAGTAATGGTAACAGGGACTGTGGTTGGGTTTCAAATCATCATGGTCTCTCCGACCAATGGTAAGGAGAAGCTATGGTGATGATTACCTCAGTTATTACATAAGTAACCACAAAAATGGAAGGTCATATAATAAATAAGTATCCACATCAGGCATAAATTATTAGTAAGAAGGGAAGAAGATTTGTTTTCTTACCTGAAGTGCAAGTGCTTAACAGGTAGTTCCTAAAATATGCTCCTGATCTGAAAAACCCGGTCCACAGTCCCCGGATCAGTATGAGGTCCCTAAGGAACGCCCAGGATCACCGCTGACGCGCGTTTCACGAGGGTTGTTGCTTTATCAAGGTGGAGAGCCTAAGGCACCTTGATAAAGCAACAACTCTCGCGACACGCACGTCGGCGGTGATCCTGGGTGTTCCTTAGGGACCTCATACTGATCCTGGGACTGTGGACCGGGTTTTTCACATCAGGAGCATATTTTAGGAAATACCTGTTAAGCACTTGCACTTTAGGTAAGAAAATAAATCTTCTTCCCTTCTTATTAATAATTTATGGCTGATGTGGATACTTATTTATTATATGACCCTACATTTTTGTGGTTACTTATGTAATAACTGGGGTAATCATCACTTAGCTTCTCCTTACCATTGGTCGGAGAGACCATGATGATTTGAAACCCAACCACAGTAACTGTTACCATTACTGTACACAATTGTGTTGGGTAATATTAACCTTCCCTCTGACAGTAATTACCCTTATATCTCAAGAAGAATTCTAGTCTGTATATGAGAGTTATTATTATTGCTAATCCTTGACTTACAGTATACTCTGATATGGTAGAAACCCTTTTTAATCATTTTTCCTGTTGTGTATGTCTCAATAAAGATTTCTAATTTTGCACATATACTCTTGTTCTCTAGTTTTTCTCTGTATTGCAATGTAGTAGAAAACTTGTTCATCTGCATTCCAACAAACGTCTTTCAGCTCTGTATACTTTCTAAAAACTTGGCAAGCTAGAAATGTATAAAGAGCAAGAGATAAAGGGACTAATAGCACAGGACAACAAGAAAAACCTATAAGTGCAAGATCAATATCAAAAGTAAAATAATGTATATTTATTGAATTACAAATTAAAAAGAAGTATACACAGATACAATGGTGAAGACACAAGAATACAAAACTGGTTAGCAAACAATAAAAAAATCAAAAAGTACAAAAAATACGCAAGATATGTCAAAAACTCAATATTACAGATGGATAATTCGGATACATACAAAAGACAGCAGACTCGAATGATAAAATATATGAATAGAAATCCCTCAAGAAGACAATAATGGTAAAGTGCACTATGGCATATTTCTATTAACTCACAAGTCAGGAATACCGTACCCGACGCAAGTTTTGCATGTAGCTTCCCCAAGGAGTGAGACTCCCTTTTTCCTTATTACTATGATGGATTACTAAACTTCTACTTTTTTATTTCTTCTTGAGTACTTTTTCAGCATTTTCAACAAATATAACTCCCATGCACTTCTTTACACTTTACTTGAACATATTGTAGTTATACATTTTATCGTGCTGAGTCTGCTCTCTTTTGTATGTGTCTGAATTATACATCAGTAATATTGAGTATTTCACATCGTCACTTGACATATTTTGCTAATTTTTGTAGACTTTTTTTTATGCTTTTGCTCATCAGTTTTCTATCATGTTTTTACTATTGCATATGTGTTTTTTATTCAATAAATGTACATTATTTGCCTTTTGGTATTATTTGGCCTTGCACTTTTGTATTAGGAGTTTTTCTTATTTAAAACGTATTTTTATATATTCTTCAGTATTGGTAAAATTCCTAATTGTGTCCATTGTAAAAAGTCAAAATGTTAAAATAAGGGATTTTTAAGCATACAGATTATACATGTAAATCACCTAGATTGTTATGAGTCAAACAATGGGATTTTATTGGTTGTCAAGTATTATAACTCCAAGGCTGGAGTCACACTTGCGTATGGCATCCAATGCGAGAGCAATGGATGCAATATGCTAATGACTCCCGGCTCAGGGTCTGCTGCGAGTGTAAGACGAGTGTCATGCGACTGTGACCCGATCTTGCGATTGGGTCACAGCTGTGAAGATGAGGGCGGGCGCTACAGAGGAGAGGGAGGGGTTAATCCCCAATCTCCATTGTCAGCCTGCGCGTATATCGCACTGCACTGGGATAACATCAGTGCAGTCCGATGTTTCTCTTGCACCCATTCACTTGAATGGCTGCGAGTGACACGGCTCTCGCAGAAAATCGCAGCATGTTGCGATTTTTTTCCTCAATCCGTTTAGGGCTGGAAAAAAAAATTGCTGATCTGAGCTGCAGTATTGTCTAATATGGGGCCGAGTGCAATGCCAGACTTTCAAACATTGCATTCGTGCAAGTCATACGCAAGTGTGACTCCAGCCTAATACTCCTTTTGCAAATTGATTCCAGGACAATACTGGAAAGGAGAAAGAAGACCCATCAATTGCGTGTGTGCGTGTGTGTGTGTGTGTGTGTGTTTATATATATAAAAATAGATTTTACTTTATCCTTGCATTTCCATTTTTTCAAGCAGTTTTGCATTTGTGTTTCCTTTTATCTAGTTATTAAAGTTGTAATGACATGTAGACAAACGTACATACATTTTTGTAGGAAAAAAAACAGTTTTTAGTGTACTGTAGTAAAATGTTAAGTGGTAGGTTAAGTGCGATAACAGGTTGCAGAAAGTTATTGTTTTTTGCCATTTTTTTTCCATAAATTTGTGATGATAATATATAAGATCCCATTGGTTGTAAATTAGTCACAAACAGACCTCCTGTATTTAGTACGAGGTTACGTAGCCTCACAAAATGCTGGAAAGTAACCCAAGCCTGTATCTAAATTCATAATGCAATTCAGTTAGTAAAGGTCACAATTCCAATTAAAAGATGGGGGAAATTGAATATTGTGACATACAGCCCCACTGAGAGCTGACATGATAAAGAATGCCAGCTTGAAAACCAGCTACACTAAATTACTTTTTCTTTTAATGCAATTCAAAACATCGTCCCGCGATCTGACTTTGTGGCACACATTTGTCATTTGTCTGCGCTAAACTCCTCTAAATGACAAAATACTTTATGCAGAAACATAATGGAATAACGATTTATGTATTTTTTGTCTATCCAATCAACTGGATTAAATTTACACTGACAGTCTCATTTACACAGCGTCCTATGCTTCTACCCGGAATGGCTTAAACTGGTTACACTGTCCTTGGGCTTGTTTTTTTTGTATGGGAAAACTTATATAGAATAACACCATAGCTGTGAATCCATGGCCAGAAATTTAGTCACAATTTTAGCTTTTGAATTAGGACTGCATAGTCAAGACACCACTACACCAACGACTAAAGCAAAACGAATAAAATGTGACTATGCTGAGTTTGTGTGGAACATTACCATTAATTAATTAATTATTCTAAAGACCACTTTACATGGTGAAAACACCCACCCCCGTCGGTTGTGCATCATGGGCAAATAGCTGCCCGTGGCGCACAACATCGTTAGTCCCCGTCACACATACCTGCTTAACGACGTCGCTGTGGTCGGCGAACCGGCTCCTTTCTAAGGGGGAGGTCCATTCGGAGTCACAGCGGTGTCACTAAGCGTACGCCCAATAGAAGCGGAGGGGCAGAGATGAGCGGCCGGAACATCCCGCCCACCTCCTTCCTTCCTCATTGCCGGCGGCCGCAGGTACGATGTTGTTCCTCGCTCCTGCGGTGTCACACATAGCGATGTGTGCTGCCGCAGGAACGACAAACAACCTGCGTCCAGCACCAGCAACGATATTTGAGATTAGAACGATGTGTCAACGATCAACGATATGCTGAGTAATTTTGATAGTTAGCGGTCGTTCGTGCGTTTCACACGCAACGAAGTCGCTAACGAGGCCGGATGTGCGTCACGAATTCCGTGACCCCAACGACATCTCGTTAGCGATGTCGTTGCATGTAAAACTCCCCTTAAGGCCATGCTCCCATGTAGCATTTATTCATTTGTATTTATTTATTTATTTATTTTTCTCTTTGAATTTGTCCTTTTCAGTGAAATACATTAATACACTAATCAACATTTTCTCCAGTGTCCAGCATTGCGCTACGGTCTTCGTCGGAGACATGTGAAGTTCTGTTTCGGCTGCACACCCAGGGCTCTATGTGTGAACATGAAGTGAACTTACAATATAAGCCTATGGAGTTGCAGAACAAGGCTCCACAGCCTTACACTGTGTGATCCGAAAAGTTGGAACTTCAGTCACATGACTTTGAAGATGACCAGATTGGCATTGTAATCCAGGGAGGATGGCAATCGGTGAGTACATTAATACACCTACATTACACTACATACTGTATATAGTCACACTGGTTTAGACCTTAAATATTTCAGTGGGAGTGCTTATTTAATCAAAAATATTTTGCAGTTATTGGTCAAGTATGGCAAAATCCTGTAAAGCCCTTTAACGGTATGCAATGGTCTTCAATTACGAGCCATACACTCAATCATTGAAGACCAAAGTTGTTCACACCGGTTTTGAAGAGCAGGCATGGTGGAGTAAGGGTATGTGCGCACGTTGCATACTAGCCCAGCACCGAAAAGGTGCGCTTCAGAGCGCAGCTGAAAAGCTCCGTTCTGAAGCGCATGGTGCCGGCAAGAACGTGCGCTCTGCCTGCAGCTCCTGCCATACACAGAGCAGGAGCTGCCGGCAAAGCGCACGGAAGAAGTGACATGTCACTTCTTTTTGCGCAGCGCTTCGGCAGTAGCCGAAGCGCTGCGCTCTGAGACGCCACGTGCGCACGGCCCCTGCACAATCTCCATAGACTGTGCAGGGGACGCAGGACGCATGCAGTTACGCTGCGCTGCAAAGCGCAGCGTAACTGCATGAATTTACGCAACGTGCGCACATAGCCTTAGACACGCTTCATTCTTGAGGAGGTGCATGCCTCTTCATTAATCTGGAGCGTCTGATGAATGCCATGCTCCTCTGCGAGCTATGCCAGAAACCTTGCTCCAGTCAAATACTGGAGAGAAATTTCTGGAGTAAGGGATGCCACAGCTCATCATAATTGAAAAAATACCCTGGAGACACGGAAAGATAGAAAGATACAAACGCGGCGCCAATCTGAGTGTAGTGAGTTTTATATATATATATATATATATATATATATATAAAGGTGTTGAAATAGTGTAACTCTCACCTGGTTCAGAGGTTAGAAAGCCTGGAATAATCCAAAAGAAGTTAATCCACTTTCCAATAGGATTATGGTGCAGTATGCAGCAATCGCACTGGATACTATAGAGGAGCCCTCCAGCAGGTCCACTTAGTGAAAGAAGTTCCAAAGGCAATTACCAGTCTTGTGGCGCTCTTGCTACCAATGGTGGATTGGATGATTTTTGGTCATATGACTAGACCAATATACAAATAAATACGGTAGATATTTTATTTGTACATTAAAATATGGTTAATTATACAACGCGTTTCGGCTCGGATATTTTATCCTTCAGCCTTCTTCAGGTATAATTGAGAGAAAAACACATCTCTGAGCCGAAATGCGTTGTATAATTAACCATATTTTAATGTACAAATAAAATATCTCTTTACTTATTTGTATATTGGTCTAGTCATACGACCGAAAATCGTTCAATATGTTCCACCATTGGTAGCAGGAGCGCTGCAAGACTGGTAATTGCCTTTGGAACAGCTCGTCGTAAATTAGACAAGCTACCCTATTCTGACTTAGCTCTACTCATTTTTTAAGAACTGGGAGAAACTGATGTAAAACCACCAAAAGTTACAATATTTAGGCGCGACTCCGAGTTGTGCCTTAATATGCAACTTTTCAATGTTTTTTCGCCAGAATGATGAATTGGGCCCATTTTGTTTATACACTGTTGTAGTGAAAGAAAGGAATGTTATTATTTTCCAGTCTTCAAACATTGTACATTTAGCCAAGAAGGACCATCAATTACCATTGCTATTATTAGATAATTACTAAACTAAACAGAGAAGACCAAAATAGTACAGCATTATAAGATCACATTATATTTTATCAACAACATGTTTAGTCTAGAAGATTTCTAAAATGAAGGAATCTGAATATGTGTAGACATAGGGGTCGGTTCATCTTTGCTTTTGTGCATTTTTATGGAGTAAAATGGTTCTGATAATGACCTTTCTATTTGTCCCTTATTCTATTCTATACATGTTAACTTTACTTGGCTTCCTTCTGTGACTGTGTTTTTTGTTTAGCATTTTGGCTAGTTTTGGTTGTTCAAATGATTTAATCTAATTTATCATTTGCAACTGTTCAAATTGTCTAAACATTTTTGCACAATTGTACTCCAGTACCTTAGTAGATTACAATATCTGTCTAAATTTCTGGTTTTTTTTTGTGGTTGAAGACTAACGTGACATTTTAAAGGATTGCGTAACTTTGTTACTCTAAAAATAAGCAAAAGAGCAGAAAAAAATAAGACTCTGAACATGCTCCAATTGTGCAAAAAAAAAGGGGATAGATAGAGTAGACAAAGAGAATGAGAAGTAGGGGTCAATGAGAGTTTAGGGGGACTGGAACATGCAAGGAAAGAAGGAAGGGGGGAGGAAGAAATGTGTTAATAGTATTAAATGTCTGCTGGTGAATGCAAGAAGTCTTGCAAACAAAAAAATTTAATGAAATGGAGCCTCTTATGTTAACCATGGATTACGATGTGGTAGGCCTTATGGAAACCTTGCTGGATGAAAGCCATGACTGGATGACAAACGTGATGGATAATACTACATTCAGAAAGGACAGGAACGACAAAAGATGGAGGGGTGCGTATATTTATTAAATGTAACTTAAGATCTGTGCTCAATGATGACATTGGGGTGGAACTGCGAGAATATAGAGTCAGTATGTACAAATGTACACAAGGGTGGCAATATAGAAAGCTGCTAATTGGAGTTTGCTATAAGCCTCCTAAAATAGCTCAACAGGTAGAGGGTGAAATGCTGCAACAAGTGAAAAGGACAGCAAATAATAATCAGGTTCTTATTATGGGGTATTTCAACTATTCAGACATTAAATGAGAAATAAAATCTTTTGGTTGTGCTAAATGCTTAACGTTCTTATTTACAATACAAAACAATTACATATCTCAGATGGTAGATGAACCGACAAGGGGAGATAATTTGCTGGATCTGGTCCTGTCAAATAGACCAGATACAATTTCAGATTTACAGGTCCGGGAGCACTTGGGCACCAGCGATCATAATATGGTAAGGTTTAATGTAAGTGCAAATCTGGATGTTGGTAAAGTAGCTGATGTGATTTATCTGGACTTTGTAAAGGCATTTGATACTGTGGCATATAATAGCCTTATACTGAAGCTCCAGAAACAGGAACTAGGGGAACTCTAAGAAGATAGTAAGGAATTGGCTAAAAGATGGGAAACAAAGTTGTCATAAATGGTACATTCTCTAAATGGGCATAGTCAGCAGTGGTGACCACAGGGATCTGTGCTAGGACAGATTCTTTTTAATCTCTTTATTAAGGACCTTGTGGATAAGACAGAGAGTAATGTGTCAGTCTTTGCTGACGACACCAAACTATGTAGGATGTTAAAAACTGACCTTGATAGCATAATATTACAAAATGATCTGGATAAGATGTCAGAATGGGCTGACACTTGGCAAATGAGATTTAATGTTGATAAATGTTAACTAATGCACCTACGACAGAGTAAGGGGTACTTTGCACACTGCGACATCGCTAGCCGATTGTAGCGATGCTGAGCGCGATAGTCCCCGCCCCCGTCGCAGATGCGATATCTTGTGATAGCTGCCGTAGCGAACATTATTGCTACGGCAGTTTCACACGCACTTACCTGCCCTGCGATGTCGCTCTGGCCGGCGACCCGCCTCCTTCCTAAGGGGACGGGTCGTTTGGCGTCACAGCGAAGTCACACAGCAGGCGGCCAATAGAAGCGGAGGGGCGGAGATGAGCGGGATGTAAACATCCCGCCCACCTTCTTTCTTCCTCATTGGAGGCGGGACGCAGGTAAGGAGATGTTCCTCGCTCCTACGGCTTCATACACAGCGATGTGTGCTGCCGCAGGAACAAGGAACAACATTGTACCCGTTGCTGCAGCGAAATTATGGAAATGACCGACACTACACAGATCACCGATTTTCGACGCTTTTGCGATCGTTTATCGGTGCTTCTAGGCTTTACACATTGCGACGTCGTTACTGGCGCCGGATGTGCGTCACTTTCAATTTGACCCCGACGATATCGCAATAGCGATGTTGCAACGTGCAAAGTACCCCTAAGGGTCCCGTCACACGTAGCGATGCACCAAAGATCCCACCAGTCATCCGACCTGGCAGGGATCGTTGGTGCGTCGCTACATGGTCACTGGTGAGCTGTCAATCAGGCAGATCTCACCAGCGACCAGCGACTCGTGTAACGATGCTGCACTTGGTAACCAGGCTAAATATCAGGTAACTAAGTAAAGAGCTTTGCTTGGTTACCCAATATTTCCCCTGGTTACCAAGATACACCGCTTACAGGCTGCCAGCGCTGACTCCCTCTATACGTAGCTAGCGTACACATCGGGTTACTATGCAAAGCACTTTGCTTAGTTACCCAATATTTACCCTGGCTACGTGTGCAGGGAGCCAGCGCTGGCAGCCTATAAGCGGCATACGCTGGTAACCAGGGTAAATATCGAGTAACCAAGCAAAGCGCTTTACTTGGTTACCCGATATTTACCCTGGCTACCAGCATACGCTGCTTACCCAGACTCAGTGCTCGTTGGTCTCTCGCAGTCAAAAACGCCAATGCGTGTTGCACAGCGGGAGACCAATGAGCAAAATAATGTCCTGATCATTTTGTAACGATCAGCGACTTTGCAGCAGGGGTCCGCTTGCTGCTACGTGTCACACACAGCGACGTCGCTGGCGAGGTCGCTGATACGTCACAAAACCTGTGACATTTCAGCGATCTCGCTAGTGAGATCGCTATGTGTGACGGGGGCTTAATCCTATAGCTGCGTATACATTAAATGGAAGTAAACTCGGAACTACAGAACAGGAGAAGGACTTGGCTATTCTGGTTACAAGTAAGCGGAGCCGCAGTACTCAATGTCAGGCAGCAGCTGCAAAAGCAAACAGGATTCTAGGGTGTATAAAATCAGAGAATAAATCCCGTGATCCCAACGTATTGTTACTCCTCTAAAAGTCACTTGATCCAGTTTTGGGCTCCACATTTTAAAAAGGACATTCAGAAGTTAGAATCAGTTCAAAGGCAGGCAACTAGACTACTACAAGGAATGGAGGCCTCCCATATGATGACAGGTTGAAAAAGTTGGTTTTGTTTAACTTAGAAAAAAGTTGTCTCAGAGGAGATATCAATTATATGTATAAATACATGTGTGGTCAATATAAAGGACTGGCATATGACTTATTCCTTCCAAAGTCAATACTAAGGACCAGAGGGCATTCACCGTGAGTAGAAGAAAGGTGATTCCAGAAGCTAAACAGGAAAGGGTTCTTTACTGTTAGAGCAGTCAGACATTGGAATGCCCTACCACAAGAGGTAGTAATGGCACACACTTTAAAAAAAAAAAAAAGGGCTGGATGATTTCCTCAGCACATATAACATAGTCGGTTATAGTTGACTTAGTGACAAATATGTATAATTGGTGGAGGAAGGCTGAACTAGATGGACCTAGGTCTTTTTTCAACCTTTGTAAATATATAATTATGTAACATCAAGCATTGTGTGCCCATTTTGATGAATTTGGTGTAATGGTGTAAAATGCATTTAACAAAAAAGTGCACAAACTAAAGGGGGCTTTACACGCTGCGATCTCACTAGCGAGATCGCAAGCGCTCGTACCCGCCCCCGTCGGTTGTGCGACACGGGCAAATTGCTGCCCGTGGCACACAACCTCGCTTACCCCCGTCACACGCACTTACCTGTCCTGCGACGTCGCTCTGGCCGGCGAACCGCCTCCTTTCTAAGGGGGCAGGTTGTGCGGCGTCAAATCGACGTCACACGGCAGGCGTCCAATAGAAGCGGAGGGGCGGAGATGAGCAGGACGTAACATCCCGCCCACCTCCTTCCGCATAGCCGGTGGAGACAGGTAAGGAGATGTTCCTTGCTCCTGCGGTGTCACACACAGTGATGTGTGCTGCCGCAGGAACGAGGAACAACATCGCTAACATGCAGAAAACGATTTTTTGTTTTTTTTTCAGGACGACCTCTCCGCAGCAAACGATTTTGCCTGCTTTTGCGATCATTTAAGGTCGCACATAAGTGTCACACGCTGCGATCTCGTTAATGACGCTGGATGTGCGTCGCTAACGACGTGACCCCGACAAGAAATCATTAACGATATTGCAGCGTGTAAACCCCCTTAAGATATATGTGACAATAGGCAAAAAAACTATTGCAATACACAAACATGGAAAAATATGATACTCCCTTTGCATGTTTTATTTTTCTGCTTATATTTTGACAGTTTTATTATACGTTTTTGTCATAATTTAGATTTTCAGTGCCTGGTTGGCCATTATTTTCTGGCACGTTCACTGCAGTCGTCTGACTTATTAACTGCATTCTGAACAAGTCACATACAAGTTCCATTGTTCAGGCTGGTTAAGGGTCATCTCTTGCCTCCTGGTTACAAAATCTAGGTGTCATGATCCAAGCCGGCTTTTCCCTGCTGCTGGTTACAGCTCTGGCCTGGTCATGTCAGGGATTAACTTCCCTTGCCTGGTTCTGGATGCCAGGACGCTATATATTGCCTCTCTACCTATGGCTCAGTGCCAGTGATATTTCTGCCTTGCAGCTTGTATACTGGCTCTGGTGAGTGTTCCTGATCTGTTCTGCCTCCCTGCTACTGTGTCCTGATTTTGACCCTCCCCCGTTTGTCTGCCTATCCCAACCCCTGATTTCCCTCTCCTCTCTGTTGTTTGTGTTTCCCTTTGCATACCTGATCTCCCGACTTCCGACTCGGTTCTGTTTTCTGACTTGATATTGATCGTCCCCTTTGCAGTGACTCGACTATCCCGCCTAGACCCTGACTGACTACTCTATTGCCCCCTGGTGGTTCGCCTGTTGACTGCCTGCTGAAGTTACTCTGCTGTACTTCAGCTGCCTTTCCGTTACAGTGTTTCTTTGTCTCTCATTCACTACTCTGCTGCCACCTAGTGGGGATTACGCTGTACTATGTCTTACTAGCCTTTGTACAGCGTGACACTAGGTATATTAAATAATATGCCAAATTTATCAATCATTGTGCAACACATTCATAAATTCGGTGCTAATAAAGATTCCTCCATGAGGATTCTCCCCTCAATACTGGTATAATAGGTGTACCTCTGCCTCATATAACACTGCTCATTAAATCACATACATTACTATGCACAAAAAAAACCAATTTGGTTCGAAAAGCAAATATTTTGAGCAGTAATAGGATACTACATAATAATGATAATTTCCTTGCAAAGCTACGTACAGAAGCTCCCGATGAAATCTGACACCCTCAAAGTACATAAGAACAATAGAAACCCTATATCTAGAACGTCAGTCATCAGACATACGCCAATAGTAATGATGGAATATCTGTCTACAGCTTTTCACAGAATATTAAAAACGTGAAGCTTATGGAGCACCCCACGGGGTCTTGGGAATACTCGTCACCGGGCCAGTGAGGGTCAGGGGATGTCATGGGTGGCCCTGCCTGGTTTCGTGACCCCGAGGTGTCCACAAAAGGGTAATGGTTTTTCGAAATATGCTTATAGTGTTTCAGAGTAAAACAGAAACGGCTGCAAACACACAGTCAGATCTGGATTTGTACTGGCCATGGGTCAGGCAGCATGAATCGGATAACAGGTTTCAAGCTGTGAGTTTCAAGTCTCTTTGGTAGTTCAATAGGGATATAGAGGTTTATTTATGTTTTGTGTCTATTTATTCATTGTAGTGTTATTTGTTGTTTACAAGCTTTTTCTATCTTGATTTCTATCACCAAGTGTATCTCTTTTTTTTTTTACCTAGTATTCTCACGTTGTCTATATTTTTTTTGTATATCTATGTAATTAATTAATTTTTTTTATATGCTTAATAAAAATGTACTGTACTTCTGTAATACAGTAAATTTATCTTTTCCTTCTTTAGTATTTTTGGCTGGGGTTGTTATTATATTGTCTGTTGTGTTTTTCTAATACTAGATTCACAATTTTTCTATACAGAAGACTTTTCAGCAGTCTTATTATCATTACAGGCAGGATTACAATGAAAGGTAAAACCACTATAACAAAGGATTCACCATTCACAATAGTTAGTGGTCAGCGGTCACCCTTTCTTCTAAGCCCCCGTCACATTTAACGACTTTCCAGCGATCCCGACAACGATACAACCAGGGTATCATATATATATATATATATATAAGGATCGCTGGTAAGTCGCTATGTGGTCGCTGGTGAGATGTCAAACAGTCAGATCTTCCCAACGACGCAGCAACACTACAGCGACCATAGCAACCTGTATAATGATCTCGGCGGTCGTTGGGACCCTGTCACACGGCAGCTAGTGTGACATTCAGGCCTACGTGGCTGTACATGTCTGAGCTCTGAGTCGTCAACGAGATCGTTGGTAAGGCGTCAAACACACCGGAGCATCCTGTCCAGCAGGACGTCCATGATCAAAAAATGGACCAGGCCATTCCGACATGACCAGCGATCTCACAGCAGGGGCCTGGTCGCTGCTATGTGTCAAACATAGCGAGATTGCTGGCGAGGTCATTGTTGCATCACAAAATCTGTGACTCAGCAGCGATCTCGCTAGCAATCTCGATATGTGTGAAGGTACCTTTACGTTCATAATGACCTTTACCCAGAGAGCTTTTCTGAAATAAAGTCAATGATTCACAGCTAGTCTATTGCAGTCTTTGTCCATCTGGCTGCTTCTACACCATAAGAGTCTAGTCATAGGCTTCGTGGCCAATGTCGAAAGAGCAAGAATATTATTATTATTATGATTATTATTATTATTATTATTATTAATATTAATAATAATATTACAATAGATTAATTTTAAAAAGAAGAACACATTAACATAAAATATGATTTAAACAACAGATCATGTACTAATTCCACTTTAAAAGTATCTACGGAGGCGACAACTTTTTAATTCGGTTTCTACTTAATTGCATCTCAGAATAGGAGCCATCTTTTCATTGTCATGCCAAATAATGGTGTTTGATTTCAGTGGTCAATGGCCTCAGTGCACACAAATATACTTCAGGACATTTCAGTTTTAATAACATTTTTGGGACATCACTATAACTCAATTTTACCAAGTATATTATCATTCCAGAAAGAAACTTAAATTCTAACATTTTAAAAGAACCAGGAATTGTTTGCATTTTACATTCTTTCATTTTTTTCAATACAAAACGTTTCTTCATTCATCATAAAACTTGAAAATTAGAAATTCAAAGGGAACCTGTCACTAGATGTTTCCCTTATAAGCTGTGACCACTACAGTAAGCCCTTATATACAGTATTCTAGGATACCCAAAAATGTGTAAAAAAAACACAGACGTGGAGTACCATATTCATAACAATCTAATTTCTTTTACATAGAAAAACATATAAAAAGACTTAAAATGTCATCATGCTGATATGAAATTAATGGAGAGCTCCAAATGAAGAGAAGGTATCTCCATGTGTCAATGGCAGCATATCGAGATGGTTAATTTAAAGGCATAAAATAAAAGATAGATGTATCCATAAATACCAGAACACATGTTCATGTGCATCATCCCATACAATTATATCTGAATTAAGACTCAAATGGGAGGCACATGATAATAAAATCCAGGGTCAGGCTATCATGTATGTAATAATCAAGTAAAGGATCTCAATCAGATATTGTATATTAATCGCTTACCCATAGGAATAAGATACCCAATGTGCTGCCGTTGAAACACCAAGGAGAACACACAACTCCCAACTCCTGTCCCGAACTTGCGTGTCACGTTAGCTTCCTCAGCAGGGGGAGGGTATTCTAGCATTTTAGAATACTCTATATAAGTTCCCAGGCCGCTCTGTAAAAAATATCTTTTATTATACTCAACTATGGAGCGGTCCAGTTCGATGGATGTTGCTGGTCCCGGTACGGCTCCTCCTATCTTCCTTCTATCGCTGTTCTCCTTCCCAGCTCTGTATAGATGATGCATCCTACATCAGCCACACAGAGGTCTCCACTGTGTTCATGCATACTTTGCTTTGCCCTGCTGAGAGCAGAGTAAAGTACTTAAGTGCGCATGCGTGGGCGTTCTTTGAGCTGTTGATGCGCCTGCACATTACAGTGCTCTGCATTCAGCAGTGCAGAGAGACGTGCGTGTGCGCAGGAGTGAAATGGAGGCCTCTGTGTGGATGACGTAGGACCAGTCATCCACAAGGATCTATGGAGGAGGGCAGCAATTGCAAGAAGATAGTTGGTGCCGGACCGAGACCAGCAATGCCCATCGCAGCTCAGTAAAATAAAGCTGTTTTTTACATTATACAGAGCAGCCTGGGAACTTACAGTGTCTTGCGAAAGTATTCAGCTCCCTTGAATTTTTCAACCTTTTCCCACATTTCAGGCTTCAAACATAAAGATAAAAAATTTAATATTATGGTGAAGAATCAACAACAAGTGGGACACAATTGTGAAATTGAACGAAATGTATTGCTTATTTTAAACTTTTTTAAAAAATAAATAACTGAAAAGTAGGGTGTGCAATATTATTCGTCCACTTTACTTTCAGTGCAGCAAACTCACTCCAGAAGTTCATTGAAGATCTCTGAATGATCCAATGTTGTCCTAAATGACTGATTATGATAAATATAAGCCACCTGTGTATAATCAAGCCTCCGTATAAATGCACCTGCTCTGTGATAGTCTCAGTGTTCTGTTTAAAGCACAGAGAGCATCATGAAGACCAAGGAACACAACAGCCAGGTCTGTGATACTGTTGTGGAGAAGTTTAAAGCTGGATTTGGTTACAAAAAGATTTCCAAAACTTTAAACATCACAAGGAGCACTGTGCAAGCGATCATATTGAAATGGAAGGAGTATCATACCACTGCAAATCTACCAAGACCCGGCCGTCCATCCAAACTTTCATCTCAAACAAGGAGAAGACTAATCAGTGATGCAGCCAAGAGGCCCATGATCACTCTGGATGAACTGCAGAGATCTACAGCTGAGGTAGGAGAGTCTGTCCATAGGACAACAATCAGTCGTACACTGCACAAATCTGGCCTTAATGGAAGAGTGGCAAAGAGAAAGCCATTTCTCAAAGATATTCATAAAAAGTTTTGATTAAAGTTTGCCACAAGCCACCTGGGAGACACACCAAACATGTGGAAGAAGGTGCTCTGATCAGATGAAACCAAAATCGAACTATTTGAACACAATGCCAAATGATATGTTTGTCGTAAAAGCAACACAGCTCATCACCCTGAACACACCATCCCCACTGTCAAACATGGTGGTGGCAGCATCATGGTTTGGGCCTGCTTTTCTTCAGCTGGGACAGTGAAAATGGTTAAAATTGATGTTAAGATGGATGGAGCCAAATACAGGACCATTCTTGAAGAAAACCTGTTGGCATCTTCAAAAGACCTGAGACTGGGACGGAGATTTGTCTTCCAACAAGACAATGATCCCAAACATAAAGCAAATCTACAATGGAATGGTTTACAAATAAACGAATCCAGGTGTTAGAATGGCCAAGTCAAAATCCTGACCTGAATCCAATCGAGATCTGTGGAAAGAGCTGTAAACTGCTGTTCACAAATGCTCTCCATCCAACCTCACTCAGCTCGAGCTGTTTGCAAAGGAAGAATGGGCAAGAATTTCAGTCTCTCGATGTGCAAAACTGGTAGATACATACCCCAAGCGACTTGCAGCTGTAATCGCAGCAAAAGGTGGCGCTACAAAGTATTAACTTAAAGGGAATGAATAATATTGCACGCCCCACTTTTCAGTTATTTTTTTTTTTTTTTTTTTTTTAAAAAAGTGTAAAATAAGCAATAAACTTCATTTAACTTCACAATTGTGTCCCACTTGTTGTTGATTCTTCACCATAGCATTAAAATTTTTATCTTTATGTTTGAAGCCTGAAATGTGGGAAAAGGTTTAAAAATTCAAGGGAGTTGAATACTTTCGCAAGGCACTGTATATACAGTATTGTAGAAATACTATATATAAGAGCTTACTAGTGGTGGCCGCAGCTTATAAGTGACAAATCAGGTGACAGGTTCCCTTTAACATTGACAGACAATATTTCCATTTTGTTCAATCATTAATCAGGTGTTACTTACATAATATTTGTCATCACTTTCATTGTAAGCCAGTTTCACAACACCATATGAGCCCTAGAAATAGAAAGATATTTAATATGGCTACGTATCACATTGCAAACACAATAGGATTACAGAACAGATGTGTAAGACAAGGCAAGGCCAGGTTTACAGACGACTGATAGCTGGAAAAGCGGATACTACACAAATCCACAGAGGTTCCCAATATGAACACAGGCTGATCCAGTTAGCTATATCAATTTCAAATGTAAATGTATCTCCACACACAAACATAAGAAGAAAATCATTGCTCTTCGGCTTGGTACTATTATAGGATACAATATTTTTACAGGTCATTTTGGAAACTTTCTTTTTTTTTAGTCCAGAACCAATAAAGTGTTTGAAAACGTCAAAGAAACCAAAGAATGAGAGCCACGTACATTCACACAGATAACAAATAAAATGCTTGTTACTGCATTTACTAAACTATCGTATGGTCCTGAAAGCATAGCCTAAGGGGTACTTTGCACGCTGCGACATCGCTACTGCGATATCGTCGGGGTCAAATCAAAAGTGACGCACATCCGGCGCCGGTAATGACGTTGCAACATGTAAAGCCTAGATGCGCCGAGAAACGATCACAAAAGCGTCGTAAATCGGTGATCTGTGTAGTGTCGGACATTTTCATAATGTCGCACCAATAGGAGATACGATGTTGTTCCTCGTTCCTGTGTGTGAAGCCGCAGGAGCGAGGATTATCTCCTTACCTGCCTCCACTGGCTATGCGGAAGGAAGAAGGTGGGCGGGATGTTTACGTCCCGCTCATCTCCGCCCCTCCGCTTCTATTGGCCGCCTGCCATGTGACGTTGCTGTGACGCCGCACGACCCGCCCCCTTAGGAAGGAGGCGGGTCGCTGGCCAGAGTGATGTCGCAGGGCAGATAAGTGCGTGTGAAGCTGCCGTAGCGATAATGTTCGCTACGGCAGCTATCACAATATATCGCATGTGCGACGGGGGTGGGTACTATCGCGCTTGGCATCGCTAGCATCGGCTAGCGATGTTGCAGCGTGCAAAGTACCCCTAAGGATAGGCCATCAATTGAAAAGTAGTGGACAACCCCTTTAAGGAAGCCAAACATGACATCTTGCACCAGATCCTTGAACACCATGCTGCTCTAATTTTATACCTTTTTGAAGCTTTTATCAGTCTCATACAAAGACACGAATGGAGTCTTATCTTGAGCAAAACCTCTTTAAATTTCTATGTTTTAACCACTTAGTTAAAATAACTTCTATTTGCATAAACAATTTACAACTGCATACGAATTGGAAATCCACATAGTGGAAGGGGTTAATGGAATTACAGCAAGTAGCTGCATGGGTGAGCCGAGGATAAGGTGCTTAGCCGTAAGAAACATAGCCCTGTAGGCAAACTAAATATAGTGAGAATATTCTATCACCCATACTGTCTGCTGAACTTGAAAATAATTCAGCAGTCTTATTTTTAAAAAAAAACACTAAACAAAAACAAAGTAGTGAGACTGGAAATCTCTGCGACAATATGTTGTAACAGTTGATATGCTAAACAAGTTCAAGAAGGGATTGGTTACCTTTCTAGAAAAATATAGTATTGCAGGTTATGAGTACTAGACTCTGCCTAACCTTCCGTTAAAGGGAATCCATCAGCTGGTTTTTGCTATGTAAACTGAAAACCTCATGCTGCAAGGGTTAAAACATAGAATTCAGGTATGCCTGTTTTGTCAAGGTCAGATCTGTTGCTTATTTGCTATGTTGGTTTAGGAAGCAGGACTTATCAATGCCCAAATTACAATGTCACATGCATGGCAGTCTGTCACGCCCCTCCTCTGATTGACACCTCACTGTCAATGTATAATTTCTATTGAGAGCCTGGTGTGGGCGATAAGCTCTCTCAGCTGCTCTGCTATGTGAGCTAAATCTGATTGTGTTAGAACAGCTGCAGCCTGTAATCTAAGTAATACATCGTTGGATTCAGGATCTCTTTTCCTTCATCATGCTGCTCTCAGATGAGGTAGCAAAACCTGCTGGCAGTATCCCTTTAAAGGGAACCTGTCAGGTCCCTTATGCACTCTACAAGCAGGAGCATGTGTGGACTAGAAACCCCATTCCTACACATCCCTGTGTTGTAATATTGTGTAATAATAATTTATAAAAAAAAACGTTTTATAACTTACATGTTCCCTATGTAAATAAGAAGAGGCACTAGCCCTAAGGGCGTCGCTTTGCACCGTGAGCGTCTGCATTCTTTTCATGGTATCACGCCCCCGGGGGCGTGATACCATGGATTTACATGAGCGAACTCACCATCAGATCCCGCGCATGTGCACTGCCATTCGTGCAGCCTTCTTATCCGGGTGTTTTCTTGTCGTTTCACAAGCACACTGCACATGATCCCTCTACTTATTTACATAGGAAACACATAAGTTATAAAAAGGTTTTTTTTAGAAATTCATATTACACAATATTACGACACAGGGATGGGTAGGCCGGGGTTTCTAGGCCACACATCACCCTGCTTGTAGAACACATAAGGAACCTCACAAGTTCCCTTTAATATGGGTCAACTGGCGCCTGCCTCATGGGGATTTTTCATTTCTGTGGAACAGCAAAAATTGTAATATATGTTGAACTAGATGGAGTAGTACAACCGTATAAATCAAACAGAGATCGGACTGCAATGCACGGACTACCCATCAGGTCTCCCCACCTGAGCATAACAGTTATGCTCAGGTCGGGAGATCCACCGGCCAGTCCATGCATTGCGGTACAATCTCAGTCTGAATACACCTTAAAACATACTGTAGTAAACAAACAAACAAAAAAAGAACACAGAAAAAAACTACCAATTTCACAGGAGAAACTACTAAGTTATGTTTACGCTTTTTTTTAAAGAAGTGCACCATAGGTTAAAAACGCCTAGTGTGAATAATAGTTTAAATATCTCATTTATTTTGTTATTATTGTAAAATGCTGAATTTTATTTTGCACAAACATAAAACAACATTTAAAAAATGCATCAAAAACTGAATGTGTGAATATGCTCCTACATAGCTTTATACTGCTAATACTTGTCTTTCCTTTAAATGAGGACAAATTAGTAGCCTTACAGATTTAGGCATCAGGACATATATATTGCCCTGTGAAAGTATTCACCTCCCTTGGCTTTTTACCTATTTTATTACATTACAACTATTGATGGGCAAACCCGGAATGTAAAATTTGGGATCTGGGCGGGATACCTAGTATCCAGGCACCTATCTCGATCACCGTTTAACTATATGGATCTGGCCATCTGAATAATTAAAAAAAAAAAAGATATAAAAAACAAAGAAAATATTGATAACCAGGAGCCATAAATTTACCAAGTCTCAAGTGCGGCTGCAACACTACTTCTATAGCCGCTACTTACTAAAGATTAGCGAACCTGAGGTTTGGTTTTTGAACCGAACAGCAACTTAAAAAAACAGGGCTCGGGTTCGGACTTCAGATGCTTTACGAGTGAACTTAAGTGTTCACAGGTATCCAGCTTGGGAAAGTTTGGATTGATTGCGGCTAGTGAACCGAACCTCCAAAGGTTCGCTCATCTTTACTCCTTACCCTCATACATATTAACTGCTCCCTCACTGCGTCTATGATTTGTTGCAGTCAGATCGTGCTCCCACCCTGTGTGACAGCATGTCTGACTGCTTGGAATCCATTAAGCTGTCTATAGTGGTGCAAACATAAATAAAATCAATAAAAAAATGTGCATAGTTCCCCATATTATGATACCAAGCACAGATAAATCATACGCCTACAGGCTGCAACCCCCAGCTGTGTGGTTAAAAAATATTTAAATAAATCATTTTTAAAACTGCGTGCGGTCTCGCCCAATATTGATACCTAATGATAATTAAGCCGACAGTTGGGGGATGGTATTCAAAGGTTGGGGAGTTCCATGGTTATTATGCCCCTCCTAGCCTAAAATAGCAGCCTGCAGCCTCCCAGAATTGTCGCATCCATTAGATGCGACAATTTCAGCACTTTACCCAGCTCATCCCAATTGCCCTGGTGCAGTGGCAGTCATGGAAATTTAAGGGGTTAATGACAGCTCACAGCTTCCACTAAGCCATAGATTAGTAATAGCAGGTGTCTATGAGACCCACCATTACTAATTGCTAAATGTAAAGAAACAAATAAAAAAATCCTTTATTTGAACTAAAATGAAAAAAAAAATAACCCTTTCACCCCTTTATTAACTCCCAAAACATCCAAGTCAAATGTAATCCACAAGAGGTCTTCCGACGAGTCCTGCTCTGCTACATCCTGTAGTCACAGTACATGGGTACAGAACATGAACCCGCTGCAGGCAGGTCGGTGAACACAGTTCACCTGAGGTAAGGTCACTGAGTTTAATGAGGTCATCTGAGGTCAGTTTACCTGCGGTAACAGGTGGGTTACCATGGGAACCTCCAGCTGTGACCGCAGATAAATTGAGTGAGGTCACCGCTTCCAGTTGGGACTTAGTCAGTATCAGCCTGAAGTCACAGAGTGCGGTCATGTCTTCTAATGTGCCCACGTGCTGTGATTTCAGTATGAAGCAGAGCCGGGATTGACGTGGGACCTTGTGTGGATTACGTTGGAAATGGGTGTTTGGGGTTAATAAATTAAAGAAACAGGGTGGGGTTTTTTGTATTTTATTTCAAGTAAAGGATTTTTTCCAGTGTTTGTGTTTATTTATTTTCATTTAGAGTATTAGTAATGGAGGTATCATAGACATCTTTCACTACTAATCTAGGGAGCAGTGGCAGCTGTGAGCTGTCATGAACCCCTTATATTATAGCATTAGTAATGGATATGTCGGTCTTACAGATGCGTCCCATTACCAATCTAGGGCTTAGTGGCAGCTGTGAGCTGCCATTAACCCCTTATATTACCCTGATTGCCACTGCACTAGGGCAAATCAGGATAAGCCAGGTAAGGTGCAGTAACTGTTGCATCTTATGGATGTGACAATTCTAGGTGGTTACAGACTGCTATTTTTAACATTGACCATGTACCTCCACAGCGTGAGAATACCAACCCCCAGCTGTCGGCTTTATCATGGCTGGGTATCAAAATTGGAGGCGACAGTATATAGTTTTTAAAATTATTTATTTTACTAATTAAAAAAAAAAGCCCCATGGGGTCCCTCTTATTTTGAGACACAGCCAAGATAAGTACACGGCTGGGGGCTGAAGCCTGTAGCTTTATGCTATATCTGTGCTGGGTATTACAATATAGGGGGACCCTATGCCAATTTTTTTATTTTTATGCCACTATAGGGACACAGGCAGTCAGACATGTTGTCACACAGCGTGGAGGCGCAGTGTGACTGCAACCAGAGACGCCGAGACTGCCAGCGGAAGCAGTGAATATGTATGAGGATAATGGGTGGCCCCAGAAGTACCGATGTGCAGGAGACTCAGTAAGTTTAAAGTGCTTTCTCTATTCCCATAGCCCTTTCTACCACTATTGTAAAGTAGAATATTCGGGGGCCCCATAGATTTCCTTGGGGATAGCCGCCTGGCCAGATATTCAGAATAAATTCCAGTCCCGAACTGTTGGGGTTTTTTTTTATTTGGATATCTGAGGGTTCACCCATCACTAATTAAACCTGTGTTTAAATATTTTTGTAATCCGATTTCTGTAATGCATCAGCACTAAGTACTCTAAGTTGGGGAAGTAAAGTGAGAAAAATATAGGTGAAAACTTATTTTATGGGATAAAATAAATAAAAATTACTATGTGCATATGTATTCACCCATTCTGCTATGAAGCCCCACAAAATTTCTGCTGCAAGCAATTATCTTCATAAGTCACATGCTTAATGAATGAAAGTCCAAGAGTTTTCAATCTAATGGTCTATCAGTATACACACACCTTTACTGAAAGGCTACCGAGGCTGCAGCACCATTAAGCAAGAGGCACCACTAATTAAACAACACCATGAAGACCAAAGAGCTCTCTAAACAAGTCAGAGATAAAGTTGTTGAGAAGTACAAGTCAGGGTTGGGTTCTATAAAAATGTCCTAATATCTGAAGATCTCCAGAAACACCATTCAATCCATTATGATCAAATGAAAAGAACATTGTACCACAACAAACCTACCAAGAGAGGGCCACCCACCAAACCTCTCAGCTCGGGCAAGGAGGGCATTAATCAGAGAGGCAGCACAGGGACCAAAGGTAACCCTGAAGGAGCTACAGAGTTCCCAAGCAGAGACTGGAGTATTTGCCCATACAATCACAATAAGATGTACACGCCATACAGCTGGCCTTTGTGGAAGTGTAGTCAGAAAAAAAGCCTTTACTTACAACAAAAAATTGGAAGGCTTTTTTTTTGTATACCAAAAGACATGTGGGAGACACCTCAAATGTATGGAAGAATTTGCTGTGGTCAGATGACACTAAATTTTAACTTTTTGGCCACCAAGGTAAACAATATGTCTGAGGCCAAACAAACACAGATCACCACCCCGAGAACACCATCCCCACAGTGAAACATGGTTGGGGCAGCATCATACTGTGGGGATGTTTTTCAACAGCAGGGACAGTGAAAATGGTCCTACTTGAGCGGACGATGGATGGTGCAAAATACAGGGATATTATTTCACACTAGGTACAGGGAAGTACCAAGTGAGTGGCGAAAGGTCAGGGAAGTGCACCCATGCATCTAGGGAAGGGGGCTGATGGTGACCCTTGACCAAACCTACAGCTGGTTCTTGGGGTCCCTCCCCACCCTAGGTGGGTTCCGCACCTATGCGCTGAGTTGGATACCTTATCCTAGGTATCCCTAGTGCTAGACCCTAAATAGGGAATGGGTAGGAGGAGCTCTTTGTCAACCCAACTAAACACTAAAGGAAGACACAAGGAAGGCACACAGGGGAAAAAGCACAAACTACTTATCCACAGGTAACACAGGCAGGAGTTCAGCAAAGCTTCAGCAATGATACTACAGATGAGAGCAAGCCACCAGCTTGCAAAAAGAGCTAGAATGAACTGAATAATATCACCAACACCAGTCCAGGGAAGAAGGGAGTATTTAAACACCAAGAGAATGTTGATGGTCAGCAGCTGGGTGGAAGGCGAGCTCCTGCTGGGTCCAAAAAGGAGAGAGAGATGAATCCAGCAGGAAAGCTTTCAATACCAATGAATACTGACAACAGTAACAATGGAAAGTCAGGGATGAATTTCACTGTTTCTTTTGAGGGTTTGCATCAGTTCATGTACAGAACATGCCTACAACTGGGAACATTGGGTTTACTTTTTATTGTGAAGCAAACAACAAATCGGACAAAATAACTGAAAACTTCAGTGAGCATAACTATTCACCCCCCTAAAATCAGCACTTTGTAGAGCCTTATTTTGTGGCAATTACTGCGTCGCTTGGATAAGTCTCTATGAGCTTTCCACATCTTGCCACTGGGATTTTTACCCATTCCTCAAACCAAAACTGCTTTGGCTCTTTCAAGTTTGCTGTTGACCAAAGGAAACCATCTATCTTCAAGACTAACCATATATTCTCAATTGGATTAAGGTCTGGGTTTTGACTAGGCCACCCCAAAACATTTACACGTTTCCCCTTAAACCACTCGAGTGTTGCTTTAGCAGTATGCTTTGGGTCATTGTCTTGTTGGAAGGTGAATCTCCGTCCCAGTCTCAAATCACCTAACAGACTGAAACAGGTTTTGCTCAAGAATATCTCACATGTGTGTGTCACGTGTGACAGTCATGTGGTTTCTAGCAATAGAAAGTCACAGCGTTTGGCTGCACAAAATGCTGTTGTCAGTTAGCAAAACACGAAAAATGCCAGGGGGGAGGGGGTGGTGGTGGTTGAATACTTTTGCAAGGCACTGTACATAATACCATGCAGGAAAACAAAAAAAACTTGCAAAGGGTAACTAGATTCCAGGACTGGAGGAAATTTTAAATTAATAATGCAACAAAATAGACGCAGACACAATGTGATGGTAAGAATTAGGGTCTTCTGGGCTCCCTGAATAATACTACCACTCATTTATCATTGTTTAACAGAGCAATGAACCGTACTGGCACAAAGCATGTAGAGTTTTGCTAGCCATCACTTTAATGGTATTGAACATATTAACTGCTTCCTGCATGATACATGTAACATCTAACACACACTGTCAACATATAACTGTAGTATGTGCAATGTATCTTCCTATTCAGATTTATTTTGAAAGGTCAGCAGTGATTGAATACAGAAAAGATATTGTCCGAAATATTTGTTTTCTATTTTTGATACATCTATTCATCATGAACACTTTAGCCTCTGTTCATATGAGTGGAAGCGCAATTATAAAGATCTAATTCTATCATATCTCAAGAAAGAAAACAGCACAGCATGCTGCACCATTGTTTCCAGAAAATGGCAGAAACCTTAAGCATCCTATTATGCTCAATGGGGTCTATCGAGGACCACTTGTGTTTGTCACATGATGGATTCATCCACTGCATAAATCTGGTTCCTATATGGAACAGAAAAACATAATTCCTAATATATATATATATATGTGTGAATATAGACTTGGTTATAGACTTTTTAAGTTTTTATGAAGACTATGCTTAAAGGGAATCTGTCATCAAGATTTCACACCCCAAACTATTTATACGAGCATTTAGCTCTTTGAAAGACAAGTCCATCAATACCTTTACACGGTCAATCCGTTCCTCTGTTACGAAGAAATCAGTATTTGAATTGATATACAAATAAGGCTGAAGAGCTATTTGTATATCTGAACCTTCTGTCACTCCAGCTCTATTCCAGTCCAGTGCTGACTCCTCCTGCTTGACTGATAGCTCTTTTGTCTGAAGTCACACAGCATAGAGGCTGTCAGTCAAGCAGGAGGAAGCGGTGCTGGGCGGGGAACAGAGCTGGAGTGACAAACAGCTCTTCAGCCTCATTTGCATAATAATTCAAATGCTGATTTCTCAGTAATGGAGGAACGGACTGGCCATGTAAAGGTTTTTCTGGACTTGTCTCTGAAAGAGGTACATGTACATGTGACGAGTTTGGGAGGTGAAATCAAGCTGACAGATTCCCTTTAAGAAATATTTTCTTAACATCATAGAATTCTACAAATGTGACATTATCTTGAATTTCAGCAAGCTTTCTGGGATCAGGTTGTCTCTATTACTGAAAACCATATTACTAGAAGCGATACATATAAAACAAGATGTGAATAGGCAAATATATACCCAAAACATTTTTCTCAGTAGTACAGAAAAGAAAAATGAGTAATCTTGCAATTTTCACACTGGCCACTCCTGATATTTTCAACTCATACTTTCTTTTCTTTCAGGAAGAGTTTGCAGCAGGTACTTATCATCAAAGGCAGGATTACAATGACAGATAACAGCTCTATACACAGCTGATACCACAGGATACACTAACCTCAATAAGCAATGTCACAGCTTCCCCTGCACCCCCCCCCCATTCACAATGACCTTTGCACAGGCTCCTTAGATACTTCCACCATTGTGGCTATGAACATATGTTTTTTCCTGAAACAACAGGAAATTACAGTCTAAAAGGCCCCAGTGACCAGTTTGAAAATTGCAAGATTTCTATTATTTTTAATACAGTGTGACATGTAAAAATAAGGCCACAAATATTTTAAAATTAATTTTAATACAAAAAGCTGATTTAAACAATAGGTCATTTTCTGAGTTTAGCTTTCCTTCTCCACTATTAGTAGCTGTCTGTGTATTCAAAACCATTATCATGTCTTACAATACATGTGGTCTGAATTTCTATTACACTGTGTGCAGAATTATTAGGCAAATGAGTATTTTGACCACATGATACTTTTTATACATGTCCTACTCCAAGCTGTATAGGTTTGAGAGCCAACTACCAATGAAGTAAATCAGGTGATGTGCATCTCTGTAATGAGGAGCGGTTTGGTGTAATGACATCAACACCCTATATAAGGTGTGCTTAATTACTAGGCAACTTCCTTTCCTTTGACAAAATGGGTCAGAAGAGAGATTTGACGGGTTCTGAAAAGTCCAAAATTGTGAGATGTCTTGCAGAGGGATACAGCAGTCTTGAAACTGCCAAACTTTTGAAGCGTGATCACTGAACAATCAAGCATTTCATGGCAAATAGCCAACAGGGTTGCAAGAAGCATGGTGGGCAAAAAAGGCGCAAAATAACTGCCCAAGAATTGAGGAAAATCAAGCGTGAAGCTACCAAGATGTAATTTGCCACCAGTTTGGCCATATTTCAGAGCTGCAACGTTACTGGAGTATCAAAAAGCATAAGGTGCGCTATACTCAGGGACATGGCCAAGGTAAGAAAGGCTGAAAAACGACCACCTTTGAACAAGAAACATAAGATAAAACGTCAAGACTGGGCCAATAAATATCTTAAGACTGATTTTCAAAGGCTTTATGGACTGATGAAATGAGAGTGACTCTTGATAGGGCAGATGGATGTGCCAGAGGCTGGATCAGTAAAGGGCAGAGAGCTCCACTCCGACTCAGACGCCAGCAAGGTGGGGGTGGGGTACTGGTATGGACTGGTATCATCAAAGATGAACTTGTGGGACCTTTTTGGGTTGAGTATGGAGTGAAACTCAACTCCCATACCTACTGCCAGTTTCTGGAAGACAGCTTCTGCAAGCAGTGGTCCAGGAAGAAGTCGGTATCGTTCAAGAAAGACATGATTTTCATGCAGGACAATGTTCCATCACATGCATTCAACTACTCCACAGCGTGGCTGGCCAGTAAAGGTCTAAAAGATGAAAAAATAATGACATGGCCCCCTTGTTTACCTGATCTGAATCCCATAGAGAACCTGTGGTCCCTCATAAAATGGAAGATCTACAGGGAGGGAAAACAGTACACCTCTCGGAACAGTGTCTGGGAGGCCGGGGTGGCTGCTGCATGCAATGTTGATCGTAAACAGATCAAGCAACTGACAGAATCTATGGATGGTAGGCTGTTGAGTGTCATCATAAAGAAAGGGAGCTATATTAGTCACTAATTTTTTGGGTTTTGTTTTTGCATGTCAGAAATATTTATTTCTATATTTTGTGCAGTTATATTGGTTTACCTGGTGAAAATAAGCATGTGAGATGCGAATATATTTGTTTTTTATTAAGTTGCCTAATAATTCTGCACAGTAATAGTTACCTGCACAAACACATATCCTCCTAAGATAGCCAAATCTAAAAAAAACCAAAACACTCCAACATCCAAAAATATTAAGCTTTGATATTTAAGAGTCTTTGGGTTGATTGAGAACATAGTTGTTGATCAATAATAAAAACAAAATCCTCTAAAATACAACTTGCCTAATAATTCTGCACACGGTGTACTGCCATGTCCCACAACTTGATCCTGCTAGATTATCAAACACCCACATCCCTATATCAATCCATTCTTTCCACATATTACATTTATTTATATGACTACTATTATTACTACTCTTTGCCTGTAGTGGTCACAATAGGTGAAATAAACAGATGACATCATCTTCTTCCCAGCAAAATAAACACAAAATAATTAAAAAGGCCGCCTGAAATGATATAATCCATTTAAGACATCAATGAAAACACTTCAATAAACCTGGAAAACAAATTATTTCTCTTAAATAACTATTGACTGTCCAGGAGCAACAGAACACCGGCCAATTGGGAGGGGGTGATGTAATACAATAATTAAAAAACATTACTCAGCCGATCAATTGCCCATCCCATCCAGCCCCCCCCCCCTCCCATGCTAACCACCGGACTCTACTTACTACAGCCATGACATCCCATTTACACACAAAACGGTTGTATGAAATCATCAGTTGGCTGTAGCGGTCACGTGTGTTTAGGGGACATCATACTGGACAACCACTTTCCGTATAGCAAAGATTTTTATTTTTTCTTCTTTACAGAGATGACCAAATCAATTAGATGCAAATCAATTTTTAGAAATTCACTAAACCTGGCATATTTGAAATTGTAAAAGATTGCATATGAGAGAGAAGGTTTAGATGACCTTGGGCATATGCTTTGCAGCTATGACATCACATGGTATAGCTGAACCAATTAGGATGCATTATCATATCCTGTATAAAAGCACAGGCAGGGAATCTAGCAGCATTTTGGGGCAAATCTGTATAGTGAGACATTGTCACAGCTCACAGCTGAGCCATAGATATAGAAAGCCATAAAACAGTGACTAAATTCTACATTCTAAATTCATAATATAGATATGGTGTGCTGCTCAGACTTTTAATACCTGATAGAATGATTTATATTGTTGTGTTTAAAGGGAAAGGTGCAGTATGTACCCAGAACCACAAGCAGTTCCCGGGTTCATATTGCTAATCTATGCCTAACTGTCCCTGTATCTAGTAACATACATAAAGAGATCTTTAGAAAAAGTATTTCTAAAGATTCTTTATCATATGCTAATGAGGCCAGCGACTAGTCGAGGGCATTATTTCCTTTGGCTAGTTTCCCCTCTTAGCATGTTAACATGCTAATGAATGCGCAGCGTCAGAGGCATAGTGGCACTCACCTCTCTTCTGCCATCGTTGAAATTTGGCTCAGTGTGCATGATCCTGGACTTTTGTTCATGCGCACTACATAAGTTTGAAGCCAGGATACATACCCCCGGCTTCATCGTGCACATGACCGAAGTTTCGGGGTCATGCGCGCTAAGCCTAAATCCATTGTTGGACACAATAGAAGCAGAGAGGTGAGTGCGACCATCCTCTGACGCTGCCCATTCATTAGCATGTGAGGACGCCCACACGTGCGTGCGTGCTTACATGCTAAGGGGGGCGACTAGCCAAGGGAAGTAACACCCTTGCGACTAGTCCCTGGACTCATTAGCATACCATATGGGATCTTTAGAAATACTTTTTCTAAAGATCCCTTTATCTATGCTAGTGTATACAGGGACAGTTATGCAGGGATTAGCAATATGCACCCAGAACTGTTCGTGATTCTGGGTGCATAGGGGACCTGACAGGTTTCCTTTAACCTGGAAAACTTTAATAAGAAAGCAGAATATATACACAGGCATTGATTCATAAGGCTTCACGCTTTAGCATCTTAATCAGAAATTCTTGAGAAAATAATCCTAATTAGTGCATCCTTATAGATGCTAAGTCATGAGGATAAACTGCCTTATGACATTCAATGAAAGCAGTTGGATAACTATGTAGTAACGTTTCAGTTACTGGGAGGCAGAAAAAAAATATATATATTTTTTATATGGTGCAGAGCCTAGGTGACTGGAATGCAGCACTCAAGGAAGCTCTTCCTGTGGACTTCTCGAATCGGTAATTGTACACAGATCTTGCCAAAGTAATGGCATCATGAGAATTGATTGCTAGCTGGTTATCCTAATTACATAGGCAGCTTGATGCATATTCCAGATGTAAATGAGAGCACCGACACACACAGACACGAACATCCAGATTCAGAGCTGTTAAGCAATTTTCATTGTTTGTCAATGAAGAAAAAGCAGGAACAGATGTAAGGAATAGAAGAATTATCACACACTCGTTAGCATCCAGTCCAGATCAACATCATCATGGCACTAATATTGTTCTGATTTAATTGCCTAACAGCTAAAGAATTTACTTTTTTAATCTTTAGCCACATATTTTCAATCTGACTATGCTTCACTTTTGGCTACACTGTAATTTTACAACATCCTGGTGAATTAAAAGGGAATGTGTCAGCAGATTTTTGCTATGTAACCTGAACACTGAATTCAGCAATGTGTCACTTATCAGGCTGTGTGCTGTTGTTTACTTACTATAAAAGTTTTATCACCAGAACTTATCAATGCCAGGACTGATGATCATGCACCTGCTAAACTGAGCACGCCTACTCCACTGCTAAGCAACTCACTGTCAATAGACAATGTACATAAGAGAGCCTGGTGTGGGCGGATTTTTGAGCTCTGATACATGTTACACCAGAGAACTTTGATTGTGTCACTAAAGCCTGCACGTTGCAATTTCGCATACGATATTGTATGCGATTTGCAACGCCCCCATCGTATCTGTGGCACGTTCAATTTGTTGAACGTGCCGCACAAATGATTAACCCCCTTCACACATACTTACCCGTCCATACGACCTCGATGTGGGCGGCGAACGTCCACTTCTTGGTGTGGGAGGGACGTTCGGCGTCACATCGACGTCACGCGGCAGCCGGCCAATAGAAGCGGAGGGGCGGAGATGAGCGGGACGTAAACATTCCGCCCACCTCCTTCCTTCCACATTGCTGGCGGGAGCCGTGGGAGGCAGGTAAGTTCATTGTTCCCGGGGTGTCACACACTGCGATGTGTACTGCCTCGGGAACATTGAACAACCCGACGTGCAATTCGTCAGGATTCAACGACGTGTATGCGATGAACGTTTTAACGTTCAATCACAATCGCACGTAGCTGTTACATGCTACAATGTAACTTACGATGCCGGATGTGCGTCACTTACGACGTGACCCCGCCGACACATCGTAAGATATATTGTAGCGTGTAAAGGGGGCTTAAGTGATACATTGATGCAATCAGCATCTATTTTCCTATACGCTTGATGATACGATGATATCATGATATGCTTATATGAAGTAGCAAAAACTTGGTGACCGATTCCCTTTAACTGTTTTTCCAGTTTTAATTTTTTTTTTTTTAACCCCTTCATATCCCAGCCTGTTTTCACCTTCCTGACTGGGCCAAATTTTACAATTCTGACTAGTGCCACTTTACGTGGTAATAACTCTGGAACACTTCAACATATTCCAGTGATTGTGAGACTCTTTTTTTGTGACATTGTACTTCATATTAGTGATAAATTTTGGTCAATATCATTTGCATTTATTTATGAAAATATATATTTTTTAGGAAGTTAGATGGGTTAAGGCCGTGTGCACACAGTGTGTTTTTGATGCATATTTTTTGTGCAGATTTGTCACAAATCTGCATGCTTGTCCTTATGCAAGCAGTCAATGAAAATTCTGAAGTGTTGTGTACGTACGTGTTGCTTATTTTTTCCTTGCAGAAATTAATTTGCTGCATGTCAATTCTCGGTGCGTTTTTGAGTCTTTCTACCCATTGACTTCATTATGAAAAATGCATGGCAAACAAACACCAACAATGTGGCAAAAACGCACCTCGTACTTGGTGCATTTTTCTGCCAGAAGATGTAGATTTGGTGCAGAAAATTTCTGCACCAAATATTCAGCATGAGCATATAGCCTAAACGTTTATGTGCATATTTCCAACAAATATTACAAAACATAGGGACCTACGTGACAAACAAAATAGCCAAAAGTGACAACATTTTAACTACTGCACCCTTCAAAGTGTTCAAAATCACATTCAAGAAGTTTATTAACTGTTTAAAGGGGTTATCCGGCTTCTTTTGACTTTTTTTTTTTATTACCCTATTGGGCTACATTGGGGCAGGTAAGTAGTTAGTGTGCACTTACCTGCCCTGCTGTCAGCCCCTCTCCCCCGGCTCAGAGTGGTCATGTGACCGCTCCTGCCGCGATTTTGCTGCTTCCGGTCATTTCTTGTCAACATGGGCTGGACCATGTTGACATGTAAATCTGGAACAGCATGTCACCTCCCTGCTGGGCGGGTACAGTGCGATGAGCCCTGCCCCCCTTCCCTGCACCCTCCCACACATTCCCCCGCACCCCTTACTCTCCCCGCAACCTCCCCCTGCACTGCTGTGGGGTCCGTGACCTGGGGGAGGGGCCTGGCGGCGACTGCCGTGGTGTCAGCGCCAGCAGCAGGCCCCCAGCTCAGGATCACACATTCAAATGTACCGGCATCACAGATCACAGATACATTTGAAAGCGCTGATGAGAGGGAGCGCTGCTTCTCATCACTGCCCGGCTGTCTGTGCTCTCTTCAGCACAGCGGTGACGTCACTACTGTGCTGATATGTCCAGAGAACAGACAGCGTGCGAACGTGCAGGAGCGTCGGGGACCGAGGACGGGTGAGTATGTACTCCCTACATGTATTCCCTATGGGGGTAGGGGGGATCGGTGCAGAGCGCCGTGTGTGCGTGTGGTGCAGAGCCATATGTGTGTGTGCGGTGCAGAGCCATATGTGCGGTGCAGAGTCCGATGTGCGTGTGCGGTGCAGAGCCCGATGTGCGTGTTCGGTGCAGAGCCCGATGTGAGTGTGCGCTGCAGAGTCCGATGTGTGTGTGTGTGGTGCAGAGTCCGATGTGCGTGTGCGTGGTGCAGAACCATATGTGCGTGTGTGTGGTGTGCAGAGCCATATGTGCGTGTGTGTGGTGCAAAGCCATATGTGCGTGTGTGTGGTGCAGAGCCATATGTGTGCATGTGGTGTGCAGAGCCATATGTGCGTGTGCGGTGCAGAGCCCGATGTGGGGCTGTTATTTGCAATGCTGTAGTGATAACAGGTCAGGTGCTGGGGAAGAATACTGACAGGGAATGGGTGTGCAGGGGGCGGGCAGGGGGCGAGGCTGGACAGTGAGGGCTGGCAGGGGGCGAGGCTGGACACTGAGGCCGGGCGGTGCCAGCTCTGACTGAGGTTTTGCACAGGAAGTGGTCAGTTTGCTGGAGCTGAATGTAAACAAAGAGCTGCAGAGAATAAAGGGTGAATTCAAAAGGAACAAAAGTTAGAAAACAAAAAATAACAATGTAGGGGTGTTTTATATGACAATACAGCACAGATTAGCTTACCAAAAATTTTTGAGTTTATGTCGGACAACTCCTTTAAGTGTGTCTCAGGAATTAATGAAATGTGTCTGTACAGTACTGCTAAGTCACAAGGCGAGATTCGGGAGGGAAGGAGCGCTATTTGACTCTCTGAGCATAGATTTTCGTAGAATAATATATACAGAGGCGCTAAGTGCCAGAAGAGCAAAATCCATGCAACCTCCTTGCAAGTGACAACATTTTGTAAATGACACACCTCTGGGAATTTATCTACAGGTGTAGTGATGATGATTTCGACTCCATGAATGTTATTGGGTGAAAATTGCAAATCTGCCATTGTAGTGCCCAGTACATTGCAGTCTCCAGCTCATACTTCTGGAGACATGCACTCTGTAAATTAAGTCGGCTCTCCTCGCTGCCGTAATGCCAAATATTTGGATGCTAAATGTGGCCTAGGTATACTGTGTGACTCTGAAGGGAAGAGGTATCTGGATTTGGGAGTGCAGAATTTGCTGGGTATCTTCTGATGGGGGGGGGGAGAGTGGTTGAAAACCATAGAGCCCTTCCAGAGCCTTTGTGTTATAAGTAACATCAATGAAGCTTTTATTGGGAACATTTTACATGACATTTTGGATCACATTTATCCTCTGCTCGATGCTGAGCACTTATGTCGGGTCTTCCATCTGAATCTCCGAATGATGTCATTCAGATGATACCCCAGATGGATCAATTCAATATGGCAGCAGTGTTACTCTGAACTCGATATGAAAATAGTATTAATTTCTAGCTTCTGGTTAAAGGGAACCTGTCACCATTTTTTTGGCGTATAAGCTCCGGCCACCACCGGGCTCTTATATACAGCATGCTGACATGCTGTATATAAGAGCCCAGGCCGTTCTGAGAACATAAAAAACACTTTATAATACTTATCTAACGGTCGTGCGGTTGGCCATATGGGCGTCTCCGTTGTCCGGTGCCGGCTCTTTCTGCCATCTTCGTCCTCAAGATCAAAGTATTGTAGTGCGCCTGCGCAGGATCGGCGAGTATGTATGACGTAGCTGCGTCATGCACACAGGCTTCAGAAAGAGAACTAAGATGGCCGAAAGAGGAGGCGCCGACACCAGAGAACGGAGACGCCCATATGGCCAATCGTGTGACCGTTAGGTAAGTATTATAAAGTGTTTTTTATGTTATACCCTCGGCCTGGGCTCTTATATACAGCATATTAGAATGCTGTATATAAGAGCCCGGTGGTGATGGCTGCAGCTTATACGCCAAAAAAGTGGTGACAGGTTCCCTTTAAAATGTAACTTTATTAATAGATTTCTTTAAAACATCCAAGATTATGACCACAAAAAGGTCTTTAACTACTACGTTTCAAAAGCGCTCCAGTATCCTTTATCCAAGCTATACTGTAGTGAATCCTGCAATTGTAAAATACATCTCTCTCAATGAAACACGGGTGCATTGATTAAATCACATGGCAGACACGTCACATAATAAGTTGCATGATATAAGTACACAAGCAGGGTCGGCGTCAGAACCCAGCACACGTGGGCAAACGCCGGGGCCCCTGTACAGCTGCGGGCCCCAGGCTGAGTTCCGGCAACTGCAGTGCTTGGCCTGGCAGCCGCACTATCCTGGATCCTGGATAGTGTGGTTGCCGGCTGTTAATCAGCTGACATGTGCGTGACTCGCCGTGGCAGCTGGCAGTGAGTATACTGACATACGGCAGGACGTACCCAGTACGTCCAATGTCGGTAATAGCTTAAAGAAGTTGTCCAGTTACCAAAACTGTTTTTTTTCTGATAAATCTTGCTAATATGTGCCCCTCAACACATCTATTATGTTTTTTCAGCAAAATTACCTTTTATTGTGCACTAGCAGCACATGCTCATTGCTGGCTCCAGCTCTGATGGGGTTAATCTCTCCTCTGACTTCCTGTGTTCAGTTCCTACAAGTCCCAGAACTCTTTGTGGCTCTAGGGCGGTGTCTAGCTTATCTAACACACCCATTGTGTCTAATACACCCACTCTGCTCTCCGACTAAACCCTCCTCCCTGCCTCTTCCCAGTTGATGCCCAGAGATAAATCACAGATACAGCAGCTCTGCACAGCCAGGGGAAGAAAGTGTGTGTGTGCGTATATACAGTGTGTGTGTGTGTATAGTGTGAGTGTGTTTGTGTGTGTGTGTGAGAGTGTGTGTGTGCGTATATACAGTGTGTGTGTGTGTGTGTGTGTATAGTGTGAGTGTTTGTGTGTGTGTGTGCGTATATACAGTGTGTGTGTGTGTGTGTGTATATACAGTGTGTGTGTGTGTGTGCGTATATACAGTGTGTGTGTGTGTGTATATACAGTGTGTGTGTGTGAGAGTGTGTGTGTATGTGTACAGAAATTATGATTATTAGTCTGCGCAACATGTGAAAAAAATAATTGGGGAAGAAAAAGTGCCGGGGTGATGAGATTGCTTTTTTTCCTCTTGCCTAGTCTGTGTGTCGTCCTTATCATCCGCAAACCGCATATGACCAGATCCTGTGGATTAAATGTGCAGCGCATGCAACCGTTATTTTACCGGATCCTTCTGCAGCGGGACACAGAATTTATCGTCCGGCGCTGGAGTCAGCGGACTCCTGATCTCACAGCCCGCACACACTGCAATGGCTGCAGGTGGGCTCATTTACATGACCGTTCCATGTGTCCTGGTCAGTTCCTGTTTTTTTGCGGCCCCACAGACAGGACCATCTTTTCAATGTCTTTTGTGTAGGATCGGATGGTACACGGTAGCACTTCCATGTGCATCCGATCCTACAAAAAAAAACACATCGGATGCCGTATGTCCGCTCCGTTATTATGGAACATGTCCTATTCTGTTCCGTAATAACGAACCGTGACTCAATACAAGTCAATGGGTCCGCAAAATTCCTGGAAGCAACACGGAAGCACTTCCATGTGACTTCCGTCGGGTGCCCGTGCAGTCAGTGTCACGCTCCAGCCCCAGCCCCGCGGCTGCCCGCTCAGCAGTATCAGCAGCGGCCCGCACTGCAGTGTCAGCAGCCGCAGGGATGACCAGCGCTACCGTCAAGAGGTTAGTAATTTCATTACCTACGGTGATGAAGTCCTGCCCTCCTGACGTCAGTGGTCGTCACTGCCTTCTATGCCCGCCGCTTGTCACATCACCTCTCGCTGTCGACCCGATACTGTGACTAGTGGTGCCGTCACAGGCCGCTTGCGATACTTGGTTTGTGAAGGCGGCGGTCATTGAACTCAGTGACAGCGCTGCTGTCAGGAGTTCAGCGATCATCGCAGGTAATATACCTCGCTAACCTCCTGATAGCAGCACTCGTCATGCCCTGCAGTGACCTGGGCTGACCTATTGATGTTAGCTCAGGTCACTGCACGGCTCTCCCAGCAAATAGGGAACATTCTGTTCTTCATTGACTGGGACATTGACTATGGTATGGATCATTGTGGGACCCCCTTGGATTACACCAGACCTGGATTTGTTTTTCTTTCTAATAAATTGGTGAAAGAGGGAATGTGTTGGGGAGGTTTTTTTCAAATAAAAATGTGTTTGTTGTCTTTTTTTTTTTAATACTGCCTGGGTTTGTGATGTCGGGTATCTGATACACGCCTGACATCACTAACTCCAGGGCTTGATGCCAGGTGACATTACACATCTGGTATTAACCCCATATATTACCCCGTTTGCCACCGCACCAGGGCAACGGGATGAGATGGCACGAAGCACCAGGACTGGCACATTTAATGGATGCGCTAGTTCTGGGGCGGCTGCAGCCTGCTATTTTTAGGCTGGGGAGTGTCCAATAACTGTGAACCTCCCTAGTCTGAGAATACCAGACCACAGCTGTCCGCTTTACCTTGGCTGGTGATCCAATTTTGGGGGACCCCGTGTTTTTTGTTTTAAATTATTATTTAATTTAAAATAACAGCGTGGGGTGCCCTCTGTTTTGGATTACCAGCCAAGGTGAATCTGCCAGCTGTGGTTTGCAGGCTGCAGCCGTTTGCTTTACCTTAGCTGGCTACAAAAGATAGGGGAACCACATGTCATTTTTTTTTTATTATTTATTTATTTTTTGGCTAAATACAAGGCTAAGCACCCCTTAGTGCCACATGAAAGTCACAAAAGGGTGTCAGCTTAGAATATGCAGGGGGTAAGACATTATATATGTATTTCTTATCTATCTATCTATCTATCTATCTATACATTCATTCATTCATTCATTCATCCCTCTGTCTCTATATCTATCTATTCATCTCTATATCTACTCATCTATTTATCTTTCTTGCTGCTTCCGTTTTTTGCGGTCCACAAAAAAACGGAAGGCACGCAGATGTCACACGGATGCCACTAGGATGCATCCATGAAAAAAATGACCGTTTTTTGTGGCCCGCAAAAACGGAACGGTCAAGTGAATATAGCCTTAACAGCAGTCGCTGCCTGCTGCCGGTCACATGTGACCGTGTGCGGGATGTGTGTACAGGACTTCAGCTGAGTTCAGATCAGCTGACTCAAGTGTCGGCCGATTAGGCTGGGGCCACACGGGGATTACTGCGATCCCCTCGCATTACACTCGGCTCACGCTCAGTACAGCAGAGCTGAGTGTCATGCGTGTGTCCCTGCGACTGAGGTCCGACTCTGCGAGCAGACCTCAGCTGCGGGGGCGGACCGGCACTCGAGGGGTGGGCCAGCACTGAGGAGTGGTGGGAGGGATTTCTCTCCCTCTCTCCTCCGTAGTCCACCGATGTACCGCAAGTGCAGTGCGATTTTTCTTTCACCACATACACTTGAATGGGTAAAAGAGAGAGTCTTGCATTACAGTTGTAGCATGCTGCGATTGTTTTCTCGGTCCAATTAGGGCGGAGAAAATAATCGCTCATGTGTGCTGACACACAGGCTAATATTGGTCCGAGTGGAATGCGATGTTTGATCGCACTCCACTCGCACTGTTTTTCTCGCCGTGTGGCTTAGACCTTACTTGTTCTATGTCCCCCTGCATCCATCGCAGCGTGTGCAGGCTGGAGTTCAGCTGAGTTCAGATCAGCTGACTCCAGTGCTGGAGTGAACTCCGCTGACCTCACAGCCCGTACACGCTGCAATGGATGCAGGAGGACACAGAACAAGTAATTAGCAGACACTGCAGTCATCTGATTACTTGGGATGAATTGAGCAGTAAAATGCTCTGGTGCTCGATGGGCGAAGCCCATGTCGATTTTTTTTTAAAATTCATTAAAAAAAAAAAAAAAAAATCACTGTTTGTGGGCTCCCGCTGCCTTTTCTATTGTTAAGGGTAACCCAAGCAGCTACTGGCTGCTAACCCCAGCTGCTTGGTGTTACTTTCACTGGCAATAGAAATCCAGGGAAGCATTTTTTTTTTATAAAGGTTTTTGCCTGAAAACTTTTTTAAAAAAATGAAGTGGGCTTCACCATATTTTTGTATGCTAGCCAGGTACAGCAGGCAGCTACGGGCTGCCCCCAACCCCCAGCTGCCTAAATTGTACCCAGCTGGGAACCAAAAATATAGAGAAGCTCTTTTTTTTTTTTTTTTTATTTCATGAATTTCATGAAATAATTAAAAAAAAAAAATGACATGGGCTTCGCCGAATTTTTGAGTCCAGCCAGGTACAACAATGCAGCTGGGGATTGGAATCCACAGTGAAGGGTGCCCAAACTTTCTGGGCCCCCCGCTGCGAATTGCAGTCCACAGCCGCCCCAGAAAATGGCGCTTTCATAGAAGCGCCATCTTCTGGCGCTGTATCCAACTCTTCCAGTGGCCCTGGTGGCAGGTGGCACGCTGGGTAATAAGGGGTTAATACCAGCTATGTTTTACCAGCTGGTATAAAGCCCGAGATTCTTAATGTCAGGCCAAGTTTGACCTGGCCATTAAGAATCTCCAATAAAGGGTTTAAAAAAAAAAAAGACCACACAGAGAAAAAAAACTTTATTAGAAATAAATACACAGACACAGTAGGGACTCCATGTTTATTACTCCCTCTCACCCCTCCACGATGGAGAGATTTCTGTACTGACCATGCCAGGAGCGAGCGAGGGAAACGAGAGAGAGCGAGGGGGGGGAGGAAAAGAGAGCGAGGGGGGGGAAAGAGAGCAAGGGGGGGAGGAAAAGAGGGCAGCGGGGGAGGAAAAGAGAGCGGGGGGGAGGAAAAGAGAGCGGGGGGGGAGGAAAAGAGAGCGGGGGGGAGGAAAAGAGAGCACGGGGGGTGGAAAAGAGAGCGCGGGGGGTGGAAAAGAGAGCGAGGGGGGGAGGAAAAGAGAGCGAGGGGGGGGAGGAAAAGAGAGCAGGGGGGAGGAAAAGAGAGCAGGGGGGAGGAAAAGAGAGCGAGGGGGGGAGGAAAAGAGAGCGAGGGGGGGAGGAAAAGAGAGCGAGGGGGGAGGAAAAGAGAGCGAGGGGGGAGGAAAAGAGAGCGAGTGGGAGGAAAAGAGAGCGGGGGGAGGAAAAGAGAGCGAGGGGGGGAGGAAAAGAGAGCGAGGGGGGGAGGAAAAGAGAGCGAGGGGGGAGGAAAAGAGAGCGAGGGGGGAGGAAAAGAGAGCGAGGGGGAGGAAAAGAGAGCGGGGGGAGGAAAAGAGAGCGGGGGGAGGAAAAGAGAGCGGGGGGGAGGAAAAAAGAGCGGGGGGAGGAAAAGAGAGCAGAGGGGGGGAGAGCGCGAGGGGGGGGAGAGCGAGGGGAGGGGGAAGAGAGCGAGGGGGGGTTAGAGAGCGAGGGAAGAGAGGGGAGAGGAGAGAGGGATAAGAGGGGGGCAGAGAAGAGTGGGGGGAGAGAAGAGAGTGGGGAAAGAAGGGGGGGGCAGAGGTGCTCTGTCACCAACTGTCTCCACTCTGTGACTTGTGGTGCAGGTGACAGAGTGCAGACAGTTGTTCCCATGCAGCAGGACAGATGGCAGAGCACAGCGGTGACATGCCTGTCAGTGTCTTGCTGCTGGAAGGAGCAGATGATCACACTGCCCGAAACCGGCCGCTCTCCTGACATCGCAGCAGAGCGGGCGGGTGGAGAGTGTGAGCACATACTTACGTGCAGGGGGGGATTCAGCTGAAGAACCCCCCCCCACTGTACTGCACACTGGCGCCCCGTGCCTCACCATCTGCAGGACGCCGGCTCCACACTGACGTCCTCCGGATCCTCCCATCGATACTGGGCTGTGATGTGCGGTAGTCACCGCCCACAGCCCTGTCACTCAATCTGAGTGGTGCCAGCCTCCTCTGACGTACCCGTCTTGTTTGAGAGCCCGGAAATGCCGGGACGTCAGAGGATGCTGGCGGCCACAGCTCCAGGGGGTCATGTGACCGGCACTGAGCGTGCAGGATAACGCCGCTCAGTGCCAGAACTGGAAACAGAAGCCAATGGAGAAAACGCCTAGAAAGGTAAGTAGAACTCCTACAGAAAATAAAAAAAATGGGTGAACCACCCCTTTAAGTTTGCACAAATGTATGAAGTAATTTGAAAGCATTGAATAAATTCGTACAGGACAAGTTACAATATTCTGAACTACATCAAAGTTTTTGTTGTAAATAATTTATGAAAATGTCATTTAATAACAAAATTACAAACGTTCTATAATCCCGTCTTAAATCTTACTTAAGCAAGGCCCACAGTACTGTCAGAAGTGCTTCAGGCATCTGCTTTGGCGTTTGTGAGCGGTCATATTATTCCGTTGCAAAAACCAGCAGTAGTCCCTCGTTAGCCCAGTGTAACAGTGTAGCTTTTATCTTGATCTCCAATTTGACAGTCAAAGTAATACTTGTAAGCAAGACACCCTTGCTTTGTGAGATTCTTCCGCTAATCATGAGTAGTGTATTTGCCACATACACTATGTAGTAGAAATTGTTCGGATCGTTAACACAATTGCATCTATCCATCTTAAGATAAACTACTAAAACAGATCCGATCTCTTTTACAAATTCTGTCCAGCTTGCCTTATATACTTACTGCTGACATCAGCCGATAGACCTGTTTGAGCGAGTCCGGACAGGTTCAGGTATGTCGCAGGAATATTTAAAATATAATTTAATGCCTTAATTTTATGAGTGAATATAGGCTTTGCATGCATAAATTAAAATCTAGATGTGTCAGGCAAATTCGGAGTTCATATTTGGAATCCTCGCATTCAACTTAGTATAATTCACATTTTTTTCTCGCAGTAGCAAAATCAGTGTAATAAATATTGATGTTACTGTAGAAAATAGGAAAACATATTACAGCAATAAAGTTAATAATGAAACATGATTTCCCTACATAAATTGAGATCTTCGGGACGCGAGTGCCTAGGTTTAAAATCCATGGTCATGCTCTGTTGCAGAATATCTGCGTGAATGGCTTAATTCATCATACAACCACTAGGCCATAGGAACTCTGGTTTTCTCAAGGACACATGAAATTTTAGATAACTTCTGGGACAAAGTGTGGTTTAAGGATTATTAATGGCTCAGTTGTGATGTTATTTCACTATATACACCCAGTCCTCATTATGTAGCCATCAATGCTGTTGAATTTAATTTATCTCAATATAGTCATTATTCTCCTGAATTACAGTCATTCATAATACAGGTTACCCATCATCTCATGACTCACAATTATTTTTCCTTTGATTAATCTTTTTTGTTTTACAATGCAAAGGAGTCTCGAATGGTGCAAAATACTCCCCATTGATGGCAACTTTGCTGATGTCATTTTGGGAAATGGAATTTCTTTACTTTGTGAAAAATCCCTTTTCCTTCAAGTTGGTATGGTATGGCAGATATATTGATGACTTCCTATTCATTCGGAGGGGCTGTGTGTCTGTTGGATTTTTAAAATATATGAATAATAATCTTTATAATCACATTTTCATCTACTTTTCATACGTCACAAATTTCATTTCTTCATTTACATCTTTCAGGTACATATAATAATACAATATGGAACACTATTTTGCATGCACATTGTAGTCATCTAAAACACAGCATTTGTTCTATTCAAGTTAGGGAATTTATTAAAATAAAGCAGAATTGTAGCCAAACTCATAATCTACAGCACGAAATGAAGAATCAAAACAAAGATTGTTCAAGCAAGGTTATCCCCCCTTGGATTTTGTATACTTTATTAAATTTTAAGGGGTTTACAATAACAGGGGAGGGGGTAATTGAAGTATTTAAAATGCATTCTTAAAAATATTGTTGAAATAACAAAGAAGGGGAAGAGGAAGGGAAGAAAGGGTAGGCTAAAAGTGGATGGGAAGGGGTATTGGAGGGGAAGTGGGAATGGAAGGAGTTAGGGATTTGAATCGAGCTGCTAGTATAGTTCATAACAAACGTCACTTAGATTTAATCAAAAAGGAAAGGAACAACATAAGTAGGAATATTAAATCAGTCAGTACTAAAAAAACAATTCTGTCAATACGTTATAGTCCTCATTCTAATCTTATACAATTATTTAAAAATGTTTGTATCACACAGAGTTTTGCACAAAATTCGCCCACTGTCATGGCAGCATTGGGTGCTGTACAGATTCTGACACTCCGCCCGATTTGGGAGTCGACCTGCTAGGTACTGATTCACAGGCAGGCTAGCAAGAGTATATCTCTGCTAATTTGTTTACTCCTTTGGTCACATGTTGTGGGGAGGCCTATCACTTCTGCTCCCCTCCTATTTATGCTGCTTGGAACTTTCTAGCCATGCCAGCTATAGTTTATTCTGGTCTGCAAGGTGTGGTGTCCCACACTTACTGGTGAAAGTTGTGTTCATTGCTTGGTGCGGTTGTGGAGTTTACCACGGTTGTTTTGTAGCTTCCTTCCTACTCTTGTTTTTCCTCCCCAACCTCTTATTGTCTTTACCTTTGTGTGTGCATACTGTGTGAGTTTTGGCTTTCCCCTGTCTGTCTTTATCTGTAGGTTTCATCACACTCCTGTCCAATCCCTCCCTGGGGGGAAAGGGAATCAGATCAGGATTGGTCAAGAAAAGAAGAGCAGGGCTAGGAAAGAGACTCAGGCCTCTCCACCATCAGTAGTATCCCTTAGGTTAGGGATTGCATAGGGCCCCCAAGCTTGAGGGTCAGTCTAGGAGCCCCAGTACGCTGCTATCCCATAGCCATTGTGACACTTTGCCTCTTTTATGTGAAGATCTGGTTCTATTTTCCATTCTGGAACTGGGTTGTTCTATAGTGGCTAGGAGGGCCCCCACTGTAAGAAATTTAGTTTATCCTACTCTGTTTTCCTCACAGGGAAATCATGAAACATGGTTAAATTATAGAGGTTTCTAAAAATGTGGTGCAAGTTGACATAGAACAAGTGCACATCCAAAGTAACTAGCACTTTTTCTAATTAAAATAATACTCAGAATTATGATATAAAACAATATATTGATTGTAATTAATCAGATCTAGTTAATATAATTGTTAGTTGTTCCAGAAAATGTATGTAGGTTGTACATCTAGAAAAGTGAAAGTCCATATATATCGGAACATTCTACAGATATTGTCAGTACTACTGCTACTCACACTATGTAAGGGGTAAGGGGCCGGACTTGACTCAAACTTGAACCCAGATGCCGAACCCCAAATTGACCCAAACTTAAGTGTTAGAAAACAGTAGTAGCAAGGGCTAGGGGGCTGCAAAAGGGAGCAAAATGGGTATTAAAGCATTGTGGTTTTGGTGTGCTTTTCTGCCAGGAGATGCATATTTGCCAAATACTCAACGTCTGCGCATAGCCTCATCCAGTAATATGGTATCAAGTTCAATTAAGTCACAGCTGGGTTTCGCATGGTACCCAAGCGGTGACCTCAGGTGAACTCACCTCAGGTGAACTCTTTGAACTGAATCCCAGATTACTGGAATGTGTGCACATTATGGAAATCCGACATTAAGTTCAATGCTGCCGGATTACTGATTTCAATGGCGCCGGTTAATCAGGTAATCTGGTACCATTGACGTCAATCCAATAATCCAGCACCACTGAACTAAATGCCGGATTACCGGATTTGATTTCAATGAGTTCACTCAGGTAAATTCACCGGAGGTCACAGATTGGAGTACTGTGGGAACCTCTAGCTGTGATCTCCGGTGAACTCACTGATGTAACTGCTCTCACAGCTGTGACTCTGTCAGTGTGTACCTGACGTTGCAGTGCTCGACCATTTTTTCTAATGTGACTGCGCACTGAGACCTCAGATGTAGCAGAGCTGGGATCTTTGTGGGACATCATAGTGTGGATAACATCGGACCTACAGGAATACTTTGGGAGTTAATAAATTGGAGAAAGAGGGTTTTTTTAAGTAAAGGATTTTTGTCTGTGTTTTGTGTTTATGTCCTTTTATTTACACATATGTGATGGGGAGGTCTCATAGACCCCTCCCGATTATTAACCTCGGGCTTGATAACAGGTGTGGTTTTTTGACAAATCACAGCTGTCATTAACCCCTTATATTACCCCAACTGCCACCACACCAGGGCAATTGGGCTGATTCGGGTAAAGCGCCAGGATTGGCATGTCTAATGGATGAGCCAACTTTGAGGTGGCTGCGGGCTGCTATTTTTAGGCTGGGGAGGGCCCAATAACCATGGGCTTCCCAGGCCTGAAAATACCAGCCCCCTAGCTGTCTTCTTTATCTTGGTTGGGTATCAAAATTGGGGGGGACCGCATGCCCATTTTTTAAAAATTATTTAAATAAATAATTTAAGAAAATTGGAATGGGGTCCCTTGTATTTTGATACATAACCAAAATAACACACACAGATGGGGGCTGAAGCCTACACCTGTCTGCTTTATCTGCTATGGGTATCAAAATACAAGGGAACCCAAGCCATTTTTTACAATTATTTATTTATTTTTACACTCCACTTCGGGGGCCCAGACAACTACACCGTGTGCAGAATTATTAGGCAAGTTGTATTTTAGAGGATTTTTTATTATTATTGATCAACAACTATGTTCTCAATCAACCCAAAAGACTCATAAATATCAAAGCTTAATATTTTTGGAAGTTAGAGTGTTGTTTTTTTTTTACATTTGGCTATCTTAGGAGGATATCTGTTTTTGCAGATAACTATTACTGTTCAGAATTATTAGGCAATTTAATAAAAACCAAATATATTTCCCTCTCACTTATATATTTTCACCAGGTAAACCAATATAACTGCAAAAATTTAGAAATAAACATTTCTGACATGCAAAAACAAACCCCAAAAAATTAGTGACCAATATAGCCACCTTTCTTTATGATGATACTCAACAGCCTACCATCCAGATTCTGTCAGTTGCTTGATCTGTTTATGATCAACATTGCGTGCAGCAGCCACCACAGCCTACCCAGACACTGTTCCGAGAGGTGTTTTCCCTCCCTGTAGATCTCACATTTTATGAGGGACCACAGGTTCTCTATGGGATTTAGATGAGGTGAACAAGGGGGCCATGTCATTATTTTTTCATCTTTTAGACCTTTACTGGCCAGCCACGCTGTGGAGTAGTTGGATGCATGTGATGAACCATTGTCCTGCATGAAAATCATGTTTTTCTTGAACGATACCGACTTCTTCCTGTACCACTGCTTGAAGAAGTTGTCTTCCAGAAACTAACAGTAGGTATGGGAGTTGAGCTTCACTCCATTCTCAACCCGAAAAGGTCCTAAAAGTTCATCTTTGATGATACCAGTTCATACCAGTACCCCACCTCCACCTTGCTGGTGTCTGAGTCAGAGTGGCGCTCTCAGCCCTTTACTGATCCAGCCTCTGGCCCATCAAGAGTCACTCTCATTTTATCAGACCATAAAAGCTTTGAAAAATCAGACGTAAGATATTTCTTGGCCCAGTCTTGACGTTTTATCTTATATTTCTTGTTCAAAGGTGGTCGTTTTTCAGCCTTCCTTACCTTGGCCATGTTCCTGAGTATGGAACACCTTGTGCTTTTTGATACTTCAGTAACGTTGCAGCTCTGAAATATGGCCAAACTGCTGGCAAATGGCATCTTGGCAGCTTCACGCTTGATTTTCCTCAATTCATGGGCAGTTATTTTGCGCCTTTTTTGCCGAATACCCTTCTTGCAACCCTGTTGACTATTTGCTATGAAACGCTTAATTGTTCGGTGATCACATTTCAAAAGTTTGGCAATTTCAAGACTGCTGCATCTCTCTGCAAGACATCTCATAATTTTGGACTTTTCAGAGCCCGTCAAATCTCTCTTCTGACCCATTTTGCAAAAGGAAAGGAAGTTGCCTAATAATTAAGCACACCTTATATAGGATGTTGATGTCATTACACCACACCCCTCCTGATTACAGAGATGCAAATCACCTGATTTACTTAATTGGTAGTTGCCTATACAGCTTGGAATAGGACAACATGTATAAAAAGTATCATGTGATCAAAATACTCATTTTCCTATTTTGACACGGTGAAGTGTGAGGGCAATCAATTACAAATGCTAGCATACTGGCAGTCTGACTGCAACCAATCACAAATTCTGTCACAGAGGGTGGGCAGGGGAAGCAGTGAATATTCAAGAGATTTAATGAGTGGACCGAGAAACAGTGTGAGTGTGACAGCTGTGCGGAAACTTGGTAAATAATTGTCCTGTTTTAATCCTCATTTTGCTTCCTTTTTTAAAAATTAATTTTATCCAGGAGGCCGAACCTGAACAGTTACACTGACTTCCCTGAGACGTCCGTGTTCATAGTCTGTGCACGGACACTAGGTGTCTCGTACGGACTCTGAAATTTAAATGTTCGAGTTCACCGATCACTAATTATTAACTTTATTGTAGTAATATGTTTTCCTATTTTCTACAGTGATATCACTCTTTATTATTACATGTCTTTTTATTTTATCCATACGCTGCTTGGTTTTTCTTTTTACATTCATGGTTCCCTGTTGTACACATGTCTAAATCTGTGTCTCTAGTCACTGCATGGACAAGTCATTAGACAGGACAGTCAAGCGTTCTGCGCTCAGGTACCAGGATACTACACAGACATTAACGGGATGGGCAGAGGCGTAATCAGGTCATAGTCCGGAGTCAGAATACCTGGAGGGTAGAGACCAGAGCAGAGGGACAAGGCAAAAGGATAGTCAAACAAAAGTTAATGGTCAAGCAGCAAAAGTTAAATTCCCAGATCACAAATACAATAGGAAACTAGCACAACTAAGCAAAAACTAAAGGGCCATTTACACGCTGCGACATCGCTAACGATTTATCGTCGAGGTCACGGTGTTTGTGACGCACATCCGGCGTCGTTAGCAACATCGCAGCATGTGAGACCTATGAGCGACTTTAAACGATCGCAAAAGAGACAAAAATCGTTTGTCTGTGAGAGGTCGTTCACTTACCATTTATCGTTGTCTGGTCAGTAGCGATGTTGTTTGTCGTTCCTGTGGCAGTACACATCGCTACGTGTGACACCGCAGGAACGAGGAACAACATCGCACCTGCGGCCGCCGGTAATGAGGAAGGAAGGAGGTGGGCGGAATGTTAGCTCCGCTCATCTCCGCCCCTCCGCTTCTATTGGGCGGCCGCATAGTGACGTCGCTGTGATGCCGAACGAACCGCCCCCTTAGAAAGGAGGCGGTTCACCGGCAACAGCGACGTCGGTTGGCAGGTAAGTATGTGTGACGGGTGTTAGCGACGCTGTGCACCACGGGCAGCGATTTGCCCGATACGCACAACCGACGGGGGCAGGTACGCTCGTTAGCGATATCGGTACTGATATCATAGCATGTAAAGTACCCTTAAGACTGGCAGTGTTCTGGGACTGACTGCTCAGCTAAATAACTGGTCAATCAAACCGAACAAGGCACACCTGAAAAACCCAGAATTTCCTAGTCTCAGATTGGACGACTGAGCTGTCACTGAACACATCAACAGCTCAGCACACCCCTGCACTGGATTGGACAACTGAGATGTCAATCAATATACCGACAGCTCAGCATATCCGGAATCTATAGTGCAGTAGTCACCTATTGTATCCAAGACGCACAGGAGAAACCATGACAAAATCATTCTATCATGTGATTTATTTTGTGATGTATCTGTCATGTGACAATCAATGCAACAGTACAGAGATGTGTATTTTAGAATCGCAGGATTCACTAGAGTATAAAAAGATAGTGGAGTGCTTCTGAAACGCGTAGCTAAAATCTTTTTGTGGTCATAATCTTGGAATCCTTATGTTTTAAAGAAGTCTTCTTATACAGTCAAGTTTTAACCAGAACCTGGAAATTACTACTTTTTTTATATGGATACTCATGTTTGATCAGAGAGGCATTCTGCGCTCCTGGACTAAGCCTAGTCGTGTGAGCTGGTTACAAAAGATTTCTTTTCATGTTTGCTATTACTCTGAACTCTGTCTCACCTCTGTTCAGCGTTGTACTTTTCAGAAGTGCACAAAACTGTCGTTGACCGCACTTTTAATGGATAAAATGACGAACATCGAATTACTCCTTTTCCCTCATTATAGGGAGTCCTCCATTCGGGGCGTTGTCTAAAGTATGTGTTTCAGAGATTTACAAGTAATCCCCGGTATAAGTGCTTAGCATAGAGCGCAGGATAAATGTGATTCGAGCCTTGCTATGATATTTAGGAAAGCATCATAAACAAATTAACAGCAGCTGAAGAATTTCTTTTATTTATTGTTTAAGTCAGTCACCATGCAGTAAAAGTGATAACTAAGACATCTTTACTCTTTGGGTATATAGAATTACAGCAATACCAGATTTATAACTTTTTATGTTTGAATAGCATCACACACTAAAAATGCTTTATTTTTTTTTATAAAAAAAAGTTTTTGCATTGCCATATTTTGAGACCTATATTTTTTTTAATTTGTGCTGAAAAAGTCAAGTGATAGCTTGTTTCTTACAGGATTAGTTGACGTTTTTATTTGTTCCATTTTCTGGCGCATAACATTTTTTGATCGCTATCCATTCCAATTTTTGGGAGGCAAAACGAATGTGAAACAGCAATTCAGGAATTTTTTTTGGGATTCTCTTTTTAAACCATTCACCGTGTGGTAAAATTGATAAGAAAGCTATATTCTTCTGGTCAGTACGATTACACTGATACCACATTTATATACTTTGTTATGTTTTGCTGCTTTTACACAATTAAAACAATTTTTCATGTTTTTGCATTGATCTGTTCTGAGAGCTACAGTATAGCTTTTTTATTTTTATGCTGAGAGAGCTGTATGGTGGCTTGTTTTTTTAAACAAAAGAAGACATTTCAGCGATATATTTACATACGATTTTTTGATTGTGCTTTTTTTTCACTTGTTTTTTGGCACTAAGCATAGTTTTCTGCCACTTTTGTTTTACGGTGTTCACTGAAGTTTGTGATGTTTTTTGTAGATCAGGTCATTTTGGATGTGGCGATACCAAATAAATACTTTTTTGCTTATTTTTGTTTTTACATAAATGTATTAATTAGTATAACGTATTATAATATCTTTGGGATTCTTTTAAAATTACTTTTTTTTTTTACTTAGTCCTTAGATGGGACTTTAACTTTTGTTACTCTGATCACTGGTGTAATGCATGGTGACACTGACAGAATGCCTTTTAGACCATGCTTCTGGCATGGTCTAAGAGGCCACCATAGCTGGTAAACCCAGAGGTCATTATTTGAATTTGGGTTGCCATGGCAATGATCGGTAACCTACAATGATTTTTTATGCCCTCTCCTAGACTCCTAAAAGCTGCAATCGCTATTGATACCAGCACTTAGGGGTTTAAACAGTCAGGGGCGGTGCAGGGGTCTCGGTTATCACTTAAGCTGGCTTCCATCAGTGAACGTGCGGGCATAGCTTATGTGCCCGCATGATCGCCATGACATAACTGTAAATCAAAATGTGTGGAACATTCCCAACCATGACATATAGTGTGTCAAAGGTAGTGAAAGAGTTTATCAGTTTATTAAGCTGTACAGTGAAAAAGTAATATGCTATTACTATCAGGAAACAATCAATAAGCTGCTGCTGATAGTACAGTTTATCTTTGGTTTGATTCATATTTTACCATTATTTTCTCATATATCATCTGTATTGCCACCATATGATACCATAAGACCAAATGGAGGCAATAAGAAATCCGTTTTTCAATTGGAGGAGGCCAATAGACAGGTCTGATCACATAAACCTCCATCAGCAGGTATTTTGAGAATTGGAGAACTGTAAGTAAAGCGGAGCTAAAATTGCAGGAGAAAAACTTGTAATACTTATATATCAATAACTGCCACAAAATCATGTGCCCGAAAGATTTGTTAAAAAGGGCAGGGCTGCAAACAGGCTTGTAACAAGACAGCTTTAGTGAATGCTGTTTAAAGGGAATCTGTCGCCAGGTTTTTGCCACTTAATCTGAGAGCAGCATAATGTAGGGGCAGAGATCCTGATTGCAGAATTGTGTCACTTACTGGGCTGATGTTTTATCATCAAGAGATTATCATTATAGGACTAATAAACCTGCTGCCTGCTATATAGTCCTCCATATTCGTGAGGTCTGTATAACTCTGCCCCACTACTGATTGGAAAAAGTCTGCCTATGCACAGTGTACAGGGAAGCTGTCAATCAGTGGTGTATGTGGGTGTCATGGTCTTCTCTCTCTTGTAGAATTTAGTGACAGGTTCTGGGTCAGAGTCTCACTTTATCTTGTGAGACTCTGCTGATTAAATTAATTCACTTTCCTTTGGGGAGGAGAGGGTTAATGTCAGTTTTTCTTTCAGCTGCTTCTGACTTCTGGTCAGGTGTTTCCAGTATGGACCACTCCCAGGTCCGTTATATACCCTCTGCTTCCAGTAGAGGGTGCCGGTTAGTGTCATTCATTTGGAATCTTGCCAATGTGACTTGCTTTGTGGACTGCAGCATTGGTGTTTGCTGCAGCAGTTTGTTGTGTGCTGGTTGTATGGTATGGAATAATCTGTTTACTTCCTCCTTTTATGTTGTTTCCCCTTTGTGTGTGATTGCCGTGTGTATGATTTGTCGCTTTTCCCTGTCCGTGTCTGGTTGTGGGGTTTGAATTTACTGACCCGGCTCACCCCTCGGGTGGAGGTGAGGGAGGGGAATTCCATCAATGCTAGGACAGGAGTCAGGGACACGCTGGTGACTCTGACCTTGCTACCATCAAGCATACCTCTGAGCTGAGGTACAGCACAGGGTATGTAATCTAAGGGTCAGCTTAGGTGTTCCAGGTTTGTCATCCGGTACCCATGACAGTGGTGTTATACAGAGCTAAGCATTCAGAGAACTGTAGATCTGCAGCAGATAAAACAATGATTTAATCATAATTGAGGCAAACAGCTTATTAAGTGATACATCGCTAGAATCAGGATCTCTACCTCTACATTATGCTGCTCTTAGATGGGGTAGTAAAAATCTGATGACAACTTCCCTTTAATGGTCACATTCATAGGAGTACAGGTGATAGTCCCATGTACATGCTGTGTAAGAAATAGGCCCAGACTTAAAGGCTTAAAACTCGTCTGGGGGTAGGAAGTACTTATGAAATAAAAATGTAAATGGCTGGTGCATTATACGCCACCATATCACACAATGGAGGAAGCCTGGTGTAATTTCATTATTTAATACCTTAATATTCTCAGCCGTTCTCTGGCGTAGATGTTGTTACCATCACAGGGCATCATCTGATAAAAGGAGATGATGTGACAGAAAAGCTCGCACTGCCAGCGAGTCGGTCTATGCTTCATATGTCTGTTTCTCAACAATCATCAAACAAGCCATCTACTTCAAAATACAGCAGACAGAATTACAGCGTGTTCTTGTTTTATTCATGAATTCATTTTGATACAAGATGCAAACAAGCATTATGTGTAATGCCTTGGGATGGAGAAGACATAAATGCAGATTTGTTCTGCTTCAGTCTTGTGAAACTAGTTTTTTTTCTCTGAAAATAAGACAGTATAAATGAATGTTAATTATTCCTGAGTGCAAGGATATTAGCTTCTGATTTCATTCCGATGTCACTAATATGGATAATTGAAAGGTAAAATAAAACACTTGAGATATAATACCTGTATCTTATCTCTTCACATAAATTATTAGAGAAATGTAAGACATAAATGCCAATACCCCAATGCTTAAAGTGAAACAGCTGCAAAAGATGGTCGTGTGTCACTGGCAGACACAGACGGAAGAGTATATGGCCCCCACTGGCGGATCCAGACACAAGAGGGCCCCGTGTGCAAGAATAGTATATGGGCCCCCACTGGTGGCTACAGATAGAAGAGGGCCCCTGTGTAAGAATAGTATATGGCCCCCACTGGCGGATCCAGACACAAGAGGGCCCCTGTGTAAGAATAGTATATGGGCCCCCACTGGCAGACACAGACAGAAGAGGGTCCCTGTGTAAGAATAGTATATGGGCCCCCACTGGCAGACACAGACAGAAGAGGGTCCCTGTGTAAGAATAGTATATGGGCCCCCACTGGCAGACACAGACAGAAGAGGGCCCCTGTGTAAGAATAGTATATGGGCCCCCACTGGCAGACACAGACAGAAGAGGACCCCTGTGTAAGAACAGTATATGGGCCCCACTGGCAGACACAGACAGAAGAGGGTTCCTGTGTAAGAATAGTATATGGCCCCCACTGGCAGACACAGACAGAAGAGGGCTCCTGTGTAAGAATAGTATATGGCCCCCACTGGCAGACACAGACAGAAGAGGGTTCCTGTGTAAGAATAGTATATGGCCCCCACTGGCAGACACAGACAGAAGAGGGCTCCTGTGTAAGAATAGTATATGGCCCCCACTGGCGGACACAGACAGAAGAGGGCCCCTGTGTAAGAATAGTATATGGGCCCCCACTGGAAGACACAGACAGAAGAGGGCCCCTGTGTAAGAATAGTATATGGGCCCCCACTGGTGGCTACAGATAGAAGAGGGCCCCTGTGTAAGAATAGTATATGGGCCCCCACTGGCGGACACAGACAGAAGAGGGCCCCTGTGTAAGAATAGTATATGGGCCCCCACTAGCGGATACAGACAGAAGAGGGCCCCTGTGTAAGAACTGTATATGGACCCCCAATGGAGGACACAGACAGAAGAGAACCCCTTTGCAGTAATAGTATATAGGCCCCAACTGGCAGACATAGACGGAATAGGGCCCCTGTGCAAGAATAGTATATGGGCCCCCACTTGTGGATACAGATGGAAGATGGCCCCTGTGCAAGAATAGTATATGGGCCCCCACTTGTGGATACAGACGGAAGAGGGCCCCTGTGCAAGAATAGAATATGGGCCCCCACTGGCGAACAGAGACAGAAGAGGGCACCTGTGCAAGAACAGTATGTGGGCCCCCAATGGAGGACACAGACAGAAGAGAACCCCTTTGCAGTAAGAGTATATAGGCCCCGACTGGCAGACATAGACGGAATAGGGCCCCTGTGTAAGAACAGTATATGGGTCCCCATTAGCGGATACAGAGAGAAGAGGGCCCCTGTGCAAGGACAGTATATGGGCTCCTTCATGTGTCTGTGCTTGCTGATTTGAAGGTGCTTTTGGGCCTCCTTACAGTGCTCTAATGATATGTCTGCCCCTGATGTGTGTATTCCATTATATACCTCGTATCCTGCATTTTTACCAGTTTTTCCCTCTGCATGATCCAACTCTAATTTTATATAGTGTTTAAGCAACTGGGTGAAGTCTAGCAACTATGGTATCTCATGAGGGATTCTGTCTCTCTTGTCTATGTAGCACGTTTATAAGCAGCAAATGAACGCAGGACATTGTATAGCTCTACTGAACAGTGTAACTGTGAATCCAGCTGGGGTAAGATAAAACATTCACAGGAATATGCAGCACCATCTCTGCCTCTCTTTCTTTCACTCTCCCCCATTCATAGACTTCAATAGGCAGCTGCAATCTGATCTCTTAATGTGCTAGCAGCCTATTTTGTCTTGAGCAAGATAGATTTTAGCTGTATTTGTAAATGATGAGTTCAGGAGACAGAGGTAGGAGAGGAAGTAACAGCTCATAAATGGATTTTCCTTGACCATTTTATTTTTTTACTATGGGCATGTGAACTAACATGAAGGTAATTCCTAACTGCCTGCCTGTTCTTGGTGACGGACTAGTCCTGCCAGCAATTAAATACTCCCGCTGACCTCAGAGCAGCTGCTTTTCTGCTGCTCTGCTCTGTTGACGGGGCGTGACTGCCAATGTCATGCTGATGGACAGCAGGGAGCGGGCTATCAAGAGCTACTTTCAATGGCTGAAATGGAATTTTAGGATTATTATCTAGTCCCTAGGCTCTATCCTCTTTATGTCTGAAGAGGCTATTTGCCTACTTAAATTACCAAAGGAGCATTGAAGGGCCTATAAGTCTCCAACTTGGTGCTCTCCATAAGTAGAAACGTTACTCCTTAGACCAGAGGTTCCCAACTTTCTGACCAGGAAAGCCACACTCAGCTCTAAAAGAGGGTCGCAAGCCACATTCAGCACCCACCCCCTCACAGTAGTGACACCCAGAGACCCAATTACCAGTATAATGACAGCCAAAGCTTTTCCACAAAAATCACATCAAGGCAGTATATCAAGATCCAGGAGTTCCTACCTTACCCCCATTCAGATTTGGTCTTCTGTGCAGGGCTACTCACAAGTCACCAACTGGAGACCTGGTCTTGATAAACCTGGTGCTTATGCACCAACCTTGAAGAGAGCCGCGAGCCACACATCACAGGCCTGAGAGCCACATGTGGCTCCTGAGCTACAGATTGGGGACCCCTGCCTTAGACCATCCATAAGATGAAATCCAAATTATTCGAAAAGAATCTTGGACTCTAGAAATTGTTACATCATATAAAAACATGTAAGGAATAAACTGTTCACATATTGTTCTTGTGGCCGTATATGACATTTAAACCAGAAGCTGTACTCTGCAGAGCCTCTGCCTTTGTGTTTTCATCACCTTTCTTTCCTACTAGTGGTTTCTTTTTTCCACAATGGAGTTTTATAAACAGTAGGACAGTAGCATCTACACTTACTATTCTAGCAAAGACACTGAGATCGAGGCATTCAACCAGTTAACCAACAGGGACCACGAAATTGATGATTGCTTTCTACAAAACAAAACTGAAATACAAGTGGAATATACTCGGAGGAATTGGGCCAACAACTGATTACTCAATGCAAACCCAATAGATAGTGTAGAATGTTATCAAGATATCCCACGTGACTAATGTCAGCCGCATAACTGAATGTAAAAATTATTTTCTCCTATTCATTGAGTTAGAATAATCTAAATACAAACATTTTTGTATACTTACTTTACCAATTTCGCTCTGCAGTTTGTACTGGTTCAACTGTACACAATCCTAAAAAAAAAAAGGAAAAACATAAAACAGATTAAAATACTACTTTTTGTCCACATATAGGAAAGGGTTAGTTTAATGGCTTGATTTGATTCTACCATTTTTATATTCTTAGTTTTAGCATTGAGTTAGCCTTTGAGAAGGAAGGTATCAGGAAATGCCAGGTTCAATGTCACATAAAAAATTGTTACTTTAATAATGATTTTGATTCGAGAAATATCTTTGCCAATCTTAGCTTTCTGCCCAAAGACATGAAGTGGGCTAGGAGGGGGTATAAGAGAATTAGACAAAGAACAGTTGAGTCCAGATGAAGCTTCAGCATACAAAGTCTAGTCTGCAGGCTCCTGCTATGGGTTGACCACTAGTGGACACAGAAAGAAGAGGGCACTTGTGCAAGAACAGCATATGGGCCCTTTGTAGCCAAAAACTCATAAAAATGCAAAATGGCACTTGCTTTCAGTATATAAATGTGCCCCCTAAGCTCCTGGACCCTGTGCGGCTGCACAGATTGCATCAATTATATATCCGCCCCTAGAGAGGAGTATAAATCATGTACTGTATTGTACAGCTCTTGATGTCTGGTTAGAGGATGATAATATCTTTTGCCATTTTATATATATTTTTTTAATTTTCATGTATTTTTCATTATCATTTTAGTTAATTGTATAATTTCATTTAGCTATTATTGAATCCATTTAGCTGTGACATCACCTATTGTGTGTGATTGGTGGATCTTGTGTTATCAGCAGTGTAAAGAAGAGTTATTTGCCATTGCAATCCGGCCTCTGATAATTTGAAACCTTGCTGTAAACCAGGCCTGCACAACAGACCACATGCGGTCTATGAAGGATGTTGTGTGGCCCGTGGAGATCCGGTTCTCATCTATCTATATCTACCTGTGTTTCTGTCTTACAGACACGAATACAGTTAAACACTTTGGCACCAGAACTGAGGTAGAGCTAAGGAGCGCTCGTCAGCCCCTGCCCCGGCATTCAGCAGCGTGATGAGGTCATTACGCCACACTGTGACCTCATGGGACAACAAAGGAGAGGATTTTAAAGGAGGCTGGGGAATCTACAGAGGGGAGTTTTGAGTGTGGGGGTAATATTATGGAGAGAGGCTTTGTGAGGAGTAACATTATGAAGAAGAGCTGTGGTGGGAATATTATGAAGAAGAGCTGTGTGGGGGGAATATTGCACAGAGGAGTTATGTGAGGGAATATTACAGAGAGCCACTGTGTCTGGGGGATAATATGGAGAGGAGCTTTGGATAGGGAATTACAGAGAAGAGCTGTGTGTAGGGGGAATTATGGATAGAAGCTGTGTGGGGGCAGAATTTATAGAGGGGAGCTGTGTGTGTGTGAATTACAAAAACGATCTGGGGGGGGATTATGGCGAGTAGCTACGTGAGGGGGGAATTACGGAAAAGAGCTGTGTAAGGGTAAAAATAACAAAAAGGAACTGTGTAGGATGGAATATTATGGAGAGGAGCTGTGTGGGGGTAGTATAAAGGAAAGCAGCTGTGTGGAGGATAAATTACGGAGAGGACTAATCATATATGACTCGAGGTCTAGGGAATTGTTCTATATTCATACAGTAATTTTTCCCAATACAAAATGTTTTATTAGACATATAGAAAACACAAACAAGTGGTAGTCACACTAAAAAATGGACATTGTAAATAGTATAAGTACTAATTTGTCCAAAGATATTAATGTAGCATATTATACATCCTATATTCCTTGGCCCTGGATACAAGGGACAAGGTAGGAATAAGTACAATATAAACAAATTTTATGTTTTCTCCCCACATAGATGTTACGGGTACTTATTGATATATTAAACCTATAATCCATACTTTCTAGACACTTTCCCTTAACTGGGAATACTCACATTGTGGGGTATAATTTTATGCATCCTTATCTTGCCTGACATTATCGGGTTAACACGTGCCCAATATTTTATGGGATATTTATACCCTTATTGCATATATTATATGCGAGAAATTAAGTTTAGTAATGGAACTCTTTGGATATCCATTAGACTTACATATTAACCTGTTTATAACTCACTGCACCATTTCCTATGTGGTCTTCTATCCCCGTTTGGTACTAAGTTCATTTACGAGCTTTGTACGCCTGCGCGAACCTTGTGTTCCAGCGTGAACCGCAAATACCCACATCACGTGACCGCTATCTAGCTAGGTCTGGGTGTAGTTTGGTGAGAGGTTCACGAATGTGCGGCTCGTTACTTTATCCCGACATGTCCCCACCCCAGCCACCGTAGTGGCGCATGCACCTTTCATGTTATCAGGACGCTACATAGTATCGGCGGTAATTAGAAAATAGTTTTATTGATTACAGCTGTGTTAGTAGCTGTGGACTATTTATATCCGGATCTGACATGCATCTCCATGATGCTCCTTTGTGACTGCTGTGGATCACATCGTTCAGGATTCTCTGCACCACCGCTGATCTTTATGGGGATTGCATCATGGATTTGCATGTCTAAGATATCCTTTTTGGGCAAGTACATATTATTACTGCTATGTAGGGGTTTGTATTTCCTTTCGTCACATTGCTTGGTGGACCTTATTACATGTTATATGTTCTGTATGTATACTCATGGCTGTATGGTCTCTGATAGACTACACTTGTCTTTGTAGCCTCCTGATGAACCATTTACTTGGGGAAACGTGTCGAGGCAGAGACATACTTCATCCATTATAGATAGCTACTGTTTCACATAGCGGATTTACTTTGATATGCGACATCTGCACTAATAGGCACATGGATTCTTTGATGGACTGTAATTTCTCCAACGATACTTACGCAGCTTTATATTTCATGTGACATTTGTACCTGATTGGATATTTGTTACAGTCACAAGATAAGTCCTGTATATTTGGTCATTATGTCTGTTTATTAGGTCGCTTTGTCCGTATCTGTGTTACAGTTCTCTATCTAAATTGCATCAATTTGTTTATATTGTACTTAGTCCTACTTTGTCCCTGGTATCCAGGGCCAAGGAATATAGGATGTATAATATGCTACATTAATATCTTTGGACAAATTGGAACTTATACTATTTACAATATCCATTTTTTAGTGTGACTACCACTTGTTTGTGTTTTCTATAACATTTTTAAATAAAATATTTTGTATTGAGAAAAACTACTTTATAAATTACAGAGAGGAGTTATGTGGGGGTAATATTACAGAGAGGAGCTGTGTGGGGCAACATTATGGAAAGAAGTTGTGAGGGGTGGACACTACAGAGAGGTGCAATGTGGGGGGAATAATATGGAGAGGGGCAGTGTGGGGGAAGGTATATTTTGTTCACGAAGCACAGTAAAGTGCAATTATTTAATCAGGGGTTTAGCATGGGAGATATCTTTCTTTGTGAGGCAGTATAATAATACCTTTATTTTTAAAGGGCAGGGCACCATGTCGGGAATTGCTGCTAGAGACAGAGAAGAAGGAAGTTTGCAGAGACCAGCTCTGGCCATGAATTCTCATAATATACTACGTGAAGACAAAAGGGATGGGAACGATCAGAAGAGATGTTGTTTATAAGGTACTGTACCTGGATGTAAAGGTTTATTTGTAATACTGCCAGCGTCTTATCAGTACTGTGGTTCCTTATGGTCCGCTGTCTGATGATGACTAGTAACAACTCCCAGAATCTTCTTACCATAGTTAAGGACATACTGGAAGTTTCACGTTTACATGATACAATTCTATAGTATATGTGTCTGACCCGTTACGTGATACATTTGTATATGGGGCTGACCTAAAACTGCAATTGATCACTGAACTAAGTGATGTGTTCGTTTACTGACTGACTTGTTAAAACTGAAATAATGCTCAAAATTTAGTTTGGAGATTATGAGGCGGATTTTATTGAGTTTCTGCTCCCAAAAGTCAATTTAAGGTTTTGTGTTCACATTGATTTTTTGAAGCAGAAACTCTCAGAATCTTTCACAAATAATCAAAACCTGGTTCTGAAGATGTATTCATAAATAACCTTATACATTTTTTTGTGGCCCTTTCAATTGGTTCAGTATAAAAATGTGACCCTTAGACCGAAAAAGTTCGTGCACCGTTGCTGTAAATTCTTCCTGAAAAGACAAGTATGAGTCTACAAAAAAAAAGCCACTTTGGCCAATGTGAAAATTACTAAGGGGTACTTTGCACGCTGCGACATCGCTAGCCGATTGTAGTGATGCCGAGCGCGATAGTCCCCGCCCCCGTTGCAGATGCGATATCTTGTGATAGCTGCCGTAGCGAACATTATTGCTATGGCAGCTTCACACGCACTTTCCTGCCCTACGACGTCGCTCTGGCCGGCGACCCACCTACTTCCTTAGGGGGCGGGTTGTGCGGCGTCACACGGCAGGTGGCCAATAGAAGCGGAGGGGCGGAGATGAGCGGGACGTAAACATCCCGCCCACCTCCTTCATTCCTCATTGCAGGCGGGACGCAAGTAAGGAGATGTTCCTCGCTCCTGTGGCTTCATACACAGCGATGTGTCCTGCCGCAGGAACGAGGAACAACATCGTACCTGTCGCAGCAGCGAAATTATGGAAATGACCGACACTACACAGATCACCGATTTTCGATGCTTTTGCGATCGTTTAATCGGTGCTTCTAGGCTTTACACGTTGCGACGTCGTTACCGGCGCCAGATGTGCGTCACTTTCGATTTGACTCCGACGAGATCGCAGTAGCGATGTCGCAAAGTGCAAAGTACCCCTAAGATTACTAAGATGCAAAGATTACTAATTATGTTTGGTGTTTAAAAAAAAAAAAAAAGTGCCAAAAATTAAATAATAACCCCCCCCCATATAATAAAAAAAACCTGCTGTAAAACAATGTAATTTTCTGATTACATATTCTCTTTAACCATATTTCTTTCTAAACCATTTAATTTCCCTAATTTTATTTTACAGTTTGACATGTTTTGACACAAGCGCTCTACTTAATCTTATTCTGGGGCATTAACACTGGTTTGTGGAAAGATGCATCAAGGGTTGGATTTTGTGGGATTTTTTCTTAAAGCACCACTCTAGCGTTTTATTTTTATTTCAGAGCTGGAGTGCTTTTTAAAATCTAAGTCCCCTGCCCCTTGTCTTATACGCACCCTCCAGCAGCTTCTTCTGTTTCAGCGCTGCTACCGTCGGTCTTTGGCGATTTGTGACCTGCCGCTGATCCAGTGTTTCATGGAGTGCGGTGGAGGTCACAAATCAAAGTGCCTCTATGAGAGCCTTGTTTGGGCCTCATAAAGATGCATTGAGCGCTTGTGACGTGACTTCTGGACGCTCAGAAGTTATGGACACATAATGAACTGCACCGCGAGACTGGAGAGGCACCAAAGAAGGATGAAGCCACCGCTCAGTGAGTAGGATATTGGGGGCAGGGGATTTAGATTTAAATAACCACTCCAGAGGTGAAATAAAAAAACAAACCCTTGAGTGGTGCTTTAAGATGGGTTTGCGCACTACAACAATGACATGCAGCAAAAACCCTGGTCAGATGTGATAGCTAGTGGCTGCAAAGAACTGAAGATAATACCTCAGTGTTACCCACAATACTAAGAGGCCAAAGGCCGCGGCAGATCTGTGACGCTTTGGCCACATGTGGCTATCACAGCATGAAATCTCAGAAGATATGGTTTGAGATATGATATTTGACTTCATATGCTTACAGTAAACTCCACGTTTCTACGAAAAAACAATTGTCCAACTTGGAAAACCCATGTAATGCTATGTCATCATTTTTGTTGCATTTTTCACTGCAGCCAAAACCTACGCCCCTTAGCAGTAAAAACACTATTTAAAACATCCATTTTTCACCGTTTCTACTGTGTCTTTGACTTTTTTTTTACATTGTTTTTGGGTGCAGATTGCATCTGTGCTTTGTCTCAGAACATTTGATAAAATTAGATTTATTCACCAAAAACGCTTGAAAACGCAGCGAATTTGCAGCGACAAACACCATTGTGTTTTTTTGCAGCATTTTATCTCTTTCTCATTGCTTTCTAAGGGTGAAAAACAGTGTAAATTTAATGTGGCCACTAAATAACTCACCACACAGCCATTAATGTCTAAACAGCTAGCAACAATAGTGAGTACACCCTCAAGGGTGCTTTACACGCTGCAACATCGCTAGCAATAGGTAGCGATGTCGTACGCGATAGCACCCGCCCCCGTCGTTGGTGCGACATTTGGTGATCGTTGCCGTAGCGAACATTTTCGCTACGACAGCGTCACACGCACATACCTTTTCAGCGACGTCGCTGTGACCGCCGAACAATCCCTCCTTCAAGGGGGAGGTGCGTTCTGCGTCATAGCGACGTCACTGTAGCATCACTAAGCGGCCGGCCAATAGCAGAGGAGGGGCGGAGATGAGCGGCCGTAACATGCCGCCCACCTCCTTCTTTGCTCATTGCCGGTGGATGCAGGTAAGGAGATGTTCGTCGTTCCTGCGGTGTCACACACAGCAATGTGTGATGCTGCAGGAACGACGAACAACCATCGGCATGCACCACCAATGACATTTTGAAAAGGAGCAACGTGTCAACGATCAACGATTTTTGCCGTTTTTGCGATCGTTGATCGTTGCTCCTTGGTGTCACACGCTGCGATGTTGCTAACGGCGGCGGATGTGTGTCACTAACGACATGACCCCGATGATATATCGTTGGCGATATCGCAGCGTGTAAAGCACCCTTTAACCCTTTCACGACCGGCCGATTTTTCGCTTTCCGTTTTTTTTCTTCGCCATTCTTTTTCTGAGAGACGTAACTTTTTTATTTTTCAGTCAATATGGTCATGTGAGGGCTCATTTTTTGCGGAACGAGCTGTACTTTTAAATGAAACCATCAGTTTTACCATATTGTGTACTAGAAAATGGCAAAAAAATTCCAAATGCTGAAAAATTGCAAAAAAAGTGCGATAGCACTATGGTTTTTGAGATATTTTATTCACTGTGTTCACTATATGGTAAAACTGATGTGTGGGTGTGATGCCTCAGGTCAGTGCGAGTTCGTAGACACCAAACATGTATAGGTTTACTTTTATATAAGGGGTTAAAAAAAAAAATCGGACGTTTGTCCGAAAAAAGTGGCGCACGTTTTACGCCATATTCCGTGACCCGTAGCGTTCTCATTTTTCGGGATCTTAGGCTCAATGACGGCTTATTTTTTGCGTCTCGAGCTGACGTTTTTAACGGTACCATTTTTGCGCAGATGCTACGTTTTGATCGCCTCTTATTGCATTTTGCGCAAAAGTTGTGGCGACAAAAAAACGTCGTTTTGGCGTTTGGAATTTTTTTGCCGCTACGCCGTTTACTGATCAGATTAATTGATTTTATATTTTGATAGATCGGGCGTTTCTGAACGCGGCGATACCAAATGTGTGTATATTTTTTATTTTTTTAACCCTTTAATTTTCAATGGGGCGAATGGGGGGTGATTTGAACTTTTAGGTTTTTTTGTTTTTTTTTAATTTTTTAAAACTTATTTTTTAACTTTTTTTTTTATTTTACTAGTCCCCCTAGGGGGCTATTGCGATTAGCATTCCGATCGCTCTGCAGTATCTGCTGATCACAGCTGGAAGGCTGTAAACAGCAGATACGCTGTCTTTCTCTTTTGCTGTGCCCCGGGCACAGCGAAAGTGAAACCAATTCATGTGTAGTACAGGAGTCATCACATGACCCTGTGCTACCATGACAACTATCGGGAGTCACGTGATCGCGTCACGTGACTTCCGGTTTCGGCGGTAAGTAAAACTTTACCGCGATCGCGCTTATAATGGCGCTGTCATGTATTGACAGCGCCATATAAGGGGTTAATCGGCACGAGCAGATAACGATTCTGCTCGTGCCTAGCAGGCACACATCTCAGCTGTGAAAATCAGCTGAGATGTGTGCCGATCGCGGCATGCTGCCGCCGGAGGACCGCGGGCAGTAAGATTAGGTCATTTAGGACGTAATTTTACGGCCCGCGGTCGTTAAGGGGTTAAGTAAAAATGGCCAAATTGTGCCCAATTAGTCATTTTCCTTCCCCGGTGTCACATGACTGATTAGTGTTACACGGTATCAGGTGTGAATGGGTAGCAGGTGTGTTAAGGTGGCTTTACACACTGTAACATCGCAAACGACATCGCTGTAACGTCACCAGTTTTGTGACGTAATAGCGACCTCCCCAGCGACATTGCAGTGTGTGAAACACATCAGCGACCTGGCCCCTGCTGTGAAGTTGCTGATCGCTACAAATCGTTCAGGACCATTCTTTGGTTCTTTGTTTCCCGCTGTGCAGCATGATCGCTAGAAAGTCTCAGTGTGTAAAGGGGACTTAAATGTGCAGGCAGCAGGAGCCGGCTTCTGCGGACACTGGTAACCACAGTAAACATCGGGTAACCAAGAAGCCCTGTCCTTGGTTACCCGATATTTACGTTCGTTACCAGCCTCCGCCGCTCTCACTGTCAGTGCCGGCTCCTGCTCCTTGCACGTGTAGCAGAGTACACATCGGGTAATTAACCCCATGTGTGCTGTAACTAGGAGAGCAAGGAGCCAGCGCTAAGCAGTGTGCGCTGCTCCCTGCTCTCTGCACGTGTAGCTACAGCACACATCGGGTAATTAACCCGATGTGTACTGCAGCTAGGAGAGCAGGGAGCCAGCGCTAAGCAGTGTGCGCGGCTCCTGCTCTGTGCACATGTAGCTGCAGCACACATCGGGTAATTAACCCGATGTGTACTGTAGCTAGGAGAGCAGGGAGCCAGCGCTAAGCAGTGTGCGCTGCTCCCTGCTCTCTGCACTGTAGCTGCGTGCGCTGGTAACCAAGGTAAATATCGGGTTGGTTACCCGATATTTACCTTACTTACCAAGCGCAGCATCGCTTCAGTGCGTCGCTGCTGGCTGGGGGCTGGTCACTGGTTGCTGGTGACAGCTCACCAGCAACCAGTGTAGCGATGTTCCAGCGATCCCTGCCAGGTCAGGTTGTTGGTGGGATCGCTGGAGCGTCTGACTGTGTGACCTCTCACCAGCAACCTCCTAGCAACTTACCAGCGATCCCTATCAGGTTGTATCGTTGTTGGGATCACTGATCAGCATAAACTGACCTGCGGTGCGACTTCCCGCTCTGTCAATTTATGCTGCATAGACGCAAGTGTTCTCCCCAGGGACAACAGAGAAAATCCACAGCGGCCTGAACCTTGATTGTGGGCACGGACTGCTACGGTCTCATGCGGAGAGCGCTCGCAGCCCTGCAGGAGAGGCATGTCCAGATCCTGGGCACATACCCATAAAGAATGACATATGAAAAAGAGTCTAAAAACGCAGCATCAAAAGGCGATAAAAATGTATGTAAAAAAATGCAAATTAAAAAATGCTATAAAAACGCAAGTAACTTAATTTACACAAGTTCAGAAATGTTGAAGAAAACTTGTAATATCAAAAACTCACTAAATACTAATTGTGGGAGCATAGCCTAACAACCTGCATAGGGTTTCAGAATGTTTATAGTGAGTAATTTGTAACCCAGTAGATAGAGAAGTGTCTTTTGTTCCATAAAGATGTGGTACATTCTGGTATCCTCCATTTTGATACAGGTGCAATATATCTTTGTACCGTGTTAGCCACCCTTCAAGACTTTATGAAGGCTAAGTTCTAACAAAATTATTTCTCCAGCACATCATTTTATTTGAGTTCAATGAAAGCTGTAAGAGATAAGCTTCTCTAGTGATGATGGCGGGTAGCCATTTTGTCATGTAAATCTCTATTTACAAAAGCATTAGTGAATTTCATTTCTCTGTTTTGGAATAATAAAACAAAATATATGTGGAATATGGATCCATTACAAAAAACTGATGCACACAGAAGGAGAAGAACCCCATTCAGTCTAATGGAGGCCATCTGCTTGCCTTTTTGGAGGACAAATTGGTAACCAGGAGATGAGTGCATATGATCTATTTAGGTAATGACTTTAGTAACCAAAGTTTTTACTCCACCTATCCTACCAGGACTAAACCCCCCTCATAAATGTCATATTAATGTTGGTTGAACTCACCGATACCGTCTAACATTTTAATGTGTATAGAATCCCCAGACAATTTTTTGTTAAGGGACATATTAATTCCTCATGCACGATTTTTGACTACTAATCTAATCGAATTGTCTCATAGAGCTAGGAAGTCCCCACCAGACATATGAGCATAGAGAAGACAGGAGTGATCACTCCTGTGTAAGGGAGAGCCGGCCGAGATGGCTTCCGGATGAACGATTGACCGACCCATCATTCAACTAACAGACAACTAATGTGTATGGCAGGGTTAATTGGTAAAATAAAAGGAAAAACATCCAAGGTATAACAATAGGGAAACAATCAGATCACATTTATATTTAGTGATAAACATGATACATAGAGCTTCTCATTAACATTTTGCTATTTTCCGAATAAAGCTTTCCTAAACCATTAACCAACTAACCCACCAGTGTAAATTATGGCAGTACCCAATTTTGACCAGCCTTTAAAATCTGGAATTTCACATATTGCTGAGAAATATAAACAATTATTCAGATGATCATCTGCTAAATGTGCTGTATAATTAGACAATGCGTTTAGAATGCAGAGCTTTAATATCTGGTGAGTTTGGGGCTGGGTCCAAGGATGGTATAAAGCTTATAAATAGTTAAGCTGGCATTAGACATACAAGACTGTGTAAATTATACCTCCAAATGCCAAGAATATTGTGCTGATGTCTATGCCAGTCTGAACATATTGCCAAATGTGCCACAAGGTCAGTAAAATTATATTAAATATATGCAAAGTAGTAGCAACTATCAATGATAAGGCCATCCGCAAAGACTTGTATTTCTGATAATAAATACGTTAAGTACCAGGTCAAACTTCTCAACAAGACATTTAAAAATGTAGTTGAGGAAAATAAGAAAAAAAATTTGAGTATTTTTGACATGATGATAGTGAGAAAGCTGG